>NC_143031.1:51124166-51780833 GCF_057628025.1 Oncorhynchus mykiss | reverse complement strand
GGGAGAGGTTGTGTACAATACCCCATAATACCCCCTACATACAATACCCCATAATGTTGTAGTGCAATTCTGTTTTTAGAAATGTTTTACAAACGAATTAACAATGAAAAGCTGAAATGTCTTGAGTCAGTAAGTATTCAACCCCTTTGTGACGGCAAGCCTAAATAAGTTCAGGAGTAAAAATGTGCTTAAGTCAAATAATAGGTTGCATGGACTCACACTGTGTGCACTTATAGTGTTTAACATGATTTTTGAATGACTACCTCATCTTTGTGTCCTACACATACAATTATCTGTAAGGTCCGTCAGTCGAGCAGTGAATTGCAAACACAGATTTCACCCACAAAGACCAGGGAGATTTGGCAATGCCTCGCAGAGAATGGCACCTAATAGTAGATGGATAAAATTAAAAAAGCGGACATTGAATATCCCTTTGAGCATGGTGAAGTTATTAATTACACTTTGGAGGGTCTAACAATACACCCAGTCACTCCAAAGATACAGGTGTCCTTCCTAACTCCGTTGCTGGAGAGGAATGAAACCGCTCAGGGATTTCACCATGAAACCAATGTTGACTTAAAAACAGAGTTTAATGGCTGTGATAGGAGAAAATTAGGATGGATCAACAACATTGTAGCAGTTACTTCACAATACCAACCTAAATGGCACAGTGAAAAGGAGGAAGCCTGTATAGAATACAAATATATTTGCAATAAGGAACTAAAGTAAAACCGCAAAAAAAATGTGACAAAGAAAATAAATTCATGTCCTGAATAGACAGTGTTATGTTTGGGGCAAATCCAACACCACACATCACTGAGTACCACTCTTCATATTTTCAATCAAAGTGGTGGCTGCATCATGTTATGGGAATGATTATCATCAACAAGGACTAGAGAGTTTTTCAGGATAAAAATAAAAGGAATAGAGCCACGCACAGACAAATTCCTAGAGAATATTCCGGGAGACAAATTCACCTTTCAGCAGAACCATAACCATACATTGGAGTGCCTTTACCAAGATGACATTGAATGTTCCTGAGTGGCCTAGTCACAATATTGACTTATTTTGGCTTGTAAATCTAACCAACTTGACAGAGCTTGATGAATAAAAAATAAAAAATTTAATTATTGTACAATCCAGGTGTGCAAAGCTCTAGAGACTTGCCGATAAAGACTCACAGTTGTAATCGCTGCCAAAACTGATTCTAACATTAATTGACTCGGGTTGTGAATATATATGTAAATTAGATGTCTTTATTTAATATAATACATTTTCAAAAATGTCTAACAAAACATGTTTTCACTTTGTCATTATGGGGTATTGTGTGTAGATGAGTGAGATCTATTCAATCGATTTTGAATTGAAGCTGTAACAATACAATGTGGAAAAATAATTAACTTTTATATAAAAATACAAAACACTTGTTCAGTTTACCTTCTTAGACACATTTTTAAGTTGTACCTATTTTTGGCAGTGGATAGGAATGCAAAAGTGTTTATGCTGAAGCACCACAAGCACACAATTAAAAAAGAAGGGCTGAATGAATTAAACTTTGTCTCAAAGTGAATCTGAAACTGCGCCAAATTAAAACAATGCAGTAGCATGCAGTTCCTAATATCACCACTAGACCACTACTGTGCGTCACAACAGTCAAAGGTCATGTAAAGAAACACTTTATGGCAACGGTTTTAGAGTATTGATAGAGGTTAATCTAGAATGTTCTACAGTGTTGTTGTAGATTAATCTGGAAGCTTCTATCTCTCTGTGCAGGATAAGAGTACATTCCTCCTGGTTCTGAATGCAAAGACATGGGAGGAGCTGGGGAGAGCCGAGGTGCCTGTCAATATTCCCTACGGTTTCCATGGTACCTTCAACCCCACTGCCTAGATCAGCATTACTGACCTAACAATCACCCAAGCCTTCCTCCCTCCCTCCCTCAGATTATTTTGTGACCAATAGAAATTAATGGTAAATAATGTAGTGTTTCATGATGGAGTCACTTTTATTGTAAATCAGAATATAATATGTTTCTAATCACTTCTACGTTACATGTTAAAATGTGGATGCTACCATGATTACAGATAATCCTGAATAAATTGTGAATAATGATGAGTGAGACAGTTAGATGCAGAAATAGCATACCCCCCCCCCCCCCCCCAAAAAAAAAAAATATAACCTCCTCTGTTATTGTAATGGTGAGAGTCTTTTGTGTGTCTGTAACTTTCTCACTTGTCATTATTTACGAATCATTCAGGATTTTCCATTTTCACGGTAGCATCCACGATAATGTACAATGGAAGTGTTTAGAAACATTCTATTGTTATTTCCAATAAAAGTGACTCCAAAATGACCATACATTATTTACCATTCAAGTCAAGGGGTCTGAATACGCTGTATACACACATTTTAAATATACATTTTACACACATGGTACTTTTTTATAGAGCAATCACATATTAATAATAATAATAATACATTACCAAACACAAGCTCTTTAATCACACATGAATTTTGAACCTTTATCATCGCATATTATCCACAGATTGTAAGCTAAAGATGAAAACCTTTCCTATGATAATACTTATATTATTGATTGATTGACAATGGCCTTCCTAATTGCCCAACACTGCTCTTTGTAAGGTTAATGTTAAGTCAATGTTGCTACTGTACATAGGGGCAATACCATAATAAATGATCTCTTCGCAGAAAAATCTACAGTGCTGAGATTGTTGTATGCCCTAAATATATAGCATGAAATTGGTGGCAAGAATTTTGTATAATAATTTTCATTGAAAAAGTCAGTCTTGAATCAAATTTAGTTTTTTGTATCAGTTCATATAACATGTTTCATGGAATCGGTACATCGAAAATCTCTTCCCATTTATTTTGCAACCTCTATGGCGCAGGGTCAACATTTTTGCCCTCAAATGAAGCTGGTATATTTTTCTATTTATGCCAATCATTTTCTGCCAATTTTGTATCTTTAGTATATGGCAGACAAACAAGTTCCAAACATTCCCCCTCTTCCCTTTGCCCTTGGTAATGCTGCAATCAATTGGTTGTAACTTTGCATTGAGCAGACATTCCCATATATTTTTGATAGTGGAGTTAAGTAACATATGCAGCTATCTCTATTCATAATATCAATAATACATATAATACCATTTTAAAACATTTTTTCCATAAAGAATGTTTTTTTTAATTAATCAGTATTTGAGTTTAACCATAATATTTGTTCTGTCTTTTCTGGAGGTAAAATTGAAATTGTAACCAGCTTTGTATGGCTTGTTTATGAAAGGGCACACTTTAAACAAAGTTTAATTTTCAATTAGTCGGAAATGAGAAGTTGTAATCTATATAAAGGCAATTTTTGAACAAAGGATTAACCTTTCTTAATAATCTACTGGAAAACCATTTTGGTTTTAAGTGTAATCTATGTATGAGTGAAGCTTTTAGTGAGAGGTCTAATGCTTTAATATTTAATATGTTTAGCCCCCTAAACACATTAATTATTTTGTCTGGTTTAGCTTTCCAAATTAAGTGAATTATTTGTTGCTCATATGATTTAAAAAATACAAGTCGCCTGGAGTAGGCAATGCCATTAGTAAGTAAACTGTGATAGAACCAAAGAGTTAATAAATGTGATTTATGGTTGCAGAATCTTATCTATTTTTGCAAACTTTCTATTGAAATTGGTTGTGGTAAGTTAATTTATATTTTTTGAGATATGAATACCAAATATGTCTACTTCACCTTCCGCCCATTTTATCGGCAAACTACAAGGTAGTGTAAAAACTGACTTTTAACGATCCAATACGTAATCTGGTACACTTTTCATAATTAAGTTTTAGTCCAGAGGCTAGAAAAGTGATCAAGATCTTCAATGAGACTGTGCAGGGATCCAGATTGCAGACCTAAGAGAACTTGAGTCATCGGCATACTTTGACACATTTTTTTTTTTAACCCCTTGATGTTCTTGTTGGATCAGCTTTTAATAGCTAGCATTTCGATGGCCATAATGAATATATATGGAGACAATGGACAGGCTTTTACTCCTCTTAAAAGCTCAATACTTTCTAAGTAACCATTGCAGTACATAACTTTAACCCTATGTACAGTGCCTTGCGAAAGTATTCGGCCCCCTTGAACTTTGCGACCTTTGCCACATTTCAGGCTTCAAACATAAAGATATAAAACGGTATTTTTTTGTGAAGAATCAACAACAAGTGGGACACAATCATGAAGTGGAACGACATTTATTGGATATTTCAAACTTTTTTAACAAATCAAAAACTGAAAAATTGGGCGTGCAAAATTAAAAGCGCAGAGAGCATCATGAAGAACAAAGAACACACCAGGCAGGTCCGAGATACTGTTGTGAAGAAGTTTAAAGACGGATTTGGATACAAAAAGATTTCCCAAGCTTTAAACATCCCAAGGAGCACTGTGCAAGCGATAATATTGAAATGGAAGGAGTATCAGACCACTGCAAATCTACCAAGACCTGGCCGTCCCTCTAAACTTTCAGCTCATACAAGGAGAAGAAAACTGCTGTTCACAAATGCTCTCCATCCAACCTCACTGAGCTCGAGCTGTTTTGCAAGGAGGAATGGGAAAAAAATTCAGTCTCTCGATGTGCAAAACTGATAGAGACATACCCCAAGCGACTTACAGCTGTAATCGCAGCAAAAGGTGGCGCTACAAAGTATTAACTTAAGGGGGCTGAATAATTTTGCACGCCCAATTTTTCAGTTTAAGATTTGTTAAAAAAGTTTGAAATATCCAATAAATGTCATTCCACTTCATGATTGTGTCCCACTTGTTGTTGATTCTTCACAAAAGAATACAGTTTTATATCTTTATGTTTGAAGCCTGAAATGTGGCAAAAGGTCGCAAAGTTCAAGGGGGCCGAATACTTTCGCAAGGCACTGTATATGAGATTCACCGAAATTAAAGTAATCCAGGCATTTATATGTAAATTCTAATTGTACTTTATCAAACTCCTTTTTGAAATGAGAGAGACTGTAAGTGTGTCCATTCACTACAACAAATATCCATGTTCAAGTAACTTCAATTGTTATAGATCAGAATACATCATGCAATTTAGTTTCAAAAAGTTCATAAAACATTCAACAGTTAAGTATTTACAACTTAAGAAGACCATATGGGTGGTGATGTCACTTTATTACTTTAAGTATTGAACACTGAAATACTTGGGTTACTCAAATGGTTCTAGGCAACTGGTTTCCACATAAAATAATTGTTAGCAGAACTAATTACTTTATACAGTGCAGAATCTGATGCCTTAGTTTACATTAAGTTACGCATGCATATCCACTAACAATCTTTTGTATTTTTTGTCAATTTTATACAAATTGTTTTACTATGTTCCTGTGGTACATTTCTAATAAAAAGTGATACTATAAAAGTTTCTAATTTGTTTTCTGACCTTTATCAGTCATTGATATTATTGATATATAAATTGAATTAAATGTAGTTGATAGTAAAGCCACCAGAGGCCTGGGGTGGTCTAGCCGCTCTACCGGTCTAAGCTGCTTCCTCTAGAACGCTATGTACCACTGAGAGTCTTAGAGCATGATTTGAAATCTGACCAAGGGTCTTTCAACACAGTCTTCTTGTCTCTCCTGTCTCTCTCTATCCAATCCAATAAACATACAAACTCTGTTTTCAGTCATCCTATGGTCCTACCTTGAGTTCCAGTGGGTGTATTGTTGTACAGTGCTGAGTTTTCTGCCAATCAACCTACATGCATGCCTTTGTAAATTAAAGTAAGCATATTTCTTCTAGGATTCTCAGGTATTATGAAAAGCCTTGAGGGAGTGTTAGTGGTCCAGGTGTAACAGGGTTACAAGTTGTGACTTTCTCCAAAATGATTTGTTTTTCATGTTACTCATGTGGTATGAGTGATCTCTACTGGCATAATGTGGTACTGCAGTTCGGTGGTTGCAAAGACCAGGATGTCATCTCCAGATAAAAGGCTCTGCATGATCAATCCAATGTCTGAAGTGGCCGTACAGAATTTACTGCGAAAAGGCCTCCGCAGACATCAGGGCTTTCATACGAAGCCTCCTACCACATTTTTGGATCAAGCATAAATTGGCTTTTAATTTAATTTACCTTAGAACCCCACAGTGGATGCATCATAATACACATAAAACCTAGCAGTCAAACATGTAAATGGTCCCAATTAATTTTCATACATTTTTCTCATAGGGGATATTAAAACCACTTCAAACAAGGTGTGTGTTTAATGTTTGTTTTTCCTTGGCGTTATATTTTGATAACTGTTAATCTCTCTCGGACAAGGAGACTTTTATCAATATATTCGGCTCTACAGTGGCTTGCGAAAGTATTCATCCCCTTGACATTTTTATATTTTGTTGCCTTACACCTGGAATTAAAATTTATTTTGGGGGGGGTTTGTATATTTGATTTACACAACATGCCTACCACTTTTAAGATGCAAAATATTTTTTATTGTGAAACAAACAAAAATAAGACAAAAAAATAGAAAACTTGTGAGTGCATAACTATTCACCCCCCCTCAAAGTCAATACTTTGTAGAGCAACCTTTTGCAGCAATTACAGCTGCATGTCTCTTGGGGTATGTCTATATAAGCTTGACACATCGAGCCACTGGGATTTTTGCCCATTATTCAAGGCAAAATTGCTCCAGCTCCTTCAAGTTGGATTGGTTCCGCTGGTGTACAGCAAGTCATACCACATATTCTCAATTGGATTGAGGTCTGGGCTTTGACTAGGCCATTCCAAGAAATGTAAATGTTTCACTCGATTGTTGCTTTTGCAGTATGCTCAGGGTCATTATCCTGCTGGAAGGTGAACATCCGTCCTACTCTCAAATCTCTGGAAGACTGAAACAGATTTCCCTCGAGTTTCCCTGTATTCGGCGCCGTCCATCATTCATTCTATTCTGACCAGTTTCCCAGTCCCTGCCGATGAAAAACATCCCCACAGCATGATGGTGCCACCACCATGCTTCACAGTGGGGATGGTGCTCTCGGGGTGATGGGAGGTGTTGGGTTTGCACCAGACATAGCGTTTTCCTTGATGGCCAAAAAGCTACATTTTAGTCTCATCTGCACTTTCACCCCATTTGTTTGGGGAGTCTCCCACATGCCTTTTGGCTAACACCAAACGTGTTTGCTTATTTTTTTCTTTAAGCAATGGCTTTTTTTCGGCCTCTCTTCCGTAAAGCCCAGCTCTGTGGAGTGTACGGCTTAAAGTGGTCCTATGGACAGATACTCCAATCGCCGCTGTGGAGCTTTGCAGCTCCTTCAGTGTAATCTTTTTTTTCCGTTGTTCCCTCTCTGATTAATGCCCTCCTTGCCTGGTCTGTGAGTTTTGGTGGGCGGCCCTCTCTTGGCAGGTTTTATTGTTGTGCCATATTCTTTCCATTTTTGAATAATAATTTAATGGTGCGCCGTTGTATGTTGAAAGTTTAGTAGATTTCTTTATAACCCAACCCTGATCTGTTCTTCTCCACAACTTTGTCCCTGACCTGTTTGGAGTACTCCTTGGTCTTCATGGTGCCGCATGCTTGGTGGTGCGCCTTACTTAGTGGTCTTACAGACTCTGGGGCCTTTTAGAACAGGTGTAGATATACTGAGATCATGTGACAGATCATGTGACACTTCGATTGCACACAGGTGGACTTTATTTAACTAATTATGTGACTTCTGAAGGTAATTGGTTGCACCAGATCTTATTTAGGGGCTTCATAGCACAGGGGATGAATACAAATACATGCACCACTTTTCCATTTTTTATTTTGGAGAATTTTTAAAACATGTTATTTTTTTTCATTTCATTTCACCAATTTGGACTATTTTGTGTATGTCCAGTAAATTAAATCCAAATAAAAATCCATTTAAATTACAGGTTGTAATGCAGCAAAATAGGAAAAACGCCAAGGTGGATCAATACTTTTGCAAGGCACTGTATTAACTCTCCGATTTGAAAATGCTAATTAGCGTCAAAGTAGACATCGTGCATAACTACAAATCCCTGCAAGCTCCTGCACATATTTGCCGTCAGCTAACTAGCTACTATCTACCTTGATCCAAATAGAAAGATATTGAGCATTTTCATTTGTTCCATATTTTATTTAAGTATATTTTTTGTCTTATTTTTGCATTTGGTCTGGTACAGAATACTATCCTAGTAGCAGTCAGATATTTGCAATGAAAACTAGGTTAGTGTATTGCAAAGAAGCTAGCTCGCTACTTACAATAGCTACTTACCGAGATGTTAGCAACATACCCTTATTTTACCAGATCCTCTTCTCCTTCCGCCAGTCGTCTATATTTAATCCCTTACAATTTCTGCCAACTATATGAACAAGGTGAAATCTACAGTACCAGTCAAAAGTTTGGACACACCTACTCATTCAATGTTTTTTCTTTATTTTGAATATTTTCAACATTGTAGAATAATAGTGAAGACATCAAAACTATGAAATAACACATATGGAATAATTTAGTAACCAAAAAAGTGTTCAATAAAAATAGTTTCTTCAAAGTAGCCACCATTTGCTTTGATGACAGCTTTACACACTCTTGGCATTCTCTCAAACAGCTACACCTGGAATGTTACATGATTCCATATAAGTTATTTCATAGTTTGGATGTCTTCACTATTATTCTACAATGTAGAAAATTGTAAAAACAAAGAAAAACCTGCAGCATTGAAGGTCCGCAAGAACACAGTGGCCTCTATCATTCTTAAAAGGAAGAAATTTGAACCAACAACTTCCTAGAACTGGCCACCCGGCCAAACTGTGCAATCGGGGGAGAAGGGCCTTGGTCAGGGAGGTGACAAACATCTCTGCAGCACTCCACCAATCAGGCCTTTATGGTAGAGTGGCCAGACGGAAGTACAGAGGAAAACCTGCTCCAGAGTACTCAGGACCTCAGACTGGGGCGATGGTTCACCTTCCAACAGGAAAAACGACCTTGAGCACACAGTCAACACAATGCAGGAGTGGCTTCGGGACAAGTCTCAATGTCCTGGAGTGGCCCAGGCAGACCCCGGACTTGAACCCAATTGAACATCTCTGGAGAGACATGGAAATAGCTGTGCTGCGACACTCCCCATCCAACCTGACCGAGCTTGAGAGGATCTGCAGAGAAGAATGGGAAAACTTCCCAAATACAGGTGTGCCAGGCTTGTGTCGTCACACCCAAGAAGACTCGAGGCTGTAATCACTGCTAAAGCCGCTTCAACAAAGTACTGAGTAGAGTGAGTAGAGTCCACAGATTTTATATGGGATTAAGGTCTGGAGACTGGATAGGCCACTCCAGGACCTAATGTGCTTCTTCTTGAGCCACTCCTTTGTTGCCTTGGCCGTGTGTTTTGGGTCATTGTCATGCTGGAATATACCCATCCACGACCCATTTTCAATGCCCTGGCTGAGGGAAGGAGGTTCTCACCCAAGATTTGATGGTACATGGCCCCGTCCATCTTCCCTTTGATGCGGTGAAGTTGTCCTGTCTCCTTAGCAGAAAAATACCCCCAAAGCATAATGCTTCCACCTCCATGTTTGACAGTGGAGATGGTGTTCTTGGGGTCATAGGCAGCATTCCTCCTCCTCCAAACACGGCGAGTTGAGTTGATGCCAAAGAGCTCCATTTTGTTCTCATCTAACCACAGCACTTTCAGCCAGTTGTCCTCTGAATCATTCAGATGTTCATTGGAAAACTTCAGACAGGCATGTATATGTGCTTTCTTGAGCAGGGGGATCTTGCGGGCGCTGCAGGATTTCAGTCCTTCACGGCGTAGTGTTACCAATTGTTCTCTTGGTGACTATGGTCCCAGCTGCCTTGAGATCATTGACAAGATCCTCCTGTGTAGTTCTGGGCTGATTCCTCATTGTTCTCATGATCATTGCAACACCACGAGGTGAGATCTTGCATGGAGCCCCAGGCCGAGGGAGATTGACAGTTCTTTTGTGTTTCTTCCATTTGCCAATAATCGCACCAACTGTTGTCACCTTCTCACCAAGCTGCTTGGCGATGGTCTTGTAGCCCATTCCAGCCTTGTGTAGGTCTACAATTTTGTCCCTGACATCCTTGGAGAGCTCTTTGGTCTTGGCCATGGTGGAGAGTTTGGAATCTGATTGATTGATTGCTTCTGTGGACAGGTGCATTTTATACATGTAACAAGCTGAGATTAGGCAGCACTCCCTTTAAGAGTGTGCTCCTAATCTCAGCTCGTTACCTGTATAAAAGACACTTGGGAGCCAGACATTTTTCTGATTGAGAGGGGGTCAAATACTTCTATTTGCCATATATTTTTAACTGTTCTGTTTAACAAAAGTTCTGAAACTTCATACATTTTACAGACACAGTATATTTTACATTAGTTATCTTGTTGTTTTAGTCCCAACCTTCAACCCCACTCAACCCCTCCCATCTATCTCTTGACACCATCCATGTTCTTATTTCTATTTGCCGTATATTGTGTGCTGTGTGTATATACTGTGCTGATGTTTTACAAAATGTGAACATTTCTATTTCCATAGTTTCTACAGATTGGAAATGAAAGATAAAACATTTGCTAAAAGTATTATTATATTATTGATCAATTGACTATGACTTCTCAAATCACCCAGCACTGCTATTTTCAGAGTTGGCTCCAGGTAAATGTTACAATTATTCAGCCATTCCTGGACCTGTGACCAGAAACAAGCTAAATATGGACAGTACCAAAACAAATGATCCACTGATTCTGTGTTTTTGCAGCAAAATCTGCAGCACGGGGATGGTTGTATCCTGCACAAAAATAACATTATATTGTTTGCAAGAATGTTTTGAATCTGGTGTCGTCGTCAGTTCATTAACCATGTGCCATGGAATCGGTACATCGAAAATCTCTTCCCAACTATTTTGCAAGCTATAAGGCACAGCTGTCAATTGTTTGGTCCTTAAAACCTGTTAAGGATATGGCAGACATCTCTCTTTGGAGAGATTGGGTACCCCTAGTAAACTGGAAAAAAAATCTGTCAAAAATTGCTAATATATGCAAATAAAAATTATTATTGGATAGAAAACACTCTAAAGATTCTAAAACCGTTGGAATTATATCTGTAAGTATAGCAGAACTCACAGGGCAGGCATTCTTCCAAACTAGTTTTTGTGGCCATGAAAGTTGGAGCAACTTTGACGTCATGGCCCCCACCCTTCCCAACCAGTTATGATTCTGGGGACACTTTCTATCTCTTCCGCTAGATGTCCTCTTTCATTAGAGCTTTGAATCGTTCAAATCCCGCGAGAATTGAAATTAGTGCGTGCCACGAGAGAATAGGCTGTGCGTATGGGCGCGAATTGGTCCCAGCCATTCCTTTGTTCCAGCACTCAAGAGAAGAGCAGACGATGGCCGATTGAATTGAAGTTTGTTTTGCGTGTCTAAAACATCATAAAGCTTGCTTCTGCACTTAGTTTGACCTGTTTAGTCGACATATAATATGTAATTTTGAAGTTTTGATGCGCAACTTTTCCGGACCAGAGGACGTTTTGGGTGCATTTCAGCTGATGTTATTAGCAGTAGCTAATACAAAGACGCAAGACTTGAAACCAAACGATGTATTGGGTAAGTATGAAGCCTTCCAGAACATTCTGAACGAAGACCATCGAAGGTAAGGGAATATTTATGCTTAAATCTGTGTTTCTGTTGACTCCAACATTACGTGGAAATGTAGCTTGGAACTGAGCGCTGTCTCAGCATATGGAATAGTGTGCGATTTCTGTAACGTTAAAAAGAAATCTAACACAGCGGTTGCATAAAGAAGCAGTGTATCTTTCTAACTATATGTAGAACATGTATATTTAGTCAAAGTTTATGATGTCTATTTACGTTATCTTGCCGCGCTACATAGATTTCCTGCGGGCATTTTTGAGTAATTTCTGAATGTGAACTCACTGTAAATGGACATTTATGGATATAAATGGCATATTATTGAAAAAAAAATATGTACTGTGTAACATGTCATATTACTGTCATCTGATGAAGATTTTCAAAAGGTTAGTGAGCGATTTATTTTTTAATCCTGCGTTTGTTGATTGCATGTTTTGGCTATTGAAATGAGCTGTGTCTGGTGGTGGTTTTACATATATATGTGCTATGTTTTCGCCGTAAAACATTTTAGAAATCTGACTTGCTGGCTAGATGAACAAGGTGTTTATCTTTCATTTGAGATATTGGACTTGTTAATGTGTGGAGGTTAAATATTTTTAAGAATATTTTTGCGTTCCATGCGCCATCGTTTCAGCTGAACGTGGGAGGGTTGATTCCCAATTGGGAACCAGTATCGTAGACAGGTTAAATTAAAGAGGATACCTTTTTTTATTTATCACAATTTTCTTTATCCAATTTTGGTCTTTAATGCAGGGCCGACAGACAAGTTCCTTACCTTTTCTGGTTACAACTTGCTTCTTCGATTTTTACGATAATGATGCAATTTGTTTTCTGTTCTACCCCAAATAACAACCAATTCAATATATTTTTGTTAGCTGCATGTGTCAGATAATTTCATTCTTTCGGGATATTAATACTGAGTATGTCCTGATCATTTCTTTAGACCACTGTAAATCAAATCAAATTGTATTTTATTTGTCACATACACATATTAATGTGAGTGTAGCGAAATGCTTGTGCTTCTAGTTCCGACAGTGCATTGATGTCTAATAACTAATCCAACAATTCCCCAACAACTACCTAATACATACAAATCTAAAGGGGTGAATGAGAATATGTACATGTAAGTCTATGAATGAGCAATGGCCGAGCGGCATAGGCAAGGTGCAAAAGATGGAATAAAATACAGTATATAAAGTTGAAGTCGAAGTTTAGCAAAATACATTTAAACTCAGTTTTCCACATTTCCTGACATTTTATCCTAGTAAAAATTCCCTGTCTTAGGTCAGTTAGGATCACCGCTTTATTTTAAGAATGTGAAATGTCAGAATAATAGTAGGGAGAATAATTTATTTCAGCTTTTATTTCTATCATCACATTCCCAGTGGGTCAGAAGTTAACATACCCCTCAATTAGTATTTGGTAGCATTACCTTTAAATTGTTTAACTTGGGTCAAACGTTTCAGTTAGCCTTCCACAAGCTTCCCACAATAAGTTGGGTGAATTTGGGCCCATTCCTCCTGACAGAGCTGGTGTAACTGAGTCATGTTTGTTGGCCTCCTTGCTTGCACACGCTTTGTCAGTTCTGCCCATTTTATTTTCTACAGGAAAATGCACTTCACAAAATACAGGGCTTTGTGATGGCTACTCAAATACCTTGGCTTTGTGATGGCTACTCAAATACCTTGGCTTTGTGATGGCTACTCAAATACCTTGACTTTGTTGTCCTTAAGTCATTTTGCCACATCTTTGGAAGTATGCTTGAGGTCATTGTCCATTTGGAAGACCCATTTGCCACCAAGCCTTAACGTCTTGAGATGTTGCTTCAATATATCCATATAATTTTCCTGCCTCAGGATGCCATGTATTTTGTGAAGTGCACCAGTCCCTCATGCAGCAAAGCACCCCCACAACATGATGCTGCCACCCCCGTGCTTCACGGTTGGGATGGTGTTCTTCAACTTGTAAGCCACCCCCCTTTTCTTCCAAACATAATGATGGTCATTATGACCAAACAGTTATATTTTTGTTTCATCAAACCAGAGGACATTTCTCCAAAAAGTATGATCTTTGTCCCCATGTGCAGCTGCAAACTGTAGTCTGTCTTTTTTATGTTGATTTTGAAGCAGTGGCTTTTTCCTTGCTGAACGGCCTTTCAGGTTGTCAAAATAGGACTCTTTTTACTGTGGATATAGATACTTTTGTACCTGTTTCCTTCAGCATCTTCACAAGGTCCTTTGCTGTTGTTCTGGGATTGATTTGCACTTTTCGCACCAAAGTACGTTCATCTCCAGGAGATGGAACGCGTCTCCTTCCTGAGCTGTATGATGGCTGCGTGGTCCAATGGTGTTTATACTTGCGTACTATTATTTGTGCAGATGAACGTGGTACCTTCAGGCGTTTTGGAAATTGGGCTTGATTTATTTCCTTTGATTTTCCCATGATGTCAAGCAATGAAGCACTGAGTTTGAATGTAGGCCTTGACATACATCCACAGGTACACATCCAATTGACTCAAATGATGTCAATTAGCCTGAATTAGCCTGAAGCTTCTAAAGCCATGACATCTTTTTCTGGAATTTTCCAAGCTGTTTAAAGGCACAGTCAACTTAGTGTATGTAAACGTCTGACCCACTGGAATTGTGATACAGTGAGTTATAAGTGAAATAATCTGTCTGTAAACAATTGTTGGAAGAATTTCTTATCAGTAGATGTCCTAACCGACTTGCCAAAACTACAGTTTGTTAACAAGAAATTTGTGGAGTGGTTGAGAAACGAGTTTTAATAACTCCACCCTAAGTGTATGTAAACTTCCGACTTCAACTGTACCTGTATTTTAGCACGTACAGTCCCTGTAGAAAGTCTACACCTTCACACTTTGCTCCTATAAATTCAATTAAAAATTAAATGACATGTTTTCCTTTACAGATCTATACAAGCTACTCCACATTTTTAAAGTGAAAGAAAGTTATAGACATTTTCCAAATTAAGAACAAACAAAAAATAAATGAAATATCATAATTGGATAAGTCTACACTCCCCAGAGTTAATACTTGGTGGATGCACCTTTTGTCGCCATTACAGCTGTGAATAATTTTCATTAAGATTCTTCCAACTTTGCACAACTCTTAGGCAAACATGTCTATTGTTTTTGTCAAATTTGCTCAGGCTCAGTAAATTTGGTTTTGGATCATTGATGGACAGAACATTTAAGTCAGGATTGAGACTAGACCACTCAGGAACACTCAATTCCCATCGGAAAGCCATTGTGGTGAGTCTTTGACATTAAAATGTGTGTAATTGTCTTGATGGAAAATAAAATCTCAGGGTTAGGTTTTCAGAAGACTGAGGTGGGTTTTCATATTTTTACCTGGGCTTTCGATCTTTCATATTTATTTTGATCCTGACAAACTCCCCAGTCCCTGCCGATGACAAGCATACCCATAACATGACATGTTAAAAAATCCACTCCAAGTCATTAATTCCGTTTTCAACAAGGCTGTTAAGTAATATTGCAGCACAACATGATAAATACATGTACTTTTGGCCTAAATTAAAAACTAAAGGGTTGGGCCAAATCCAATACAACAGAAAACAGAGTGAACATGTCACCACAATACTTGCAAATAGAGACGTTTTCACTCTGTGTTCTGTTGTATTGGATTTGGCCCAACCCTGTAGTTTTTAATTTAGGGCAAAAGGTACAGCTGTGTTGTCTTGCAGTATTACTGAAAAGCCTTGCTGCAAACAGAATGAATGATTTGGAGTGGATTTTTTTTATACAGGCTACTTTATTTTCACTTTGTCATACAGGCCAGTAATATGGAGGGAATGCAATGTTGTTGATCCCTTTGTATTTTGATCCCTTTGCTCCTACAGGTACACTCGCAAAGGCTGCTAGAAATGTAGGGGTTCAGTGCACATAATTTTGCCACTTTAACAAGTCTTTAATGCCATTTCCCGAAAGTCAGACTCTTCCTACACATCAACTCATTTTTCTCAGCTTTAGAAGCATCTGCATTCACCAAATGTTGTGTTTGTCTTAACAAAATGTAACCAAAAGATTTAGCCTGACTTCAACCAGTCCAGAAAAATGGATTTGTGCAATTTGCAAGTATGGGCATATTTAATATAATAATTTTTTATAAAAACATTTCTGATATATGTTATACAAATATGCAAATAAAGCGATAACATATTTCAGCATAATTTTTAATTAAAAAATATTATAATTGTGTTTACATTCAACTAGTAAAAGAAGATTGTGATTTGATTAAGGGGGGTAACAATGAGGGTGTGGTGCCTGGTCTTACTTTAACAGTCTTTTGAAATTCAATATTGGTGCACAATTTCTACTTAAAATATCAAAGGCACTCTTTTCGTGGAATGACCCAGGACTAAAGAGTCAGTCTCCTCTATTCTGTACATCCATTTCTACACAGTGCTTCTTTTTTTCCCTAGTTATTTTGAGTTCTCACTGTCACCCATATATCAGAATGCAGGCTACAAACACAGACCGACAGGCAAACAGAAACAGGGTGATGGGATGAGTCAGAACTGAGTCTTGGTTGCACACTGCCATCTATCTACATCATCAAAGATATGACAGAGTGACAGAGACAGAAAGGTGCTGTTGTTGACATCGGGCAAAAAGGTTGCCTATCTTTTCCCCCCTACATTCACAACTTCCATACTCAATCAACACATTACAAATACCAATCAAAGACTCCAACAACCCTAGTCATTGATTGTTTCTGCTACCAAGATATACCGAAGAGCCAAGTCTAGGTCCAAGAGTCTAGGTCCAACAGCTTCTCCGCCAAGCCATAAGACTCCTGAACATCTAATCAAATGGCTACTATTTGCATTGCCCCCCCCCCCCCCTTTACATTGCTGCTATTCTCTGTTTTTATCTATGCATAGTCACTTTAATAACTTTATCTACATGTACATATTACCTCAATTACCTCGACTAACTGGTGCCGAAGCACATTGACTCTGTACCGGTATACCCTGTATATAGCCTCACTATTTGTATTTTACTGCTGCTCTATAATTATTTGTTACTTTGATTTCTTAATCTAATGTTTAAAAAAACAAACATGTTTTATTCTAATTTGTTATTTAGTTTTTTTAACTGCATTGTTGGTTAGGGCTTGTAAGTAAGCAATTCACTGTAAGGTCTACACCTGTTTTATTCGGCACATGTGACAAATACAATTTGATTTGATTTTGATTTGAAAAACATTAATTCCAACTCATTACTTCATGAAAGCTGCTTTTATCTGTGCTAACATGCGTCCTTTGTCCTGATCCACATTCTGATTGTGCTGACATTTTTGGACACTATCAGAATGTGGACAAAATCAAGACACCAGTTTTAAATGGGGCTATGGATAAGTTCTCAGTGAAAACCCATTTGAATCTAAGCTCAGGATCCTACAGTAGAAAATATGAATTACCACAGTGTGATTCACTGCATAGCCAGTAGAGGTCAGGGTGGGTAAGCAGATGTGCAGGGTTGATGTCCGTAGTGTGGAGAAAATCAGTCAGTGCCTGTAAGTCTGACTAGAGAGAGAGAGAGAATTAAATAATTAATAATAAAAGGAAGCAGAATGAGGTTCAGGATCTGGCGGTATAGCGTGGAGGAGGTGAGGCGAGAGGAAACCACAGCTCTGTGTGTGTGTTCGTGCCCTGCAAATCCCCTCCAAACACCTGCACTGGGAGCCACCCCTGCCATCTTACCACCACCACCACCTCTCTCACACACACACACACACACACACACACACACACACACACACACATGCGTCTCGCCGCACAGGACAGAAGCACATGACCACAGAGGAGAGAACAAAAGAAGAGAGAAAAGGGATTGAACGATTTCTCTCGTTTTCCTCACCGCTAGTTTAAGCTCTGGAACGCAACCACTTAAGAAGCAAAGCTCTAAATCTAGCTAATAACGCTGGCTGCATCCTTTCTGCCAAATAAGCACATTCACTGTTATCTGCCATTCAAACTTTGGGGAGTGCTATAGAAATGTGCCTAGACTGTAGCTTCACAGAACAGAGCACACACACGTTATTACAAATAATAAACATTTATTCTTTGTTTAGAGTGATTATATTGCTGTTATGCTACGATATGATTTTATTACACATACAGTATATATGCCAGTATACTGGCATAAAAATTATTTCTATCAAGACTGAATAATGTACAACATTTGTAATGTAATTGTACAAGGACATATAGTCCTGTTCTGTATATGGGGAAGGAATAGTCAGGTGATCTTACTGAGACAGGCACATGTGACCTCATGGCCTTGACCCTGATCCCTAACATTCTACCCTTGACCTTTCAGACAGTGAGAGCTGCATCTGTCTCACATAAGGGGTGTTGCCATGGTGATGCTTAGGCGGACACAACACACAAAACTAGTTAGGAGTAATTAGAGTATATCTAGAACCTAAAAGGTTCCAGAACCCTTTACATAGAGGGTTCAACATGAAACCAAAGAAGGTTCTTTTTTAACCCTTTTAGGAACCCTTTTTCTAAGGACTCATGTCTCTCTGTGAGAGGGTAGCTTTGGGAATGAGAAGCACTCACTCCAAGGTCAATATCACTATCATTACGTGACTTTACAAAAAATAAAGTTGGGAAAAATAGAACAGGACCAGCTTGATGAGAGTTATATAAAAATGGCAATAAAATGCTTCTTAGACGCTGTAAGTAAGAGGGATCTGTAATATACACACAGGCAGTCCCATGTATTTTCAAATTGAAAACAGGGCTTAATGATTACACTTACAACTCTAAGTTTAAAAAAGGATACAAGTCTGTGATATATTGTTACTATCCAGGCCTTAGTGACATACAAGGTTGAGAGTGAGGTCTTCACACTGAGAGCTATAGCCAACCAACTTGTCTTGTAGCCCAGTTGGCCCTGAGGTGTATTCTGTTGGAAGGAATTGTCCATGGACATACACCAGAGCTGAGCTACCCAGAGGGATGTGGATGTGGGCTCAGAGATGAAGGCGCAAACCCAAAGAACTTTAAGAGTATACATGGGACTTTTCTAAATAAGGTTGATGAATAATCAAGGAAGTATTTCAACCCCATGTGCCTCCTTTCTCGTTTAGGCAAAGGAATCTGGATATGGCCATGCAGCGCTGTCAGTGCGATAACACGAAAAATATAATTACTCACAAAGCACATGACCTAATGCTCATGATTTGACATCTGTGTCTCTTTGTACAGCAGAGACTCACGACTAAGCTCATGTGAGGATCCCAGCCATGACACAGTATAGTAGTGTGTGTGTAGGTGTGCGTGCCTGCGGTGCATGTACGTGTGTATCAGCCTTCGTGTGCCTATATGTGTTAGCTCTTTTGGAAGTACATAAACCCAGGTTCTCCACAAGCACTCGGGAACATGGACATGCATCCAAACACACCTACACTTACAAACTGTAGACACACACATATGTACATCATTAGGCCAAGGCCCACTGTACATACATGCATGCACTCCTAAAACATCCCATGCATACGCTTGCATGTACGCACACACACACACCATCCCTCCCTACCGCAGTCTTTTCAATACATCTAGTCTCTGATTCACTATAACACATAAAACATGTCTGACATATTAATCAGGTCTGCATGTGCGGGCTGCTCTGCTCCACTGTCCTACTGATGCTGGGGAAGGCTCTCATTGGGCCATCGAACGCTTCCTGGTGGCCAATGAGAGAAGGCTGCGCCTCTCCTCTCCTAGCAACAATAATCCTTTTCTCTGTAAGTGGTGCAGTGAGCAAACCGACACCCATAATATTACCACATGAATAATGGCAACTTAACAGCTTTGTAGTGGGGGGCAGGGAAGGAATGAGCTTCTCTTTTTCCTCCCTCCCTCCCCTACTGGACTCTCTCTGTCTCTCTCTCAATCTCTCTTCCTCTCTCTCTCTCCATCTTGGCTGCCTCTGTGTCTCAGTCCAAGTGCATTCAGTTGACTCCTGTTTCAGCGTCTTAAAGGAGCAGCACTGCATATTCAAATTTAGGCTGCGCCAGAGGTAATGGGTAACTTGTGGGTAATGGTCTGCACTCGTTGACCCGATGGTGCTGCACCGCCATGGGGCCTCTCTCGGGAGGAGGAGGGGGATGGAAGGGAAGAGGGGGAGGAAGAGGGAAGGAGAGAGGGAAGAGGGTGGAAGGAGGAATGCTGAAATGCGGCGCAGGGAAGGCTACCAGACAGCCAGCACTGCTGGAGAAGGAGGGAGGAGGGCACTCTCTCAATACACAGTTAACATTACAGGCTCATTCCACTTCTCATGCAGGGTTCTATGATTTGTAATATTGACCACAAAACATGCCCCGGCGGATAAACACACTGTAAACCCTAAGGCATTTTTAACTCAAATACTTCTAGTAAGTTGAACTCAAAGTCAATGAAAAGTCATCTTGAATGATAGTGCAACATTTTGATTTAATAGACATACTCAAACATAATAATTGTTCATGAATTGGCCATAAACAATAACTGGTACAATTGCATAGTTTTAGAAAGTAGTTATCAATTGCTGAGGTGTACTCACTTTTGATGACACAAGCTCAAACGTAGTACAAATATTATGAAAATATGAAAAATCTAATCATAAATTATGTTTTTCCAATTCAACAAAAGTGAATTTAATTACTGTAAATACGATCATACTTAGTGACAGTAAAATATTGGCACGATTTCATATAACTGACGACAGGGAATTTTCTCCTCAATGTCCACTGAGCGGCACAGAAACACCATTCAAATGTGTGTAGACTCATTACAACTTCAGCTTTAAGCAGGAGGTGATTTTGTCTGTCTGTGACCAGTTCTATGAAATTATTTAGTATTTTTTCATGTTGAATGTGGGGTCTCAAATGTGGGGTAGATTTAAAAAAAATATTTTTTAATGTTTTTGCATGTACATTGAGTGATTGATTAATTAATCTTATGTTACACAAAGATAAATAACATATATATTTTTTAACAAATCCAATCATTTAAGCTAGATTTCTTTGCACCCGTGCGTCAATCTAAGTAACATAACATTTTTGCATGGTCTGCGCCTCAATCCACCACATCCACTTATATATCGGCCTTTTGTGTCTGCAGTGAAAGGTGGCCGACCTACAGCAGTGTTTGTCAGACCGTGAGACATCCCAAACATAGGTTTTTTCAGGTCTGTATCGTCCGAACGGTTTGGTCTGCAAACTATTATGACCACTCTCGCAAACACAATGGTGTTCTCCATTTTGGTCTACAACTCGTCTGAAGGTAACCCATACAAACAAATGGAAGTACAGAGGTAGTTTTGTGGCAACAAAAATAAGGGGTTAAAAAATATATATATATTTCCTGAACTTCAAGTTATAGGACAGAGACTTCAAAACCTTATTTCTTATGATTTTTTTTTACTGTCTTTTTTTTTGCCATTTATGAATGTGTTATTCAATGTGTTTCTATGGGCTATAGTATTAAAGGCCACATTCAACGGCTTAGACTTTTAGAGGTTAAAGAAATGGTTGTTCCACGGTTCTAAACCCTGGCAGTCATTATTAATGCAGGTTGTGGGTGAATAAACATTTCAACTGTTGGAAATCCTACCTCTGGCTGGATTCCAATAGGAATTACACATTACTTTGCAAAACTCACTTTCAAATTACCAGGTTTTCCAGAAATCCCAATTGGAAGATTCCTGGAAATCATTCTGAACATTTTGCTAAAGTTACTGGAATTGAGTTTAAGGCTACTCAAAATAAGGCCTTGTGAGATATGTTTAAGGAGTTGAATTATAATGATAACATTCACCTAGGAACTCACTTGGTTAAGGCCATGTCTCTGTTGCTAACAAATACAGTCATGGTGGTAACTACAAATTCACTTGAAAAGGCAAGGCATACTGGAAAATTATATTGTAGCCATGGCTTAGTGGGGGGCTTTACTCAACATTTTCTGATACAACTCAAATACGGACCCCCTACAGCAGGGATGGGAACCTCCAGTCCTCGGGGGCCAGAGTGGTGTCACACTTTTTCTCCATCCCAAGCAAACACAGCTGATTAAACAAATGTTTAAATCGGGGGTTCAAGTCCGGGCTCCAGCTGTGCCACTCAAGAACATTCAGAGACTTGTCACGAAGCCACTCCTGCATTGTCTTGGTGGGGGCTTAGGGTTGTTGTCTTGTTAGAAGGTAAACTTTAGCCCCAGTCTGAGGCCCTGAGGGCTCTGGAGCAGGTTTTCATCAAAGATCTCTCTGCACTTTCCTCCGTTCATCTTTCCCTCAATCCTGACTAGTCTCTCAGTCCCTGCCGCTGGAAAACATCCCCACAGCATGATGCTGCCACCACCATGCCAGGTTTCTGCCCAATGTCACACTTGGCATTCAGGCCAAAGAGTTCAATCTTTGTTTCATTAGACCACATAATCTTGTTTCTCATGGTCTGAGAGTCTTGGTGGTTTTAAACTACTTCCTTTTAAGAATGGTGGAGGTCACTGTGTTCTTGGGGACCTTCAATGCTGCAGAAATATTTTGGTAGCCTTCACCAAATCTGTGCCTCAACACAATCCTGTCTCGGAGCTCTTGGACAATTTCTTCGACCTCATGACTTGGTTTTTGTGTCTGTGGGACCTTATATAGACAGGTGTGTGCCTTTCCAAATCATGTCCAGTCAATTGAATTCACCACAGGTGGACTTCAATCAAGTTTTAGAAACATCACAAGGATGATCAATGGAAACAGGATGTACCTGAGCTCAATTTCGAGTCGCATAGCAAAAGGTTTGAATACTTATGTAAATAAGGTATTTCTGTTCTTTATTTGTAAAATATATATAAACCTGTTTCCACTTTGTCATTATGGGGTATTGTGTTTTGATTGATAAGAAAAAACATATTTAATCAATTTTAGAATAAGGCTGTAATGTAAAATACAGTGTGTATAAAAAGTCAAGGGTACTGAATACTTTCCGAATGCATGGTATATTTAGGGTTTTACACTGCAAGGGAAAATAAGTCTGGTTATATTTTTATGACAGATGTTTTTTGCTGCTTTCACATGAATCACAAATGGTGTCTTATTTTTCAAGGTAACTGTTCTTCTGAAAGACTCCCTGTTTGTTTGTCTGTCCGTCCATCTGTCCACCTGCACATCTGCCTACCTGCCTGTCTGGACCCACAACTCTTCCTGGCTGGCTATGGCCCCACCACTCTGCCTCTCTGCCTGCCTGCCCGTCTCCCTCTGTGAGTGGGGAGTGTTATACTCTTGTTGGAGGCCTGCCTTGGCCTATAGTACCAAGGGTCTGCCATGTCTTTTGGTTGGTAAGTCAACTAACACCAATCGCTGTTAATGTGGCAGCACTCTGCAAGTCCTTGTCACCTCTTTCATGCCCCTGTGTGTGAATCTGTGTTGTATTCCATGAGTCTCATACTGTACTGTACTGTGAACTGCCAAACACCCCACAAGGCCAGAGACAAGCTATCCCTCACATGCAGTCACAACTAGGCTAGCTTTTCTGGCTAGCTTTTCTGCTGGTGGGATCTATGCTGGTGCTTTGCTGTTTGTACTACAATACTACCATGTGGTATTATCTGGCTCTGCTAATACACGTACTGTATACTGTACTGTATACAATATATGTATATTGCTATACTGTAAATGTAGTATAAAACTATCTGTGTTTTGAGAATGGACACAGTGTAACTTCCATACAGTGAGAAGTTGAACTTGGTGTTTGCTGAGCTCTGACCCTCAGTGTCAATGACAATTTATTGGTACAAAGACTGCATTGAGGGGCCAGACTTATTGGCCTGGAATAAGAGCACACTGTAGTCTTATAGACGTCTGACAAAGCCTCATACACTAGACATCAGTAACTCACCTCTGTCCCCCATACCCACTATTGTCTGTGCTTTTTCACCTCTGCTCTCCCTCTTTCTTCTCCCCCTTTCTTTCTCTGATCAGTGGACATGCCCAAATGCCCATACTAGCATCCTAAATAGTAGGCTGTTTGAGTATATGAAAAAAAAGGTTTTTATAGTATGTGACATTTCGATAATCAAGTATACTTTAAATGCCCGGATGTCATTCCCATTTCAGCTTTGACAACAGCTGATAAATTAGATATGGGGATTATTTTCCGAAATAAACAAAAAGTGGAAAACAACGCAATCACCCATGACAGTATGTGAAAATACAAAGTTTAGTAGTATGCAACATTTCAAAAATTGAGTATGGTTTAAATGCCAGGATGTTACACTCATTTCGGATCTTTAGCTAATAGAATTCGATGCACACTTTTCAACAATGCATTGGAAGTGGTGGGATAGGCTCTAGTTCTCTTCAAGTAGTCAAACAACAAAATTAGGCTTCTTAATTGGGAAGATGCCCAAAGCTTCTTTGGTGGTGTTAAAATCACAGGAGGTTGGTGGCACCATAATGGGGAGGATGGGCTCATGGTAATGGCTGGAGCAGAATCAGTGGAATGGTATCAAATACATCAAACATATGGTATCCATTCCAGACATTATTATGAGCCATTCTCCCCTCAGTAGCCTCCACTGGTTCAAATGTAGGCTAAATAGTTTCTGTTTTCCTTAAAATTATCACGAGTATTGCATTATGTGCTACATCATATGCTACAGGACAACAACCTCTCCCTCTATGTGAGCAAGACAAAGGAGCTGATCATGGACAACAGGAAAAGTTGGGCCAAACAGGCCCCCATTAACATAATAGGGGCTGTAGTTGAGCGGGTTGAGTGTTTCAAGTTCCTTGGTGTCCACATCACCAATGAACTATCATGGTCCAAACACACCCAGACATTCATGAAGAGGGCATGACAATGCCTTTTCCCCACAGGAGAGACTGCTGAACAATTAATCAAATGACCACCGGACTATTTACATGGACTCCCCCTCCCTCCATTTGTTTTGTACACTGCTGCTACTCGCTACTCATTATCTATGCATAGGTTTTATTTTTTACTTTAGTTTATTTGGTAAATATTTTCTTAAACCCCGAGCGCAAGGTACAATTCTGTCGTTCTGCCCCTGAACAAGGCAGTTAACCCACTGTTCCTAGGCCGTCATTGAAAATAAGAATTTGTTCTTAACTGACCTGCCTGGTTAAATAAAGGTTAAAAAAAAAATAAAAAAAAAAACCTGCACTGTTCGTTAAAAGGGCTTGTAACTAAGCAGTTCACGGTAAGGTCTACACTTGTTGTGTTTGGCATGTTAAAAGGGCTTGTAACTAAGCAGTTCACAGTAAGGTCTACACTTGTTGTATTTGGCGCATGTGACAAATAAAGTTGGATTAGATTTTGATCTGTCACATCTCTTTCACCTGTCTTTGTGCTTGTCTCCACCAGGTGTCCAGGTGTCCAGGTGTCGCCCATCTTCCCCATTGTCCCCAGTGTACTTATAGCTGTGTTCTCGTTCGTTTTGTTTTGTCAATTCTACCAGCGTTTTCCCTGTGCTCCTGTCTTTCTCTAGTTTCTGTTTTCTAGCTTTCCCGGGAACTACAGACGGATCTCGACTCGCTCATTGCCATGACCCTCCAGATCGATCAGCGGCTTTGGGAATGTAGGAAGGAAAAGAGGTCCGATTCCACTTGCCCACCCAAGGATTCCAAGGATTCTACCCAAGTTCCCCCGATTGTCTCCGAAGTCTGCCGATTCACATTGTCCCCAGCCGAACGTCTACACCGGCTTCTCATAAAGAGTTGCCTGTGTTGTGGAACTGCTGGTCATTTTGTTTCCTCCTGTCCACTAAAAGACTAGGCTCACGGGTAGTGGCAAGTACTCAGGTGGGCAATAAAGAACATTTCCTCACCCCTTTCTCACAGCCCTTTTCATGCCATCCTACTGTCGGGGAACCAGTCAAATTTCTCTGGGTTTCCAAGCTGGGCATCCCCACTCAGCCCCTCTCCATTCCCATGGACATTAGAGTGCTGGACGGGTGCTCTATAGGCCGGGTCACCCACAATATCACTCCCATCAACCTATGAGTGTCAGGGAACCACAGAGAGGCTATCCAATTCATGCTAATTACGTCTCCTCAGGTTCCTGTGTGTTGGGATTCTCTTGGCTTCAGTGACACAATCCTCTCATTGACTGGACTGCTGGTGCCATAATGGGCTGGAGCATATTCTGCAATGCCCATTGCCTGAAGTCAGCACAGGCTGCCCCTGGACATTTTCCAGTGGGCTCGGAAGTTGCACCGGACCTCTCCAACATTCCCCCGGAGTACCAAGAAACCCAGGGAACAATCGAAAGGCAAGAGAACAGTGGCAGAGCAGGGGAGGGTGTTGCTGGCGTATTCAACCCACACGAGTTGCTGGCTCCAGCTTGTGGGGATGGCGGCGACAAGGCAGCGATGAGTCGTCTCCAGGTCTTGATTGGCTCGCTCTGACTGGCCGTTGGACTGAGGGTGGAACCCGGAGGACAGGCTGGCCGACGAACCAATGAGTCTGCAGAATGCCTACCAGAACCGGTACGAGAACTGAGGACCCCGGTTGGAGACCATGTAGCCACGTGGCTATAGCGGAATGACAGCGCATCCTGCTTGATATTCTTGGATCCCGGTCGTTGCCCCGTACCCTCCGTATATATCCCACTCTTCATGTGTCCAGGATTAAACCTGTCTCACAGCCTTTTGTCTCTTGTTTCTAGGCCCATCCCTCTTCCTGTGTCATCGAGAGCCAACCGGCGTGCACGGTGAGGTGCATCCTGAAGGTTCGACTGTTGGGCAGGGGATTCCAGTACCTGGTTGACTGTGAAGGTTATGGCCCGGAGGAGAGGTGCTGGGTCCAACGCCGTCACTCCGGTCAACCAGGTATGCGGCCAGGTAGGACGCCAGGTGGCGCCCCTTGGGGGGGGGGGACTGTCACACCCTGATCTATTTCACCTGTCTTGTGCTTGTCTCCAACCCCCCTCCAGGTGTTTCCCATCTTCCCCATTTTCTCCAGTGTACTTATCCCTGTGTTCTCTGTCTGTTGCCAGTTTGTTTTGTTTTGTCAAGCCTACCAGCGGTTTTCCCACGTTCCTGTCTTTCTCTAGTTCCTGTTTTCTAGTTTTGATCATTCTGCCTGCCCTGACCCTGAGCCTGCCGTTCCGTACCTTGTCACACCACCCTGGATTACTGACCTCTGCCTGCCTGCCATGCTGTATCTTTCGGACTATGCTCTGGACTACTGACCTCTGCCTGCCCTTGACCTGTCATTTGCCTGCCCCCCTGTTTCTGTAATAAACTTTTGTTACTCCGAAACTGTCTGCATCTGGGTCTTCTCCAGAGCCTTGATAACATCTTTGAAAACAGATGTTTTACTTTTATTTTTTTTTACCCAAAATGTGATTTATGTTTTCTCACTGAAAAGTGTTTATTGATCTCTTGGCCATCGTCAGATTAAACATTAAACACTGAATGTGTCGGCACCAGGGACTCGGCTGTGGCTGCGTTATTGATGTCATGTTTATCAGGCCTTTTGATTTGAACAAATGTATTGTTTTAGTTTAAGTATTTAATTTATGGATCAAGTCTTAGCAGTCATTCTGATATCGTTCCCAATGATCATTGTGTTTGTTTATTATGTTGCTGTACAGCGGTTTTGAATGTGCAATTCCCACTACTGTCACCATTTTTCTATGCAATAGACTTTTGATTTGAGCATTTGAAAAGTTTTGGTATGTGTACTTGGCTATTTGATTTAATTGTATAGATGTTACAACACTTTGGTTTCACTAATAAATATGTTGAAATAGAACCAAATTATATATTTCTGTCTTCAGTCTTTTTTAAATAGGATAGATGGGCTATGTGGTCTACAGCCTGAGTAGGCCTATTACACCATTCTTATTATTTTCAGAGTTTAGAGAAATTAATCATATTGGAAATTAGCTATGAGGCTGGTTAATGCGATGTCTGGTTAATGCGATGTCTGAATTTTTTTTTATTCACCCGCACTCGGCCCCGGCCCACCTACTCAGCCAATCAGGAGGCACTACTGCGTTGCGGCTGTGGCATATTGCATGCTTTTTACTAAATGACATGTGCTAAATAGTATGTGACAAGGAGTAAATAGTATGCAGTTTAAGTATGTAGTACACTAGTATGGGTATCCGGACACTGATATTGGTGACACCACCAAGACAATGAGTCACTCACTCCATCTGTCACACTACCTGCCCTGTGAAAACAAGGAGAGAAGAAGGATAGAACTAGCAGGATAACAGGTTTAAAATGAATCAGGATGTATATCTTGTGACTGGGACACTTTTGTGGTAGCATGCAGAAATAGTTTGGGAAGTAGAATCCAGTGAACCTGGGTTATCAACTGAAGGAACAAAATTATTAAAACACAAGGCTAATTTAGTCCTAGTCTAGTGCCAGTGAGTCAAGACAAGTTTGAAGATGCATTGTCTTTGATGTGCGTTCCCTTCCCCCTACTTCACCTAGCCACCCCTCCCTGTCTCTTCACCTTGCCACGCCCCTCCTCCCTCTCACCTTACCCCTCCTCCCTCCATCACATCTCCTCCCTCCTCCCTCTCTCTTCACCCCTTCTCCCTCTCTCCTTACCTTGCCTCGCCTTTTGTCCATTGCAGTATACCTGGCCTGCCCGCCACCCGCCGCTCAACCTTAGCTGTCCCCCAGCCTCTCAACCTTCCTCTCCCCTCCCTGCCTGTGCTCTGCCCTCCTCCAACCTCTGGAGGAATTCTGCCGTTGGGGGTTTTAATATTCCACGGCCCTGCGTGCCCTCAGATTTGGCTGTGCGGCGTTAACACAAGCTGACACCACAGATTAGCCGCAGACATCAGGAATGCGGCTTCCCTTTTGTGCTACGTGGAGCCAGGCCAAAAGAGCCCCGGGTCGGTTGGACGGACCGTTGCGCAGAAGACCTCAAAACAAATACAGCCCTCCTTAACCAGCACCAGGGAGGGTCTCTTTGGGGCCATGGTCAAAAGTAATGCACTGAAAAGGGAATAGGGTGCCATTTGGGAAGCAATCCCGGTGAATGCCAGACTGATTACACCCTCCACTGGTGAAGCCATAGTACATTAATTTTTACATAAAGGCAGGAGGGAAACGAAGTCTGGTATATACACAGGACAAGGTGTTCAAGTTCATGGAAGTATCTTGAGAAGGCACAATCTTCTACCCGACAATGCTTTTACCCCAGATAAACCATGGCGGCATGGTCAGACTTCAGACTACATTTTTTCTCAAGATGCAGACATTTCTCCATCTGCATGGTCCTCTGCCCAGAGTGGTGTGAAAATGTGGTTGAGTGGCGTACCCTGTTCTATCTCTAATCCCTGATCTAGGGAGGGCAGGGGAGGCTTACAGGGGTATGGGGCAGCATGGGAACCCCTTCATTGATGGGTGGGAAACCCCACTGTGCCTGAAGCATGGAACTCAGACACCTGGCATTCTGTTGGTGGTCAGGATTGCCATGGTTACTCAGAAAACTTACCTTGATCCCTCAACCACTGGATTCTTGGCTGTTGCTGGAATACGTGACTGGACGGTAGCGTGGGTGTGTATGCGTGTGAAAAACGGTTGGCTGGTATGCCCTCACTCGTCTGAGTGGTCGGCTGTGAATGCCTTCACCTGCTAGTACACTTATGCTGACTTTGACTTGGGTTCTGACACTACAAGTTGTCCGATAAGAACAAGGTGGATGCTTCTCCTTTCAGGGTTTTTATTCCCCCCCAATAATAAACCCACTGCAATTTACAGTTAGCTGAAACACACTACATACCAGAGCATTCATAATAATGTTTACACTAATAAGTTTATGACTTCACTCATTAAATGATTATTCACTGGCCTGAGTGGGTGGTTGTAGTGTCCATACGCGTGTTTTCAAAAACTCTGATTGGTTGCAGATAGCAGGGCTATCCTTGTAAACCAAAATGTGTCTAAATGGTCGGCCTAAAGTAGTCAGTTCCCAGTTTGTCCCGGGGCCGTCCTCGCTGACATTTTTAGGACATTCTTGAGATGTTGTGTCACGGTCCCCTGGAGATTTCGTCTAGTTCATGGTTTGTCACAGGGAAGTCGCTATCATAATAGTCTCTTTATATCGTGATATGTCGTTTCTAATGTAGCACACTGTATGTAGCTATTTATGGAGCATAATGTATTCTGTGTGTATTCCTTTATAACCACTGACATGTGAGGTGGCAATTTCATAACCTTTATGGTGTTATATTCAATTGTACTCATACTGTCAATGCAACTTAATATTTTTATAGCAGGGTTATTATGTTACTTCATTGTAATATTGTGTTATTGCTATATCTTGATATTGGATTATAATGACTATTAGTGAAAGTTGACATTTCATTTCCATATGACTTCACCAAGAGGTAGAGTATGAAGTGAAAACAATAGTTGTCCTAAAACGGTACCTTGAGGAACTCCGAAACTTACAATTGATTTGTCAGAGGACAAACTGAGATCTTTCCGGCAGATAAGATCTAAACCAGGCAATAAGTTGTTTGTGTAAACCAATTAGCGTTTCCAATCTCTCAAATAATGTGGTGATCGATGGTATCAAAAGTGGCACCAAGGTCTAAGAGCACAAGGACAGACGCAGAACCTTGGTCTGACCCCATTAAAAGGTTAATTTACCACCTTCACAAGTGCAGTCTCAGTACTATGACGGGGTCTAAAACCAGACTGAAGTGTTTCGTATGCATTATTTGTCTTCAGAAAGGCAGTGAGTTGCTGAGCAACAGCTTTTTCTACCATTTTTGAGAGGAATGGGAGATTCAATAAAGGCCAACAGTTTTTACAGATTTGGCATTTTCAAGAGAGGCTTTATTACTGCCACTTCTGGTGAGTTTGGTACAGGATAGCGTTCAAGACAGGGAGGGAGCAGTTTATTATGGTTTGTGTGGTAATAATGTATTAATTTAGTGTTTTATTCACGTTTTCAAGTACCGGTGACAAATCTTGTATTTCGATTCTTGCATAGATTGTAATGGACAAACACAGTGCCTTCAGAAAGTATTCACACCCTTTGACTTTTTCCACATTTTGTTGTGTTAGCCTGAATTTAAACCTGATTACATTTTGATTTTGTCACTGGTCTACACTCAATACCCGATAATGTCAAAGTGGAATTATGTTTTTAGAAATGTTTACAAATTAATAAAACATTTAAAGCTGAAATGTCTTGAGTCAATAAGTATTCCACCCCTTTGTTATGTTAAGCCTAAATACGTTCAGGAGTAAAAATTGGCTTCACAAGTTACATAATAAGATGCATGGACTCTGTGTGCAATTCTAGTGTTTAATTAACATAGTTTTTGAGTGATTATCTCATCTCTGTACCCCACAAATACAATTATCTGCAAGGTCCCTCAGTCGAGAAGTGAATTTCAAACACAGATTCAACCACAAAGACCAGGGAGGTTTTCCAAAGAAGGGCACCTATTGGTAGATTGTCGGAGAGGAAGGAAACTCAGGGATGTTAGCATGAGGTGAATGGTGAGTTTAAAACAGTTACGGAGTTTAATGGCTTTGATAGAAGAAAACTGAGGTTGGAACAACAACATTGTAGTTACTCCACAATAGTAACCTAAATGACAGAGTGAAAAGAAGGAAATATTCCACAACATGCCAAAACACACATCCTGTTTGCAATAAGGCACTAGACTACAACTGCTATAAATGTGGCAAAGAAATTCACTTTATGTCCTGAATAGAAAGTGTTGTGTTTGGGGCAAATCCAACATCAAATAATAATGTGCAAATATTGTACAATCCAGATGTGCAAACCTTCGAGACTTTTACACAGAAAGACTCAAAGCTGTAATCGCTGCCAAAGGTGATTCTAACATGTATTGACTAAGGGGTGGGAATACTCATGTAAATTAGATAGTTCCTAATTTTATTTTCAATGCATTTGTAAACTTTTCTAAAAACATGTTTTTACTTTGTCATTATGGGTATTGTGTGTAAATGGGTGAAAGAAACATAATATTGAATACATTTTGAATTGGCTGTAACACAACAAAATGTGGAATAAGTCAAGGGGTATGAATAGTTTCTGGAGGCACTGTATGATGTGTGTAAAATACTTTTTTGAAGGTTTTACTGATTATGATAAGTCAATACTAAGTTAATTGCCAGCTTTGTGTGAAGCCATATTTGTTGACATCATACAACACTTTCTGGGTGTCAAGTAAACATTTGTCTGACCAAAGATATTATAACAAAACAAGAATGAAGGATGTTTCACTAGTCTTTCGAGTAAACTTCTGGAAGTGAATAATGGAAGATGACACACCCCCTTCAACATGCACACTGGAAACAGACGCAACTCATCTTGTCACCTCTTCTTATCTTTGGTTGATGCAGAAAAACAAACATGGCGGTGCCCACAAACTACCCACTATCGGATTACTTTCAACTTTTAGAAAGTGTTTTACTCAATTATTTTGATCACTGGTGAGCTCACCCATGATGTGATGAATGATAAATATTATTTGCTATTAGCTAATTCATATTATGTTTTCTGTCACCCGAGAGTTAGCTAAATATGACCGCTTGTGTTAGCTCACTTTACTCCATTTGCGCTAGAACTAATGTAGCCTTCCTTTCCGATTTGGATGAGAATTGTGTTGCTACTTCTGTGGTTGGCTGAACATTGCAACCAAAAACACATTGAGGACATAACGTGATAAAGAATATGTTTGTGCAAAAAAACAGTGTGGCGAGCTCAATCACTGTTGGTTGCATATGCTGCAGTGACCACTGTGGAATGATCACACCGGTGTGCTCGTACACATGAAAGGATTAACATACAGTGTTTCAGCTAACATATTTGATTACATTGTGTATGTTTATACAGTCATTATTATTCAGCATGTCCTCACTTGGAATTTGAACTCACAACCTCATGGTTTGCAGCATTCAGAGCTTCCTGCTATGTCTGTGTTAATGATTGATTTCACCTATATTCCTACACTTTGCACTTCAAAGTGACTCTCAGCTCTGTTGAAAGTGCAGCGATGTATCATAGGTAAGATCCGTGTTCTCCAAATCCAGAGGTTGTGAGTTCAAATCCTTGGTGGAGTCATCAAAAAGTCAAAACTAAGTGATAATTTCAAATGTATTCATGTTGTCATTGACTTCTTCGGGATCGGTGTCCTGTCCACGGGACGGTTGCACTAACGTGCAATTAGCATGAGGTTGTAAGTTCCAAGAAAATTTCCCAGGACAGACATGTCTGATATTGGCAGAAAGTTAAAATTCTTGTTAATCTAACTGCACTGTCCAATTTACAGTAGCTATTACAGTGAAAGAATACCATGCTATTGATTTCAGGAGAGTGCACAATTTTGAACATGAAAAGTTGTTAACTTCACTAGGGTAGGGGGCAGCATTTGGATTTTTGGATGAAAAGCGTGCCAAAATTAAACTGCCTGCTACTCAGGCCCAGAAGATAGGATATGCAGATAGTTGATTTGTAGATTTGGATAGAAAACACTCTAAAGTTTCCAAAAACTGTTAAAATAATGCCTGTGAGTATAACAGAACTGATATGGCAGGCGAAAACCAGAGGAAAATCCAACCAGGAAGTACTATTATTTTGAAAGGCTGTTTTTCCATTGAAAGCCCATCCACCATACAAAGACTTAGGACCCAGTTCACGAGCTCTGTGTCGTCCTCTACATGTGGCCAGTCTTTAGGCATTGTTTCAGGCTTTTACTCTGAGAAATGAGGGAGATACAGCACTTTCAGTCAGTGGCCAGTGGAAATTTCCATTCATCAGCCATGCGTGATCAGGAACGCGCCTTTCTTGTTTCTCCTTTCCTATTGACGAAGCTTTTGTCCGGTTGAAATATTATTTATTATTTATGACAAAAACAACCGGAGGATTGATTTGAAACATTGTTTGGCATGTCTCTACTAACTTTTATTATACTTTTTAAAAACTTTTCGTCTGAACTTATTAGTGCACGCGCCTTAAGCATTCGGATTACTGGACAAAACGTGGGAAGAAAACTGAGGTTTTTGGTCATAAAGAGAGACATTATCGAACAAAACAAACATTTATTGTCAGACATGGAGACCTGGGAGTGCCACCAGATGAAGATCATCAAAGGTAAGTGATTCATTTTAATGCTATTTCTGACTTTTGTGACACTCTCCTTGGCTGGAAAATGGCTGTATGGGTTTCTGTGGCTAGTGCAGACCTAACATAATCGCAAAGTGTGCTTTCTCCGTGAAGCCTTTTTGAAATCTGACACAGCGGTTGCATTAAGGAGAAGTTTATCTGTATTCGTATGTTTAACACTTGTATCGTTTTTCAATGTTTATCATGAGTATTTCATTAATTTGATGTGGCCCTCTGCACTTTCACCGGATGTTTGTTTGAGAGAATTTCTGACCATAACGCGCCAATGTAAACTGAGATTTTGGGATATAAATATGAACTTTATCGAACAAAACATACATGTATTGTGTAACATGAAGTCCTATGAGTGTCATTTGATGAAGATCATCAAAGGTCAGTGATTAATTTTATCTCTAGTTCTGCTTTTTCTTTGGCTGGAAAAATGGCTGTTTTTCTGTGACTACAGTGCCTTGCCAAAGTATTCGGCCCCCTTGAACTTTGCGACCTTTTGCCACATTTCAGGCTTCAAACATAAAGATATAGAACTGTATTTTTTGTGAAGAATCAACAACAAGTGGGACACAATCATGAAGTGGAACGACATTTATTGGATATTTCAAACTTTTTTAACAAATCAAAAACTGAAAAATTGGGCGTTCAAAATTATTCAGCCCCCTTAAGTTAATACTTTGTAAGTCGCTTGGGGTATGTCTCTATCAGTTTTGCACATCGAGAGACTGACATTTTTTCCCATTCCTCCTTGCAAAACAGCTCGAGCTCAGTGAGGTTGGATGGAGAGCATTTGTGAACAGCAGTTTTCAGTTCTTTACACAGATTCTCGATTGGATTCAGGTCTGGACTTTGACTTGGCCATTCTAACACCTGGATATGTTTATTTTTGAACCATTCCATTGTAGATTTTGCTTTATGTTTTGGATCATTGTCTTGTTGGAAGACAAATCTCCGTCCCAGTCTCAGGTCTTTTGCAGACTCCATCAGGTTTTCTTCCAGAATGGTCCTGTATTTGGCTCCATCCATCTTCCCATCAATTTTAACCATCTTCCCTGTCCCTGCTGAAGAAAAGCAGGCCCAAACCATGATGCTGCCACCACCATGTTTGACAGTGGGGATGGTGTGTTCAGCTGTGTTGCTTTTACGCCAAACATAACGTTTTGAATTGTTGCCAAAAAGTTCAATTTTGGTTTCATCTGACCACAGCACCTTCTTCCACATGTTTGGTGTGTCTCCCAGGTGGCTTTTGGCAAACTTTAAACAACACTTTTTATGGATATCTTTAAGAAATGGCTTTCTTCTTGCCACTCTTCCATAAAGGCCAGATGTGTGCAATATACGACTGATTGTTGTCCTATGGACAGAGTCTCCCACCTCAGCTGTCGATCTCTGCAGTTCATCCAGAGTGATCATGGGCCTCTTGGCTGCATCTCTGATCAGTCTTCTCCTTGTATGAGCTGAAAGTTTAGAGGGACGGCCAGGTCTTGGTAGATTTGCAGTGGTCTGATACTCCTTCCATTTCAATATTATCGCTTGCACAGTGCTCCTTGGGATGTTTAAAGCTTGGGAAATCTTTTTGTATCCAAATCCGGCTTTAAACTTCTTCACAACAGTATCTCGGACCTGCCTGGTGTGTTCCTTGTTCTTCATGATGCTCTCTGCGCTTTTAACGGACCTCTGAGACTATCACAGTGCAGGTGCATTTATACAGAGACTTGATTACACACAGGTGGATTGTATTTATCCTCATTAGTCATTTAGGTCAACATTGGATCATTCAGAGATCCTCACTGAACTTCTGGAGAGACTTTGCTGCACTGAAAGTAAAGGGGCTGAATAATTTTGCACGCCCAATTTTTCAGTTTTTGATTTGTTAAAAAAGTTTGAAATATCCAATAAATGTCGTTCCACTTCATGATTGTGTCCCACTTGTTGTTGATTCTTCACAAAAAAATACAGTTTTATATCTTTATGTTTGAAGCCTGAAATGTGGCAAAAGGTTGCAAAGTTCAAGGGGGACGAATACTTTCGCAAGGCACTGTGGGTACTGACCTAACAGAATCGTTTGGTGTGCTTTCGTCGTAAAGCCTTTTTGAAATCGGACACTGTGGTGGGATTGACAACAAGTTTATCTTTAAAGTGTTGTAAAATACTTGTATGTTTGAGGAATTTTAATTATGGGATTTCTGTTGTTTTGAATTTGGTGCCCTGCAATTTCTCTGGCTGTTGTCAAGGTATTATCTTTTACCAGATCTATTCTGTTATATTTTCCTACATTCACATTTCCACAAACTCCAAAGTGTGTCCTTTCAAATGGTACCAAGAATATGCATATCCTTGATTCAGGGCCTGAGCTACAGGCAGTTAGATTTGCGTATGTCATTTTAGGCTAAAATTGAAAAAAAAAAGTATGAATCCTTACGAGGTTAAAGGTTTTTACACTATTTCAGATTACCAGCTTAACAGTTACCTTAAAACCCCCATGACACAATGTCCTGAAGACTAGCAAAATTAAAGTCCTTAGAACGTTATAAAAAGGTCCTTACAAGGTCCCCCAGAGAATGTTCCCTTGGGACCATCATGAAACTTCCCCTTGTGGTCATTGAATGTCCCATGGATAACATCCTATTAAAACTATATATGACTTGCCTAGTTAAATAAAGGTTCAATAAAATAACGTTTTATTAAAGTAACGTTCCTTAATGGATATCAAAATACTTTATTATAACGTTATATTGCGACCAGATCGGGACCTGTACTGAACGTCCTCTTATGGTACAGAAGTTAACGTCATGTTTTAATGTTCCTAGAATGTTCTGAGAACGTCTTCGGCATAACATCTCACCGAAACCCTTAAATTGACCTAATGGGAATATTGCCTAATGTCCTTAGGACATCCCATGTTTGCTGGGATAATAGGTGAGTGACAACAACAGATGTAGGATCTAAATTTGAGCCAGTTTGCTACAACAGAAAAAAGTCCTGTAGCAGCAGGAACTGTGAAGAATTATGTGATTATAATTAGTGAACATTTTTGTAGGGGTTGGTAGTTTTTCAGGAGTACTGCAAGCAGATAGGGGCCCAGTGTGTGTCCCCTTTCTACTGGAACAAGCAGTTGAACACCACACACGTTTTGCCATTATGTGTCATGTGGACTGAGTGTCACACCCTGATCTGTTTCACCTGTCTTGTGCTTGTCTCCATCCCCCTTCAGGTGTCGCCCATCTTCCTCATTATTCCCAGTGTATTTATACCTGTGTTCTCTGTTTGTCTGTTGCCACTTTGTCTTGTCTTGTCAGGTCTTACCAGTGTTTTCCGGTCTCTCTGCTTTCTTAAGTTCTGTTTCTTTGTTTCCCCGGTTCTGACCATTCTGCCTGCCCTGACCCCAAGCCTGCCTGCAGTTCTGTACCTTATTGACTCTGCCCTGGATTGTGGACCTCTGCCTGCCTTTGACCTGTCTTTTGACTCCCCCTGTTTGGATAAATAAACATCTGTGACTCTAGCTGTCAGCACCCGGGTCTTTTTCTGAGTTCTGATAGTACGAACTGGTCACGACTGACCCAGCAGACTCAGACCAGCTCCACAATGCTGTCTCCCTGCAAGGAGTCACCATTGGAAGACACAAGGAGTTACTGCAATGTCTTATGGAGGGACTCCATACCTTGGCAGAATGCCATGACCAGGAGTCCGATACATTGCTGGAGCAATTCCACGGATTCCCCAATGGATAGCGGGTCACCCCCATAATCTCCCAGCCTACGCCACTGTCCCAAGATCCCTGCTTACCGCCTCCGGAGCGCTACGCTGTGGATTCCGGAACATGCCGGGCTTTTCTCTCCTAGTGGTCCCTCATTTTTGAGCTGCAGCATTTCTCGTTCCCTTTGGACCGCTCGAAGATACCGTACATCGTAACGCTGATGTCCAGGAGGGCACCTGCCTGGGCCACAGTGGTGTGGGTGCAACAGGGAGCCTCGGTTTGGAGGAGTTCATGGAGGAAGTTCGGAAGGTGTTTGATTCTCCATTGTCCGGGAGAGAGGCTGCTCGTAAGCTGTTCCAGCTACGTCAAGAGTGTGTGTAGTGTGGCAGACTATGCACTGGATTTTCACACATTGGCGGCTAAGAGAGGCTGAAACTCGGAAGCATTGTTCGACATGTTCCTTAACGGGTTATTGGAGGTGTTCAAATATGAACTCCCAGCCCGGGAGCTGCCCATGTACCTTGACTCCCTCATAGCTTTGACCATCTGGATCGATGGGCAGCTTCGAGAACATAGGAGGGAGAGGGAATCTGTGCCCTGCAGGAGACCCGCAAAGTCTACATGTCCGAGTCTACATGTCCCTTACTCACACCCTTTTCCATGCCATCCTGCTTTGGGGGAACCAATCGAAATCTCTCTGAGTACTCATCGACTCTGGGGACGATGAGAGTTTTTTGGAAGCTACCCTGGTGTCCGAGCTGGGCATCCCCACTCCAGCCCCTCTCCATTCCCATGGATGTTAGAGCGCTGGACGGGCGCTCTATAGGCCAGGTCAGTCACAATACCACTCTCATCAACCTACAATTGTCAGGGAACAGTGAGGCAATCCAATTTATGCTTATTAAGTCTCTCCAGGTTCCCATGGCATTGGGATTCGCTTGGCCCCAGCGACACAATCCTGTCATAGACTGGACTGCTGGTGCCATTATGGGCATGGGGACGAGTGGAAGTCTGTCTTCAAGCGGCCACTACGAATACCTGGTCATGCCATTTGGACTTACCAACGCCCCTGCTGTGTTCCGGGCCTTGGTTAATGACGTTCTACGTGATATGTTGAACCGGTGTGTTTTTGTCTACCTCGATGACATCCTCATTTTCTCCCGCTCAGCCCAAGAACACGTTCTTCACGTCCGACGAGTAATCCAGCACCTCCTGGAGAACCAGCTTTTTTTGTGAATGCTGAAAAATGCAAATTCCCTCGCTCCAGGTGAGAGCAGTGGTGGATTGGCCCCAGCCTATGTCCAGAGTACAGCTGCAACGTTTACTGGGATTTTCCGACTTCTATTTCCACTTTATCCGGGGTTACAGCACCCTGGCTTCCCCCCTGTCTGCACTCACCTCTCCCAAGGTTCCATTCACATGGTCCCCAGCTGCTGACCGGGCGTTTATGAACATCAAGCACCGCTTCACCACTGCTCCCATATTGGTTCTTCCTGACCTGTCCCATCAGTTTGTGGTAGAGGCTGATGCTTCCGATGTCAGAGTGTGGGCTGTCCTGTCCCAGCGTTCTGCCCTGGACCTCAAGTTCCAACTCTGCACCACCATCTCCCATCGCCTCAAAGCCACAGAGAGGAACTACGAGGTGGGGAATCGTGAGCTTCTCGCGGTGAAGAAGGTATTGGAGGAATGGAGACACTGGTTGGAGGGGGTAGAACATCCGTTCATTGTGTGGAAAGATCACAAGAACCTGGAATATCTCCGCACCGCCAAGTGTCTCAATTCCAGGCAAGCTAGATGGGCCCTGCTTTTCACCCGGTTTAACTTCTCCCTCTCCTACCGACCAGGATCCAAGAAAATCAAGCCGGATGCTCGGTCTCCTCCAGGCTTACCTGCCACCTGGGCTCCTCCTCCGAGCTCTCCTCTTGAGCTTTTTGGAGGGAAGACGACCCTGATGGTGAAGGTGGCAGTTCTAGGCATCGACATTGCTTCTGGGGCTGTCCTCCCCCTCGTGCGGCTCTGGTCTGTGAGGTTATACACTGAAAGGTGTGCAGGAAGAGTCCTCTGCCTCCTGGGGCAAGAGAGAAGGCTCACCCTTTTTAGGATAGGGGACGCTCGCGTCCTACTTGGCCAAAAACCAGGGAAATGCAGCACGGCAAATTCAAATAAATTTTTATTAAATTTTTTTATTAAATCACACATGTAAAATATGTAAAATACTCAATTAAAGCTACACTCGTTGTGAATCCAGCCAACATGTGAAAGCATAAGAAGCTATTATCTGAAAACGTAGAAATAAAATATAAAACATTCCTTACCTTTGACGAGCTTCTTTTGTTGGCACTCCAATATGTCCCATAAACATCCCAATTGGTCCTTTTGTTCGATTAATTCCGTCCATATATATCCAAAATGTCAATTTGACACGTTTGATCCAGAAAATACAAAATACTACAAAATATAAAAAAAATTGCCTATAAACTTTGCCAAAATATTTCAAACTACTTTTGTAATAGAACTTTATGTATTTTTAAAAGTTAACCTCTTAGAGCTCTAGGGGCGCTATTTCATTTTTGGATAAAAAACGTTCCCGTTTTAAGCGCGATATTTTGTCACGAAAAGATGCTCGACTATGCATATTCTTGACAGTTTTGGAAAGAAAACACTCTGAAGTTTCAGAATCTGCAAAGATTTTGTTTGTAAGTGCCCCAGAACTCATTCTACAGGCGAAACCAAGATGATGCATCACCCAGGAATTAGCAGAATTTCTGAAGCTCTGTTTTCCATTCTCTCCTTATATGGCTGTGATTGCGCAAGGAATGAGCCTACACTTTCTGTCGTTCGCCCAAGGTCTTAGCAGCATTGTGACGTATTTGTAGGCATATCATTGGAAGATTGGCCATAAGAGACTACATTTTCCAGAGGTCCGCCCGGTGTCCTTTGTCTAAATGTGTGCGTAATCTTCAGGTGCGGTCATTTTCTCCTGGGATTCAGGAGAGAAAGCATGTGTCCAAGAACGATGTATCAATGAAGAGATATGTGAAAAACACCTTGAGGCTTGATTCTAAAAAACGTTTGCCATGTTTTCAGTCGATATTATGGAGTTAATTTGGAAAAAAGTTTGCGTTTTGAGGACTGAATTTATGGATTTTTTTTGGTAGCCAAATGTGATGTATAAAACGGAGCTATTTCTAATACACAAGGAATCTTTTTGGAAAAACTGAGCATCTGCTATCTAACTGAGAGTATCCTCATTGAAAACATCAGAAGTTCTTCAAAGGTAAATGATTTTATTTGAAGGCTTTTATGTTTTTGTTAATGTTGCGTGCTGGATGCTAACGCTAATGCTAACGCTAAATGCTAACGCGAAATGCTAACTCTAGCTAGCTACTTTTACACAAATGATTGTTTTCCTATGGTTGAGAAGCATATTTTGAAAATCTGAGATGACAGTGTTGTTTACAAAAGGCTAAGCTTGAGAGATGGCATATTTATTTCATTTCATTTGCGATTTTCATAAATAGTTAACATTGTGTTATGCTAATGAGCTTGCTGATAGATTTACACAATCCTGGATACAGGGGTTTTTTCATAGCTAAACGTGACGCAGAAAACGGAGCGATTTGTCCTAAACAAATAATCTTTCAGGAAAAACTGAACATTTGCTATCTGAGAGTCTCCTCATTGAAAACATCTGAAGTTCTTCAAAGGTAAATGATTTTTTTGAATGCTTTTCTGTTTTTTTGTGTAAATGTTGCCAGCTGAATGCTAATGCTAAATGCTACGTTAGCCATCAATACTGTTACACAAATGCTTGTTTTGCAATGGTTGAGAAGCATATTTTGAAAATCTGAGATGACAGTGTTGTTAACAAAAGGCTAAGCTTGAGAGATGGCATATTTATTTCATTTCATTTGCGATTTTCATGAATAGTTAACGTTGCGTTATGGTAATGAGCTTGAGTCTGTATTCACGAACCCGGATCCGGGATGGGGAGATCAGAAAGGTTAATAATCGATCAAATTGAATACGGGTCTATCTGTTTTCAATAGAGGATGAGAGGAAACTAATGCTACTTTTCATGTCTTGGCCAACTCTCAACAGTGTTACTCAGTTCCTAGATGGCATACTTCTTCATTGCACAAATGAATAACCTCAACCAAATTCCAAAGACTGGTGACATCCAGTGGAAGCGGTATCATTTGCCAATGAGAATTCAGTGAACAGACAGAGACCTAAAACAAAAAAATTCTGAACGGTTAGTCCTCAGGGTTTTGCCTGCTACATAAGTCCTGTTATACTCGCAGACATGACTCAAACAGTTTTAGAAACTTCAGAGTGTTTTCTATCCAAATCTACTAATAATATGCATATCTTATATTCCTGGCATGAGTAGCAGGAAGTTGAAATTGGGCACGCTATTTATCCAAAACTGAAAGTGCTGCCCCCTATACCTTAAGAAGTTAAACAGATATGAAACCATCCTACCTGTAGTTGGTCATGAATCCATCTTGAAGGACCATGAAAACAGGTTGGCTAGTATGCCCTCACCCGCTAGTACACTTATGCTGACTCTGACTTGGGTTCTGACCCTACAGGATATCTGATTAGAACAAGGTGGGTGCTTCTCCTTTCAGGGTTTTTATACCTTTTTCTTCTTCACCCCCACCACCACACATTAAGCACACACTCACACACACTTCCGTTATATACAATGGATCTTGATTGGATTGATAATTGGACTTGGAATAGCAGTAGTAAACTGTTGTGGTTCTATATGGCAAAGATATGCACAGCATACAAACAGTATTAGTACGGTGTTATAACTGCAAAATAAATAGCTTATTTGCATGAAATAATGGCATATGGCATTACAGTTATAACACAAATATAAAGGGCTATAAACACAGCAGCATAAACATTAACCTAAACATTCACATCTCGCTGAAGAGAGAAAAACGTATTACTGAGATAGACAAGAGAAGATTTATGACAGTCTCTCCCTCCGACCGGGTGCAGCTCTGAATCTGCCGGGCTGAGATCTTATCTGATCTGCCTGGGTGCAACATGACAGAGTCATAAATCCTTCTGTGCATGCAAACTCCTGAGAACCATCATTGAAACCTTTCTTGAAGCTTCCAGAAGTTCGCACATGATAGCGCAATAAAACACTCTAGCAAAGGCCACTATGAAAAGCACTGCGGTAGCCTGCACATATGCAAGTCTGGAACTGGTACCCCCCCCCCCCCCCCCCCCTTAAAATGAGTGGATTTGCCTATATCAGCCACACCCGTTGCTGACAGGTGTATAAAATTGAGAACATAGCCATGCAATCTCCATAGAGAAACATTGGCAGTAGAATGGCTTTACTGAAGAACTCAAAGTGGCACCGTCATAGGATGCCACCTTTACAACATGTCAGCTTGTGAAATTCCTGCCCTGCTAGAGCTTCCCCGGTCAACTGTAAGTGCTGTTATTGTGAAGTGGAAAAGTCTAGGAGAAACAACTGCTCAGCCGAGAAGTGGTAGGCCACACAAGCTCACATAACGGGGCCGCTGAGTGATGAAAAGCGTAGAACGTAAAAATTGTCTCTCCTCGGTTGCAGCACTCAATACTGAGTTTCAAACTGCCCTGGAAGCAATGTCAGCACAATAACTGTTCGTTGGGAGCTTCATGAAATGGGATTCCATGGCCGAGCAGCCGGTCACAAACCTAAGATCACCATGGGCAATGCCAAGAGTGGGCTGGAATGGTGTTAAGCTTACCTCCATTGGAAATGGTTTGTCGAGATCGGTCCTGACCTTAACCCCATCGAACGACTTTGGGATGAATTTCCAACCTCACTAATGCTCTTGTGGCTGAGTGGAGCAAGACCTCGCAGCAATGTTCCATCTAGTGGAAAGCCTTCCCAGAAGAGTGGACGCTGTTTTAGCGGGGGGTATCAACTCCATATTAATACCCATGATTTTGGAATGAGATGGTCAACAAGCAGGTGTCCTTAGACTTTGTGACACGACTTCCACCGAAGTTGGTGCCTCTCCTTGTTCAGGCGGCTTCGGGGGTCGTCGTCATTGGCTTTCTAGCTGCCACCGATCCACGTTTCTTTTTCTATTTGTTATGTCTTGATTGTACACACCTGGTTCTCATTACATTATTATTTCCCTATTTAACCCTCTGGTTCTCATTATGTTTTGTGCGTGATTGTTCCTGGTTTTGTGTTAGTCTTTTGTGTTAGGGTTGGTTATCACTGCGTGGATTTATTGGCTGATTACTTTTCAGAGTAAAGTATTATTTTACTCAGTTCTGTGTCCTGCGCCTGACTCCGTCCTCACCTCTGCACAACTGACACTTGGGTAGTGTATTTACATCTGTTCATCTGTTGACTCTCTCTTTTTGCACAGGTGTCTATTGTGTATAGAGCATTTACAGCACCTGCAAGAGAAACAGAGTTTACCTCTTCATTGTTTTATTTGATGCGGAAGAGAAGGAGGAGGAGGAAATAGGAGGAATAGGAGAAATAGGAGAAATAGGAGGAATCATGTATGGGAGTATAGAGTAACAGGAGAGGAAGAAATGATGGATTGATGGAAAGGTACAGTAATGAAATAAAAATAGGTGGGCACAGAAGTGTTAAAGGGGTGTGGGGAGGGCGGGAATAAGGTAGGGAGGGCATTGTGAGAACATGGTGGGGGGGCGGGGGCGGAGGGGGTGGAGACTGGGGAGGAGGAAGAACGGAAGCGGTTTGCGGATTTTGGAGAGTAATGAAAAGAGAAGGCAATCGAGTTCAACTAGATGAAAGAAGTGGGAGAAAAGAAAGGAAGGAAAAAACGGGGGGGAGAAGAGGAAAAATAGAATTGAGGGGGCCAGAGAGAGGAAAGAGGAAAGAGAGACCTCAAAGGTGGGAGAGATGGGAGAATGAGAGCTGCAATGCAGTGATACGCTCTCTCCCAACCAGCCAAGGAAAACATCCAGGCAGACACAAAAAACAGGCAGTTTGTTACATTTGTTGTGTTTGTTGTTCCCTTGAGCTAAATGATTATAACTAGCTAACATTGTCCTTTAACTGTGTTTTTTATTTTTTTTATTTCACCTTTATTTAACCAGGTAGGCCAGTTGAGAACAAGTTCTCATTTACAACTGCGACCTGGCCAAGATAAAGCAATGCAGTGCGACAAAAACAACAACACATGGGATAAACAAATGTACAGTCAATAACACAATAGAACATTTTTATTTACAGATGGGCTGTTTACAGATGGGCTGTGTACAGCTGCAGCGATCGGTAAGCTGCTCTGACAGCTGATGCTTAAAGTTAGTGAGGGAGATATAAGTCTCCAACTTCAGTGATTTTTGCAATTCGTTACAGTCATTGGCAGCAGAGAACTAGAAGGAAAGGCGGCCAAAGTAGGTGTTGGCTTTGGGGATGACCAGTGAAATATACATGCTGGAGCGCATGCTTCGGTTGGGTGTTACTATGGTGACCAGTGACCTGAGATAAGGCGGAGCTTTACCTAGAAAAGACTTATAGATGACCTGGAGCCAGTGGGTTTGGCGACGAATATGTAGCGAGGACCAACCAACGAGAGCATACAGGTAGCAGTGGTGGGTAGTATATGGGGCTTTGGTGACAAAAGGTCAGTGGCGGTCAGTGCCGTTTAAGATAAGGGAGGATGATCATTTTTTTCATGAGCTTGGCCTTATTTCTATTACGCCATGTTGGATGACTGTCATTCATATTCCATTCACCCAGTTCAATGTATGGTTGCTACAACCTACAGTGCCTTGCGAAAGTATTCTGCCCCCTTGAACTTTGCGACCTTTTGCCACATTTCAGGCTTCAAACATAAAGATATAAAACTGTATTTTTTTTTGAAGAATCAACAACAAGTGGGACACAATCATGAAGTGGAACGACATTTATTGGATATTTCAAACTTTTTTAACAAATCAAAAACTGAAAAATTGGGCGTGCAAAATTATTCAGCCCCTTTACTTTCAGTGCAGCAAACTCTCTCCAGAAGTTCAGTGAGGATCTCTGAATGATCCAATGTTGACCTAAATGACTAATGATGATAAATACAATCCACCTGTGTGTAATCAAGTCTCCGTATAAATGCACCTGCACTGTGATAGTCTCAGAGGTCCGTCAAAAGCGCAGAGAGCATCATGAAGAACAAGGAACACACCAGGCAGGTCCGAGATACTGTTGTGAAGAAGTTTAAAGCCGGATTTGGATACAAAAAGATTTCCCAAGCTTTAAACATCCCAAGGAGCACTGTGCAAGCGATAATATTGAAATGGAAGGAGTATCAGACCACTGCAAATCTACCAAGACCTGGCCGTCCCTCTAAACTTTCAGCTCATACAAGGAGAAGACTGATCAAATATGCAGCCAAGAGGCCCATGATCACTCTGGATGAACTGCAGAGATCTACAGCTGAGGTGGGAGACTCTGTCCATAGGACAACAATCAGTCGTATATTGCACACATCTGGCCTTTATGGAAGAGTGGCAAGAAGAAAGCCATTTCTTAAAGATATCCATAAAAAGTGCTGTTTAAAGTTTGCCACAAGCCACCTGGGAGACACACCAAACATGTGGAAGAAGGTGCTCTGGTCAGATGAAACCAAAATTGAACTTTTTGGCAACAATTCAAAACGTTATGTTTGGCGTAAAAGCAACACAGCTGAACACACCATCCCCACTGTCAAACATGGTGGTGGCAGCATCATGGTTTGGGCCTGCTTTTCTTCAGCAGGGACAGGGAAGATGGTTAAAATTGATGGGAAGATGGATGGAGCCAAATACAGGACAATTCTGGAAGAAAACCTGATGGAGTCTGCAAAAGACCTGAGACTGGGACGGAGATTTGTCTTCCAACAAGACAATGATCCAAAACATAAAGCAAAATCTACAATGGAATGGTTCAAAAATAAACATAACCAGGTGTTAGAATGGCCAAGTCAAAGTCCAGACCTGAATCCAATCGAGAAACTGTGGAAAGAACTGAAAACTGCTCTCCATCCAACCTCACTGAGCTCGAGCTGTTTTGCAAGGAGGAATGGGAAAAAATGTCAGTCTCTCGATGTGCAAAACTGATAGAGACATACCCCAAGCGACTTACAGCTGTAATCGCAGCAAAAGGTGGCGCTACAAAGTATTAACTTAAGGGGGCCGAATACTTTCGCAAGGCACTGTAACAGAACATATGTAGCAGGCGAAACCCAGAGGACAAACCATTCAGATTATGGGTAAATTCAAGCCTATACCTGGTCCTCTGAAGCGCAGTTGGTAAACAGTTGGTAAAAAGGTCATTGGCCACAGATTGAATGACATGAAATCACATTATATCTACAGTAGCTTTGATTGGACTGATCACGTCAACATCTTACTTTCAGTCATCATCAGTTGTCATCAAGTCGACAATCTAATTGCAAATTATTTTTAATTCTTGTCATATGATGAGAAATAATGAAGAGAAATTATATACAAAACATATCGGTGCTCATCGACCATTGTACATAAAGATTACACAACAAGTTGGAAATCGCAAATTCAACAATGAGTCGTTTGGAAGGAATCAGTGGCTAACTGCAAGCGTTGCAAAGAAACCACTAACGTTAGCCTGCTAGTCAATGGAGTGGCTGTGCTTTTTTCCAGAGTTCTCACCATGAATCCATAGAATGCCAGACTTTGATGACAGTGTTTAATGACAAAATTTGCAAACAAAGGACCGCTTCGCCACCTTCACAAGGTGAGTCCAAAAATGTCTGTTTGTAATGATGTACTATGCAAGGGAGAAATTTATATTGTGGCTAAGAAAGTAAGTGTATGTTGTTAGTAGCCCATGTGCCTCATCCTAAAAATGTGGTCTATTTTCACCAACATGGTATATTGTAAACACATCATTTGTGGCTGGGTGTTTGGCTACTTTTTTTTGTACAGCTTTGACAGTGCTACTGATAGTAGTTGTGGTGCTTGGCATGCACGTGCAAATTCAGCACACACAAATGATATAATAGAATTGTGTTATTTGATGTGTCAAATAGTGTTCTATGACGGATTGCCTCATCCACTTGTCGTCACCTTTTGCCATGGTTTATACACCTCATACGTCTGTAGAAACCACATTTGTTTAGCCTATTAGCGCAGAGATCCCGCTAGCGGGATCAAATTCGACAACGTCCGGTGAAATCTGAGCGCGCCAAATTCAAAATACAAAATCGTAATATTAAACATTCATGAAAATACAAGTGTCATACATGATCCTTTAGCTTAGAATCTTGGTAATCAAACTGTGATGTCAGATTTCAAAAAGGCTTTACGGCAAAAGCATAGCATTAGATTTTCTGAGGACAGTGCCTCACATTAGCATATTTTCCAAACCAGCACAGGCATCACGAAAAAACAAATAGCTCAGTCGCTGCCACTGACCACAAACTCCGCTCGCATAGTCCAGTTCATGGAGAGGGAGGGATGGTGGATGTTAAGATGAATATATGATGACAGAAAGGGCCTTGCTGCTTGAGGAAATGGGCAGGCACAAGTAATACTATACAGTTTTATTTGAGGGTATCAGTTTCACAGTTTTATTCTCACTCGCTAATCTCAATCTGTCACTTCACTCTTCTTCAAATAACAGGTGTGCCTTGTTAAAAGTTAATTTATGGAATTACTTTTCTTCATTCATGAGTTTGAGCCATTCAGTTGTGTTGTGAAAAGGTAGGGGTGGTATACAGAAGATATCCCTATTTGGTAAAAGACCAAGTCCATATTATTGTAAGCTCAAATAAGCAAAGAGAAACGACAGTCCATCATGACTTTAAGACATGAAGGTCAGTCAATCCGGAAAATTTCAAGAACTTTCAACGTTTCTTCAAGTGCAGTCGCAAAAACCACCAAGCGCTTATGATGAAACAGGCTCTCATGAGGACCGCCATAGGAAAGGAAGACGCAGAGTTACGTCTGCTACAGAGGATAAGTTCGAGTTACCAGCCAAATAAATGCTTCAAGTAACAGACACATCTCACCATCAACTGTTCAGAGGAGACTGCGTGAATTAGGCCTTCATGGTCAAATATCTGCAAAGAAACAACTACTAAAGGACACCAATAATAAAAGACTTGCTAGGGCCAAGAAATATGAGCAATGGACATTAGACTGGTGGAAATCTGTCCTTTGGTCTGAAGAGTCCAAATTTGCGATTTTTGGTTCCAGCCGCCGTGTGTTTGTGAGATGCAGAGTTGGTGAACGGATGATCTCCGCATGTGTAGTTCCCACCGTGAAGCATGGTGGAGGATGTGGGGTGCTTTGCTGGTGACACTGTCTGAGATTTATTTAGAATTCAAGGCACACTTAACCAGCATGGCTACCACAGCATTCTGCAGTGATACGCCATCCCATCTGGTTTGCGCTTAGTGGGACTATCATTTGTTTTTCAACAGGACAATGACTCAACACACCTCAAGACTGTTTAAGGGCTGTTTGACCAAGAAGGAGAGTGATGGAGTGCTGCATCAGATGTCCTGGCCTCCACAATCACCCGACCTCAACCCAATTGGGATGGTTTGGTATGAGTTGAGTGTAGGAAAAGCAGCCAACAAGTACTCAACATGTGTGGGAACTCTTTCAAGACTGTTGGAAAAGCATTCCAGGTGAAGTTGGTTGAGAGAATTCCAAGAGTGTGCAAATCTGTCATTCCAGGTAAAGGGTGATTGCTTTGAAGAATCTCAAATATACAATATATTTTTTGTTTTTTACATGATTCCATATGTGTAATTTCATAGTTTTGATGTCTTCACTATTATTCTACAATGTAGAAAATTATAAAAAAAGAGAAAAACCCTTGAATGAGTAGGTGTCCAAACTTTTGATTGGTTCTGTCAAATATAAGATGTATTTTTCTAGTATATCTGAAGTGTACTTTAAGTATAATATCATTACACTCAAACACACTTACTAAGGATCTTACCCGTTTTTTTCAATTTTCGCCTAAAATGACATACCCAAATTTAACTGCCTGTAGCTCAGGACCTGAAGCAAGGATATGCCTATTCTTGATAGGAAACACTTTGAAGTTTGTGGAAATGTGAAATTAATGTAAGATAATATAACACATTAGATCTGGTAAAAGATAATTCTAAGAAAAATATTTTTTGTTCTATCATCTTCACCCACCCATCATCTGTATTTTTCCATGTTAGGCACAATTTATTTTTTTGACCAATAGATGGCAACAGTGTATGTGCAAAGTTTTAGACTGATCCAATGAACCGTTGCATTTCTCTTCAAAATTTGTTTCAAGTCTGCCCAAATGTGCCTAATTGGGTTATTGACACATTTACAAATTCATAACTGTGCACTCTCCTCAAACAATAGCAATGGTATTATTTCACTCTAATAGCTACTGTAAATTGGACAGTGCAGTTCGATTAACAAAAATGTAATCTTTCTGCCCATATCAGATATGTCTATGTCCTGGGAAATGTTCTTGTTACTTACAACCTCATGCTGATCACATTAGCCTACGTTAGCTCAACAGTCCCACGGGGGGACACCAATATACTAAGAATATACTTTAAAACTTGTTGAGGATAGGGGGAAGTATTTTCACTTTGGATGAATTGCGTGCCCATAGTGAACTGCATCCTACACTGTCCTAGATTGCTAACATATGCATTTTATTATTACTATTGGATAGAAAACACTCTGACACTATAGCCCTAGTAAGCTTCATGGTCGGCTCTATGTTTCTTGATTAGTTGGTGACAATTATATAAATAAAAGGAAAATGTACGCTCATCAGGCTGCACCTTGGTCCGGTCATTTCCACGACAACGTCCGTGACAATTTGACTAGATATTCAGGAGTCTTATGGCTTGGTGGTAGAAGCTGTTGGACCTCTTGGACCTAGACTTGGCCCTAGACTTACCGCTTTCCGTGTGGTAGCAGAAAGAACAGTCTCTGTCTCCTGAGGGGGAATAGGTTTTGTCGTGCGCACTTCACGACTGTCATGGTGTGCTTGGACCATGTTAGTTTGTTGATGTGGACACGAAGGAACTTGACGCTCTCAACCTGCTCCACTAAAGCCTCGTCAATGAGATTGGGGGTGTGCTCGGTCCTCTTTTTCCTGTAGTCCACAATCATCTCCTTTGTCTTGATCACATTGAGGGAGAGGTTGTTGTCCTGGCATCATCCAGCCAGGTCTCTGACCTCCTCCCTACAGGCTGTCTCGTTGTTGTCGGTGATCAGGCCTACCACTTGTGTCATCAACAAATCCGTGCAGTCAGAGCCGTGCAGTCATGAGTGAACAGGGAGTACAGAGGGGGCTGAGCACGCACCCCTGATGGGCCCCTGTGTTGTTGCCTACTCTCTCGGGGCAGCCCGCCAGGAAGTCCAGAATCAAGTTCCAGAAGGAGGTGTTTAGTCCCAGGGTCCTTAGCTTATTGATGAGCTTTGAGGGCACTATGGTGTTGAACACTGAGCTGTAGTCAATGAATAGCATTCTCACATAGGTGTTCCTTTTGTCCAGGTGGGAAAGGGCAGTGTGGAGTGCAATAAAGACTGCATCATCTGTGGATTTGTTGGGGCGGTATGCAATTTGGAGTGGGTCTAGGGTTTCTGGGATGATGGTGTTGATGTGAGCCATAACCAACCTTTCAAAGCACTTCATGGCTACAGACGTAAGAACTACGGGTCAGTAGTCATTTAGGAAGGTTACCTTAGTGTTCTTGGGCACAGATACTATGGTGGTCTGCGTAAAACATGTTGGTATTACAGACTCGGACAGGGAGAGGTTGAAAATGTCAGTGAGGACACTTGCTAGTTGGTCAGCGTATGCTCGCAGTACACGTCCTGGTAATCCGTCTGGCCCTGAATGTTGTCAAAAGGTCTAACTCACATCGGCTGCGGAGAGGGTGATCACACAGTCTTCCAGTACAGCTGGTGCGCTCATGCATATTTCAGTGTTATTTGCCTCGAAGTGAGCATAGAAGTAGTTTAGCTAGTCCGGTAGGCTTGTGTCACTTGGCAGCTCTTGGCTGTGCTTTCCTTTATAGTCTGTAATGGTTTGCAGGCCCTGCCACATCCGATGAGCATCAGAGCTGGTGTAGTACTACTCGATCTTAGTCCTGTATTGACGCTTTTCCTGTTTGATGGTTCATCGGAGGGCATAGCGGGATTTCTTATAAGCTTCCAGGTTAGAGTCCTGCTCCTTGACAGTGGCAGCTCTAGCCTTTAGCTCAGTGCGGATGCTGCCTGTAATCCATGGCTTCTGGTTGGGTATGTACTTACGGTCACTGTGGGGACGAAGTCATCAATTGACTTATTGATGAAGCCAATGACAGATGTGGTGTACTCCTCAATGCCATTGGAGGAATCCCAGGACATATTCCAGTCTGTGCTAGCAAAACAGTCCTGTAGCTTATTATCTACTAAGCTTAGCATCTGACCACTTTGTTATTGATCTAGTCACTGGTGCTTTTTTTTGCTTGTAAGCAGGAGTGAGGCGGGTGGAATTATGGTCAGATTTGCCAAATGGAGGGAGAGCTTTGTGTGCATCTCTGTGTGTGGAGTATAGGTGGTCCAGAGTTATTTTCCCTCTGGTTGCACATTTAACATGCTGATAGAAATTTGGTAAAACTGATTTAAGTTTCCCTGCATTAAAGTCCCTGGCTACTAGGAGCACCGCTTCTGTGAGAGCGTTTTCTTGTTTGCTTATAGCGGAATATAGCTCATTCAGTGCTATCTTACTGCCAGCCTTTGACTGTGGTGGTATGTACGCAGCTATAAAGAATATAGATGAAAACTCGCTCGATTGGTAATGTGGTCTGCAGCTTATCATGAGAAACTACCTCAGGTGAGCAATAGCTCGAGATTTCCTTAGATATCGTGCACCAGCTGTTGTTTACAAAACTACATAGACCGCCGTCCCTTTTTTTACTAGACGCCGCTGTTCTATCCTGCCGGTACATCGTATAACCAGCCAGCTGTATGTTGATGTTGTTGTCGTTCAGCAACGACTCCGTGAAGCATAAGATGTTACAGTTTTTAATGTCCCATTGGTAGTTTAATCTTCCCAAAAACTTGTCCATTTTATTGTCCAAAGATTGCATGTTTCCTTGCAGAATTGAGGGAAGTGGGTTATTTGATAGTCTACGACTTCTCAGCAGGCAGCCCGCTCTCCGGCCTCTCTGTCTCCGCCTCCTCTTCACGCAGGTCACGGGTCTCTGGGCCTGTTCCTGAGGGAGCAGTATATATCCTCCGCCTCGGACTCATCAGAATCGTGAAAGATTTGACCGAGACGCGTGCTGACAGAAAGATGCATCAATCTCAGTTAAAGCATCCTAGCGAAACAATGCCTATCTGTCTCAGTATGTGTAGACCATGTATCTGATATTGTCTGGACCGAACAAGTATGGCATGTCATATTATTTCTGGCCAGACAGCATGAGATACATGTAGAGGGGCACTGTTTTGCTCACTTGGATGATTTCTCTGGTGTTAAGTTTCAGTGGAGAGGAACAGGCGAAGCGATAAGGCTCTCGCCCAAATCTGTCTAGAATAAGCCTAATCTGTTTCTATGGGAATAATATGCAGATCTAAGCTTGTCGCCTCCTCCTGCCTTTGGGACAGGACTACCATTGTTAGGGTGGAGACATTAGAGTCTTCTCATTACATACAGATTCATGGTTTAAACCACTTGTGATTGGAAAAGAAAGTTGGATGCTGAATCACCCTAAAGTGAATTTATGTTTTGTTTTTGTCATTTTACTTCAGATTTGTATGATTAACCAAATGACAATTATTTTGTGAAACTAACACATTTTTATTAAAATGAAAATGGGCATATTAATATTCATAACTGGCACGTACAGTGCATTCGGAAAGTATTCAGACCCCTTGACTTTTTACACATTTTGGTACATTACAGCCTTATTCTAAAGTAATATATAAATAGAAATGCACATCAATCTATACACAATACCCCATAATGACAAATCGAAAACATGTTTTTATACAATTCTGAAAATTTCTAAAAAACGTACATAAGTATTCAGACCCTTTGATATATAGCTCGAAATTGAGCTCAGGTGTCACGCCCTGGCGTTAGTTATCTTTGTTTTCTTTATTATTTTGGTTAGGTCAGGGTGTGACATGGGGGATTTATGTGTTTTGTCTGGTCTAGGGGTTTTGTTTGTTTATGGGGTGTTCCCTAGTCTAGGTGTTTATGGAAGTCTATGATCACCTAGATTGGTTCTCAATTAGAGGCAGGTGTTTATCGTTGTCTCTGATTGGGAACCATATTTAGGCAGCCATGTTCTTTGGGTATTTTGTGGGTGATTGTCTTCTGTCTTTGTGTCATTGCACCAGATGGGACTGTTTCGGTTTTCACATTTGTTGTTTTGTATTTTGTAGTGTTCTCGTGCATGGTCTTTATTAAACATGTTGCACTCTAACCATGCTGCATTTTGGTCCTCCTCTCCTTAAGCGGAAGAAAGCCGTTACATCAGGCACCCTGTTTCCATTGATCATCTTTGAGATGTTTCTACAACTTGATTGGAGTCCATCTGTGGTAAATTCAATTGATTAGACATGATTTGGAAAGGCACACACCTGTCTATATACAGTCCCAAGGTCCCACAGCAGACCTCCGAGACAGGATTGTGTTGAGGCACAGATATGGAGAAGGGTACCAATTTTTTTTACAGCATTGAAGGCCCCCAAGAAAACATTGGCCTCCATCATTCTTAACTGGCAGAAGTTTTGAACCCCTAACACTCTTCCTAGAGCTGGCCGCCCAGCCAAACAATCGGGGGAGAAGGGCCTTGGTCAAGGAGGTGACCAAGAACCCGATGGTCACTCTGACAGAGCTCCAGAGTTTCTCTGTGGAAATGGAAGAACCTTCTAGAAGGACAACCATCTCTCAGCACTCCACTAATCAGGCCTTTATGGTAGTGGCCAGATGGAAGCCACTCCTCAGTAAAAGGCACATTTCAGCCTGCTTGGGGTTTGCCAAAAGACAACTAAAGGACTCTCAGACCATGAGAAACAAGAATATCTGGTCTGATGAAACCTGGACTGAACTCTTTGGCTTGAATGCCAAGGATCAAGTCTGGAGGAAACCTGGCACCATCCCTTAGGTGAAGCATGGTGGTGGCAGCATCATCCTGTGGGGATGTATTTCAGCTGCATGTAATGGGAGACGAGTCAGGATCGAGGGAAAGATGAAAAGAGCAAAGTACAGAGAGATCCTTGATGAAAACCTGTTTTGAACGCTCAGGACCTCAGACTGGGGCGAAACTTCACTTTCCAACAGGACAATGAACCTAAACACACATCCAAGACAATGCAGGAGTGGCAGATACGTCTCTGAATGTCCATGAGTGGCCCAGCCAGAGCCCAGACTTGAACCCGATCAAACATCTTTGGAGAGACCTGAAAATAGGTGTGCAGTGAAGAATGGGAGCAACTCCCCAAATGCAGGTGTGGCATGCTTGTCACATCATACCCAAAAAGAATTGGATAATTTACACACATTTATTTGTATGCTAATAGATTTCAGTTTGTATTGACTGCAATAGTTTGTAGGTTAAATGGACACTTCAAATGCAGCAGTCCTACAACATATCCTTCTATTCTTCTTGATCCCAATTGCATTGTGTCCATGTTCTGTCCTATAAGAATTTCAAAGTAAGAGAAAATGTGTCAAAGAATAGTCTTACAAGCATTTAAAAATATATTAGGTGTCACCTAGAAATGTCCTTGTTTTTGAAAGATTTTTTTTTTTGTCAATTAAAATAACATAATAACATAATGAATCAGAAATACAGTGTTGCCATTGTTAATGTTGTAAATTACAATTGCAGCTGGAAATGGCTGATTTTTAATAGAATATCTACATAGGTGTACAGAGGCCCATTATCAGCAACCATCACTCCTGTGTTCCAATGGCTCGTTGTGTTAGCTAATCCAAGTTAATAATTTAAAAGGCAAATTGATCATTAGAAAACCCTTTTGCAATTACAGTTGAAGTCGGAAGTTTACATACACTTAGGTTGGAGTAATTAACTTGTTTTTCAACCACCACAAATTACAAACTATAGTTTTGGCAAGTCAGTTAGGACATCTACTTTGTGCATGACAAGTAATTTTTCCAACAATTGTTTACAGACAGATTATTTAACTTGTAATTCACAGTATCGCAATTCTATTTGGTCAAAGTTAACATACACTAAGTTGAATGTGCCTTTCAACAGCTTGGAAAATTCCAGAAAAAAGTTTCATGGCTTTAGAAACTTCTGATAAACTAATTGACATCATTGAGTCCATTGGAGGTGTACCTGTGGATGTATTTCAAGGCCTAACTTCAAACTCAGTGCCTCTTTGCTTGACATCACGGGAAAATCAAAAGAAATCAGCCAAGACCTCAGAAAGAAAATTGTAGACCTCCACAAGTCTGGTTCATCCTTGGGAGCAATTTCCAAATGTCTGAAGGTACCACGTTCATCTGTACAAACAATAGTACGCAAGTATAAACACCATGGGACCACACAGCCGTAATAACGCTCAAGAAGGAGACGCATCCCGTCTCCTAGAGATGAACATACTTGGTGCGAAAAGTGCAAATCAATCCCAGAACAACAGCAAAGGATCTTGTGAAGATGATGGAGGAAACAGGTACAAAAGTATCTATATCCACAATAAAACGAGTCCTATGTCGACGTAACCTGAAAGGCCACTCAGCAAGGAAGAAGCCACTGCTCCAAAACCACCATAAAAAAGCCAGACTACGGTTTGCAACTGCACTTGGGGACAAAGATCGTACTTTTTGGAGAAATGTCCTCTGGTCTGATGAAACAAAAATAGAACTGTTTGGTCATAATGACCATCTTTATGTTTTGAGGAAAAAGTGGGAGGCTTGCAAGCTGAAGAACACCATCCCAACCATGAAGCACAGGGTTGGCAGCATCATGTTGTGGAGGTGCTTTGCTGCAGGAGGGACTGGAGCACTTCACAAAATAGATGGCATCATGAGGAGTCAAAATTATGTGGATATACTGAAGCAATATCTCAAGACATCAGCAGGAAGTTAAAACTTGGTCGCAAATGGGTCTTCCAAATGGACCATGACCCCAAGCATACTTCCAAAGTTAATTGCAAAATGGTCTAAGGACAAGGTCTGCAAACTTGACTCAGTTACACCAGCTCTGTAAGGAGGAATGGGCCAAAATGCACCCAAGTTATTGTGGTGAAGCTTGTGGAAGACTACCCGAAACGTTTGACCCAAGTTAAACAATTTAAAGTCAATGCTAATTGAGTGTACAGTCTGTAAACTTCTGACCCACTGGGAATGTGATGAAAGAAATAAAGGCTGAAATAAATAATTCTCTCTACTAATATTCTGACATTTCACATACATAAAATAAAGTGGTGATCTTAACTGACCTAAAACAGGGAATATTTACTAGGACTAATTGTCAGGAATTGTGAAAAACTGAGTTTAACCTCTAGCAACGAGCAATCCCGTATCCGGGAGCGTAATCATAGCCTCAAGCTCATTACCATAACGCAACGTTTCCTATTCATGAAAATTGCAAATGAAATGAAATAAACAAGATATTTTGTGAAACAGTGAAACAGTGAAACAGTGAAACAACACTATCATCTCAGATTTTCAAATTATGCTTTTCAACCAAAGCTACACAAGCATTTGTGTAAGAGTATTGATAGCCTAGCATAGCATTAAGCCTAGCATTCAGCAGGCAACATTTTCACAAAAACAAGAAAAGCATTCAAATAAAATAATTTACCTTTGAAGAACTTCGGATGTTTTCAATGACAAGACACTTAGTTAGATAGCAAATGTTCATTTTTCCCAAAATATTATTTGTGTAGACGAAATAGCTCCGTTTTGTTCATCACGTTTGGCTAAGAAAAATACCGGAAAATACAGTCACTTACAACGCCAAACTTTTTTCCAAATTAGCTCCATAATATTGACAGAAACATGGCAAACGTTGTTTAGAATCAATCCTCAAGGTGTTTTTCACATATCTATTCGATAATCTATCAGTGGTGGCAGCTGGCTTCTCATCAGAAGAAAACGGAAAAATACTGCAACTGGAGATTACACAATAATTGCAACGGAGGACACCAAGCGACCACCTGGTAGATGTAGTCTCTTATGGTCAATCTTCCAATGATATGCCTACAAATACGTCACAATGCTGCAGACACCTTGGGGAAAACGTGGAAAAGGTAAGCTGACTCCTAGCTTCTCCACAGCCATATAAGGAGTCATTGCCATGAGTCGGTTTGAAAAAATGCGGCACTTCCTGATTGGATTTTTATCTGGGTTTCGCCTGTATCATCAGTTCTGTGGCACTCACAGACAATATCCGAAGTGACATTGGAATTTTCCAAGGTGTGGGCAATTATTGTTGAATTTCCACTCTATAGTAGTATTGAAAGAACTTTGAATTGAAACTTTTTAAAATTTGTGTTCCATGAATATACATGCCATATGTCAGCTTGAGTATGCTAGCTTGCCTTTAAACACATAAAAAGTGTCTAATGTTTGTTGATTTCAATGAATACTTTATTTAAATGTGTGCAGTGTCATGACACACCTCTGGATTTAGCTGTTTACTTTTTTCCCCCCTTCTTATTTTTTTTCATATTCACTGTCAGTGGATGACGACAGAAGAGGCAGGACTTGGTCCTAGGGAGAGTCTGACCCCTTGTCCTACAGTAAAGGAAGAAATAAAGAGAACATTCAGGCAAATGTCAACCAAAAAATGATAGGTTACATCAGGGATCCCCAACCACTAGGCAGCGGACCGGCCTTCCCTTTTTATAGTTTATAGCCTGGCTAATACACACATCTGTAATACACACAAACAGATCAGATCACCATTCTTCCCTCGCAACATTCAAAACACAAACAACCAAGATGGATTTAGGGCCTGCCTAATAACACGTGTAAAACAAGGGTGGTCTTGTATGGGTTGATCTGTGTTCACTGACGCAGAGCCTAATGTCCACTACTTGTGTGCTGAACAGGTGTTTTCCATGAATGGCCCTGCATGTTTATTACCTTTGTCGTAGGTTTAGTATGAATGGATCTTACACGGGTTTAACCCACTTCAAATTTACAGGGTGAAACCCTAGGTTTTTCTGTGAAAGGGGTATAAGTATTTGAATGGGGAGAGGCTCCCACCACCCTTTCTTATCAATTAATTGTTGCCACACTTCTGAACTAAAATATGAACTGAAGCTTACTGTCAAAAGGTTCTACCTTCTAGCTAGCACGTCGCAGTGTCAACATTACAGATTCGTCACAAACAATATCAAAGAGCCAGCAGAGTCTGGTACTTTTGTCAGGTCAAATATTTAACTTTCTCCCCAAAATAATTATATTGTTGTTTCTACTGGAACCAAAAATGATGATGAATCAAGCAATACTTACCATCTATGGGAGGTACATAATCATCTACAGCAACCACAGTTGGTTCCCATTCCTCTTACTTAGGGATCTCAACATCTACCAATTCAGTTATGGCATCTCTGCTGATTGACCATCTTCTTGTATTGTTTGTAAGACTGTAGCGGTATTTATTTGAGAGGGGTAAAGATAAAGATTTTGTTCGGGCGCCAGGCAGGTATTAACCATGCCGAAAGGAAAAGAGTAGAATAGAGAGAGTACCACTATCAGACCCACACACATCAGCAGAAGAGACTGCCTAGAGTGTAGCCTGTTTACCAGATAGCCAGTGTAGAGAAAAGAGAATACACACCCTATAAAACCCACATCACAGCACAGGGGTAACCGCACCAAGAATACTTCATACAATAATAATAAATGGCAGAGCAATTGAACAGCAACTTCATACAAGAAAGAACCCAGTCATCAACAGAGGATTTGCAATAATCTGTATTATCTTCCAGTGGAGGAGTGCAGAAGGTATGAATGTGGGGGGTGTTCATAGACACAGAGGCCTTAAAAATGTCCACAATCTTCTCGGCCACATGTCATTAGTACACCCAACCTCAATACAGTTCAAATAACAATACACAACTTACAAGCAACCTCACCTTTAACTAAAAGGTCCACCCAAATACTTCTGGCAGGGCAATAATAGTCCAGCTCTAATGAACTTCAATGGGAAGTGCATTTGAAAAATAGAAAGTCTGGTTGCAGGGTAAAGCACTGGAACAATAGCGGGAAGAGAATGAGAGAAAGAGAACGAGAGATCTTAGCTGTGGTCTTCAGGCGTGCCAGTGTACTGTCTGACCGTTCGATGGTTTGTATGTCAAAGCTTCGCAACAATGTGTGGCCATGCACGCCTCCAACTCAATCATCAAGTTTGTGGACGACACTACAGTGGCTAATCAAGCTAGGCTTGATTACCAACAACGACGAGACGGCCTACAGGGAGGAGGTGAGGGCCCTCGGAGTGTGGTGTCAGGAAAATAACCTCACACTCAACGTCAACAAAACTAAGGAGATGATTGTGGACTTCAGGAAACAGCAGAGGGAGCACCCCCCTACCCACATTGATGGGACAGTAGTGGAGAGGGTAGTAAGTTTTAAGTTCCTTGGCGTACACATCACGGACAACCTGAATTGGTCCACCCACACAGACAGCATCGTGAAGAAGGCGCAGCAGCGCCTCTTCAACCTCAGGAGGCTGAAGAAATTTGGCTTGTCACCAAAAGCACAAACTTCTACAGATGCACAATCGAGAGCATCCTGTCGGGCTGTATCACCGCCTTGTACGGCAACTGCTCCACCCACAACCGTAAGGCTTTCCAGAGGGTAGTGAGGTCTGCACAATGCATCACCGGGGGAAAACTACCTGCCCTCCAGGACACCTACATCACCCGATGTCACAGGTAGGCCTTAAAGATCATCAAGGACAACAACCACCCGAGCCACTGCCTGTTCACCCCGCTATCATCCAGAAGGCGAGGTCAGTACAGGTGCATCAAAGCAGGGACCGAGATACTGAAAAACAGCTTCTATCTCAAGGCCATCAGACTGTTAAACAGCCACCACTAACATTGAGTGGCTGCTGCCAACACACTGACTCAACTCCAGCCACTTTAATAATGGGAATTGATGGAAATGGATGTAAAATATATCACTAGCCACTTTAAACAATGCTACTTAATATAATGTTTACATACCCTACATTACTCATCTCATATGTATATGTATATATTGTTTTCTATATCATCTACTGCATCTTTATGTAATACATGTATCACTAGCCACTTTAAACTATGCCACTTTGTTTACATACCCTACATTTCTCATATCATATGTATATACTGTTCTCGATACCATCTACTACATCTTGCCTATGCCGTTCTGTACCATCACTCATTCATATATCTTTATGTACATATTCTTTATCCCTTTACACTTGTGTGTATAAGGTAGTAGTTTTGGAATTGTTAGGTTAGATTACTTGTTGATTATTACTGCATTGTCAAAATTCTATGGATGAACAAAGAACACATTTTCAGTGTAAACCAAAGTGCTGTTGAAAAATGTCTCTTGCACTCCAAAAGGAACCCATTATAAATGTGTGGGACATACAAACATGGTTTTCATACTCACTAAGGGTCAAGTGAGCTCTCATCTAAAAAGGTACTAAATTTTACTTTTATCTAATTGCAGGTATTCATTCTAGCTATAGCTATTACAAGTGCAACACTGTATAATACTTCTAAGGACAATTATATTAATGCATCAGGTATAACTGTAGGAATGCAAATGTATTTACAGATATTATCACATAGGACTATTTGTCTACATTGTATATCATTTTTGTTGTATTAAGTCATTACTTATGTGGAAATTGGTATATCACTTCTTAAGTAACTCCAATGTTGGTAACAACTTCTATTGGCTCCCAAGGGGTGCCGTGGTCTGTCACGTTCGTCGAATGGAGGAGACCAAGGCGCAGCGTGATTTGAATACATGTTACATGTTTAATAAAGACGAACACTAAACAAACTACAAAAACAACCAAACTAACGTGAAGCTATACTACAAAATGTGCAGACACAGGCAACTAGACATAGACAATAACCCATTAAATACCCAAAGATGGCTGCCTAAATATGGTTCCCAATCAGAGACAACAATAAACACCTGCCTCTAATTGAGAACCAATCTAGGCAACCATAGACATATATAAACACCTAGATGATAAACAACCCCATAAACTTACAAAACCCCTAGACAGTACAAAAACACATACATCACCCATGTCACACCCTGACCTAACCAAAACAATAAAGAAAACAAAGAATACTCACTTGAGCGTGGCAGAAATCATGCTGACTTGACAGCATGGACAATGGCTCTACCCCACCTGCCCTGAATGACGGGTCACCACTGGTTACAACTGGTATTGATTGGCCTTAGGAACTTTGGAAAAGTTTGAAGTGAGGAGTACTGTAAGAAATGTTTGAGTATGTAAATGTACAGTGAATGAAACTTTCATCTTGATCTGGTATGTAGCCTAGTTAGCTAGTCTCATAGGTTCTAGGCGTATATACAGTAATCACTGGAGGCTGGTGGGATGACTTATAGGAGGACGGACACATTGTAATGGCTGGAATGGAATTAATGGAACAGAGTTAAACAAGTGGTTTGTATACTTTTGATACTGTTCCATTAATTCATTCCAGCCATTACAATGAGCCCGTTCTCCCACCAGCCTCCTCTGACATTGACCCATGTATTATTTCACCAGCCGGAACACATTTAAAAAAAATGTTGCTATGAACATGCATTGATTCTAATCTTTCCAGTAGATAGTGTCCTTCATAATTGTGTATGTACTGCTCGAGAAATTTGATTTCCAGTCTTTCTACAAGGGCCCGCGCTCCTCTGTGTCCAGAATGCATTCCAACTCTGGACAGTCTTGACTGCACACCTTTCTGGTCTACCTTTCGCCTGCAGCCTACCACTCAAGATGTTTCAAGTCTGTCTGGGAAGCTTTTGTTCTCCTACTTCCATCAATGTGGATGTATTCCTACTGCTACTGAAAAAGTTGATATGGTTAAAACTTCTTAAGGCTAGGAGGCACTATTTTCACGTCCGGATGAAAGGTGTGCCCAAATGAAACTGCCTGCAACTCAGGCCCAGAAGCTAGGATATGCATATATTGGTAGATGTCGATAGAAAACACTCTAAAGTTTCTAAAACTGTTAAAATTGTGTCTGTCAGTATAACATAACTTATTTGGCAGGCAAAACCCAGAGGTCAAACCATCCAGGAATTATTTATTTTGGGGGTCACTCTCCTTTCAATGGGTTTTCTATGTGGATCTAGATTGCTAAGGCACTTGCTTGCAGTTCCTATCGCTTCCACTAGATGTCAACAGTCTTTAGAAATTGGTTGATGTTTTTCCTTTGAGAAATGAAGAAGTATGGCTGTTCAGAACGAGGGTCGAGTCTAGTGTACTGTTGTGGTTGGGGCGCACGACCTGAACGCTCGCTCCACTTTGTTTTTGTCCGGTATTGAACACAGTTTATCCCGTCTAAAATTGTATTGATTATTTATGTTTAAAAATACCTAAAGTTGTATTAGGAAAGTTGTTTGAAATGTTTGGATCAAGTTTACAGGTAAGTATATTAGATATTTTGTAGTCATGTTGCATGAGTTGGAACCAGTGTTTTTCAGGATCAAACGCGCCAAATAAATGGACATTTTGGAGATATAACGACAGAATTTATTGAAAGTACCATTTGTGATGTTTAATGGACATATTGGAGTGCCAACAGAAGATCTTCAAAGGTAAGGCATGAATTATATCGTTATTTCTGACTTTTGTGTTGCGCTCGGCGGGTTGAAATGTGATTTTCATGTGTTTGTTTGATGGGGTGCTGTCCTCAGATAATAGCATGTTGTTATGTACTGCCTCAAACAATAGCATGTTTTTTTGTTACTGTAATAGCTACTGTAAATTGGACAGTGCAGTTAGATTAACAATAATGTAATCTTTCTGCCCATGTAAGATATGTCTATATCCTGGGAAATGTTCTTGTTACTTACTTGAGGCCAAAGGCCAAAGAAGGTCTAACCATAACCTTAACCCTAACCTTAACCAGACTGCTAACCTTATGCCTAACTCGAACTTGAAATGAAGACCAAACAGACAATTTTGACTTTGTGGTTGTGGAATCCAACTTCGTGGCTGTGTTATCTAGTGTAAACCGGTTGTGTGTTCTATCCTAGTGACACTCCGGTGTCAACAAACACTTCAAAATGTAATGTTTGGAGCAAATTTGAAAGTTGACATTTGGAGAGATATAGACAAAAGTCTAATTTTGCAGTAGGTATTTGTTTTTGGATAAATGTGGACAAACGTCATCTAGTTTTGCAGTGAGACTGTGCGAGCTTGTTGACATTCACATACCTTCCCAACTCTAGAAACACTAAATCTGTGCTCAAGTGTGTATGCTAGTGATTTTGTCTGCATGTTTAAGTGTGTTACGCTATACGCAGAGCAAATACCACACCTGCACTCACACACACAGAGGCCCCTGCAGCAGGGGTGTTACTGTGTTCTCATCTGTCTGCTGGGCTAGAGGGATTACAAAATCAATTAAATGTATTTTTTCTCACCCATCTACACACAACACCCCATAATGACAAAGTGAAAACGTTTTTTTAAATGTTTGCAAATGTATTGAAAATGAAATACAGGAATATCTCATTCACATCCCTGAGTCAATGTTAGAATCACCTTTTGCAGCGATTACAGCTGGGAGTCCTTCTGAGTAAGTCTCTAAAAGCTGTCCACAACTGAATTGTGCTACATTTGCCCGTTAATCTTTTCAAAATTCTTCAAGCTCTGGCAAATTGGTTGTTGATTATTGCTAGCTTCTTAGGGATAGGGGGCATTATTCGAAAGTTTGGATGAATGAGGTGGTCAAAGTAAACTGCCTGTCACTCAGGCCAAGAAGCTAGGATATGCATTTAATTGGTAGTATTGGATAGAAAACACTCTAACATTTCCAAAACTGTTAAAATAATGTATGTGAGAGTATAACAAAACTGATATAGCAGGCGGAAACCTGAGGAGAATCCATCCAACAATTATTTTTGAGGTGACAACATTTAAAATGCCTGTCTATGGGGAAATCAATGGTACTCCTCCCAGAATGCAGTTCCTATGGATTCTAGTAGATGTCAACAGTCTTTAGAAAGAGTTTCAGGCTTGTTTTTTGAAAAATGAGCTAGAATTTGTAGTTTTCCTAAGTGGCTCCCATTTTGGCTTTAGTGTTATGACATGCATGGATGAGAGTGCGTACTTTGTTAATTATCTCCGGTAATTAACATACTATTCTCCGTCTTAAATGTTATCATTTATTTACATATTAGGGTACCTGAGGATTGATTGGAAACGTTGTTTGACTTGTTTGGACGAAGTTTATTGGTAACGTTTGGGATTCATTTTGTATGCATTTGGAACGAGGGAAATCGGTGGATTATTGAATGAAGCGCGCCAAATAGACCGATTTTTTAGGGATATAAAGAAGGACTTTATCGAACAAAATGACAATTTGTGATGTAGCTGGGAGCCTTTGGATTTCAAACAGAGGAAGATCTTCAAAGGTAATTTATTTATTTTATCGCTATTTCTGACTTTCGTGATGCCTCTGCTTGGTTGGAAAATGTTTTTAATGCTTTTGTATGCGGGGCGCTGTCCTCAGATAATCACATGGTATACTTTCGCTGTAAAGCCTTTTTGAGATCTGAAACCACGGCTGGATTAACTTCTTGACGCACCCTATCCCGTTAGCGGGATCATTTTCATCAACACCCGAAATTTCCATCAACACCCTCGGAATTGCAGCGCGCCATATTCAAATAAAATTACTAAAATTATTTAATTTTCATGAAATCACAAGTGCAATATAGCAAAACACAGTTTAGCTTGTTGTTAATCCACCTGTCGCGTCAGATTTTGAAAATATGCTTTACAGCGAAAGCAATCCAAGCGTTTGTGTGAGTTTATCGATCACTAGACAAAACATTATGAACACCTAGCATCAAAGTAGCTTGGTCACGAAAATCAGAAAAGCAATACAATTAATCGCTTACCTTTGATGATCTTCGGATGTTTTCACTCAGGAGACTCCCAGTTACACAATAAATGTTCCTTTTGTTCCATAAAGATTATTTTTATATCCAAAATACCTCCATTTGTTTGGCGCGTTATGTTCAGAAATCCACAGGCTCGAGTGATCACGACATTGCAGACGAAAATTCCAAATAGTATCCATAATGTCCACAGAAACATGTCAAATGTTTTTTATAATCAATCCTCAGGTTGTTTTTAAAATATATAATCGATAATATATCAACCGGGACAATCGCTTTTTCAATAGGAGAGGGAGAGACTAAATACTGCCCCCTACACTCAACAAGTTAACAAGAAGTTAAGCTTTTAACTGATGTATAACACTTGTATTTTCATGAATGTTTAATATTACAAATGTTGTATTTTGAATTTCGCGCTCTGCAATTTCACTGAAAGTGGCTTCTTATTTAGTGGCTTGTTGCAAACAGGATGCAGATTTTGGAATATTTGTATTCTGTACAGGCTTACTTCCTTTCACTATGTCAATTAAGTAATTATTATCCCATCTGGTTTTCTTTTAGTGGGACTATAATTTATTTTTCAACAAGACAATGACCCAAAACACACCTCAAGGCCGTGTAAGTGTCACGTCCTGACCTTAGTTCCTTTGTTATGTTTCTTGTTTAGGTTTGTCAGGGCGTGAATTGGGGTGGGCATTCTATGTTTTGTAGTCTAGGTTTTGTATTTCTATGTGTTTGGCCTGCTATGGTTACCAATCAGAGGCAGCTGGCAATCGTTGTCTCTGATTGAGAACCATACTTTGCTAGCCTGTTCCCACCTGTGTTTGTGGGTAGTTGTTTTCTGTTTTGTGTGTTTGCACCTTACAGGACTGTTTCGTTCACGGTCTTTGTTGTTTTCTTATTCAGTGTTCAGTTGATTTATAAAATATTAACATGGACACATACCACGCTGCGCATCGGTCTGATCTTGACTACTCTTCCTCAGATAACGAGGAGAACCATTACAGTAAGAACTATTTGACCAAGAAGATGAGTGATGGAGTGCTGCATCAGATGACCTGGCCTCCAAAATCACCCAACCTCATCCCAATTGAGATGATTTGGGATGAGTTGGACCGCAGAGTGAAGGAAAAGCAGCCAACAAGTGCTCAGCATATGTGGGAACTCCTTCAAGACTGTTGGAAAAGCATTCCAGGTGACAACCTCATGAAGCTTGTTGAGAGAATGCCAAGAGTGTGCAAAGCTGTCATCAAGGCAAAGGGTGGCTACTTTGAAGAATCTAAAATATATGTTATTTGTGTAACACTTGCTTGCTTATTACTACATGATTCCATATGTGTTATTTCATAGTTGTGATGTCTTCACTATTAGAAAATATAAAACAATTAATTAAAACCCTTGAATGAGTAGGTGTATCCAAACTTTTGACTGGTCCTGCATGTCAGGTTTGGAATTACCATACCAAAAGGTTTCTCCCCAGGCAGCAGGTAGCCTAGTGGTTAGAGTGTTGGGCCAGTAACTGAAAGGTTTCTAGATCAAATCCCTGAGCTGACAAGGTACAAATCTGTGGTTCTGCCCCTGAACAAGGTAGTTAACCCACTGTTCCTAGGCTGCCATTGTAAGTAAGAAGTTGTTCTTAACTGACTTGCCTAGTTAAATCAAATAAAAAACAATAAGGACATTCACCTATAATGGATGAGAACCTTTGACCAAATGCTCAAGACAGTCTTCATTTAAACTCCTGCCGGCTATCTAGTTTATTTCATTCATAAATGTCCTTTGTTTAATTTAATCTCTTACCCTACATTGAGGGTACTCCTATATTGTAATTAAATCTGAAAAATATATTATTTATTTGCATCAATGATTGCGGAAGATGTTTTCAATGAGCACACCAATGATCACAAAAGAAAATTCAGTACATTTTCATGGGTAGCAGTGGAAGTTAAAGCCTAATGTGAAAACATTGTAATGTAAAATACATAATTTAAACTTACTTTCATCACTTCACAGGGCAATTTTGAAACATGTATCTTGCATTTTTTACTATTTGATTAACTGGTTGTTAACACTTCTAAACTTGGAAGATTTCCTTATGTTGTGTTTTAGTGATTAAACCAATGTATTCATTATATTTCACAGTCAATTTATTTTTTGGATCAATGGTTGTGTGGGGAAAGGTGTCTACAAAAAAAATGAATGCACAGGTTTTGAACATAAGACTGGCTGTGTTACATGTGTGACTAGTTTGGAGGTTTGTACTAAGAGTTTTGAAAATTCACCACATACTTGTGAAAATAGTACCTAAGTGAGAAAAAAAACTGTAAGTGGACACCACTCTCCCTCTCTCTCCTCCTCTCTCAATTCAGTTCAATTCAAGGAGCTTTATTGCTATGGGAAACATATGTTTACATTGCCAAAGCAAGTGAAATGGATAAACAAAAGTGAAATAATAAAGTGAACAGTAAATATTACACTCACGGAAGTTCTAAAAGAATAAAGACATTTAAAAGATCATATTGTCTCCATATACAGTGTTGTAACGATGTGCAAATAGTAACATTTAAAAAGGTAAAATATTGTATTTACAATGGTGTTTGTTCTTCACTGGTTGCCCGTTTCTTGAGGCAACAGGTCACAAACCTTGCTGCTGTGATTGCAAACTTTATTTCACCCAATAGATATTGGAGTTTATTCAAATTTGATTTGTTTTCTAATCCTTTGTGTGTCTGTGTAATCTGAGGGAAATATGTGTCTCTAATATGGTCATACATTTGGCAGGAGGTTAGGAAGTTCAGTTTCCACTTGATTTTATTGGCAGTGTGCAGTGGTCAGATATTCTGCCACTGTGTACTCTGTTGAGGGCTACATAGCATGCTAGTTTGCTCAGTTATTTTTGTTAATTCTTTCCAATGTGTCAACTAATTCTCTTTTTGTTTTCTCGTGATTTAGTTGGGTCTAATTGTGTTGCTGTCCTGGAGCTCTGTAGGCTCTGTTTGTGTTTGTGAACAGAGCTCCAGGACCAGCTTGCTTAGGGGACTCTTCTCCAGGTTAATTTCTCTGTAGGTGATGGTTTTGTTATGGAAGGTTTGGGAATCACTTTATTTTAGGTGGTGCTCTCCCTTCATTTGAGACTCTAAGAATGTATAGTCTGTGTATGTGTATGTGCGTGTGTGTGTGTGTGTGTTTGTGTGTGTACCCTGACCGTGTGTAAAGGAAGGGGCATGAAAGAGTTTGCCCTTGAACTTGAGATAAAACTATTGTTTGAGTACCTTGACATACTGTATTCTAAGGTAAGACACAGATGCTTGGAGTATAATCTAGGAAAGAACAAACATAATTTAGGACGAACACAGTAACAAATTCTGAATTATTAAAAAACGTTCTTTATACTTAATTTAATTTAGAATATTACTTTATTTCATTTAACATATTTAACATTCAATATTTTGTATGGTTTTTAAATACCAAAAATGAGGCAGAAAAATTAGACTTTTTTGCCTTCACACACACACACACACACACACACAAACACACACACACACAAACACATACACATTCTCCTGGGGAAAAATGTTTCTGTGTCTGTCAGAAAACCAGCAGCAGGAGCCTCCTCTCTCTCGCTCTCTCTCTCTCTTTCTCTCGCTCTGTCCCACTGCCCACTTCTCTGGAAGGAGGAAGAAAGGAATTAAATATTGAACACTTTCATGGATGGACCTTTTCTTTTGAACATAACAACACATGCATGTCAAAGTGCACAAGTATGAACTCACACACGAATGAACACACGCACACACACGCACATACATACAAAGCAATTAGCAATGCCACATTACATCCAAAATAAGAACAAGACCTTGAGCCTTGTGGATCACTTATTAATTTCAATGTTTCTTAATTTGTTACATCAGACAATTCTTCTAGTACTATTACAATTGTATTTTTATTATTAATCTAAATCTGTTTTTGAAGCTGAGTGCTTTGTGACAGTGGTACAATCGTAAGAGGATGGGTATCAAAAGAAAGAGTGGCCGTGGGGAGTTTTAATATAACCGTCTTGCCATGATATAGTTATCATTGTATTTTAATTATAGCGCTCGGGGTACTGGGTTCATCTATTACGGTTTCTGGTATTTTTTTAAATACAAAGCAAGGATACACAAACTCACAATCCAGCTAGCACATAACGTTCTGAGAACCATATGTTTCTTGGTCAGAGCGTGTCAGTGCATGTTGTCCTGTGGTTATTTTGCATACAACCTTCCCACAACTTTCTTTGAATGGTGCAGGATAGTTGCTTGGCTTGGAGCATTCTCATCACATTTAAGAAACTTGACAAAAACAGAAAAAAAGTATATATTCTTGGTATTTCATTACTTTTAAACCAGACCCGGTAAGTTCCAAATAAAATATAATATATATATTTTTTAAATTGGAAAATGAATAGATAAAAATATTAATTTGCTATTTGTGTCACTTCAAAGTGATAACAACTATGTTTTTACAAGTCATAAATACAGTAGCTTTGTTTACAAATTGCATGTCAGATTTCACTAGGTTTTTATTGATAATTTTTGACACGCATCTTGTAGGCCTATCAGTTCCTCTGATCCATCCACAGCTACAGCAACACATCAACAATACAAATAGGCCTATCTATATCCCTTGCATTATAAACAAGACTCATTATAAATGAGAGTTGAGTTATACAGAATAAAAGTGTAATTTAGCTGACAAATGCTTGTGGTAAAGGTTTATATATTGGCTCTGGCTGTTGATAGATTCTCATACCCATTGCTAAATGTGCATACCAGTGGTGTAGCCTACTACTGCCAAAAACACTTACGTGCACTTACTTGCAAACTTTCCTGGAGATGTTAGCTGGCTAACTGTTTACTTTTGCAACCTTTTGAATGAAAATGTATTTTATAATTCAACATAGGACAGTGTCACGCCCTGGTCTTAGTATTTTGTGTTTTCTTTATTATTTTGGTCAGGCCAGGGTGTGACATGGGCTTATTATGTGGTGTGTTTTGTCTTGGGGTTTTGTAGGTATTGGGATTGTGGTATAGTGGGGTTATCTAGAATAGTCTATGGCTGTCTGGAGTGGTTCTCAATCAGAGGCAGGTGTTTATCATTGTCTCTGATTGGGAACCATATTTAGGCAGCCATATTCTTAGCGTGTTTGGTGGGTGATTGTTCCTGTCTCTGTGTTTGTTTGCGCCAGATAGGCTGTTTAGGTTTTCACGTTACATTTGTTGTTTTGTATTGTTTGCGTTTTGATCTTTATTAAAGATGTATACAAATAACCATGCTGCATTTTGGTCCTCCTCTCCTTCACCGCAAGAAAACCTTAACAGACAGCTAGTTGCTGACCCAGCTAGAACATAATGTTCTAAGAACCATTCATTGCATGGAGCTTGGTGACGAATGGTTGTCTTATGGTTATTTGCATACAACATTCCTGCATCTTTCTGGAAATGGTTCACCAACCTCTTCTCTGATAGAGTTCAGTGTGTCAAATCAGAGGGCCTGTTGTCCGGACCTCTGTCAGTCTCTATGGGGGTTAATTGGTTTTGGAACATTTCCAGCACATTTAAACCCGGTAGAGTTGATTGACGCACCCATGTGTCAGTCTAAGTAACATAATACAATAATGCCCATCAAAATCCATTAGTTTAGACTAGAGATATAACTTGATTGCACTGGATGCATATCAATCTACCGCATCCTCCTGTCACACTTCCGCATCTGTGGTGAAAGGTGGCAGAGCTAGAGCAGTTTGTCAGACCATGAGAATCGGTCTTCTCACGACAACTTCTGTCGCTTCCAAACGGTTTGACCAGAAAAATATTATGACTAATCTATGGAAAGGGGAGACTCATGAACACGATGGTTTTTGCTCTACGACCCCCACACAGACTCATCTGAAGGTAACCAGTACCGGTTTATAAAAATGAATGGAAATATAAAGATAGTTTTGTGCCTACACAAGAAAAGTGGTTAAATATGTGTAAACCAGTATTTTTTACAGATAAACAGTACCAGTCAAATGTTTGGACACACCTACTCATTCAAGGGTTTTTCTTTATTTTTACTCTTTTCTAAATTGTAGAATAATAGTGAAGACATCAACACTTTGAAATAACACTTTGAATCATGTAGTAACCTGACCAAATCCATATTATGGCAAGAACAGCTAAAATAAGCAAAGAGAAATGACAGTCCATCATTAAATTAAGACATGAAGGTCAGATGGCAACATTCGAGCAAAATGGAAAGCGTAAACCACCAAATTTAACCACGGTAAAGTGACTGGAAACATGGACGTGTTACAAACAGACTGCCTATGACCTCCGCAAGACAATCAAAGAGGCAAAAAAAGACAGTACAGGGACAAAGTGGATTCACAATTCAACAGCTCAGGCACGAGAGATGTGGCAGGGACAACATAGAGCCACCGACATGGGCCCCCTCTGCTCACGAGGACTGCTGGCTCCCAATTTCTGTAGCCAAAATGAGTAAGACATTCAAGCATGTTATCCCTCGCAAGGCTACCAGCCCAGACAACATCCCAAGCTGCATCCTCGGAGCATGCGCAGACCAGCTGGCAGGAGTGTTCTATCACAGAATGTTGTCTCCACTTGCTTCAAGATGGCCACCATTGGTTTTGTACCCAAGCAAGCCATTGTAACTGAACTAAATAACTATCACCCCATAGCACTTACCATTTTATTTATTTTTTAATTCACCTTTATTTAACCAGGTAGGCTAGTTAAAAATAAATGTTCATTAACAACTGCGACCTGGCCAAGATAAAGCAAAGCAGTTTGACACATACAACAACACAGAGATACACATGGAATAAACAGCGTGTTGGAGGCTATTTTGTAAATGACATCGCCGAAATCGAGGATCGGTAGGATGGTCAGTTTTACGAGGGTATGTATGGTAGCATGAGTGAAGGATGCTTTGTTGTGAAATGGGAAGCCGATTCCAGATTTAATTTTGGATTGGAGATGATTAATGTGAGTCTGGAAGGAGAGTTTACAGACACCAGACACCAATGCATTTGTAGTTGTCCACATATTCTAAGTCAGAACCGCCAAGAGAAGTGATGCTGGACAGGTGGGCAGGTGCGGGCAGCGATCGGTTGAAGAGCAAGCATTTCGTTTTACTTGCATTTAAGAGCAGTTGGAAGCCACGGAAAGAGAGTTGTATGGCATTGAAGCTAAACTGGAGTTTAGTTAACCTCTCTTGGGTAAGGGGCAGTATTTTCACGTCTGGATGAAAAGCGTGCCCAAAGTAAACTGCCTGTTACTCAGGCCCAGAAGCTAGGATATGCATATAAAATAATGTCTGTGAGTATAACAGAACTGATATGGCAGGCGAAACCCAGAGGACAAACGAACCCCCCCCAAAAAAATAAATTTGGCATACCACTATTTTCAATGGCTGTCACTTTTATATTAAGTCCTCCCAGATTGCAGTTCCTAGGGCTTCCACTAGATGTCAACAGTCTTTAGAAAGAGTTTCAGGCTGGTTTTTGGAAAAATTAGCCAGAAATTTTAGTTTTTCTAGGTGGCTCCCATTTTGGCTGTAGTGTTTCCAAGCGCATGGAAGAGAGCGCGTTCTTTGGTATTTTTCTCCGGTAAAGACAATAACGATTCTCCGTCTTAAATTTGATTGTTTACTTACGTATTAGGGTACCTAAGGTTTGATTATAAACGTATTTTGACTTGTTTGGAAAAGTTTATTAGTAACGTTTGGGATTCATTTTGTATGCATTTTGATGGAGGGAAACTGGGTGGATTATTGACTGAAGCGCGCCAGCTAAACAGAGTTTTATGGATATAAAGAAGGACATTATCGAACAAAAGGACCATTTGTGATGTAACTGGGACCTTTTGGAGTGCCAACAGAAGAAGATCATCAATTATTATAAAGCTATTTCGGACTTTCGTGTCGCACCTGCCTGGTTGAAATATGTTTTCATGGTTTTGTATGCAGGGCACTGTCCTCAGATAATCGCTTGTTGTGCTTTCACCGTAAAACCTTTTTAAAATCTGACACCGCGTCTGGATTAACAAGAAGGTAAGCTTTATTTTGATGTATTACACTTGTGATTTTATGAAAGTCAAATATTTATAATTCTGTAGTTTGTATTTCGCGCTCTGCAATTTCACCGGATGTTGGCCAGGTGGGACGCTACCGTCCCACCTGCCCATAAGAAGTTAACACAGTGTCCAAAGAAGGGCCAGAAGTATACAGAATGGTATGGTCTGCGTAGAGGTGGATCAGAGAATCACCAACAGGAAGAGCGACATAATTGATGTATAAAGAGAAAAGAGTCTGACCTAGATTTGAACCCTGTGGCACTACCATAGAGACTGCCACAGGTCCGGACAACAGGCCCTCTGATTTGACACACTGAACTCTATCAGAGAAGAAGTTGGTGAACCAGGCGAGGCAGTCGAGAAGCCAAGGCTATTGAATCTGCCGATAAGAATGCAGTGATTGACAGAGTCGAAAGCCTTGGCCAGGTCGGTGAATACGGCTGCATAGTGTTGTCTCTTATTGATGGCGGTTATGATATCGTTTAGGACTTTGAGCGTGGCTGAGGTGCACTCATGACCAGCTCTGAAACCAGATTGCATAGCAGAGAATGTATGGTGGGATTCGAAATGTTCGGTAATCTGTTTGTTAATTTGACTTTCGAAGCAGTACCAATTTGGGTCTAGAGTGTCTCCCCCTTTGAAGAGGGGGATGACCGTGGCAGAATTCCAATCTTTGGGCATCTCAGACGATACGAAAGAAAGGTTGAACAGGCTAGTAATACGGTTGCAACAATTTCGGTAGATACTTTTAGAAAGAGAGGGTCCAGATTGTCTAGCCCAGCTGATTTGTAGGGGTCCATATTTTGCAGCTCTTTCAGCTATCTGCTTTTGGGTGAAGGAGAAATGGGGAGGCTTGGCCGAGTTGCTGTTGGGGGTGCAGGACTGTTGACCGTGGTAGGGGTAGCCAGGTGGAAAACAATGCTTATTGAAATTCTCAATTATAGTTGATTTATCGGTGGTGACATTGTTTCCTAGCCTCAGTACAGTGGGCAGCTGGGAGGAGGTGATCTTATTCTCCATGAACTTTACAGTGTCCCAGAACTCTTTTGAGTTTGTGCTACAGGATGCAAATTTTGGTTTGAAAAAGCTAGCCTTAGCTTTCCTAACTGCCTGTTTATATTGGTTCCTGACTTCCCTGAAAAGTTGCAAATCACGGGGGCTATTGTACTGGTCAATGGCAGTCAGGTCTGGAGTGAACCAAGGGCTATATCTGTTCCTGGATCTACGTCTTTTGAATGGGGCATACTTATTTAAGATGGTGAGGATGGCACTTTTAAAGAATAACCAGGCATCCTCTACTGACGGGATGAGGTCAATATCCTTCCATGGCCGGGTCAATTAGAAAGGCATGCTCGCTGAAGAGTTTTAGGGAGCGTTTGACAGTAATGAGGAGTGGTCGTATGACTGTATGACTGCAGACCCACGGATGCAGGCAATGAGGCAGTGATCGCTGAGATCTTGGTTGAAGACAGCAGGGGTGTATTTGGAGGGCAAGTTGGTTAGGATGATATGTATGAGGGTGCCCGTGTTTACGGATTTGGGATTGTACCTGGTAGGTTCATTGATAATTTGTGTGAGATTGAAGGTATCAAGCTTAGATTGTAGGATGGCCGTGGTGTTAAGCATGTCCCAGTTCATGTCACCTTGCAGCACGAGCTCTGAAGATAGATGGGGGGCAATCATTTCACATATGGTGTCCAGGGCACTGCTGGGGGCAGAGAGTGGTCTATAGAAAGCGGCAACGGTGAGAGACTTGTTTCAGGGAAGGTGGATTTTTAAAAGTAGAATTTTGAATTGGTTGGCTACAGACCTGGATAGTAAGACAGAACTCTGCAGGCTCTCTCTGCAGTAGATTGCAACACCCCATTTGGCAGTTCTATCTTGTCTGAAAATGTTATAGATAGGGATGGAAATTTCAGAGTTTTTGGTGGGCTTCCTAAGCCAGGATTCAGACACGGCTAGGACATCCGGGTTGGCAAAGTGTGCTAAAGCAGTGAATAAAACAAACTTAGGGAGGAGGCTTCTAATGTTAATATGCATGAAACCAAGGCTTTTGCGGTTACAGAAGTCAACAAATGAGAGCACCTGGGGAATAGGAGTGGAGCTAGGCACTGCAGGGCCTGGATTAACCTCTACATCACCAGAGGAACAGAGGAGGAGTAGGATAAGGGTATGGCTAAAGGCTATAAGAAATGGTTGTCTATTACGTTCGGAACAGAGAGTAAAAGGAGCAGTTTTGTGGGCGCGATAGAATAGATTCAAGGCATAATGTACAGACAAAGGTATGGTAGGATGTGAATACAATGAAGGTAAACCTAGGCATTGAGTGATGATGAGAGAGATATTGTCTCTAGAAACATCATTTAAACCAGGTGATGTCACCGCATGTGTGGTAGGTGCAACTAAAGGGTTAGCTAAGGCATATTGAGCAGGGCTAGAGGCTCTACAGTTAAATAAGACAATAATCACTAACCAGAACAGCAGTGGACAAGGCATATTGACATTAGGGAGAGGCATGCGTAGCCGAGTGATCATAGGGGTCTAGTGAGTAGTTAGGCTGGCTGGAGACAAGGCGTATCAGACAGCTCGCGGGTGCTTTGAAAGGACCCTATCACCTCTACCATACATAAAAACGTAGATCTACTACAATTTACATACCACTGCAACAGATTCACAGATGACACAATAACCATTGCACTGTAAACTGACCTATCCCACCTGGACAAGAGGAATACCTACACTACATGGCCATAAATATGTGGACACCTGCTCGTCGAACATCTCGTTCCAAAATCATGGGTATTAATAGGGTGTCGGTCCCCCTTTCCTGATATAACAGCCTCCACCCTTCTGGGAAGGCGTTCCACTGTTGGAACATTGCTGCAGGGACTTGCTTTCATTCAGCCACAAGAGCATTAGTGAGGTCGGGTGCTGATGTTTGGCTATTAGGCCTGGCTCACAGTCAGCGTTTCAATTCATCCCAAAGGTGTTCGATGGGATTGAGGTCAGGGCTCTGAACAGGCCAGTCAAGTTCTTCCACACCGATCTCAACAAACTGTTTCTGTATGGACCTCGCTTTGTGCAAAATTTGCAAAATTTGAGAGAAATAAGTTTTTGTGCATATGGACAATTTCTAGTATATTTTATTTCTGCGCATGAAACATGGTACAAACCAACACATGTTGTGTTTATATTTTTCTTATCATCCTGAATGGAGTATGGATAAACTCCCTATTGTTGGGAGTTTTGAAAGGGTTTTTCCATCCAGTGCGAGGTTGAGGTGACTGAGAATATGATCTGCTGGTGTAGTACCAGCTTTGTGGAGGAGTTATGTATTTGTTGTTGTATTTTCCATCATCTTTGTATAATCCCATATGAGGATTAGGCTGTATGTGTGTCATAGCAGCAGGATCAGGCTGCCACCTCTGTGTGTGTGTGTGTGTGTGTGTGTGTGTCTGTGTGTGTACGTGCCACTGTTTTGGTTGGAGTGTATGTGTGTCTGTCTGTTTGTGTGTGTGTGTGCGTATTTCTGTGAGTGTGTGTGTGTGTGTGTGTGTGTGTGTGTGACAGACCCAGTCAGTTGTGTCCAGAATCAGATCACTGTCTGTCTGGGACACACATAGCACATACTCCCACTCCACTCTAGTAAAGCCTGGCGCCCCACAGCTACAGCAGTTCACTCTAACTTTACTGTACACTCACACACTCGTCCCTCTTTGACATGGAGTCAAAAAATACCTTAAAAAGATAGGGGTCAAAATTATTGGCAACCCTGCTATCAATACTCCGCCACCCTCCCCTTTCAAGAATAACAGCATTGATGCTCTTTGTAAAAAAAAAAGAGAGATTAGAGAACATTTATTAGTGGATTTTGATGTCTTTTGATTTTGAAGTATTTTATTTCTTTATTATTTTACCGTTATTTAACTATGCAAGTCATTTAAGAAGAAATTCTTATTTTACAATGACGGACTACACCGTTCTAACCTCATCCCGTCTGTAGAGGATGCCTGGTTGCTCTTCAAAAGTGCTTTCCTCTCCATCTTAAATAAGCATGCCCCATTTAAAAAATTGTAGAACTAAGAACAGATACAGCCCTTGGTTCACCCCAGACTTGACTACGCTTGACCAGCACAAAAACATCCTGTGGCGTTCGGCATTAGCATCGAATAGCCCCTGCCATATTAAACTTTTCAGGGAAGTCAGGAACCAATATACTCAGTCAGTTAGGAAAGCTAAGGCTAGCTTTTTCAAACAGAAATTTGCATCCTGTACAACTAATTCCCAAAAGTTTTGGTACACTGTAAAGTCCATGGAGAATAAGAGCACCTCTTCCGAGCTGCCCACTTCACTGAGGATGGGAAACAATGTCACCACCGATAAACCTACGATAATCGATCATTTCCATAAGAATTTTTCCATGGCTGCGCCATGGTTTCCACCTGGCTACCCCTACCACGGCCAACAGCTCTGCACCCCAGTATCTCTACATGAACATCATCTGCACATATCACTCCAGTATTAATACTAAGTTGTAATTATTTTCACCTCTATGGCCTATTTATTGCCGACCTCCCAACTCTTTTACATTTGCACACACTGTACATAGATTCTTTCTATTTTTCTTTTGTTTTGTGTTATTGACTGTACATTTGTTTATGTGTAACACTATGTTGTTTTTGTCGCACTGCTATGCTTTATCTTGGCCAGGTCGCAGTTGTAAATGAGAACTTGTTCTCAACTGGCCTACCTGGTTAAAACCTCTTACAGCTACCCCCCTACTTTTTTTCAATTTCCCGCCTGAAGACATACCCTAATCTAACTGCCTGTAGCTCAGGCTCAGAACCAAGGATATGCATATTCTTGGTTTCATTTGAAAGAAAACACTCTGAAGTTTGTGTAAATGTGAAAGTAGGAGAACACAATAGATCTGGTTTAGATAATACAATGAAAAAAACATACGTACCCAAGTACGTATGGCTGTAGCCAGCAAGCTCCATGATGAGCAGCTCTCTGAAGGCTAGCTTTGAGAAGGGGGGCTTTCCACAGCTCTTAGCCATTTCCTTGTTTAGGATGAATGCATTCACCACAGCAATGTCGATGAAATTATAGAAGAAGGTCTTGTACCATTTCATCGTCTTATGGAGAATATTGCAATAGCCTATAGCATCTGATAGGTCCACACCGCCCATGCTCTTGTTGTAGTCCTTTATTGCAGTTGGAATAGGGACATTTCTTTGCGGTCCATGCCCCAGTAGCGCTGAGACAACAGGTGTCCGGCTGGATGAACCAGCTTCAGTGGGGGATGGACACCTTGGCACTGGGGGCTCCCATTCGGAGTCAGTGTCACTGTGAAAGAAAATGTTCAGTTAGAATAGTTTCACATATGAGCCCTGTATCAACAGGTATAATAAACAGATACATATAGAGTACAGAGAACATAAGGTTGAATATATTATTATAGACCTGCTAGATTTACTGTCTCATTTATATTATGACAGACCAGCTAGATCTACTGTCTATTTTATATTATGACAGTTCAGCTAGATTTACTGTCTCTATTATATTATGACAGACCAGCTAGATCTATTGTCTCCATTTCACTTTGGCCATTGTTGTTGGCCTGGTCATTATGGGGTATGTGTAGATTGATGAGGGAAAAATTCATATAAAAAGTCATATACAGTGCCTTGCGAAAGTATTCGGCCCCCTTGAACTTTGCGACCTTTTGCCACATTTCAGGCTTCAAACATAAAGATATAAAACTGTATTTTTTTGTGAAGAATCAACAACAAGTGGGAAACAATCGTGAAGTGGAACGACATTTATTGGATATTTCAAACTTTTTTAACAAATCTTAAACTGAAAAATTGGGCGTGCAGCCCCCTTAAGTTAATACTTTGTAGCGCCACCTTTTGCTGCGCTTACAGCTGTAAGTCACTTGGGGTATGTCTCTATCAGTTTTGCACATCGAGAGACTGACATTTTTTCCCATTCCTCCTTGCAAAACAGCTCGAGCTCAGTGAGGTTGGATGGAGAGCATTTGTGAACAGCAGTTTTCAGTTCTTTCCACAGATTCTCGATTGGATTCAGGTCTGGACTTTGACTTGGCCATTCTAACACCTGGATATGTTTATTTTTGAACCATTCCATTGTAGATTTTGCTGTATGTTTTGGATCATTGTCTTGTTGGAAGACAAATCTCCGTCCCAGTCTCAGGTCTTTTGCAGACTCCATCAGGTTTTCTTCCAGAATGGTCCAGTATTTGGCTCCATCCATCTTCCCATCAATTTGAACCATCTTCCATGTCCCTGCTGAAGAAAAGCAGGCCCAAACCCTGATGCAGCCACCACCATGTTTGACAGTGGGGATGGTGTGTTCAGCTGTGTTGCTTTTACGCCAAACATAACGTCTTGCATTGTTGCCAAAAAGTTCAATTTTGGTTTCATCTGTCCAGAGCACTTCCACATGTTTGGTGTGTCTCCCAGGTGGCTTGTGGCAAACTTTAAACGACACTTGTTATGGATATCTTTAAGAAATGGCTTTCTTCTTGCCACTCTTCCATAAAGGCCAGATTTGTGAAATATACGACTGATTGTTGTCCTATGGACAGAGTCTCCCACCTCAGCTGTAGATCTCTCCAGTTCATCCAGAGTGATCATGGGCCTCTTGGCTGCATCTCTGATCAGTCTTCTCCTTGTATGAGCTGAAAGTTTAGAGGGACGGCCAGGTCTTGGTAGATTTGCAGTGGTCTGATACTCCTTCCATTTCAATATTATCGCTTGCACAGTGCTCCTTGGGATGTTTAAAGCTTGGGAAATATTTTTGTATCCAAATCCGGCTTTAAACTTCTTCACAACAGTATCTCGGACCTGCCTGGTGTGTTCCTTGTTCTTCATGATGCTTTTAACGGACCTCGGAGACTATCACAGTGCAGGTGCATTTATACGGAGACTTGATTACGCACAGGTGGATTGTATTTATCATCATTAGTCATTTAGGTCAACATTGGATCATTCAGAGATCCTCACTGAACTTCTGGAGAGAGTTTGCTGCACAGAAAGTAAAGGGGCTGAATAATTTTGCACGCCCAATTTTTCAGTTTTTGATTTGTTAAAAAAGTTTGAAATATCCAATAAATGTTGTTCCACTTCATGATTGTGTCCCACTTGTTGTTGATTCTACATACAAACATACCCCCACCCACAATGTATAGCCAACGTGTACCTTACACATGTCATTACATTTTTATATATTGCTACTAAAATTTTTAAAAATCACAAATAATATTTTAGATGATCAATTTCAAACAACGGCATTAGAATGAGAAGAACTTACGAGTCCAAAACATGTGTCCTCTCAGTTCAAAAAATATTCCTCCATTTGGGAATCAAAGCTATGCTAGCTAAATTAATCGTCCTCCAACAATCTCTCTCACTTTCCCGATCAATTTCTTCTAAAATTGTGTGTACATCTGTATATCTAGACTTAGATTTAGCTTTCCCTGACTTAGTTACCATACTGATTGATATATAAACAGCTGAAGATGCGCTTTACCAAAATAGTGCTGTCCGTAACACGCGTGGCTCCTTCCAGTATGAATTTTCAATGGTGAATGACCCTATTTACGCCGAAGTTTACTACATGGGTTGGTCTTCCAACACATAACCATTACATATCGCCATTTATCTCAGCTCATTGGCTATCGACCAAGCTAGATTTCAAGACGATCCGGGGTCATTGGGTTAAAATACAGTCAATCAACGAAACAGCGGCCAATGATGGTGCACAATGATGTCATTACTTGTTGCCTTCAAATCGGTTTCTTTCAGTCAATATGTCCCGCGAAATGACCCATCACGTTTGGTTGTGTTACAAACAACCAGTTGAATGCAATGAAACCAAACATGACTGGAAAAGTCACGTTTAGCGTGTGTATTTACATCGAATGTGTCGTTGAAAATTGAATGAGTCCGAATTCACGACACAAGCGGTTCACAAAATGTTTCGTGTCAGGCTATAAAAATAGATTTTTTCAAACAAAAGACCATTCCTTGTGTAACAATGAGCATTGGGATTGCAAACAGAGGAAGATCGTCAAAGGTAAACAATTCATTTTTTTGCAATTTGTGATTTTGTTACGCCTGTGCTGGTTGAATTGTTTTTAATTTATGGGGCTCTGTCCTCAGATAATCGCATCATATTCTTTTGCAGTAAATCATTTTTTAAATCTGACAACGCAGTTGGATTAGCAAGATTCTAGGCTTTCGAAACATGTGAGACACTTGTATTTTCATGAATGTTTAATATTACTATTTATGTAGCGATCACCTTATGTTGTCGAATTTAATCCCGCTAACGGGTTTGGTGCGTAGAGAGGTTAAATAAAGGTTAAATCACTTTTTGCCTAACTCGGACGATGTTGGGCCAATTGTTCATAGTTCATACTGATTAGACAGTGCCACAATAGCCTAACGGATAAGGCTCTGGACTTCTTAGCCAGGGATTGGTTCAAGTATCATCTGGGGTGGTTGATAGCAGTGTGTAGGAGTGCTGGGCCCATAACCCAGCAGTGTTCTTTGAAAACAGTTTTAACAAGCATTTCGCTACACCACAAGCATTTCGCTACACCTGCAATAACATCTGCTATACACGTGTATGTGACCAATACATTTTAATTGTGTTCCGCCCTTTGGGACTGCCGATCAAGGCTGGTTGTGGGGTTATTGTCTTGCTGGAAGATTGACTTGTGGCCAAGTTTTTTTAAGCTAAAATGTCATGGTACTTGGTCAAGTTCATGATGCCTCTGACCTTTTAACCTACTATTTTACAGTAGGTATGAGGTTATTTTCCGTGTGCATCTTTTTTTATACTGAAAAATGAAATACTGATACTGGAAAATACATTTTGGTAGGTTTTATGTACTTTGACGTCAGTTTGATGTACCTACTGTCGTTATTGTAATTCGTGTTACATATATTTCTAAATCCCACAAGGTGATCTCATGGAACCTTGCTCTTTTTATGTCTTAGCCATGAGGGGAGGTGCTTTTTTTTCTTCATTAGGCTAACAGGAAATACAGAAAAAAGCAGGGAGTACTCAGACTTACATTAGCTTACAACAAGGTTGACTAGGTGTTTTCGAGGTAAACTTTTGGCTCCAATGGGTCGTGTAAAGCAGAAAACGATCTTTGGGGGAAACCTTTGCTACAGGATGTGGGAAGGGGGAAAAGCACAGACAGTGACAGAACAATTTAGTATGCAACTGGGAGGGGCAGATTTTGTCTTTGAAACACAACCTTTAGAACTATGGGTTCCAGAAAGCGTCTTTAAATGTGTCAACAATGCATAAAAATGTGGTCCTCTTTTTTTACAGTCTTCAATGCGAAACAAGACTGCTCACAATGTGTGCTTTGCATCATCCAGAGAAAAATTATGATCCTCTGACCAACTGGGTTTGTCTTTGTGTAATATAGCAGTAGGCTATGAAAACTCATGTAGTTTCATCCTTCAAGATGTTTAGAAGTATGAAACTTTGTCTTGAAACTTTTTCATCGGGGTTATCCTTGTGTTTTTGCTAGGTTTGCACATTTTGGGAAATATTCAGAGGTGGCAACTTTCAGTGGGAATTAAAGGGATTATATGGGAATTCACGGAAATATATGCAAATGAATGTTAATACCATTTAAAAGTAGATGTTTTTTTGTGTTGGATATATTTACCATATCATATGGAGACAGAAAAATAGACCTTTTACCTTATCATAAGTAGACAAAAGGCAAATTCTTAAATCATTCCAATAGAAAAAATATATATTTTAGTTACGAATTGAACTTTAATTAAATGAGTTGACTCTTCACATGGGATGATCTCGCTGAACAACAAAATAAAGGGAATATTGAATGATCCCCAATGATCCATCGCATCTCCCAAAAACATTGTCAACATACATCTGTAAAACATACATCTGTTTCAACATATTGTACATCTATCTAGAAACTAAAGCATTGGTTGTCTTCTTCTCAGGCTTCCATGTGTTCTCCCTGGACCTCCTCCCTGGACCTCCTCAATGTCTTGAACATCAGACTCTGAGGCCTCATCTTCACTGTCACCTTCCAACCTTGTTGAGGATGGCTCGTTGTCAGGCTCAAAAAACCCAAATTTGCCTGGATGGCAACACATTTTTCAACTCTTGTATTGGTCAGCCTGTTGCATGCTTTGGTGTGTGTGTTCCCAAACAAGGACCAGTTGCTCTCTGAGGCGGCTGATGTTGGTGGGATTTGGAGGATGATGGAGGCAACAGGGGAAAGAGCCTCAGATCCACAAAGTCCCTTCCACCAGGTGGCTGATGAGATATGTTGGCACGACTGCCATACGAACGCCCTTACTAGGAAGTGTACTTCGCCAGACTACCAAGAACCTTGCCCTCGTCCAGGCCAAGGTGACGAGACAAGGTAGTGATGACACCATAGGTCTTGTTGATTTCTGCACCAGACAGGATGCTCTTGCCAGCCTATTTGGGGTCCAACATGTATGCTGCGGCATGTATGGACTTCAGGCAGAAGTCTTCACGCTTGTTGATGTATTTCAGAACTGCAGTTTCCTCTGCTTGGAGAAAAAGTGAATTGGGCAGGGCAGTATGGATTTCTTCTCTTACATCTGCAAGCAGAGTCTTAACATCAGACAGGATGGCATTGTCTCCCTCAATCTATGCAATGGCTACTGTTATAGGTTTCAGGAGTTTCAGGTTGCTTACCACTCTCTCCCAAAATACATCGTCCAGGAGAATCCTTTTGATGGGCTGTCCATATCGGAAGATTGTGATATGGCCATTTCTTGGAGAGACTCCTTCCCCTCCAGGAAACTGTGAAACATGATGACAACAAAACCCCAATGGGTGTTGGTGGGCAGCTTTGATGTGGTGCTCTTATTCTTCTCACTTTGCTTGGTGAGGTAGATTGCTGCTATAACTTGATGACCCTTCACATACTTTACCATTTCCTTGGCTCTCTTGTAGAGTGTTTCCATTGTTTTCAGTGCCATGATGTCCTTGAGGAGAAGATTCAATGTATTAGCAGCACAGCCAATGGGTGTGATGTGAGGGTAGGACTCCTCCACTTTAGACCAAGCAGCCTTCATGTTCGCAGAATTGTCTGTCACCAGTGCAAATACCTTCTGTGGTCCAAGGTTATTGATGACTGCCTTCAGCTCTCTCTGGAATGTAAAAACCAGTGTGTCTGTCCCTGGTGTCTGTGCTCTTGTAAAATACTGGCTGAGGGGTGGAGATGATGTAGTTAATTATTCCTTGCCCACAAACATTCGACCACCCATCAGAGATGATTGCAATACAGAATGCTTTCTCTATGGTTTGCTAGACATTCACTTGAACTCTTTTGAACTCTGCATCCAGCAAATGAGTAGATAAAGCATGTCTGGTTGTAGGGGTGTATGCTGGGCAAAGAACATTCAGAAATCTATTCCAATACATATTGCCTGTGAGCATCAGAGGTGAACCAGTTGCATACACAGCTCGAGCAAGACATTCGTCAGCATTTCTCTGACCATGTTCCTCCATTGAGTCAAAAAACTTCTGATTCCAGGAGTATCATGAGCTGTTGCTATCGATAAGGTGTCTGATCCATCATTTTCAACTCGAATAGAAGTAGTGGTTTTGTCAGAGGTTGCTTGTTGTGAGTGCTGAGGGAACTTGGCCAGATGTATTATTTATTTATATATATATATATATATATATATATATATATATATATATATTTTAAATTAACCTTTACTTAACTAGCAAGTCAGTTAATTAAGAAAAATTCTTATTTACAATGACGGCCTACCAAAAGGCAAAAGACCTCCTGCGGGGACAGGGGCTGGGATTAAAAATAAAAATTACATATAAATACAAAACACATATCACGACAAAAGAGACAACACAACATAAACAGAGACCCAAGACAACACCATAGTAAATGATGATTCTGCATCTGTGTTGCATTCTTCACATATGATTTGGCACAGTATTTGCAAATGTACAAAGCTTTTCCTTCTACATTAGCTGTAGTGAAATGTCTCCACACATCAGATAGTGCCCGTGGCATTTTCCTGTAAAGATTAGAAAACAAATGAGTAAAAAAAAAAATAATACAATTCCACGTACAGATAAATAGTTAAGCAGTTAGATTAAACAACTCTGTTGTAAGATAAATGTTTTAAAATGAAACATGTATGGAAACAGGTGAATTAACAATCCTCAGTTAGCAGGCTCAAGCAAGCTAAACCCTTCATGGTAGCAAAAATAGCTAGCAGAAATTGTTATTAACAAGTTAGAAATTATTTTAAAATGCTTTGCTGTAGGCTACTATTTACTAGTTAACAAAAACTCCTGTATGTCATATAAAATATATTCACCCCACCCAGTATTGTAATCAAAACGTACCAGAAAGCCTGTAGTCCTTGGCTCAGACAGTGTTGTAGTGTGGGCTCAATAGCATCCCAATAGCATCTCAAGATCTTGAGAATCAGTTGTACAAGTGATGGAAGAGTGCACTGAACATGTGATGATGATTCCATTGAATTGGGGATAGTTTAACCAAAATATCCCACAAGATTTAGAATTGCCTTATGTTTATCCCACAAAGAAGGTTCACTGTTATAAGCTAACTATTTTGATGAATTTAAGCAAAATTCCCCAAATTCCCAGGCTTCACTTCCCATGGAAAATTCCGTCCCTTTGCAACCCTTTGCAGTACCCAAATAGTAGTACCAAAACATTGAAAGACGGTTTTCTCAAAAATGAGTTTACAAGTTGATCAGCATTCAAAGCAGAATTACTTTCCCATTATTTCCTCAAATGCAGTGTATGATATACCATTTTGTAGTTCTGAGTCTCTACTTTTATCCAATGTAAAAAACAGATATTCAAATGTGGCTACTTAAGACTGAATGAGTCACATATTAACAAAGATATTGTTACTAAACTCCTTCTATGTCAGATATTAACAGTTGAACCGCGGTCAAATATTTATATTTCTTTCTGCCTTCTTGTCCCAAGGCTCCGGAGAGGATATTTAGATTGATGTGATTGGGTAAGGCACGGCCACTTGTATTTGCATATAACCACGCAATTGGATTAGACGGGGCATTAGTAGAGGTGGGCATTGCTTTGAGAGAGCGTGAGAATGAGAGGTTCCTGAGTTAAAGAGGCCGCTGCGCCCGGGTTGATTTTTTAAAGCTGTCTAAAAATAATTTACTTTTATATAACAAAATGCGATGTTGTCCGGTCTGGATTGACCCTTCTCTGGGTCCAAAAGCAGGTGTTAATAATGTTTTGTAGTGTATAATAAGGTCATAATGAAATTTTAAAAAAGTGTCTCATTAAAACAAAATTCTTGCTTGATAAATCAAATGCATTCAATGGGATGCTGTTTATTCTCATGATTCAACAGTAGCCTAACCCGCACATTTCAAAGGGAAATACATTTAGGCTTACCTTTACTTGTAAATTAATTCCATTTGTCTTGTGAACTTCTCAGTGACAGCGTTGTAGAATAAGATTTGTTTTCTGCATGCACACAGCAGGGCAGCCACCAATGTAGAATGACTGTAGAGTAGTTAGTAGCACCATCTTGTAGAAGCCAAGGCATTGAGTGGCGAGAAAAGCCCCATTCCCATTACATCCACAAAGCAAAAGTAAATCCAAGATGTGTAAAAGTCTGGGTAAAAAGTACTCATTGGTAATGACATTTCAGACACTGGACAGTCAAGTAATCATGTTCAGCCTGCCTGACAGCTGGCAGTGAGGGAGATGGTGGTTGCCTTGCCTGTCATTAACTCTTCAAACCGTCCAAATAGCAAATTTGTTACATTATTTCAACTTTGAATTTATTTTGAGGTGCAGTAATGTAATTGTTTTTGTTTTTTTCTAGCTAGCTAGCTTTATTTAGTTCAAGGGACGCAAGCCCCAATTTATGTAGACATTCCCAAATGTGCACAGCTTACCCTAGGCAATACCCACACAAGATGTTTAGCAAAATATGAAGTCGTCTCAATGCAATGAAGATACATCAAGCTAGGCAAAGCAGTGCAATGAAGGGACACTAACCCTGTCCATTAACAATGACTGGAGTCAGGAAAGGCAGCGCGCATCATAGATTTTAATTGATTGGAATGGATGGAACGAAAGGCATGAATACCCTGGGCTCTTAACTGAGGTTCTGAGGCAGTTTTTAGGTTTTGAGCATAAAAAACCCCAGAATTTTTGAGAAAAAACATTTGGCTTTTCACAACAGCTTTTTATTGTTAGATTATCACAGGGTCATCATTGCCTACCCTGCCTACACTGACTGCATGTCACTGCTTGAACATCAGTATTTATTCACTTGCTAGTAATCACTTCTTTCATTTAAAAAAATCATAAAACAATGGTTAATTACAATTTTTTTCAACATTTGTCCATGTGAAATACAGGGAAAAGCCATTAAATCAGACACATTAAAGTTAGGTTTATGATGTTACCATTGTGTGTGTCTCTATACCTGAAGCTATGGTTGGATTATTTGATGGACAGCAGCACAGTTGGTCTTACTGAAAATTGTCTCATTTGCATCCCATATTAGGAGTTTATAAAACCATGTTGATAGAAAAGAGGATGGGTACTGCTTTTCTCTAATGTTTTTTCCTTGACGTTTTGCCGAATTGACAAGTTTTCTAACTAGCAAAAAATACAGGAGGAAAGCTCTTCCAGAGAAAAGGCGCTTTGCTCTCTGTATGTGTGAAGGACTTCACTCTGCTTGCTTAGTGAGTACCACATCCTCCCGATTCGGCCCATACCTGGCACGAACTCGGGACCTCGACTTAGCACACGGGACTTGCTAGCACAAGTGACCACCCTCCTGAAGCGTCTTACTCGTCGGTGCCACACTAAAAGCTAGCTAACCGCTTGAACAAGTGGGGACATTTCAGGCTGAGGAGTAAGTTAGGGAGTATTGGGAGTGTTACTTTTTTCACCACAACCAGCAATCAGAGTTTACCCACCTATTGTTTTACCACTACAACACTGGTCAAGACACACACACACAGCTGTTGGGGGCTGCAGAAACGCCGCTATGGAGCACAAAATGTGGTAATGACTGCGATGCAGCAGAACTAATTTTCAATGGCAGACAGCACGGAAAGCTTGTGATCAAGCGTCAAAATGCATTCAAAAGTTAAAGGCCTCGATATTGCTGTCCGGCCCAGAACCATGACTTTACTAGCCTAGTGCCTGCTGAGTCCTGGTTAGGTTTACATTCATTTGATAAAAGCTATAAAAATACACAGTTTTAAAACAACAAATATTTCACACATGGCTGCATACGTTAGCTATCTAAACGTGGCTGACTGATGAGATACGTCTAGATAGCTAATGTTAGCTAGCCTTGGCCAACGTTAGCAAAGAAAGAGTTAAAGTCATATATTGATGGAAACTGTTTCAACAACAACAAAAAATGACACAGTGTGTTATTGGTAATGTACTCACCAAATGCTGAAATTCATGGTTAAATCGCCACGGAATCAGACCACAGTGAACCCGAGAAACAAAGATGGTGGATAACCTCAAATTTCAAATTTGAATTCCACATACGGATAGTTTTGAGCATCCACTAGCAAGATATTCAGAGATTTCATTGAAGTTCAGTCAACAATTATTGGTTAATTCACTGGGCAACATTACTCCTTCAGTCAACATCTAAACATCTTCAGAATTTTTCAGTTGAGCTGATGTTGGAAAATGAGCTGAAACAACTAAAAAGCTAAATGACTTTTTACAATACAGTCAAATGTCATTGATGACAGACTGCTAGCAGGATTAATGCTTCTTCCAGTTCAGCCAGGTATCAGATAATAAGCATCAAATTGTGAATGTTTAGCAAAAATACCAGTGATGACTCCTCTCAGCATGGTGTAAATTGTGTCATGGTTCAGAATTATTACAATCATCATCGTCTCTCTCCTGCAGGGAATATTATAGTGGCTGACATACCAATAAGCACAGAGCTGTGTCTACCAGACATTTTTGGTCAAAAGGCAATGCCATTGTGCCTTCTTTCATTTATTCTGAAACCAGGCAAGGCCAAGAGAGGGTTAGTCGAGAGGAGCCTACCTCCATGGAAATGTCCTCTGATTAGCAGATAAGAAGTGTATTCCAGTGGAAAGGTGATGTGATGTACGTACCTGCATGGCAAGAGGATTAAGACTAGCACTGAAGGGTGAACACTGTGTGTGCTTATCCGTCCGTGCATGTGTGCGTGCGTGCATTTGTGTATCGGCGCGTGTGAGGACACTGGAGTATAAGACACATTGAGTGACCGTGAGTTTAAGGCTTAGACATAGAGACTGGCAAAACATAAACAAGACAAACAGCCACTGAGCTAGATGTGTCCAGATCTGCCTTTATTCCCAACAGAGTGATGGAGCTTTATAATCTGTAGGTTTGAAAAGACGAGGCTGACATGGTGACTTGGTTATATGATTTGGTGTGAGGTGATGAGATGACTGGTGACGATGATGGGGTGGAGGTAACGTCATGGACTATGGGTGGTTTGGGGGAGAGAGTGAGAGCGGTGTGGGGTGAACTCTATAGGGTGCAGTCTCGCTTGAGACAGGTATGATGTCAAGCTATTGTGTGTGTGTGTTGAGATTTGAATGAAGCAGGTAGAGTAGCTAGCTACCTTGTGGTATGGTGTTGTGAAATTACAATACATTTTTACAACAACATTTTGATTCATGATTTATACATGAAGCACACATGAGGACATTTTTCTCTGAGACAATTTCCTAATAAATGTTTAGCCAGATAATATGTAAAATGTTCCTGTTTTGACTAATTTAATAGAGTGGGTTAGGTATGCTCTATATCAAATTAGCATACCCCCCTGAGACTCTGTTTCACACCTGGTAGATTGGTGGATGGGACTACCAGCTCTCTGTAACCTAGAGGGCAACCAGTGAGTCCGTCTCCTCTATACCATGTTTCTTGTAGGATGACAATATCTGTATTTCCAATTTTTTTGATGAAGTCTGTGTTCCAGCTCTTTAGGCCAAAGGCAGATGACCTCAGGCCTTGAATATTTCAGTATGAGATAGTAAAAGCTTTATGTTCCATAGTTTCCAGTGTTGTTTTTGTGTGGTTTAGGTTTAGACGATTACAGTAGGTGTGAGCAGAGCATGTTAAGCATCTGATACATACCTTTTAGGTTGCAGGATGGGGCTTGGGCAGGTGTTTTAGTGAGGGTTGGGCCTGTTGCTCTGCTCACGGTCTAGGCATACAGTGGGGCAAAAAAGTATTTAGTCAACCACCAATTGCGCAAGTTCTCCCACTTAAAAAGATGAGAGAGGCCTGTAATTTTCATCATAGGTACATTTCAACTATGACAGACAAAATGAGGGAAAACAATCCAGAAAATCACATTGTATGATTTTTAATGAATTTATTTGCAAACTATGGTGGAAAATAAGTGTTTGTTCACCTATAAACACGCAAGATTTCTGGCTCTCACAGACCTGTAACTTCTTCTTTAAGAGGCTCCTCTGTACTCCACTCGTTACCTGTATTAATGGTACCTGTTTGAACTTGTTATCAGTATAAAAGACACCTGTCCACAACCTCAAACAGTCACACTCCAAACTCCACTATGGCCAAGACCAAAGAGCTGTCAAAGGACACCAGAAACAAAATTGTAGACCTGCACCAAGCTGGGAAGACTGAATCTGCAATAGGTAAGCAGCTTGGTTTGAAGAAATCAACTGTGGGAGCAATTATTAGGAAGACATACAAGACCACTGATAATCTCCCTCGATCTGGGGCTCCACGTAAGATCTCACCGCGTGGGGTCAAAATGATCACAAGCAAAAATCCCAGAACCACGCGGGGGGGACCTAGTGAATGACCTGCAGAGAGCTGGGACCAAAGTAACAAAGCCTACCATCAGTAACACACTACGCCACAAGGGACTCAAATCCTGCGGTGCCAGACGTGTCCCCCTGCTTAAGCCAGTACATATCCAGGCCCATCTGAAGTTTGCTAGAGAGCATTTGGATGATCCAGAAGAAGATTGGGAGAATGTCATATGGTCAGATGAAACCAAAATATAACTTTATGGTAAAAACTCAACTCGGCGTGTTTGGAGGACAAAGAATGCTGAGTTGCATCCAAAGAACACCATACCTACTGTGAAGCATGGGGGTGGAAACATCATGCTTTGGGGCTGTTTTTCTGCAAAGGGACCAGGACGACTGATCCGTGTAAAGGAAAGAATGAATGGGGCCATGTATCGTGAGATTTTGAGTGAAAACCTCCTTCCATCAGCAAGGGCATTGAAGATGAAACGTGGCTGGGTCTTTCAGCATGACAATGATCGCAAACACACCGCCCGGGCAATGAAGGAGTGGCTTCGTAAGAAGCATTTCAAGGTCCTGGAGTGGCCTATCCAGTCTCCAGATCTCAACTCTCTAGAAAGTCTTTGGAGGGAGTTGAAAGTCTGTGTTGCCCAGCAACAGCCCCAAAACATCACTGCTCTAGAGGAGATCTGCATGGAGGAATGGGCCAAAATTCCAGCAACAGTGTGTGAAAACCTTGTGAAGACTTACAGAAAACGTTTGACCTCTGTCATTGCCAACAAAGGGTATAAAACAAAGTATTGAGATAAACTTTTGTTATTGACCAAATACTTATTTTCCACCATAATTTGCAAATAAATTCATAAAAAATCCTACAATGTGATTTTGTCTGTCATAGTTGAAGTGTACCTATGATGAAAATTACAGGCCTCTCTCACCATTTTAAGTGGGAGAACTTGCACAATTGGTGGCTGACTAACTACTTTTTTGCCCCACTGTATGTGCGGCTGTCATGTTGAGGTACTTGTTGCATGGGCGAGGAGCATGGGTGGGGGGGGCAGAAGGAGCAATGTTCTCATCTGGGGGAACCTATTGTATATTGGTTGTGGCTGGGGTTTGTTTTTTGTTTGAGGGGGTCTCTGCTGGTTGGGGTGGGGATGTGGCTGGTGATGCTGTGGTCTGGGTGTAGGTACTCTTGGCGTGGGTTCTCTCGGTGTAGATCCGAGAGTCTCGCAGGTCTGAGAGGGTGATTTGTTGGTCTGGGCAGGGTGTCTGTTGATCTGTTGCTCCTGTGTGAGGTGCTTGGCTGCAGTTGAGGGTGATGTCCTTCAGGGTCCTGGCAAAAGTTGGGACTGCTGCCTTATAGAGGTGGACCTGGTGGTAAAGGCTGTTCAAGTCCAGGGTGGAGTGGTGGGCCAGCTAGACATTAGGTTTTGAGGCACAGTTCCGGAAAATGCTTGCGTTCACCCGCTGTATGGTGGCAGGGTGAAATACTTTTCATGGTAGCAGGGTAGAGATGACCACACTTTGGGGAAAGTGGAAGCTTTTGCAATCACTCACTTGAGTGCTTTGGCCAGCCTTTTCTGCTTGGCCCTGAGGTCATTTGTGCCCATGTGAATTAGGATGTGGCTCCATGGCATGCCTAGTGTTTGGGCACCAGATTTTAGCCACTTTTGTTTGGGAAAAAGTTTATTCTCTTGAATGTATTTACCCATTTCAGTCAATGAGGAGCACAATCTGAGTTGTCAGGGGGGCTATTGGGGGAACTGACAGGGGGCTGTTAGGAGGGGGTGGGGTTTGTTGGGTTGGTGGGTCCTGTGTTGTCTTTCCCATTGTGGTATTAAGGCTGTGGCCCGGGTCTGAGGTGGGCTGTTCTGCTCAGCTTTCTCACCTCCTCCTTCAGTGCTATTAGCTGTGCCACGTGTTCCTCTCCCTCCTCCTTCAGTGCTGTTAGCTGGACTGTGTATTCCTCTCTCTCCTCCTTCGGTGCTGTTAGGTGGGCTGTTTGCTCCTCTCTCTCTTGCTTGAGTTCTCTCCCCTCAGTCCAGAATGCACCCAGTTCTCTCAAACAGCCGTCTATCTCCACCTTCAGCCCCCCGGGTCTTGTTGGAGGGGAGGGGGGTGTTGTTGTGCAGGTCTGTTTTGTGGGTCTTTTCTGTCTGGAGTGTTTGGACTAGCTCTTTAACCTCCACCATCTCTCTCTCAACAATGGATGAGCAGTGCGGTTGTGGGACCTGGGCCTGTTCAGCGCTGAGGGGCTGATTCTCCTCTTGTGGCTTCTCATCTGTAGGGCAGTTGGAGGATGAGGTGTGATCAGACTCATCACCGAGGGAGAGCTTTTCCTGCTGTGCTCTCTCTTTGATTCCATAAAAGTCCTGCTGAAAATGCATGAGGATGCCCTGCACCATTACTGTCTAAGACTTGTACATGTTGACGGAGGTTGTGTCGATTTCCTCAGTGTCTAGTTTTCTGAATTTCCACCCAGGGCCAATACCCTCTCTCTTAACATAGGGATAGTGTGCTCTTATAGCACTGTGCCATGCCAGGGGATGGTCTGTGTGGACAATAAAGTTACTTACATTCCCCTCATTTTATCAGCCAGCAAATAGTGTCTCTGGATTGTATTTGAGGAGCTTTTTTTGTACTTATTGAATGCAGTGTTATTTTTTATATCCATGGGGCACTGTACTGTGGTGACCTCTGCACAGCAGGAAGCCATGGAGTAGGGAGCTTCAAAGGCCTCTGCATTTGGGTGGGGGAGGCTGTGAAACTCTGCAGCCATTGTTGGGCTCACACTTCAGTGCTAAGTCAAATCAAATCTAATTTTATTGGTCAAATGCACATATTTAATAGATGTTATTGCGGGTGTAGTGAAATGCTTGTGTTCCTAGCTCCAACAGTGCAGTAGAATCGAACAATTCACAACAATACACAGAAATGTAAAAGTAAAACAATGGAATTAAGAAATATATAAATATTAGAACGAGCAATGTCGGAGTGGCATTAACTAAAATATGGTAGAACAGCATACAGTATACTATATACATATAAAATGAGTAAAACAGTATGTAAACATTATTAATAACCTCTAGTGACACCCCATCCCGGGTCCGGGAGCGTAATCATCGACTGACACTAATTAGCATAACGCAACGGACATAAATATTACTAGAAAATATTCCTATTCATGAAAATCACAAGTGAAATATATTGAGACACAGCTTAGCCTTTTGTTAATCACCCTGTCATCTCAGATTTTCAAAATATGCTTTACAGCCAAAGCAAGACAAGCATTTGTGTAAGTTTATCGATAGCCTAGCATAGCAATATGTCCAGCTAGCAGCAGGTAACTTGGTCACGAAAATCAGAAAAGCAATCAAATTAAATTGTTTACCTTTGATGAGCTTCGGATGTTTTCACGCACGAGACTCCCAGTTAGATAGCCAATGTTCCTTTTTTCAAAAAATATTATTTTTGTAGGCGAAATAGCTCTGTTTATTATTTACCTTTGGCTGAGAAATCGACCGGAAATTGTGGTCACGAAAACACAGAAAAAATATTCAAAATTAGCTCCATAATATTGACAGAAACATGGCAAACGTTGTTTATATTACGCGAGAATCTCTCTGAGAGCCATCAGGTGACCACTTACACAATGTAGCCGCTTACGGGTATTCTTCAACATAAATGCGTAAAACTACGTCACAATGCTGTAGACACCTTGGGGAATACGTAGAAAAAGTAATCTGGTTGATAGCCCATTCACTGCTCAATAGGGACGCATTGGAACGCAGAGCTTTCAAAACATGAGGCACTTCCGGATTGGATTTTTCTCAGGCTTTCGCCTGTAATATCAGTTCTGTTATGCTCACAGACAATATTTTTACAGTTTTGGAAACTTTAGAGTGTTTTCTATCCTAAGCTGTAAATTATATGCATATTCTAGCATCTTGTCCTGACAAAATATCCCATTTACTTTGGGAATGTTATTTTTCCCAAAATGAAAATACTGCCCCCTAGTCAGACTACTGTTCCATTATGAAAGTGACCAGAAATTCCATGTGTATGTATATAGGGCAGAAGCCTCTAAGGTGCAGGGCTGAGTAACCAGGAGGTAGCCAGCTAGTGATGGCTATTTAACAGTCTGATGGCCTTGAGAAAGAAGCGTTTTTTCAGTCTCGCGGTCCCAGCTTTGATGCACCTGTACTGACCTCGCCTCGGGTGGTCGATATCTTTGATGATCTTTTTGGCCTTTCTGTGACATCGGATGCTGTAGGTGTCCTGGGGGGCAGGCAATGTGCCCCCGATGACGTGTTGGGCACACCGCACCACCATCTTGAGAGCCTTGCGGTTGCGGGCTGAGGAGTTGCAGTACCGGGCGGAGATCTCAATTGTGCATCTGTAAAAGTTTGTGAGGGTCTTAGGGGCCAAGACAAATTTCTTCAGCTTCCTGATGTTGAAAAAGCGCTGTTGCGCCTTCTTCACCACACTGTTTGTGTGGATGGACCATTTCAGATTGTCAGTGATGTGTACACCGAGGAACTTGAAGCTTTTAACTTCTCCATTGCGGTCCAGTTGATGTAGATAGGGGTGTGCTCCCTCTGCTGTTTCCTAAAGTCCACGATCAGCCCCTAATTTTGTTGATGTTGAGGGAGAGGTTATTTTCCTGGCACCACCCCGCGAGGGTCTTCACGTCATCCCTGTAGGCTGTCTCGTCATTGTTGCGGCCTACTACTGTTGTGTCATCTGCAAACTTGATGATTGAGTTGGAGGCGTGTGTGGCCATGCAGTCATGGGTGAACAGGGAGTACAGGAGTGGACTGAACACACACCTTTGTGGGGCCCCTGTGTTGAGGATGGAGGTGTTGTTTCCTACCTTCACAACCTGGGTGCGGCCCGTCAGGAAGTCCAGGACCCAGTTGCACAGTGCGTTGTTCAGACCCAGGGTCCCGATCTTAATGATGAGCTTGGCGGGTACTATGGTGTTGACGGCTGAGCTATAGTCAATTAACAGCTTTCTTACACAGGTATTCCTCTTGTCCAGATGGGATAGGGCAGTGTGCAGTGCGATGGCGATAGCATCATCTGTGGATCTGTTGGTGCGGTATGAAAATTCAAGTGGGTCTAAAGTGTCAGGTAAGGTAGAGGTGATATGATTCTTTAACTAGCCTCTCAAAGCACTTCATGATGACAGAAGTGAGTGCTACGGGACGATAGTCATTTAGTTCAGTTACCTTTGCTTTCTTACAGGAACAATGGTGGACCTCTTGAAACAAGTGGGGACAGCAGATTAGGATAGGGAGAGATTGTATATGTCCGTTAACACTCCAGCCTGCTTGTCTGCACATACTCAGAGGATGTGACTAGGGATGCCGACTGGGCCGTAAGCCTTGTGAGTGTTAACACGCTTAAATGTCTTACTCATGTCGGCCACAGAGAAGAACAGCCCACAGTCCTTGGGAGCAGGCTGCTTTGGTGGCACTGTGTTATCCTCAAAGCGGGCAATGAAGGTGTTTATTTTGTGGGTGGTTTTCCCTTTGTAATCCGTGATGGTCTGTAGACCCTGATACAAATGTCTCATGTCTGAGCCGTTGAATTGCGACTTCGTTTTGTATCTGTAATGATGTTTTTCCTGTTTGATTGTCTTATGGAGGGAATAACTACACTGTTTGTCTTCAACCCTATTTCCTGTCACCTTGCCATGGTTAAATGTTGTGGTTCACGCTTCCAGTTTTGTGTGGATTTTGCCATCTAGCCATGGTTTCAGGTTTGGGTAGGTTTTAATAGTCACAGTGGGAACAACATCCCCTAAACACTTCAGTCTGTGTAAACGTCAACATTATTCTCAAAGGCTACCCTTAACATATCCCAATCCGCTTGATCAAAACAATCATGAAGCATGGATTCCAATTGGTCAGACCAGCATTGTATAGACCTTAGCACAGGTACTTCCCGTTTGAGTTTCCGCCTATAGGAAGGGAGAAGCAAAATGGAGTCGTGATCTGATTTGCCAAAGGGAGGGCGGGGGAGGGCATTGTAGGCATTCCCGGAAGGGGGAGTAGCAATGGTCTAGCGTTTTAGCAGCGCAAGTTCTACAGTCAATGTGTTGATAGAACTTTGGTAGCGTTTTCCTCAAATTTGCTTTGTTAAAATCCCCAGCTACAATAAATGCAGCCTCAGAATATGTGGTCCACTGAAGTTTCTTGAGAGCCGTTGTGGGATCGGCTTGAGCGGGAATATACACGGCTGTGACTATAACCGTAGAGAATTCTCTGGGGAGGTATTACGGTCGGCATTTGAATGTGCGGTATTCTAGGTTGGGTGAACAAAAATACTTGATTTTCTCTACTTTATCACAATTACACCATAAGTAGTTAATCATGAAACATACATCACTGCCTTTCTTCTTCCTGGAGAGGTTTTTATTTCTGTCTGTGCTATGTACTGAGAACCCAGCTGGCTGTATGGACGGAGACATTATAAATAGCCATGATTCCGTGAAACAAAGTATGTTACAGTCCCTGGTGTCTCTCTGGAAGGAGACCCTCACCCTGAATCAATTATTTTATTGTCCAGAGACTGAACATTAGCGAGTAATAAACTCAGAAGCGGTGGATGGTGTGTACGCCTCTTGAGTCGGACTAGAAGTCCACTCTGAATACCTCTTCACCGCCGGCGGTGCCTTGGAGATGCCTCTGGAATAAGTTTGATTGCCCTGGGGGGTACGAACAAAAGATGCAATTTAGGAAGATCGTATTCCTGGTCATAATGCAAGTGAGTCCCCATCGATCTTATATCCAAAAGTTTTTTGCGATGTACAGTGGGGCAAAAAAGTATTTAGTCAGCCACCAATTGTGCAAGTTCTCCCACTTAAAAATATGAGAGAGGCCTGTAATTTTCGTCATAGGAACACTTCAACTATGACAGACAAAATGAGAAAAGAAATCCAGAAAATCACATTTTAGGATTTTTAATGAATTTATTTGCAAATTATGGTGAAAAATAAGTATTACAGGCCTCTCTCATCTTTTTTGGTGGCTGACTAAATACTTTTTTGCCCCACTGTATGTAATGACACAAAAACTTTCTGAGCTAATAATGTAAGAAATAGCAGACAAAAAAACTAAATACTGCAAAGTTGCTTAGCCGCTAGAAGCAGTTGCCATGTCTATTGGTGCCATCTTAATCTGAAGTTGCAGCAAGGTCTGTTCTGTCCTAGAAGCTTGGTAGCTTAGTAGCCTTTTCTTACTTAGATATACAGTGCCTTGCGAAAGTATTCGGCCCCCTTGAACTTTGCGACCTTTTGCCACATTTCAGGCTTCAAACATAAAGATATAAAACTGTATTTTTTGTGAAGAATCAACAACAAGTGGGACACAATCATGAAGTGGAGCGACATTTATTGGATATTTCAAACTTTTTTAACAAATCAAAAACTGAAAAATTGGGCGTGCAAAATTATTCAGCCCCCTTAAGTTAATACTTTGTAGCGCCACCTTTTGCTGCGATTACAGCTGTAAGTCGCTTGGGGTATGTCTCTATCAGTTTTGCACATCGAGAGACTGACATTTTTTCCCATTCCTCCTTGCAAAACAGCTCGAGCTCAGTGAGGTTGGATGGAGAGCATTTGTGAACAGCAGTTTTCAGTTCTTTCCACAGATTATCGATTGGATTCAGGTCTGGACTTTGACTTGGCCATTCTAACACCTGGATATGTTTATTTTTGAACCATTCCATTGTAGATTTTGCTTTATGTTTTGGATCATTGTCTTGTTGGAAGACAAATCTCCATCCCAGTCTCAGGTCTTTTGCAGACTCCATCAGGTTTTCTTCCAGAATGGTCCTGTATTTGGCTCCATCCATCTTCCCATCAATTTTAACCATCTTCCCTGTCCCTGCTGAAGAAAAGCAGGCCCAAACCATGATGCTGCCACCACCATGTTTGACAGTGGGGATGGTGTGTTCAGCTGTGTTGCTTTTGAGCCAAACATAACGTTTTGCATTGTTGCCAAAAAGTTAAATTTTGGTTTCATCTGACCAAAGCACCTTCTTCCACATGTTTGGTGTGTCTCCCAGGTGGCTTGTGGCAAATTTTAAACAACACTTTTTATGGATATCTTTAAGAAATGGCTTTCTTCTTGCCACTCTTCCATAAAGGCCAGATGTGTGCAATATACGACTGAGTGTTGTCCTATGGACAGAGTCTCCCACCTCAGCTGTAGATCTCTGCAGTTCATCCAGAGTGATCATGGGCCTCTTGGCTGCATCTCTGATCAGTCTTCTCCTTGTATGAGCTGAAAGTTTAGAGGGACGGCCAGGTCTTGGTAGATTTGCAGTGGTCTGATACTCCTTCCATTTCAATATTATCGCTTGCACAGTGCTCCTTGGGATGTTTAAAGCTTGGGAAATCTTTTTGTATCCAAATCCGGCTTTAAACTTCTTCACAACAGTATCTCGGACCTGCCTGGTGTGTTCCTTGTTCTTCATGATGCTCTCTGCGCTTTTAACGGACCTCTGAGACTATCACAGTGCAGGTGCATTTATACGGAGACTTGATTACACACAGGTGGATTGTATTTATCATCATTAGTGATTTAGGTCAACATTGGATCATTCAGAGATCCTCACTGAACTTCTGGAGAGAGTTTGCTGCACTGAAAGTAAAGGGGCTGAATAATTTTGCACGCCCAATTTTTCAGTTTTTGATTTGTTAAAAAAGTTTGAAATATCCAATAAATGTCGTTCCACTTCATGATTGTGTCCCACTTGTTGTTGATTCTTCACAAAAAAATACAGTTTTATATCTTTATGTCTGAAGCCTGAAATGTGGTAAAAGGTCGCAAAGTTCAAGGGGGCCGAATACTTTCCCAAGGCACTGTACATAACAAAATTACCTAGAGATTATTTTCTTTAACTTTTTGGCTTCAGAAGTAGCTTGACACTGAACATTACCCACCCCGTTTTGGATTGGATGGTATTTCCAGGTTTCTGCAGTATTTCTTCAGCAGGTTTTGGTTTGCTAGGTGTTTATTATTGATAGTCCTTGGTAGTAAGAATCCTTCCAGGTAATTTTGTCCAAAATCAAGGTTGTAGGTTTAATATTTGGGTTTGGAGTGAAAGTTTTGATGAAGAGGGTAGTATCCTGTATAATCCACATTGATCTAAACTCAGCAACAAAAGAAACGTCCCTTTTTCAGGACCCTGTCTTTCAAATATAATTCGTAAAAATCCAAATAACAGATCTTCATTATAAAGGGTTCAACTTCATAGGGATCCCTTAAGCTCGAATACCGCTCGAATCCCGTTACCAGGATAGATTTGACAACATCCGGTGAAATTGCAGGGCGCCAAATTCAAACTACAGACATATAAATATTTAAAATTCATATAAATACAGTATAGTACATCAAAATAAGGCTTAATCCAGCCGCTGTGTCAGATTTCAAAAAGGCTTTACGGCGAAAGCACATCATGCGATTATCTGAGGACAACGCCCCGCATACAAAAACGTAAAAAACATTTTGCAACCAGGCAGGTACGACACGAAAGACAGAAATAGCAATATAATAAATGCCTTACATTTGAAGATATTCATCTTTTTGCGATCCCAAATGTCTCAGTGACACAATGAATGGTCGTTTTGTTCGATAAATTCCTTCTTTATATCCCCAAAATGTTAATTTATTTGGCGCAATTGATTCAGAAATACACCGGTTCCAACATGACTACATAGTATCTAATAAATTACCTGTAAACTTGGTCCAAACATTTCAAACATAATTTCTAATCCAACCTCAGCTACCTTAAAATGTAAATAATCGCTAAAATTTAAGACGGGATAAACAGTTTCCAATACCAAAGAAAAACAACAGGGAGCGCGCTTTTGTTCACGCACACCAAAGGACCTCAAAAAAAATTCCCTGCATCGATTGTGCTTGGCCTGCCAAAATCAGTTCTGTTATACTCACAGGCATTTTTATTATTATTTTTTTTAAACTCTGTTTATTAAGATTTGAACATACACACACACAGACAAGACAAAGCAATATAAATAATATACTCAACTAGAAAAAAAAATACAAATAAAAATACAAATAAAAAAATTGCTTTAAAGATACCATACTTTAGACAAGTTAAACACACCGGGCAGAAGGCTACAGAGGTTAAAGGGCAATATGTAGTACAGGGACAGGGCAAACATCTCACCATTGTTCCTGTAAACAGTCAAGGGATAAGGGTGGAGAAATGCAACCACTCACAGAGAGTCATGGTCACAGACCGACCATCCACTGGACAAAAAAAAAAAGTTTACAATGCTTTAAAATAAAAAAAATAAAATGATTATTCATGTAGGCATGAACAAAATGTAAAAATAACTGGGAAAAACAAGCTCACACTTCAGTCTCTGCCTGGGCAAGATGAACAAGGCATCTGCGGACCACAATCAATAAGCACATGGATCTTAATCCCCCCCCCTAACAAAAACACAGAGAGAAACTCCTCCAACCCTTAAGTCACAGACCTTTTTTAGTATTAATTGGAATGCCATCAGAGGAAGGACTGTTTAAAGTAAGACCGGAATGGAGCCCAAGCCTCATCAAACAGTTTGGGGTTCCCACGTGAATTGAATTGAATTTTTTCTAGTTTCAGAGAGCACAACACATCCCTCACCCAATATTTATAAGATGGGGGAGCTGCCATCTTCCAGTTCTGTAGTATTAGCCGTCTAGCTAAAAGAGTTGTATAAGCAACAGTGTCCGACTGGATTCTTGATAGGGGGGTACCCATGGGCAATACTCCAAAAAGGGCTGTAAGGGGAGACGGATCTATAACAGTGTCATATATATCAGAGAAACATTTAAATAAACATCTGACACAGGTAGGATCAAAATCAGAGAATATTCTTCCAAGTTTGGCCCCCGACCAGTGGATACGGTGAACCACCTTGAATTGAATGAGGCTGTGTCTAGTGCTAAAAGAAGACGAGTGCACCCTGTGCAGCACAGATTCCCAGGCGTCTTCCCCAAGTTCCTCCCCCAAATCCTTTTCCCTTCGAGTCTTTAAAGGCACCAAAGAAGGGTTCTGTAAGTCATGAATGATTGCATATACATCTGAAATTGCGCCCCTAGGAAGCTTGTTCAGCTCCAAGATGCTCTCTATAGCTGTATTCGCAGGCCTATTGGGAAATCCAGGTGTGTTAGCCCTGACAAAGTTTCTAGTCTGGAGATAGCGGAAAAAGTGGGATTGGGGAGATTGAACTTTTCCTGCAGCTGAGAAAAAGAGGCAAATGTACCATCAAAGAATAATTGGGCTAGCGAGGAAAGGCCTAGTGAGTGCCAAATGCCAAAAGCCCCATCATTCAAAGATGGAGGAAATCAAATGTTCTGATTGATTGGGCCTGATAGAGAAAAGCCTCGGAGGCTAAAGGCTAAACGGAACTGATTCCAAATTTTAAGAGACTGCTTTACAATTGGGTTGGCACACCTTTTGCCTAGGGACACTGGGAGAGACGAGCACAGCACAGAGGAAAGTGCTGCAGGTTTACACGATTCAGACTCCATCTGGACCCAGAGTGGTCTAGGGCCAGTAGGATCAGTCTGCAGCCAGTACAGAACGGCTCTAAAATTTGCAGCCCAGTAGTATGTCTGAAAATTTGGTAAAGCTAAACCCCCCAATGACCTAGGCTTCTGTAAATGTTTTCTACCAATCCGTGGTACCTTGCCATCCCAAATAAAATGCATGAATGTTTGATCCAGTGAAATAAAAAAAGATTTTGGAATAAAAATGGGTAAACATTGAAATAAATATAGAAATTTGGGCAACACATTCATTTTAATGACATTAATCCTTCCGATAAGAGAAAGGGGTAGCGAATTCCAAAAAGTAAAAGATTGTTTCAATCTGTCTGCTAGAGCAACAAAGTTTTCCTAAAACAAATTTGAATATTTCCTTGTCACTTTTACTCCCAAGTAAGTGAATTGATCCCGGACAATCCTAAACTGAGAACTTGTGAAAGAGCACTTTAAAGCAGCCTTGTTTACCGGAAAAAGCTCACTCTTGCCTATATTCAGCTTGTACACTGAGATTGATCCAAACTTTTTAAGAACAGATAGGGCACGTGGCAATGAGGTATCGGGATTGGAGATAAACAAAAGGAGGTCGTCAGCATATAGCGAGACTTTCTGCTCCCAGCCCGCCCTGATTATGCCTTGAATGGCATCATTAGAGCGTAGTGCAATGGCGAGAGGCTCGATTGCCAAAGCAAACAGCAAGGGGGAGAGTGGGCAACCCTGTCTGGATCCGCGGTGCAAGGGAAAATAGTCAGAGGACAAGTTATTAGTCCGTACCGAAGCCATGGGGGAAAAATAAAGAATCTTTATCCACACAATGAATTTGGGGCCAAAGCCAATTCTGTAAAGGGCAGCTGTTAGGTAATCCCACTCAACGCGGTCAAACGCTTTTTCGGCATCAAGTGAGACCACCACCTCCGGGTCCTCCGACGCTGGGGAGTACAGTATATTCATAAGGCGCCTAATATTGAAAAATAAATGCCTATTTCTCACAAAGCCAGTCTGGTCAGAGTGTATTACTTGGTGCAGCAAGCCTTCCATACGGATGGCAAAAAGCTTAGCTAGGATTTTGTAATCACAGTTTAAAAGCGAGATTGGGCGATAGGATCCACATTCCAGGGGGTCTTTGTTTTTCTTTAGTAGTAATGAAATTGAAGCCTGATAAAGACTAGGCGGCAGCTTTGAAGTATTGAGGCACTCTGCAAATAGTCGGGACAAGAATGGGCAAAGCAGACCAGAAAACGTCCTGTAAAATTCGGTTGGAAAACCGTCCGGACCCGGTGATTTACCACTTTTCATTGCGGACACTGCTGTTGCAATCTCCTCAAGCGTAAATTCTTCTTCTAGACAGTCATGGGAGTCTGTATCAATTGAAGGCATATTCAAGCCATTAAAGAAGGAGTCAATCAGCAAAGGGTCTTGAGGGGATTCAGAGGTGTATAGCGCAGAGTTAAATTGATCATTGATCTCTTTATGTATAACTGTGGTGGCACCAGACGGGGTCCTTATTTGTGGGATTAGCCGTGAGGCCTCAGATTTACGGATCTGATGTGCAAGGAGTTTACTGGCCTTGTCGCCTTGTTCATAGACTTTGTATCGAGCTCGCAAGAGTAACTGTTCAGCTTGCCTGGTAGAAAGTTCATCAAATTCAGATTGGAGTAGTTGGCGATCTTTATGCAGATCAGAGGAAGGATCCGTAGCATACTTCTCATCCAATGTGGCTATGGACTCGCTCAGGTCCCGAAGTCGCTGGGAGCGAACTCTGTTTTGGTTGGCTGTATAAGAAATAATTTGGCCACGTAGGTATGCTTTGAGAGACTCCCATATGGTAGAGCACGACATACCTGGTGTTGAATTAGTTTCTAGGAATAAGGTAATTTCAGAAGAAATGAAATTGACAAACTCCTTATCTGAGAGTAAAATGGGGTTGAGACGCCATTGATAACACCTAGGAGGTCGCTGGGGAAACTCTAGTTCAAGCACTAATGGTGAATGGTCAGAGATAACACTACTCTCGTAAGTACACTGCCGAAGGTTAGGCAGAAGTTTTTTGTCCAAAAAGAAGTAATCAATTCGGGAGTATGTTTGATGAACATGGGAATAAAAGGAATACTGTCTATTTGTAGGATGTAGGAAACGCCAGGCCTCAAACATTGCATATTTCTGAAGAATTGAATTGAATAAGTAGGGCACATTTAGATGGGCCTGTATTTGTTTGTGAGGACTTGTCCAGAACTGGGGACATTTTACAGTTGAAATCCCCCCCTAAAATCAACAAATGAGAATCTAAATTGGGAATAGCAGACAGAAAGGAAGAAATGAAACTTGTGTCATCCCAATTGGGAGCATAAACACTAGCCAAAACAAGAGGGGTAGAAAACAGTTCACCAGTTACTATGACGTATCGTCCCTTAGGATCAGCAATAACCTCAGAAGCTACAAAGGGAGTAGCTTTATCAACCAGAATAGCAGCACCTCTTGATTTACTATGAAAGTTTGAGTGGAACACTTGACCAACCCAGTCCTTACGCATCCTAAAATGCTCACCAATCCTCAAGTGAGTCTCTTGTAGAAATGCAATATTTGCATTCAAACCCTTTAAGTGTGTCAACACCCTCTTACGCTTCACCGGGTTGTTAACCCCTTTGGTATTCCAAGAAATGTACTTGATCGTATTATTTCGGCCCCTCTGGGCATTCCCGTTATTCAACCCTGTCATTAGAGCATAGAATGGAAAAGCAATGAGCGCCCAAAACCCCCAGAATAACTTGTCTCAGAGTAATAATGTACGGTGGTAAATGTTTGGAAAAAGTACAGAAAAAAAAACAGAAAAAAAACTAAAAAGACAGAATGACAACATTAGAACTGAACAATTCAACCTGCCCCCCCACCCCCCATCCCAGACAATACCTCCCCAAACGAGGTACAAGCCTAAATAGAACATGTTCTCTTCGCACAGTATGTCTGTGAGAGTGCGGTCTTAAACCTAAACCCACAGTCCCGCTCTTTAAAGTCGCGTTTTGTTAGTGGATCAAGCAGCAAAAAGAAAGATTTGTATGTATTTTTTCAAATAAAAAAAAGGCGAATCCCTTGTGCAAACGGAATGACAAAAGCACCACTTGTAGATGTATATAATTGTATTCCCCGTCTTATAACAGGCATTGAGAGAGAAAATAAATGAAATGTATAAAGGCTTTCAGCCAAAAATCTAATTTGAAGTAAGGAAATCATAGTTAGACAATCAAAAATAATAGTAATTATAATAGTAGTCTAGTTGAAGCTGAGACAGTTTACAACCAATACCAAAAAACTACGTGTGCGCAACGTTGAACGTTTGCTGGGCATAAATGACGCTGAAAGTGAGGCCCCAGAAACCGTGTAGCCTCGGGAGACATTTACTGTTTACTGGGTCAATACAAACGGATGCAGTAAACTAATAACCAAAACTATTTTGAGTCACTGAGATAATGTGTAAACAAACTAAATAGGTGAGCGAGATAAGGCACGCACACTAGATAATCAAAACATTAGATCACATCAAATAAGCCTGAATAGTTTCACCAACTATACAAGACTAGCCTGTTATATCTAAACATAATTGTACCACAAGTGGGGTACTTAAAATCCACACTGTGAGCATATTCAAGACTTCTTGATGTGACGCTGAATGTGAGCCATAGCCTCATCCGGAGATTCAAATGTGTGGTCTTTACCCTCATGAGATATCCATAAACAGGCCGGGAATCGCAGTCCATACTTCACACTTGGATGGTCCCGAAGTACTCGATTGGCCTGTCCGAAAGCTACGCGCTGCCTGGAAACAGTGGGGGAGTAGTCCTGGTAAATGGAAAAGCTCTGTCCTTGAAAGCTCAGAGTGGTATTGCGGGCTCGTCGGAGGATCTCCATCTTCTCATGAAAAAAGTGCACTCGAAGAATTATGTAACGGGGCCTCTCCCCATCCCGGGGCTTTGGGCGCAGCTACCGGTGAACTCGATCAATCAGGGGCTTTTCATCTAAGGCAAGAACATCCTTCAGCAGCCCTGAAACGAAATCTGTGGCGCCATGCATTTCCGCGGACTCTGGGATTGATACAAGTCTCAGATTATTGCGGCGAGAGAATCCCTCTAAACTCACACAGCTCTCCCTCACCTTTTTCAAATCCTCAGCTAGGCGTTTAACTTCAGTCTCCAGGGATGTAGTTAAATCGGAGACATTAGTAGCGGAGGCCTCCAGTGCTGCAATCGTTGTAGTGTGTGACGCAGTTGTTGTTTTGAGTAATGTAATTGCCGGCACAGTCTCGTTCCGCAGGATGGTTAAATCTGCTTTTAAAGTATCAGAAACCTCCTGTATTCTGGCCTCAATCGTAGCAAACACCTGTGTTTTCATTTCAACTATCTCAGAGCGTAGTAGTTTGATGGCCTCGAATGTTCATTTCAGCGCCGCCAGGCCAAGCCGCGCCCCCTGGTAAAGTGTGCGTCCCCGGGCCCTCAGACTCAGGAGAGGGCGGTGATGAGAGCGGGTCTTGAAGGCCGGGTTTTCTCAAAGTCATGCTCTTGGCCTAATGTTTGGTCGACATGCTGACATTCGGAAGCAAAGTAGTCTTGGTTTTTACGGAAATGGATCACCAAATTTAATATTTGAAAATAAATACGGTTCTGCTGCAGAATTCACATAAACTTTAAGAATACCACAGGAACAAAAACGGAGAACAAGTCAGTCTCACATGGCGTCCCCTACCATCCCCCCCTCACAGGCATTATTTTAACAATTTTAGAAACTTTAGAGTGTTTTCTATCCAATAATACCATGCATATGCATATCCTAGCTTCTGGGCCTGAATAACAGGCAGTTTACCATGGGCATGCTTTTCATCCGGACGTGAAAATACCGCCCCCTAGCTAAAGAGGTTTTAACCTCTTTGGCATAGGGGGTAGCATTTTCACTTTTGGATAAATAGCGTGCCCAATTTCAACTTCCTGCAACTCATGCCAAGAATATAAGATATGCATATTATTAGTAGATTTGGATAGAAAACACTCTGAGGTTTCTAAAACTTTTTGAATCATGTCTGTGAGTATAACAGAACTTATGTAGCAGGCAAAACCCCGAGGACTAACCGTTCAGAATTGTATTTTTTTTAGGTCTCTGTCTGTTCAGTGAGTTCTCGTTGGAAAAACGATATTCCTTAGGAATGGTTTTCAGTTCCTACCGCTTCCACTGGATGTCACCAGTCTTTGGAATTTGGTTGAGGTGATTCATTTGTGCAATGAAGAAGTAGGACATCTAGGAACTGCGTAACACTGTTGAGAGTTGCGCAAGATGTGAAAACTAGCATGGTTTGTTGTCTTCCTGTATTGAACACAGATAGACCCGTCTACAATTTGAGCGATTATTAACGTTTAAAAATACCTAAAGTTGTATTACAAAAGTAGTTTGAAATATTTTGGCAAAGTTTACATTACAAACAGCTAGCAGCAAAGTAGATTGGTCGCGAACGTCAGAAAAGCAATAAAATGAATCGCTTACCTTTGATGATCTTCGGATGATTGCACTCACGAGACTCCAAGTTACACAATAAATGTTCCTTTTGTTCCATAAAGAACAAATGAAAATTCCAAATAGTATCCGTAAAGTTCGTAGAAACACGTTTTTTATGATCAATCCTGAGGATATTTTTACAATAAACAATCGAAAATATTTCAACCGGACCGTAGCTTTTTCAATAGGAGAGAGAGAGAAAATGTCTGCTCCAAGCTGCTCACGCATGCAAAACTCTGCTGGCACCCAGCCATCCACTGACGCGATGTGATCTTTCTCGCACATTTTTCAGAATAAAAAGCTGAAACTATATCTAAAGACTGTTCAGACCATGTGGAAGCCATAGGACAAGGAATCTGGTTGATATCCCTTTAAATGGAGGGAATGCATGCAATGGAACAGGGAGCTTTCAAAATAGAAGGCACTTCCTCTTTGGATTTTCCTCAGGTTTTTGACCGTTTTGGAAACTTTAGAGTGTTTTCTATATGCATATTCTAGATTCTGGGCCTGAGCAATAGGCAGTTTCATTTGGGTACGTTTTTCATCCAAACATCAAAATACACACACAAGGTTTTAAAAACACTAACAGCTTACAGACAGTAGGTAATTAAGGTCACAGTTATGAAAACTTAGGACACCAAAGAGGCCTTTCTACTGACTCTGAAAAACGCCAAAAGAAAGATGACCGGTATCCCTGCTCATCTGCGTGAACATGCCTTAGGCATGCTGCAAGAAGGCATGAGGACTGCAGATGTGGCCAAGGCAATAAATTGCAATATTCTTACTGTGAGATGCCTAAGACAGCACTACAGGGAGACATGACGGACAGCTGACCGTCCTTGCAGTGGCAGACCACGTGTAACAACACCTGCAATGGATCATCACACTTGCTGGACAGGCACAGGGTGTGTGGGTGGTTTTCCCTTTGCTTTAAAATAAAAAAAATAAAATGATTATTCATGTAGGCATGAACAAAATGTAAAAATAACTGGGAAAAACAAGCTCACACTTCAGTCTCTGCCTGGGCAAGATGAACAAGGCATCTGCGGACCACAATCAATAAGCACATGGATCTTAATCCCCCCCCCTAACAAAAACACAGAGAGAAACTCCTCCAACCCTTAAGTCACAGACCTTTTTTAGTATTAATTGGAATGCCATCAGAGGAAGGACTGTTTAAAGTAAGACCGGAATGGAGCCCAAGCCTCATCAAACAGTTTGGGGTTCCCACGTGAATTGAATTGAATTTTTTCTAGTTTCAGAGAGCACAACACATCCCTCACCCAATATTTATAAGATGGGGGAGCTGCCATCTTCCAGTTCTGTAGTATTAGCCGTCTAGCTAAAAGAGTTGTATAAGCAACAGTGTCCGACTGGATTCTTGATAGGGGGGTACCCATGGGCAATACTCCAAAAAGGGCTGTAAGGGGAGACGGATCTATAACAGTGTCATATATATCAGAGAAACATTTAAATAAACATCTGACACAGGTAGGATCAAAATCAGAGAATATTCTTCCAAGTTTGGCCCCCGACCAGTGGATACGGTGAACCACCTTGAATTGAATGAGGCTGTGTCTAGTGCTAAAAGAAGACGAGTGCACCCTGTGCAGCACAGATTCCCAGGCGTCTTCCCCAAGTTCCTCCCCCAAATCCTTTTCCCTTCGAGTCTTTAAAGGCACCAAAGAAGGGTTCTGTAAGTCATGAATGATTGCATATACATCTGAAATTGCGCCCCTAGGAAGCTTGTTCAGCTCCAAGATGCTCTCTATAGCTGTATTCGCAGGCCTATTGGGAAATCCAGGTGTGTTAGCCCTGACAAAGTTTCTAGTCTGGAGATAGCGGAAAAAGTGGGATTGGGGAGATTGAACTTTTCCTGCAGCTGAGAAAAAGAGGCAAATGTACCATCAAAGAATAATTGGGCTAGCGAGGAAAGGCCTAGTGAGTGCCAAATGCCAAAAGCCCCATCATTCAAAGATGGAGGAAATCAAATGTTCTGATTGATTGGGCCTGATAGAGAAAAGCCTCGGAGGCTAAAGGCTAAACGGAACTGATTCCAAATTTTAAGAGACTGCTTTACAATTGGGTTGGCACACCTTTTGCCTAGGGACACTGGGAGAGACGAGCACAGCACAGAGGAAAGTGCTGCAGGTTTACACGATTCAGACTCCATCTGGACCCAGAGTGGTCTAGGGCCAGTAGGATCAGTCTGCAGCCAGTACAGAACGGCTCTAAAATTTGCAGCCCAGTAGTATGTCTGAAAATTTGGTAAAGCTAAACCCCCCAATGACCTAGGCTTCTGTAAATGTTTTCTACCAATCCGTGGTACCTTGCCATCCCAAATAAAATGCATGAATGTTTGATCCAGTGAAATAAAAAAAGATTTTGGAATAAAAATGGGTAAACATTGAAATAAATATAGAAATTTGGGCAACACATTCATTTTAATGACATTAATCCTTCCGATAAGAGAAAGGGGTAGCGAATTCCAAAAAGTAAAAGATTGTTTCAATCTGTCTGCTAGAGCAACAAAGTTTTCCTAAAACAAATTTGAATATTTCCTTGTCACTTTTACTCCCAAGTAAGTGAATTGATCCCGGACAATCCTAAACTGAGAACTTGTGAAAGAGCACTTTAAAGCAGCCTTGTTTACCGGAAAAAGCTCACTCTTGCCTATATTCAGCTTGTACACTGAGATTGATCCAAACTTTTTAAGAACAGATAGGGCACGTGGCAATGAGGTATCGGGATTGGAGATAAACAAAAGGAGGTCGTCAGCATATAGCGAGACTTTCTGCTCCCAGCCCGCCCTGATTATGCCTTGAATGGCATCATTAGAGCGTAGTGCAATGGCGAGAGGCTCGATTGCCAAAGCAAACAGCAAGGGGGAGAGTGGGCAACCCTGTCTGGATCCGCGGTGCAAGGGAAAATAGTCAGAGGACAAGTTATTAGTCCGTACCGAAGCCATGGGGGAAAAATAAAGAATCTTTATCCACACAATGAATTTGGGGCCAAAGCCAATTCTGTAAAGGGCAGCTGTTAGGTAATCCCACTCAACGCGGTCAAACGCTTTTTCGGCATCAAGTGAGACCACCACCTCCGGGTCCTCCGACGCTGGGGAGTACAGTATATTCATAAGGCGCCTAATATTGAAAAATAAATGCCTATTTCTCACAAAGCCAGTCTGGTCAGAGTGTATTACTTGGTGCAGCAAGCCTTCCATACGGATGGCAAAAAGCTTAGCTAGGATTTTGTAATCACAGTTTAAAAGCGAGATTGGGCGATAGGATCCACATTCCAGGGGGTCTTTGTTTTTCTTTAGTAGTAATGAAATTGAAGCCTGATAAAGACTAGGCGGCAGCTTTGAAGTATTGAGGCACTCTGCAAATAGTCGGGACAAGAATGGGCAAAGCAGACCAGAAAACGTCCTGTAAAATTCGGTTGGAAAACCGTCCGGACCCGGTGATTTACCACTTTTCATTGCGGACACTGCTGTTGCAATCTCCTCAAGCGTAAATTCTTCTTCTAGACAGTCATGGGAGTCTGTATCAATTGAAGGCATATTCAAGCCATTAAAGAAGGAGTCAATCAGCAAAGGGTCTTGAGGGGATTCAGAGGTGTATAGCGCAGAGTTAAATTGATCATTGATCTCTTTATGTATAACTGTGGTGGCACCAGACGGGGTCCTTATTTGTGGGATTAGCCGTGAGGCCTCAGATTTACGGATCTGATGTGCAAGGAGTTTACTGGCCTTGTCGCCTTGTTCATAGACTTTGTATCGAGCTCGCAAGAGTAACTGTTCAGCTTGCCTGGTAGAAAGTTCATCAAATTCAGATTGGAGTAGTTGGCGATCTTTATGCAGATCAGAGGAAGGATCCGTAGCATACTTCTCATCCAATGTGGCTATGGACTCGCTCAGGTCCCGAAGTCGCTGGGAGCGAACTCTGTTTTGGTTGGCTGTATAAGAAATAATTTGGCCACGTAGGTATGCTTTGAGAGACTCCCATATGGTAGAGCACGACATACCTGGTGTTGAATTAGTTTCTAGGAATAAGGTAATTTCAGAAGAAATGAAATTGACAAACTCCTTATCTGAGAGTAAAATGGGGTTGAGACGCCATTGATAACACCTAGGAGGTCGCTGGGGAAACTCTAGTTCAAGCACTAATGGTGAATGGTCAGAGATAACACTACTCTCGTAAGTACACTGCCGAAGGTTAGGCAGAAGTTTTTTGTCCAAAAAGAAGTAATCAATTCGGGAGTATGTTTGATGAACATGGGAATAAAAGGAATACTGTCTATTTGTAGGATGTAGGAAACGCCAGGCCTCAAACATTGCATATTTCTGAAGAATTGAATTGAATAAGTAGGGCACATTTAGATGGGCCTGTATTTGTTTGTGAGGACTTGTCCAGAACTGGGGACATTTTACAGTTGAAATCCCCCCCTAAAATCAACAAATGAGAATCTAAATTGGGAATAGCAGACAGAAAGGAAGAAATGAAACTTGTGTCATCCCAATTGGGAGCATAAACACTAGCCAAAACAAGAGGGGTAGAAAACAGTTCACCAGTTACTATGACGTATCGTCCCTTAGGATCAGCAATAACCTCAGAAGCTACAAAGGGAGTAGCTTTATCAACCAGAATAGCAGCACCTCTTGATTTACTATGAAAGTTTGAGTGGAACACTTGACCAACCCAGTCCTTACGCATCCTAAAATGCTCACCAATCCTCAAGTGAGTCTCTTGTAGAAATGCAATATTTGCATTCAAACCCTTTAAGTGTGTCAACACCCTCTTACGCTTCACCGGGTTGTTAACCCCTTTGGTATTCCAAGAAATGTACTTGATCGTATTATTTCGGCCCCTCTGGGCATTCCCGTTATTCAACCCTGTCATTAGAGCATAGAATGGAAAAGCAATGAGCGCCCAAAACCCCCAGAATAACTTGTCTCAGAGTAATAATGTACGGTGGTAAATGTTTGGAAAAAGTACAGAAAAAAAAACAGAAAAAAAACTAAAAAGACAGAATGACAACATTAGAACTGAACAATTCAACCTGCCCCCCCACCCCCCATCCCAGACAATACCTCCCCAAACGAGGTACAAGCCTAAATAGAACATGTTCTCTTCGCACAGTATGTCTGTGAGAGTGCGGTCTTAAACCTAAACCCACAGTCCCGCTCTTTAAAGTCGCGTTTTGTTAGTGGATCAAGCAGCAAAAAGAAAGATTTGTATGTATTTTTTCAAATAAAAAAAAGGCGAATCCCTTGTGCAAACGGAATGACAAAAGCACCACTTGTAGATGTATATAATTGTATTCCCCGTCTTATAACAGGCATTGAGAGAGAAAATAAATGAAATGTATAAAGGCTTTCAGCCAAAAATCTAATTTGAAGTAAGGAAATCATAGTTAGACAATCAAAAATAATAGTAATTATAATAGTAGTCTAGTTGAAGCTGAGACAGTTTACAACCAATACCAAAAAACTACGTGTGCGCAACGTTGAACGTTTGCTGGGCATAAATGACGCTGAAAGTGAGGCCCCAGAAACCGTGTAGCCTCGGGAGACATTTACTGTTTACTGGGTCAATACAAACGGATGCAGTAAACTAATAACCAAAACTATTTTGAGTCACTGAGATAATGTGTAAACAAACTAAATAGGTGAGCGAGATAAGGCACGCACACTAGATAATCAAAACATTAGATCACATCAAATAAGCCTGAATAGTTTCACCAACTATACAAGACTAGCCTGTTATATCTAAACATAATTGTACCACAAGTGGGGTACTTAAAATCCACACTGTGAGCATATTCAAGACTTCTTGATGTGACGCTGAATGTGAGCCATAGCCTCATCCGGAGATTCAAATGTGTGGTCTTTACCCTCATGAGATATCCATAAACAGGCCGGGAATCGCAGTCCATACTTCACACTTGGATGGTCCCGAAGTACTCGATTGGCCTGTCCGAAAGCTACGCGCTGCCTGGAAACAGTGGGGGAGTAGTCCTGGTAAATGGAAAAGCTCTGTCCTTGAAAGCTCAGAGTGGTATTGCGGGCTCGTCGGAGGATCTCCATCTTCTCATGAAAAAAGTGCACTCGAAGAATTATGTAACGGGGCCTCTCCCCATCCCGGGGCTTTGGGCGCAGCTACCGGTGAACTCGATCAATCAGGGGCTTTTCATCTAAGGCAAGAACATCCTTCAGCAGCCCTGAAACGAAATCTGTGGCGCCATGCATTTCCGCGGACTCTGGGATTGATACAAGTCTCAGATTATTGCGGCGAGAGAATCCCTCTAAACTCACACAGCTCTCCCTCACCTTTTTCAAATCCTCAGCTAGGCGTTTAACTTCAGTCTCCAGGGATGTAGTTAAATCGGAGACATTAGTAGCGGAGGCCTCCAGTGCTGCAATCGTTGTAGTGTGTGACGCAGTTGTTGTTTTGAGTAATGTAATTGCCGGCACAGTCTCGTTCCGCAGGATGGTTAAATCTGCTTTTAAAGTATCAGAAACCTCCTGTATTCTGGCCTCAATCGTAGCAAACACCTGTGTTTTCATTTCAACTATCTCAGAGCGTAGTAGTTTGATGGCCTCGAATGTTCATTTCAGCGCCGCCAGGCCAAGCCGCGCCCCCTGGTAAAGTGTGCGTCCCCGGGCCCTCAGACTCAGGAGAGGGCGGTGATGAGAGCGGGTCTTGAAGGCCGGGTTTTCTCAAAGTCATGCTCTTGGCCTAATGTTTGGTCGACATGCTGACATTCGGAAGCAAAGTAGTCTTGGTTTTTACGGAAATGGATCACCAAATTTAATATTTGAAAATAAATACGGTTCTGCTGCAGAATTCACATAAACTTTAAGAATACCACAGGAACAAAAACGGAGAACAAGTCAGTCTCACATGGCGTCCCCTACCATCCCCCCCTCACAGGCATTATTTTAACAATTTTAGAAACTTTAGAGTGTTTTCTATCCAATAATACCATGCATATGCATATCCTAGCTTCTGGGCCTGAATAACAGGCAGTTTACCATGGGCATGCTTTTCATCCGGACGTGAAAATACCGCCCCCTAGCTAAAGAGGTTTTAACCTCTTTGGCATAGGGGGTAGCATTTTCACTTTTGGATAAATAGCGTGCCCAATTTCAACTTCCTGCAACTCATGCCAAGAATATAAGATATGCATATTATTAGTAGATTTGGATAGAAAACACTCTGAGGTTTCTAAAACTTTTTGAATCATGTCTGTGAGTATAACAGAACTTATGTAGCAGGCAAAACCCCGAGGACTAACCGTTCAGAATTGTATTTTTTTTAGGTCTCTGTCTGTTCAGTGAGTTCTCGTTGGAAAAACGATATTCCTTAGGAATGGTTTTCAGTTCCTACCGCTTCCACTGGATGTCACCAGTCTTTGGAATTTGGTTGAGGTGATTCATTTGTGCAATGAAGAAGTAGGACATCTAGGAACTGCGTAACACTGTTGAGAGTTGCGCAAGATGTGAAAACTAGCATGGTTTGTTGTCTTCCTGTATTGAACACAGATAGACCCGTCTACAATTTGAGCGATTATTAACGTTTAAAAATACCTAAAGTTGTATTACAAAAGTAGTTTGAAATATTTTGGCAAAGTTTACATTACAAACAGCTAGCAGCAAAGTAGATTGGTCGCGAACGTCAGAAAAGCAATAAAATGAATCGCTTACCTTTGATGATCTTCGGATGATTGCACTCACGAGACTCCAAGTTACACAATAAATGTTCCTTTTGTTCCATAAAGAACAAATGAAAATTCCAAATAGTATCCGTAAAGTTCGTAGAAACATGTAAAACGTTTTTTATGATCAATCCTGAGGATATTTTTACAATAAACAATCGAAAATATTTCAACCGGACCGTAGCTTTTTCAATAGGAGAGAGAGAGAAAATGTCTGCTCCAAGCTGCTCACGCATGCAAAACTCTGCTGGCACCCAGCCATCCACTGACGCGATGTGATCTTTCTCGCACATTTTTCAGAATAAAAAGCTGAAACTATATCTAAAGACTGTTCAGACCATGTGGAAGCCATAGGACAAGGAATCTGGTTGATATCCCTTTAAATGGAGGGAATGCATGCAATGGAACAGGGAGCTTTCAAAATAGAAGGCACTTCCTCTTTGGATTTTCCTCAGGTTTTTGACCGTTTTGGAAACTTTAGAGTGTTTTCTATATGCATATTCTAGATTCTGGGCCTGAGCAATAGGCAGTTTCATTTGGGTACGTTTTTCATCCAAACATCAAAATACACACACAAGGTTTTAAAAACACTAACAGCTTACAGACAGTAGGTAATTAAGGTCACAGTTATGAAAACTTAGGACACCAAAGAGGCCTTTCTACTGACTCTGAAAAACGCCAAAAGAAAGATGACCGGTATCCCTGCTCATCTGCGTGAACATGCCTTAGGCATGCTGCAAGAAGGCATGAGGACTGCAGATGTGGCCAAGGCAATAAATTGCAATATCCTTACTGTGAGATGCCTAAGACAGCACTACAGGGAGACATGACGGACAGCTGACCGTCCTTGCAGTGGCAGACCACGTGTAACAACACCTGCAATGGATCATCACACTTGCTGGACAGGCACAGGATGGCAACAACAACTGCACGAGTTACACCAGGAACGCACAATCCCCCCATCAGTGCTTAGACTGTCCACAATAGGCTAAGAGAGGCTGGACTGAGGGCTTGTAGGCCTGTTGTAAGGCAGGTCTTGACCAGACATCACTGGCCACAACGTCGCCTATGGGCACAAACCCATCTTCGCTGGACCAGACAGGACTGGCAAAAAAGTGCTCTTCACTGACGAGTCGTGGTTTTGTCTAAAAAGGGGTGATGGTCGGATTTGCGTTTAACGTCCCAGGAATGAGCGTTACACCGAGTCCGGTACTCTGGAGCAGGATCAATTTTGAGGTGGAGGGTCCATCATAGTCTGGGGCGGTGTGTCACAGCATCATCGGACTGAGCTTGTTGCCATCGCAGGTAATCTCAATGCTGTGCGTTACAGGGATGACATCCTCTTCCCTTATTTGGTATCCTTCCTGCAGGCTCATCCTGACATGACCCTCCAGCATGACAATGCCACCAGCCATACTTCTCGTTCTGTGCGTGAATTCCTGCAAGACAGGAGAGCCCGGATCTCAATCCCATTGAGCACGTCTGGGACCTGTTGGATCGGAGGGTGAGGGCTAGGGCCATTCAACCACAGAAATTGAGCTTGCAGTTGCCTTGGTGGAAGAGTGGGGTAACATCTCACAGCAAGAACTGGCAAATCTGGTACAGGCCATGAGGATGAGATGCACTGTAGTAAATGCAGCTGGTGGCCACACTAGATACTGACTGTTGCTTTTGATTTTGAACCCCCCCCCCCTCTTTGTTCAGGGGTATGTTATTCAATTTTTGTTAGTCATTTATGCCTCAGTTGTTGAATCTTGTTATGTTCATACAAATATTTAGACATTTTCTGAAAATAAACGCAGGTGACAGTGAGAGGACGTTTTTTGCTGAGTTTATGTTTTTCCAACTCTAATTCTGTTTTTTTTTGCAGAACTCAGGAGCCCTTGAGCTCATGACCCCTCTCTTTCTCTGTCTGTCTGTCTGTCTGTCTGTCTGTCTGTCTGTCTGTCTGTCTGTCTGTCTGTCTGTCTGTCTGTCTGTCTGTCTGTCTGTCTGTGTCTCTCTCTCTCTCTCTCTCTCTCTCTCTCTCTCTTTCTCCCTCTCTCTCTTTCTCTCTCTCTCTCCATCTGCCTCTCCCAATTTCCCTCTCTTTCTCTCTGCCCCTGTCTCTTTCTCTTGGGTCTCACACACAGTCCCACACTCCCAGCCTGTCTCTGTGCCACACACACTATGTCTTTTGTTTGGGGTCAGACAGCATTGAAGTTAGATCCTGTGGTGCTACTGAGGAGAATGTTAATAATGTGGCTCCTCTGTGCCCGCTGGGAGAGAACAGAGCAGAGCAAGTTGAACTATATGAGGGAGTTGTTGTACTTGTCTTTCTTCAAATCAAATCAAATCAAAGTTTATTTGTCACGTGCGCTGAATAAAACAGGTGAAATGCGTACTTACAGGCTCTAACCTATAGTGCAAAAAAGGTATTAGGTGAACAATAGGTCGGTAAAGAAATAAAACAACAATAAAAAGACAAGCTATTTACAGTAGCGAGGCTTTAAAAAGTAGCGAGGCTACATACTGACACCGGTTAGTCAGGCTGACTGAAGGTAGCATGTACATGTAGATATGGTTAAAGTGGCTATGCATATATGATGAACAGAGAGTAGCAGTAGCGTAAAAGAGGGGTTGGCGGGTGGTGGGTGGGACACAATGCAGATAGCCCGGTTAGACACTGTGCGGGAGCACTGGTTGGTCGGCCCAATTGAGGTAGTATGTACATGAATGTATAGTTAAAGTGACTATGCATATATGATAAACAGAGAGTAGCAGCAGCATTAAAGGAGGGGTTGGGGTGGGGAGGCACACAATGCAAATAGTCCGGGTAGCCATTTGATTACCTGTTCAGGAGTCTTATGGCTTGGGGGTAAAAACTGTTTTTGTCCTAGACTTGGCACTCCGGTACCGCTTGCCATGCGGTAGTAGGGAGAACAGTATATGACTGGGATGGCTGGGGTCTTTGACCATTTTTGGGGCTTTCCTCTGACACCGCCTGGTGTAGAGGTCCTGGATGGCAGGCAGCTTAGCCCCAGTGACGTACTGGGCCTTACGCACTACCCTCTGTAGTGCCTTGCAGTCAGAGGCCGAGCAGTTGCCGTACTAGGCAGTGATGCAACCAGTCAGATGCTCTCGATATTGCAGCTGTAGAACCTTTTGAGGATCTGAGGACCCATGCCAAATATTTTACATTTCCTGACGGTGAATAGGCTTTGTCGTGCCCTCTTCACGACTGTCTTGGTGTGTTTGGAACATTCTAGTTTGTTGTTGATGTGGACACCAAGGAACTTGAAGCTCTCAACCTGCTCCACCACAGCCCTGTCGATGAGAATGAGAATGCTTGGTCCTCCTTTTCCTGTAGTTCACAATGATCTCATTAGTCTTGGTTATGTTGAGGGATGGGTTGTTATTCTGGCACCACCCGGCCAGGTCTCTGACTTCCTCCCTATAGGCTGTCTGGTCGTTGTCGGTGATCAGGCCTACCACTGTTGTGTCGTCTGCAAACTTAATGATGGTGTTGGAGTCCTGCCTGGCCATGCAGTTGTGGGTGAACAGGGAGTACAGGAGGGGACTGAGCACGCACCACTGGGGAGCTCCAGTGTTGAGGATCAGCGTGGCAGATGTGTTGCTGCCTACCATCACCACCTAGGGCGGCCCATCAGGAAGTCCAGGATCCAGTTGCAGAGGGAGGTGTTTAGTCCCAGGATCCTTAGCTCAGGGATGAGCTTTGAGGGTACTATGGTGTTGAACGCTGAGCTGTAGTCAATGAATAGCATTCTCACATAAGTGTTCCTTTTGTCCATGTGGGAAAGGGCAGTGTGGAGTGCAATAGAGATTGCATCATCTGTGGATCTGTTTGGGCGGTATGCAAATTGGAGTGGGTCTAGGGTTTCTGGGATAATGGTGTTGATGTGAGCCATTACCAACCTTTCAGAGCACTTCATGGCTACAGACGTGAGTGCTACGGGTCTGTAGCCATAGGCAGGTTTCCTTTCCGCTCTTGGGCACAGGGACTATGGTGGTCTGCTAGAAACAAGTTGGTATTACAGACTTAATCAGGGACATGTTGAAAATATCAGTGAAGCCAGTTGGTCAGCACATGCCCGGAGCACACGTCCTGGTAATCCGTCTGGCCCCGCAGCCTTGTGTATGTTGACCTGTTTAAAGGTCTTACTCACGTCGGCTACGGAGAGTGTGATCACACAGTTGCCTGGAACAGCTGATGCTCTCATGCATGCCTCAGTGTTGCTTGCCTCGAAGTGAGCATAAAAGTGATTTAGCTCATCTGGTAGGCTCGTGTCACTGGGCAGCTCGCGGCTGGGCTTCCCTTTGTAGTCTGTAATAGTTTGCAAACCCTGCCACATACGATGAGCATCGGAGCCGGTGTAGTATGATTCAATCTTAGCCCTGTATTGACACTTTGGCTGTTTGATGGTTCGTCGCAGGGCATAGCAGGATTTCTTGCGGGTTAGAGTCCCGCACCTTGAAAGCGTCAGCTCTTCCCTTTAGCTCATGTTGCCTGTTATCCATGGCTTCTGGTTGGGGAATGTACGTACAGTCACTGTGGGGATGATGTCCTCGATGCACTTATTGATAGAGCCAGTGCCTGATGTGATGTAGAATCCCGGAACATGTTCCAGTCTGTGATAGCAAGACAGTCCTGTAGTTTAGCATCTGCTTCATCTGACCACTTTTTTTATTGCCTGAGTCACTGGTGCTTCCTGCTTTAATTTTTGTTTGTAAGCAGGAATCAGGAGGATAGACTTGTGGTCGGATTTACCAAATGGGGGACGAGGGAGAGCTTTGTACGCGTCTCCGCCCCCCCCCCCGTGCAGCGTGTATCCCGTTAGCTGAATATCCATGTCGTCATTCAGCCACGATTCTGTGAAACACAGGATATTACAGTTTTTGATGTTCCGTTGGTAGGATATTCGTGATCGTATCGTCTAGTTTATTGTCCAATGATTGCACGTTGGCGAGTAGTATTGACGGTAACGGCAGCTTTTCCACTCGCCTTCTCCGGGTCCTCTGTACCTGCGTCGCTTCCTCTTGCAAATAACGTGGATGTTGGCCCTGCCGGGTGTTTAGAGGATGTCTTGTGCGTCTTGTTTGTTGAAGAAAAAAATCTTTGTCTAATCCGAGGTCAGTGATCGCTGTCCTGATATCCAGAAGCTCTTCTTTGCCGTAAGATACGTTTGCAGAAACATTATGTACAAAATCAGTTACAAATAACGCGAAAAAGAACACATAGTAGCACAATTGGTTGGGCGCCCTTAAAACTGCTGCCATTTCTTTCGGCACCACACACTCACATTCGCAATTGTCATTTATTTTCTTCCTAGTACTGATGATTTTGCAGATAGCAGCTGTTTTTAAGAGGAATGTTTAACTTGCAGTGATTGTGATGTGGTTGTTTTACTCACCTTAATTGAATGCACTGATTGTAAGCCGCTATATAGGCTGGTGTGGGATGGACTATATAGGGCTTTTCACACTACCAAGCTGTACTGAGCTGGACTGGTTAAATGTCCAATATTGTTACTGTAACCATGTTGAAAAGGAGAAACGGAACCAACCCAGACAGGTTGGGATCTGCACAATAGTGTGAAAAGGGTATATGACTGCTAATAAATCTGCCACTATCAATGTGTGCCCCATCAAGACCACACAGTGGTAGTACAACTGCCAGAACCTGTAATAAACTCTCTACTTTCCACTCTACTGATGATGATGACATGAAATATGACTCAGCCATCCTCTATCACTACCCACTGAGTCACCACAGCAACAACCGTACACACACACGCGCACACACACACACACACACACACAAACACACACACACATACGTGTCTTTTCAGATGCATTGTCCTTAAAGCTAAGACAAACACACATGTCGTTGTAAAGGCTAGTCTGATCTGGTTCCTAATCTGTTTGTGCTGTTTTACCAAGTCCTATGGTCATTGCCTCACCAAATTTATGGCAATAACCAAAGTAGCTAGCAAGACAGCACAAACAGATCTGGGACCAGGCTAAGGCAAGTGGACATTTCCTGTCAATTAGAGAGAGGGCCTCATTCCCAGGAACTGAGCTGTGGTCCGTCAATGGTTAATGTAGTAGAGGTATAGCTGGCCCGTGATCAAATCAAAGAGAAATAGGAGCACAAAAGGCAACCTGTTCACCCCCCTCATCACTGTCTCTCTCTCCCTCTCTCCCTATTTCACTCCATTTCCCAGCTGTGAGCTAGGGAAGAATGTGCTGGCCTTCTCTCTCCATTCCCCCCACCTCTCTCTTTCTCTTTATATATATATACTATATTCTCTCTCTATTTTCTCTCTATGTCAACTGAAGTCCTTTACAAAGAATGGCAAGGTACGATAATAGCCATCACGTTGCCATGGACACCAGACATGTATGTGTTTCTCTTTTTTCTCAAGCGACCAAATGTCGGTGGAATCTGAGACAAAACTCTCTCTCTCATTTTCAATTTCAATTGCTTTATTGATTGACATGATGTAACAATATACATATTGCCAAAGTGGAAAGTATTAATTTACAATATCAACAGCAACATAATTAAAAAATATATAATAATCAAGATTGTCAGAAACAGGACAATACGTATCAACAACGACCAAGGGTGGAGGGGATGGGGTTATTTAAGAAATGGAAATGTGTAAGAAAATAAGTAAATAAATAACACAAAAACATGTGCAGGATGGTTGGTCTGTCAGACACTGTCCCTTATTTTATGGCAGGTAGTAATGTAGTCCGCTGCCAACTCACAGCTCTCTGCGTCCTCCTCCCAACAGGACGGGAAGCCTCTTCTCATCAGAGGTCTTGGAAACCTTCAATGATTTCAAATCTCTGTAATTGCTTTACATTTTTGACATTTTGTCATGTATGCTGCTCTGTCTCAGGTTCTGCAGTTGCTGCACAGCCTTTCCTCTACAGGCAGCCATGTTTTCCTGTGTCTACCCTTCTCAATGACAAGGCTATGCTCACTAAGTCTGTCCTTTGCCAAGGTTTTTCAAACGTTTTGATCAGTAACCATGGTCAAATAGTATACTGTCAATTTACAGCCAGATAGCACTGCATTTTGCTTTGTGCTTGTGTTTCCCAATAGTGGTGTCGTTTTGTGGGTTGTAGTTTGGTTTATTCTGATAGATTGGATGTTCTGGTCCTGAGGCTTTAGCGTGTTTTTTGTGTGTGTTTTTTTTTGTAGAACAGGTTGCTCAGCTCTTGGCATTGTCACTGTGTTTTAGATGTTTCCAAAACATAATTGATACTTCCTGTGTTCTTATTATTAGTGGATATTTGCCTAATTCTGCCCTGGATGCAATGTTTGTAGTTCCCCTCTGGACATGCAAGAGAATCTTACAGAACTCTGCATGCAGTGTGCTCTGCATGCATTGGGTGAAATCTTGTTTTGCAAGTGGACTCCACACCTCACTGCCATTAAGTGAAATGGGTTCAATAACACACTAAATTAGTTTTAGACCAATTTTAATAGGTATTTGAATTTGTTTTTTAATAGCAGAGAATGTCCTGCGTTTTTTCTCTCAGTTAATTTACTGCTACATTTAGGTGTTTTTAAACCTAGGTAATTGTAGTGTGTGCAGTACTCGATATGTTTTGTATCAATTGAGAACTTTGGTCTAATTCCCTTAGATCTGGATCTTCTCTGGGTAATCATGATTTTGGTATTTTGGGGGTTTACTGCCATGGCCCAGGTCTGGCAGTACTGCTCTAGCAGGGCTTGGCTCTGCTATAGGCACAGGTTATCTGCGAAGAGCAGTCATTTAACTAAGGGGGGATCAGGATTTTTCTAGAATAGTGGCCTCTCTCTCTCCTCTCTCTTTATATTCACACTAACAGCCAGGCAGTTCCACTCACTTTCTCTTAATCCCACAATCTCATTTTGCTTTCACTGTCCTTTTTTTTGTCTATTTGCATTTCTTATTTTTTGTATTTTACTCTTCTACTTCTCTATCTTCCCTCATTCCTTATATGTTCTCCATTTGTCTACCACTCAAATACCATTCATAACAGAACATTTGGAAAAAGGTGGTAGAAACACCTTGGAAAATGACAGGTTATTTTAAAGATGAATTCTTATAGGTCCCCATCCGATGCTCTTTATCCCAACATCTGTTATGTCAGGGAGGCAGTGCTCACAAAGGCATCATTGACTTGCCAGCAGTTCTCTCATATTACATCAGTGACTTGTGTTTATCCAGATCTTACTTTCTCTCTAAAGCCACCTCATCTTGATGTGTGTAACCTTGATGCACCTCAAATATTAGAAGTCATGACTGATTTAAAGTCTCCCTCAGATACGATCCTGATGAAATGATCTAGGTGAGCCGATGACAGCATCCCAAACGGCAACCTATTCAATATGTAGTTCACTACTTTGCAAATTAGAGCACTATAAAGGGAATAGGCAATCATTTGGGATGCAAACAGTGAGAGTTCAGGGAGCAGATGGGATGGGAAGTTGTTTCTCAACATGAGAGATCCAATAATGCTGAAGCCCATGGCAGCCTGAGCAGCAGCTCTCTTGACTCCATGGAGCACCTCGCTGCAGCTGTTGGTGAGCCAAATGAGACAGAGTGTGTGTGTGTGTGTGGGTGTGTGAGTGTGTGTGTGTCCATTGAGACAGAGCTCTGATGCTTTCTCATCACAACCAACAGCTGCTCTCAGGCAAGACACTATTGATTGAGTCTCTTCTTATCTATCACACTTGTTTGTGAGTGTGTGTGGCGTGTGTGGGTGTGTGAGTGTGTGTGTCCCCATTGAGACAGAGCTCTGATGCTTTCTCATCACAACCAACAGCTGCTCTCAGGCAAGACACTATTGATTGAGTCTCTTCTTATCTATCATACTTGTTTGGCGTGTGTGTGGCGTGTGTGTGTGTGTGGGTGTGTGAGTCTGTGTGTATCCATTGAGACAGAGCTCTGATGCTTTCTCATCACAACCAACAGCTGCTCTCAGGCAAGACACTATTGATTGAGTCGCTTCTTATCTATCACACTTGTTTGTGCGTGTGTGTGGCATGTGTGTGTGTGTGGATGTGTGAGTGTGTGTGTGTGTGTGTGAGTGTGTGTGTGGCGTGTGTGTGTGGCGTGTGTGTGTGTGTGTGTGTGTGTGTGTGTGTGTGTGTGTGTGTGTGTGTGTGTGTGTGTGTGTGTGTGTGTGTGTGTGTGTGTGTGTGTGTGATGGACAGATAGATCTGGCAAATGGTTGTAGAGCGTAAGGCAAGAAAAGGCTCTGATACTCTTTCTATTGTTGCTGGCTTCCATTTTCTCTCCTCTATTCTCCCTCTCTGTCAAAGCTCTCTGATGACTACTGCCATGGCATGCGCACACAAACACACACATGAGCGGATTGGCCGTCTGAAGGGCCGAACCATCTTTTATTGGGGTGGACTGGTCGGGGGGAAAAAAATGGTCATGGCCAGCGACCATGGTGTCATAATAATCTATATTGAGCATTTGGCTGACCAGTGGGCAACAGCCGGCCCCCCTACCTGTCACGCCCTGATCTGTTTCACCTGTCTTGTGCTTGTCCCCGCCCCTCACCAGGTGTCTCCCATTTGTCTCCATTATCCCCTGTGTATTTATATCAGTGTTTTCCATTTGTCTGTTGCCAGTTTGTCCCGTCAAGTCTTACCAGTATGTTTGAGTGATTCTAGTTGCTGTTTTCTAGTCTTCCCGGTTCTGACCATTCTACCTGCCCTGAGCCTGCCTGCTGTTCTGTACCTGTTTATAGCTGCCTTGGATTTTGGACCATTCTGCCTGCCCTGAGCCTGCCTGCCATTCTGTACCTCATTGACTCTGCCCTGCCCTCGACCTGTCCTGGCCTGTCCCCTTGTATAATAAATATTGTGAGAATTGTACTATCCGCCTCCTGTGTCTGCATCTGGGTCATATCCTGAGTCATGATAGTACGAACTGACCATGACCCAGCAGACTCGGACCAGCTCTGCAACACTGTCTCCTCACAAGGATCCCTCCATTAGAAGACACAAGAAGTTGCTGCTGAACCTTGTGGAAGGATGACACACCATAGTGGAACGCCATGACCAAACCTTGCACACCTTACTAGAGCAATTCTGCAGTTTATCTAATAGGCAGCAAGCTACAACGGTACCCACCCAGACTCTCAGTAACCCACCTACTAGTGTGCTTCTCTCCTTCCTACAGCGGCTCTCCGAGAAACCCACTTACCACCTCCGGAGCGCTATCCTGAAACATATGCCGGGCGTTTCTCTCCCAGTGCTCCCTCATCTTCGAGCTGCAGCCCTCTTCGTTTCCTTTGGATCGCTCAATGATAGCGTATCTTATAACCCTGATGTTTGGGAGGGCGCTCAACCTGGGCTAAGGCGGTGTGGGAGCACTAGTCCAGGCATTGTTCTATGATAAACATAAGGTTGTGTTTTGGATTCAATAGAAGAAAACAGAGGGAGAGGGAGAGACCGACAATTCCTGAATGTAGTCATTGGCGGTATTATACAGCCAAAACATTAAGGAAGTAGAAGACTCTCTCTCTCCTTATCTCTCTCTTTTCTTCTATTTAATCACATGTAGCCTAATATTTAAACACTTAGCTAAATGGGCAGGGGGGAAATTTGACATGCATGAATTTGAAATATGTAGTTAGGCTGTTATAAGGTATTAACAAGTCAATGGCTTGGGTGGGATAAAGGGTGGTGGAGAGGGATGGATTTGATTTGTGAGAAGGACTTAATTATAGCACAATGTAATTGTATTTTTTTATCACTTGTAAACCGTTGGTTAAATGAATAACAGATCAAGACAGATTAGGAAAGGATTTCAAACCATTATTATTCATTTTTTGTCATTATAATTAAGATTCAATGGGGGTTATTGGTGAGAATGGAGAGGCTATATCTGGGGATTGTGATGGGGTCCTGGGAGGCATCCACTCATCCCATCCCAGTCTCTCTGAGGACCCACTCACCCCAAGTAGATCTCAACCAGCCACTGTATTTTCATGTATAAGGTTATATAAACCAACCACAGAATTTGATGGGCAGTCTTTCTTCTTAACATCACGTTTGAGAAAATGGCCTTTGAATGTTTTGGTACACCTACTGGAGAGCTCTTCTTTGTCTACACCCATTCAGAATCGTTCATACCCTCTTAAGCTTTAGCCCCACCCATCTCTTTAAGGGTTGATCCGAGTGTTCTGTCCTAACAACAGTAGTCAAGCACCCAAGCTAACTGGCTAGCATAGAGAACAGCTCAATCTGACCATTTTACTCACCCTAGCAGAGCTGGTTAGGCTGTTTTTATGTTATCAAGAGCATTGGTGAATGCAACTGTGCTGCTGGCAACAATTTACGCTTTTTTGCCAACGTTTACTGACACTGGCCATATTCAACGGGTTTTGAGCGTTTGTAAATTTGTTAGTTATTCTGCACTCTGGCACACTCAGACGAGAGTGCTCTGAAATCAGAATAGATAGCCAGAACAAATTTACCAACTATGTCTATCAACAGCTGTCGCAGGGACATCATGAATATTCTATTAAAATAGATACTTGCATAGTGGAGTCTTTTGTTAAGAAATGTAGCTAGCTAGCTAAACAATGAACCATAATCCAAACTCATGACGTTACTACCCTGCATGAATCTGCAGGTAGCTAACAACTAGGTTCAATGTTAGCTAGCTAACATATCTGAAAATGTAGCTAGATAGACTATCTTACCAATTTACATAGGTGGACGCTTCTCCCTCTCTGTCACGGATGCCATGGTTGCCCTTAGTTTGAAGATGTAATCCAGAGACAGGTGTTTTCTCCATTGGCTATCATACTCTAATTACACTGATTTCAAACTCGATCGTCCAGAAAGTGGAGAGCAACACTTATGCAGTTCAACAGGATTACCTACACATACTGACCAGCTCAAATAGACAGAAGGTGCTACATGGCAGACCAATCCAAACTCTATCTCTTGGCATGTCCAGCCCACTAATTATGTCAGCCAATTATGGCTAGTGGGAAGGCTGCTGACTTTTTCTGTGGCTAAACCAACTAGGCTCATAATTTAACAACTGTGTTTGTTTTTACAGATGGCATACACATTTGTTATTAAGGCACATGAAAGTTCACATGTTCCAAAAACGCATTTAAAAAAAAAAGTTTACGTTCAAATGACTCTGTGAAGTTCCTGAAACGAGTCACATATATCATGTCTGTTCAAATGTTTTACTTCAATGATTCTTCAATGTTCTTCAATGATAGATGGAACAGATAACGTTACGTTTGATTCTATACAAGTAAACACCAAAACAATTCAACTTATCACATGGAATGTCCACAGGCTCCATGATGGGGGGAAAAAAGCATTTGATTCTCAAACACCTAAAGAGATTGCCAGCAGATGTGTGTTTTTTGCAAGAGTTACATAAAAAGGAGAAATTTAACATTTGAAGAGGAGCTGGGTGTCCCCCTGCCACGATTCCGACAGGTGCATGATAATGGCCCATGCTGCTACCTACTGTAGTAACAGCAGAGGTGTAGGCATTCAGATAAATAATAATACACCATTTTCCCTTATATGCCAACATGTGGACCAAGAAGGTTGTTTTTAAAGTTGGTGTAGAATATACAGTGCCTTGCGAAAGTATTCGGCCCCCTTGAACTTTTCGACCTTTTGCCACATTTCAGGCTCCAAACATAAAGATATAAAACTGTATTTTTTTGTGAAGAATCAACAACAAGTGGGACACAATCATGAAGTGGAACGACATTTATTGGATATTTCAAACTTTTTTAACAAATCAAAAACTGAAAAATTGGGCGTGCAAAATTATTCAGCCCCCTTAAGTTAATACTTTGTAGCGCCACCTTTTGCTGCGATTACAGCTGTAAGTCGCTTGGGGTATGTCTCTATCAGTTTTGCACATCGAGAGACTGACATTTTTTCCCATTCCTCCTTGCAAAACAGCTCGAGCTCAGTGAGGTTGGATGGAGAGCATTTGTGAACAGCAGTTTTCAGTTCTTTCCACAGATTCTCGATTGGATTCAGGTCTGGACTTTGACTTGGCCATTCTAACACCTGGATATGTTTATTTTTTAACCATTCCATTGTAGATTTTGCTTTATGTTTTGGATCATTGTCTTGTTGGAAGACAAATCTCCGTCCCAGTCTCAGGTCTTTTGCAGACTCCATCAGGTTTTCTTCCAGAATGGTCCTGTATTTGGCTCCATCCATCTTCCCATCAATTTGAACCATCTTCCCTGTCCCTGCTGAAGAAAAGCAGGCCCAAACCATGATGCTGCCACCACCATGTTTGACAGTGGGGATGGTGTGTTCAGGGTGATGAGCTGTGTTGCTTTTACGCCAAACATAACGTTTTGCATTGTTGCCAAAAAGTTCAATTTTGGTTTCATCTGACCAGAGCACCTTCTTCGACATGTTTGGTGTGTCTCCCAGGTGGCTTGTGGCAAACTTTAAACAACACTTTTTATGGATATGGTCCTGGGAATCAAACCCACTTTCTTAGCATTGCAAGTGCTATGCTCTACCAACTGAGCTGTTTCTCTCACTGACCCTCAACATACTCATACTCACAGAGCACACACTGTACAGTAACCTAACCAGTCATGCCACTCTTTATTCACAGCCCTGCCACACTCTAACAACAGTTGTGAGGGTCTACTGTACTGATTGCTTCGCCGAAACAGAAAAATAAACCTGTGGTTTTTGCAAGCACTTCATTCAATTTCTGTCTACTGTATGTACCCCATGGAATAAGGAGGCGAGAGGAGGTCCCTACTCGTCATGGCTTAAGGAGAAAGTGATAGGGTGCAGTAGGAGGTGCAGGAGCAGAACATTCCTCCCCCTGCCCAGAAGTAATCACAAAAAAATGTGAACTATGTGGCTGCCAACCCAGTGAGACTTTGAACAGTGTGTAAAATAATAATAAAGTAATATTAACAAAGTGAACCCAGATGGGACCTAAAGCATTGCTCTCTCTCTCTCTCTCTCTCTCTCTCTCTCTCTCTCTCTCTCTCTCTCTCTCTCTCTCTCTCTCACACTCTCTCTCTCTCACTCTCACTCTTTTTTTTCTCACTCTGCAGTTCTGGACCAAGCCAGTTGTTATCTACCGAAACGTAACTTGCTTCTGCGTCCCAAATAGCACCCTATTCCCTTCATGGCAGGCTTGTCATTTTGCCCTGGGGGCCTCATTCGGTCTTCAACGTGATCCAGAGGGACGCACTGAAAATGGGTTATATTTCCTCACTGTCAAAATTGTCAAAAAATGTCCTCTATCCATCGTTTTGGGAATTTCCGATGCATCCTGACTATCGAGCTTTCATTTGGGTGATTATCAGTGAGCTGGACACTGTATGAATGCATGAATAGATTGTCATTGAAACAGAAAGCCCATAAGGTTACCTTTCAGAATAGCTAAAAAGCTAATGAGCAGGTCTCAGCTTAGAATGACAGATTATGATTTCTACATAGATTTCATTTGGTTATAGTCATTTTAAAGTATACTGAGTTTGCCCCCACCCCCAACTACCTGCAGGCAGGATTGAACCCCCTAGTTTGACACCCCGGTTTACGGAGGAACAAATGAACATGACCGTGCATGCACGCACACACACACACAAACACACACACACACACACACACACACACACACACACACACACACACACACACACACACACATACAGTGCCTTGCGAAAGTATTCGGCCCCCTTGAACTTTGCGACCTTTTGCCACATTTCAGGCTCCAAACATAAAGATATAAAACTGTATTTTTTTGTGAAGAATCAACAACAAGTGGGACACAATCATGAAGTGGAACGACATTTATTGGACATTTCAAACTTTTTTAACAAATCAAAAACTGAAAAATGGTGCGTGCAAAATTATTCAGCCCCCTTAAGTTAATACTTTGTAGCGCCACCTTTGCTGCGATTACAGCTGTAAGTCGCTTGGGGTATGTCTCTATCAGTTTTGCACATCGAGAGACTGAATTTTTTTCCCATTCCTCCTTGCAAAACAGCTCGAGCTCAGTGAGGTTGGATGGAGAGCATTTGTGAACAGCAGTTTTCAGTTCTTTCCACAGATTCTCGATTGGATTCAGGTCTGGACTTTGACTTGGCCATTCTAACACCTGGATATGTTTATTTTTTAACCATTCCATTGTAGATTTTGCTTTATGTTTTGGATCATTGTCTTGTTGGAAGACAAATCTCCGTCACAGTCTCAGGTCTTTTGCAGACTCCATCAGGTTTTCTTCCAGAATGGTCCTGTATTTGGCTCCATCCATCTTCCCATCAATTTTAACCATCTTCCCTGTCCCTGCTGAAGAAAAGCAGGCCCAAACCATGATGCTGCCAACACCATGTTTGACAGTGGGGATGGTATGTTCAGGGTGATGAGCTATGTTGCTTTTACGCCAAACATAACGTTTTGAATTGTTGCCAAAAAGTTCAATTTTGGTTTCATCTGACCAGAGCACCTTCTTCCACATGTTTGGTGTGTCTCCCAGGTGGCTTGTGGCAAACTTTAAACAGCACTTTTTATGGATATCTTTAAGAAATGGCTTTCTTCTTGCCACTCTTCCATAAAGGCCAGATGTGTGCAATATACGACTGATTCTTGTCCTATGGACAGAGTCTCCCACCTCAGCTGTAGATCTCTGCAGTTCATCCAGAGTGATCATGGGCCTCTTGGCTGCATCTCTGATCAGTCTTCTCCTTGTATGAGCTGAAAGTTTAGAGGGACGGCCAGGTCTTGGTAGATTTGCAGTGGTTTGATACTCCTTCCATTTCAATATTATCGCTTGCACAGTGCTCCTTGGGATGTTTAAAGCTTGGGAAATCTTTTTGTATCCAAATCCGGCTTTAAACTTCTTCACAACAGTATCTCGGACCTGCCTGGTGTGTTCCTTGTTCTTCATGATGCTCTCTGCGCTTTTAACGGACCTCTGAGACTATCACAGTGCAGGTGCATTTATACGGAGACTTGATCATACACAGGTGGATTGTATATCATCATTAGTCATTTAGGTCAACATTGGATCATTCAGAGATCCTCACTGGACTTCTGGAGAGAGTTTGCTGCACTGAAAGTAAAGGGGCTGAATAATTTTGCACGCCCAATTTTTCAGTTTTTGATTTGTTAAAAAAGTTTGAAATATCCAATAAATGTCATTCCACTTCATGATTGTGTCCCACTTATTGTTGATTCTTCACAAAAAAATACAGTTTTATATCTTTATGTTTGAAGCCTGAAATGTGGCAAAAGGTCGCAAAGTTCAAGGGGGCCGAATACTTTCACAAGGCACTGTATATAGATTTCATTGTATATCCCACCAGGGGCAAACCTGGTGTTTTTAAATAAAATGCAATATGTATTAGATCAAATCTAGACAGGAACTATTATTATATAAAATGCACTCAATAATTTACAGGATTAAAAATTCATGATATAGTGATATCGGATCATTTTCCGTTATCATGCTTGATTACACTAATAGAAAAGACATTTAGCAATAGAGTTTTAGGAATGAACTGGACACATCTTCTGGACCTGAAATGTATTAAATAAGTTTTTTTTTTTAAATGTTACCATTACAAATATAGACAGAGGACAGAGAAAAGCAGACCACCAATGTAATTTTGGATGCCTTTAAAAGTGTATATTAAGGGGAATGAAAATATCATACTCTGCAAAAGTTACATCTGATTTAGAAATGATAGAAAAATAAGAAAAAATATAAATAGTTTTGTTATTTTGGAAAAAGCCCATAAACAATCTTTACAATTACTGAATTTAAGCAGGAATACGATATTTTACTTCTGAAGAGAACCAACAACTAAGGTTAATCTCAAATAAACCATACTTCTAAATGGCAAATAAACCTGGTAAATACCTTGCATCTCTCACAAAACGAATACATTCTAAACCAGTTTTAAAAGATGAAGATCCAAAAGTGGTAATTATAAACAACAATGTGATTAATTACAATTTTAAACATTTCCATGAATTTGTCTATAAATCAGAATTAAACAGTAAGTGGGACAGATCCTATAACCTTCTTAGACATAACTCTGAAGCAACTATCAATAGACAAAAAAAATATAATTAAAAACAGAGATCAACCAAGAATAAATTTGAAATACTGTTAAAAAATTCTCACTGAGAATTAGACAGCACCACGGCTGTTACGGTGACCATATTACTGCCACACCGGCAGTCATGAGTCATGATGGCAGTCAAATTCCACGTGACTGTTTAGTCACAGTATTAAGGATTCTCCAAGTTCTGATACAGCTGATGGTCATTAGTAGCCTAGAAAACTTGCTAACTGCCTTGTACTCAGCACTCTATTGTCCCTCTAATCACTGTGACATCAATGCAAATGTATTTGAAAATCTAATCAAACACTTCATGAGAGCCCATGAGCTCATGTTGAGGAACATTTCTATAGACTATGCAATTGCTTGAGAAAACAGAGTGATGGCCTCTTAAAAAGAGAAGGATCCCATCAGCTAGGGCTACTATATTTATTTATCAACTTTCCTAATATGAATCACATTTATTCTCTTTACAACAGGAGTATAGCCTCCCTGGCTGGCATGAAAATGAACCACGGGAAAAGCGTCCTCCATTCGCTATTTAAGTGAATAGATTTTTTCTCTTCCAGCCCAGATTCCAACAGGTGCATGATAATGGTCCATTCTAAATAAAAAATTATTTCACACATATATTATTTAGGATATTGAAAGACAAGATTAAATCAAGAATAGTCTGATGGGTGACAATTTTAGCCTAACTGGCATACATATACAGGAAGTGGGTTTCTTTGTTAACTGCTCCAAACAGAATAGCTGCATATGTGCACTCCCTCAAATCGTTTGGAGAAAATAGCCTTTCTATTTCATTCAGCTATATTCAATTGTATTCTTCATTCTATAAAATAATTTAAAATAGTGCCATGGAATTCTAAGCAAATCTTGTCTGCTAAAAGAAATTGTGTAGTTCACAGCCATACGGCATAGCCAGATCAGGGCCTAACATGAGGACAACTCAGAATATCTTCTGAAATAGACTACATTTCCTTCATATCATGTTTCTTTAGACCTGTCTAAAATAAATAATGGATTTATTGTGATAGTGTAGGCTATATTACATGGATTGATTAGACTTTTTAAAATGTAGATGTTCCAAAGGTCTGCATCAGTGGCTTGTATGCTATGCGTGGAAGACAGGAGATGCTAAATGTGTTACTGTTAATTAACGGTCAATTACCATGAGACCGGCAGTTATTTGCTTGACAATCACTGGCTGCAGCCCTAGACAAGACCCAAACGTAACAGGTATTGTAAACATGAATATAAACTAAACTTATTTGCAGATAATCTCCTGATATACCTGACCAATATTGAAAACTTAATGCCCCCTTTTCATAATAATAAAAAAAAAAATATATATATATATATATAAGAATAACTCACAATCTACAGCAATCCTTTAAGAGGACCACCAACAAATATTTAATACTTAGGATGCGTAATACACCGGCTTGCAAAAGTATTCACCCCCTTGACAATTTCCTATTTTGTTGCCTTACAACCTGGAATTAAAATGCATTTTTGGGGGGTTTGTATCATTTGATTTACAATATTTTTGCAAAAGTCAATTATTTTTAGAGCCACCTTTTTGCAGCAATTACAGCTGCAAGTCTCTTGGGGTATGTCTCGATAAGCTTGGCACATCTAGCCACGGGGATTTTTGCCCATTCTTCAAGGCAAAACTGCTCCAACTCCGTCAAGTTGGATGGGTTCCGCTGGTATACAGCAATCTTTAAGTCTGGCTTTTACTACCATGACATTTAAATGTTTCTCCTTAAACCACTCGAGTGTTGCTTTAGCAGTATGCTTAGGGTTATTGTCCTGCTGGAAGGTGAACCTCCATCCCAGTCTCAAATCGCTGGAAGACTGAAACAGGTTTCCCTCAAGAATTTCCCTGTATTTAGCACGATCCATCATTTCTTCAATTCTGATCAGCTTTCCAGTCCCTGCCAATGAAAAACATCCCCACAGCATGATGCTGATGATGTTCTCAGGGTGATGAGAGGTGTTGGTTTGCGACAGACATAACATTTTCCTTGATGGTCGAAAAGCTACATTTTTGTCTCATTTGACCAGAGTACCTTCTTCCATATGTTTGGGGAGTCTCCCACATGCCTTTTGGCGAATGTTTTTGCTAATTATTTTCTTTAACCAATGGCTTGTTTTGGCCACTCTTCCGTAAAAGCCCAGCTCTGTGGAGTGTACGGCTTCTAGTGGTCCTATGGACAGATACAAATTCTCCTCTGTGAAGCTTTGCATCTTTCCATTTTTTAATAATGAATTTAATGGTGCTCCATGGGATGTTCAAAGTTTGGGCTATGTTTTATAACCCAACCCTGATCTGTACTTCTCCCCAACTTGGTCCCTGACCTGTTTGGAGATCTCATTGGTCTTCATGGTGCCACTTGCTTTGTGGTGCCCCTTGCTTAGTGGTGTTGCAGACTCTGGGGCCTTTCAGAACAGGTACTGAGATCATGTGACAGATCATGTGACACTTAGATTGCATACAGGTGGACTTTTTAACTAATTATGTGACTTCTGAAGGTAATTGGTTACACCAGATCTTATTTAAGGGCGTCATAGCAAAGGTGGTGAATACATATGCACGCACCACTTTTCCGTTTAGAATTTTTTGAAACAAGTCATTTTAATTTCACTTCACCAATTTGGACTATTTTGTGTATGCCCATTACATGAAATCTAAATAAAAATACATTCAAATTACAGATTGTAATGCAACAAAATAGGAAAAATGCCAAGGGGGATGAATACTTTTGCAAGGCACTGTAAGTAACAAACAATACATGAAGATAACTTCATTCCATTACTCAACAAAGTTTTGCTGACAACGTTTTTGTATATGTTTTCTTTAAAATGTGCTAAAGAGGAAAAATGGGTACATTTTAAAGATAAGCATGCTCATCCCCAGAATATTTTTAAATGTCTATTTTCAAATAAAAAAGCTAAGGACATTACCAACTTCATAGTCAAGAATACTATGTGGAAGAAAATGAACATTTTACAAGAACCAATATCACTTCCTAGATACACAACCTCATGGAACAATCCTTGGATAGCTTTTCAGAATTCATTGATAAATTGGCACACATGAAAAACTAAAGGCATAGAAACTGTAAATGACTTGGTTATAGGAAATGCACGTATTTCCTTGACAACTTTAGAAAGCAAGTTTGGGTTAACCAATGTACAGTAAACAAAAATATAAACACAACATGTAAAGTGTACAAACTCTACATGCTTTGTAAGTATGAAAACCTGAAAAATCAGCAGTGTATCAAATACTTGTTCTCCCCACTGTATCTCTACATCTATCTATCTAGTACCAGTCAAATGTTTGGACACACCTACTCATTCCAGGGTTTCTTCATTTTTAAAATGTTCTACATTGTAGAATAATAGTGAGGACATCAACACTGTGAAATAACACATGGAATCATGTAGTAACGAAACCTTTTAAACAAATCCAAATATATTTTAGATTCTTCAAAGTAGCCATCCTTTGCCTCCTTGACAGCTTTGCACATTCTTGGCATTCTCTCAACCAGTAGAGAGAAGGATTTATGTCAACTCATTTTACTGTGGATAGATACTTTGGTACCGGTTTCCTCCAGCATCTTCACAAGGTCCTTTGCTGTTGTTCTGGGATTGATTTACACTTTTCACACCAAAGTACGTTCATCTCTAGGAGACAGAATGCGTCTCCTTCATGAGCAGTATGACGGCTGCGTGTTGTTTATACTTGCGTATTATTGTTTGTACAGATGAACGTGGTACCTTCAGGCATTTGGAAATTGCTCCTAAGGATGAACCAGACTTGTGGAGGTCTACAATTTTTTAAAGGCACAGTCAACTTAGTGTATGTAAACTTCTGACCCACTGGAATTGTGATAAAGTGAATTATAAGTTTAATAATCTGTCTGTGAACAATTTTTGGAAAGATTACTTGTGTCATGCACGAAGTAGATGTCCTAACTGACTTGCCAAAACTGTAGTTTATTAGCAAGAAATGTGTGGAGTGGTTAAAAAACAAGCTTTAATGACTCCAACCTAAGTGTATGTAAACTTCCGACTTCAACTGTATATATATCCTCATCAATCTACACAGGTGTCCTCCAGACGTGAGGCTTGGCATTCAGGCCAAAGATTTCAATCTTGGTTTCATCAGACCAGAGAATCTGGACCAGAGAATCATGTTTCTCATGATCTGAGAGTCCTTTAGTTGTCTTTTGGCAAACTCCAAGAGGGCTGTCATGTGCCTTTTACTGAGGAGTGGCTTCCATCTGGCCACTACCATAAAGGCCTGATTGGTGGAGTGCTGGAGAGATGGTTGTCCTTCTTGAAGGTTCTCCCATCTCCACAGAGATTGGAGATGGGAGAGCTCTGTCAAAGTGACCATTGGGTTCTTGGTCACTTCCCCAATTGCTCGGTTTGGCTGGGCAACCAGCTCTAGGAAGAGAATTGGTGGTTCCTTACTTCTTCCATTGAAGAATGATGGCGGCCACTGTGTTCTTGGGGACCTTCAATGCTGCAGACATCTTTTTGTACCCTTCCCAAGATCTTTGTCTCAACACAATCCTGTCTTGGAGCTCTAAGGACAATTCCTTCAATATCATGGCTTGGTTTTTGCTCTGACATGCATTGTCAACTGTGAGACTTTATATAGACAGGTGTGTGCCTTTCCAAATCATGTCCAATCATTTGAAATTGCCACAGGTGGACTCCAATCAAGTTGGAGGATCAATGGAAACAGGATGCACCTGAACTCAATTTTGCGGTCTAATAGCAAAGGGTCTGAATACTTATGTAAATGAGGTTTTCTTATTTCTTAAACATTTCTAAAAACCTGTTTTTGCTTTGTCATTAAGGGGTATTGTGGGTAAAATGTTTTGAATCCATTTTAGAATATGGCTGTAAAGTAACAAAATGTGGAAAAAGTTGAGGGTTCTGAATACTTTCCAAATGCACGGTATATAGCCGTTCTAGTTAGCTAAAACCCTTATTTTGCTCTCTATATAAAAATGTGTATAAACTGTCACTCCAAAACCGGTTGACCAATAGAGACCCATCGTCTAAGCCTCCCTATAAACCCCGCCTACACAGAATGAATCTGCTAAAACTTTGCAATGCAAAAAAGTTCATGAAAGCAAAGGGCAGGGCAGAGTAACCAAAGATTTTAAAAATGTCAGGCAAAAAGGGAAGGGTTTCATTGCAATCGTGTTATCATAGAAAATTATTAATTTGCTCTTGCCTTTCAAAATTATTTTCTTGCGATATTATTTATTTTGCTCTCTATACATATGTTTTGCTTTCAATATCCTTATTTTCGTTAACAATAATAATAATTTTGTTCTCAAATTCAGAAGGTTTGCTTGATATTAAAGGCGCAAAGGTAAGTCCATACTAGGAGGGATTGGATAGATTTAGCTAAAAGAGGAATAGTGGTAAAACACTATCAGTTGCCTTTAGATTCAGTATGTAGGCCAAACGTTATGTAAGGATGGGGAGAGAGGGGGAGGGAAAGAGAGGGAGAGACTGCTTTTAGGGAAGACAGAGAAGTATTTGTGTGCGTGTTGTGTGTGTAAGTATTTCTAGATTTTGGGAAGATATCAATTACATACTCATCGCGTCCTCTCTCTTCGTCTCCTTTTCAACACCCATTGGATGAGAAAGCCAGAGATCCCTTCCCAGGGAGATCGTTCTAGATTGACATCGAAATTGGATGTCGATCCATGTCCTGAGGACGTAGGGAAATGCCTTCAAAACTAGCCACTAGGGGCAGCACTATTACCTTCAAGTCGGCATGGATGTTGTGGACGGGGATGGAGGATATGTCAATCACATGACTCTGGATCAGAAGGTTGTGTGTTCAATCCCAGTGGTGGACACTATTTTTTGTTTTAACCTTAACCCTCACCTTAATCAATCGGAATGAGTACCTAAAGTTAACCCTTAACCTCGGAATTTGACGAATTTTGAGAAATTGAACGATACAGAGCAGTAGTTTTGAAATTTGATGTTTGGAGCTACTTCGAAATTTGACGTTTAGAGAAACGTGGATGAACGAGATGGTGAGAGCTTGTTGCCCACCCCTCTGACCTTCTACTCCAATGGGTTTTGAGGAGGAGAGAAGACAGAACGAGTATACAATTGAGAATCTCCCTATGAAAGTGTTTCTCTAGACCTAAAGGGAGTGACAGTGCGGTTCTCCTTCTTCTGGTTCTGTCATCCACTGCTTCTGTCTGGAACACATAAAACTGTCTGCATGGATGTGATCAAACAAGCCTGTGATTGGCACACTGATGAGTCATATCTGATCAAACAGCCGTCTGATTGTCTCACAGCTGGTGGTACTGGGGCATAGACAGACTCCAGTGACCTGAAAAGAAAAGCGCTGTCAAAATGGCTGTGCTTGTAAAACACAAAGCACCAAACAATCATTAATGTGCATCAACCAAAACGTCAGATTTAAGACGTTCAAGTAACAAACAACTAAAATGAGAAATTCATTATAGGAGACAATTGCCAATTGTCAAAAACAGCTCACAAAGTCCAGTTAAAAAAATATATATAGATACAGTATACAGTACAGTGCAGCCTCTAGAGACTTACTGCAGAGAGGGACACAGTGGACACAGTTATATAAAGTGCACTACTTTGGACTGGAGCCCAATGGGCCCTGGTCAAAAGTAGTGCACTAAATAGGGAATAGGGTGCCAATTGGGACGTATTTTTATACAGTGATTCATGTTCATAGTGGTTTCATTTACAGTTTCTGTTTCTCTATCACTTACTGTGTGCATCCCAAATGGCATCCCTTTCCCTATGTTAGTGCACTACCTTTGACCAGGGCCCATAGGTAATAAGGTTACATTTGGGAAGCCGTCATAGAGTCTCACAAAGCGTGAAACCTGCTCTACTCAGCAATTGAAGGCTGACTTTACTTAACATTGACAGACAACCACCCACTAACAAGCTTACTCCAATTCAAACCCAGTTTCGTTTTGAACTGTGACACAGAATGAAATATTTGATCATGTTTTTTCCCCCGGGACTAAATAAAGGACATCATATACATACACCCTACTTAGAGTATAGTAACTACATACTAACTCAGTACATTCAGTGCATTTGGAAAGTATTCAGACCCCTTGACATTTTACAAAATGTCTTCCTCATTCATCTAAACACAATACCCCATGATGATGTGGTGGACGGGCTCCTGCAGGCTGACTTCAGTAGTCAGTTGAACAGTGTTTCCTCTGACACATTGGTGCAGCTGGCCTCCGGGCTAAGCGAGCAGGTGTGGCTTGGCGGGTCATGTTTCGGAGGATGCATGACTCGACCTTCGCCTCTCCCGAGCCCGTTGGGGAGTTGCAGCGATGAGACAAGATTGTAATCATGAAATTGGGGAGTACCCCCCCCCCCCCCCCCCGAGACAAGATTGTAATCATGAAATTATGAAATTGGGAAACTGCTCCAGAGCGTTCAGGACCTCAGACTGGGGCGAAGGTTGATCTTCCAACAGGTGGAGTGGCTTCGGGACAATATCCTTAAGTGTCCCAGCCAGATCCCGGATTTGAACCCGATCCATCATCCCGGGAGAGACCTGAAAATAGCTGAGCAGTGACACTCCCCATTCAACCTGACAGAGCTTGAGAGGATCTGCAGAGAATAATGGCAGAAACTTGCCAAATACAGGTGTGTCAACCTTGTAGCGTCATACCCAATAAGTCTCGAGACTGTAATCACTGCCAATGGTGCTTCGACAAAGTACTGAGTAAACGGTCTAAATATGTATTTTTAATAGATTTGTAAAAATGTATAAAACCTGTTTTTGCTTTGTCATTATGGGGTATTTTGTGTAGATTGAAGGACGTTTTTTTTTTCCATCTTAGAATAAGGCTGTAACGTAACAAAATGTGGAAAAAGTGAAGGGGTCTGAATACATACCGTATGCACTGTACATCGACAAAATACAGGGTGTCATAGACACAGACTTACTCAGTACATTACATTAATTTAGAGTTAGGTAAACTTGGATTTTTCAGTAAGGACATTTACAGGATACTATCATCCACAACATAATCTTCACTCCAAACCTACAACCTGATTTTGGACAAAATTACCTGGAAGGATTCCTACTACCAACAATTCTTATTTCCAAGGTCTACACAGCAAATGCACTGGCAAACCAACGACCAACAAAAGAAGCACAAGAAACCTGAAAACATCATCCAACCTTGAACTGAGTAATGTTTGAAGCTACTTTTAAAGCCATGAAGGAAAATAAATTACAATGAAATATTTTACTTCATAAGGACTGAATGTTACATTAAGGCTACCAAGCTTGCTCGGACAGAACAGCCTGCATCTTCAATTAGCACTGAGGTGTGAAGTGAGAGGTGCCAAAGCCCTTGAGCCCAACAATGGCAGGAGAGTTTCACAGCCTCCCCCACCCAAAGTCCTTTGAATCCCCCTCCACCTGTGCAGAGGTCCTTACAATACAGTACCCCCTGGATTAATATCTATTTTGAACTGATATGCAGCCAGGACACTTCAATTGTAAATTACCTGAATAAGGAACAATTTTGTTGCTGTCAGAAGATATCCTCCACAGGACAACTTTGTTTGGACTTCGTAAAGGACCATTCGCCTAAACTGAAGAGACATCGCTAGCTAACAATCTCTTCCATGTGGAAAACAATGGGGGACAGGGACTTGCTAGCTATGTTAGCTAGCTATCTGAGATTTTCTACAAGCAATCTGCCCCTCCCGAAAAAAGCTGTTGTGTTGTGACACCTACTCTCGTTGCCTGCTGCACTGCTGTTTGGATTCCACTTGGCGATATGTTCACCGTCTGCCATGGCCTGTCTCCCCCTGTCTGGTACAGGTACCCCCAGCACACTCCCCCTCTCTCCCAAACTTTCGCTCGCCTCCTGCACACATGCACTGTTGTGACGAGTGACTCAGAACTTACAATGGCTAGCCCTAAGTCGTTATATTTTTTTCTTGTGCTTTATGCTATTTGCCTCATGACTTCTGCGTGCTATGTTGACTATGAACTTGCTTGTTTACCCGACCGTGGGACAGAGTATGTTTGTTCCCACACTTGGGACTCTTGGCCTCCCATCCTATTCCAACCACATCTAGCCGGCTTTGTATTTATGTTACCTGAAGAAATTGCTGTACAATATGATTTTGTTGCCATCTGATGCACATTTACATGTGCATCACCTGTCCCATCTACAGTTGCTATCCCCGATTCTGACTTCTGCTCTGATATGTGCTTCGCTGATTTCTGCTCTCGTAAAAGCCTGGGTTTTCTGCACTTTAACACTCTAAGCTTATTACCTAAAATTGATAAATTGAAAGTGTGGGTTCACAGCTCCAATCCAGATGTATTGGTCATTACTGAGACAGGGACAATGATGTTTAACCTTTCTGGTTGTTACTTTTTTCGGCAAGACAGATCTTCAATGGTGGTGGAGAGGCAATCTTTACTAAGGAACACCTTCAGTGCCCGGTTGTCTCCACCAAGTCTGTCCCGAAAGTATTTGATTTGCTGGTTTTAAGCATTAAACTTTCAAATAGCTCTTTGTCGACTGTTGCTGGGTGTTATCGTCCACCAAGTCCTAAAGCAATGGGACTCCCTAAATCTTTCTGAGATTATTACTAATCCCAAAAGGTATGACTCCAAACACCCAGAAAAGGCTACTCTCCTTGATGTTATCCTCACAAATAATCCAGATAAGTATCAGTCTGATGTTTTCTGTAATGACCTTAGTGATCACTGTTTTACAGCATGTGTTCGTAATGGCTGCTCAATGAAATGACCGGTCCTTATTTGTCACAGATGCTTGCTAAACAATTTAAATGAGCAAGCCTTCCTTCATGACCTGTAAATTGGCATACAATCAGCTTGATCCCATCTGTCAAATATATTTTTCAGTGGTATTGATTACAAACACGTAAAGAAAATGAGAATTACAAACAGGTTCAGCACCTGGTTCAGCTTGGATCTGGCAGAGTTACTCCATCTCAAGAATTCCATTTGACGAAAGGCACACGCTTACTCAGGCTGACTGGCTCTCGTTCAGGAAAATTAGAAATAAGTGCACTAGGCTATCCGGAAGGCTAAAGTTAGTTACTTTAAGGAGCAGTTCTCTCTCTGTGGTTCTAACCCCAAGAAGTTATGGAAAACAGTTAAAGACCTGGAGAATAAACCCTCCTCCTCACAGCTGCCCATGTCCCTTAATGTTGATGGTGTGGCTGTTACTGACAAGGATGAACTCTTTAACCACCACTTCAGGCATGACTCCTATTTTACTCAGCCATGCCTTCTTGCCCATCCAACATTTCCTCATCTCCCAACCCTTCTAATGCGACGAGCCCCAATGCTCCTCCCTCTTTTTCCCCTGCCACGCAACAAAGTTTCTCCCTGCAGGTGGTCACTGAGTCTGATGTGCTAAAGGAGCTCCTTAACTTATTTGATATAGGGGGCACTCTTTTAATTTTTGGATAAAACAACGTTCCCGTTTTAAGCGCGATATTTTGTCACGAAAAGATGCTCGACTATGCATATAATTGACAGCTTTGGAAAGAAAACACTCTGACGTTTCCAAATCTGCAAAGATATTGTCTGTGAGTGCCACAGAACTGATGCTACAGGCAAAACCAAGATGAAATTTCAAACAGGAAGTACCCCCAGATTTTGAAGGCACTGTGTTTCAATGAGTCCTTATATGGCTGTGTATGGGTCACGAATGAGCTTAGACTTTCTGTCGTTTCCCCATAGTGTCGACAGCATTGTGACGTATTTGTAGGCATATCATTGGAAGATTGACCATTTTACACTACATATACCAGGTGGCCGCTTGGTGTCCTCCGTCGCAATCATTGCGTAATCTCCAGCTGCATGTATTTTTCTGTTTGCTTCCGAGGAGAAACCCAACTGCCACAAATGATTTATCATTGAATAGATATGTGAAAACACCTTGAGGATTGATTCTAAACAACGTTTGCCATGTTTCTGTCGATATTATGGATTTAATTTGGAAAAAAGCGTTTGGCGTTGTAATGACTGAATTTTAGTTTTTTTTTTCTTAGCCAGACGTGATGAACAAAACGGAGCGATTTCTCCTACACAAATAATATTTTTGGAAAAAATGAACATTTGCTATCTAACTGAGAGTCTCCTCATTGAAAACATCCGAAGTTCTTCAAAGGTAAATGATTTTATTTGAATGCTTTTCTTGTTTTTGTGAAAATGTTGCCTGCTGAATGCTAGGCTTAATGCTATGCTAGCTATCAATACTCTTACACAAATGCTTGTGTAGCTATGGTTGAAAAGCATATTTTGAAAATCTGAGATGACAGTGTTGTTAACAAAAGGCTAAGCTTGTTAGTGAATATATTTCTTTCATTTCATTTGCGATTTTCATGAATAGTTAACGTTGCGTTATGGTAATGAGCTTGAGGTAATGATTACGCTCCCGGATACGGGTTTGCGCGACGCAAGAAGTTAAACTTGACCCTAGAAAAACATCTGGGTCAGATTGTTTAGACCCTTTCTTCTTTAAAGTTGCTGCCCCTATCATCGCCGAGCCTATCTCCTACCTTTTTAACCTGTCTCTCCTCTCTGGGGAGGTTCCCATTGCTTGGAAGGCAGCCACGGCAAGTCCTGTATTTAAAGGAGGAGATCAAGCTGATCCTATCTGTTATTGGCCAATTTCTATTTTGCCCTGTTTATCAAAACTGTTGGAAAAACTTGTCAATAATCAAGTGTGTGGCTTTCTTGATGTCTATAGTATTCTCTCTGGTATGCAATCTGATTTCCGTTCAGGTTATGGATGTGTCATTGCAAACTTAATCCACCTGGCGTGTCAGATTTCAAAAAAGCTTTTCAGCGAAAGCATACCAAGTTTATGTAAGGACATCTCTCTCAGCAGACAAGACATTACAAACAGCTAGCAGCAAAGTAGATTGGTCACGAAAGTCAGAAAAGCAATAAAATGAATCGCTTACCTTTGATGATCTTCGGATGTTTGCACTCACAAGACTCCCAGTTACACAATAAATGTTCCTTTTGTTCCATAAATATAATTTTTATATCTAAAATACCTCCATTTGGTTGGCACGTTATGTTGAGAAATCCACAGGCTCGAGCAGTCACGACGGTGCAGACGGAAATTCCAAATAGTATCCGTAAAGTTTGTAGAAACATGTCAAAGTTTTTTATAATCAAGCCTCAGGTTGTTTTAACAATACATAATCAATAATATTTCAACCGGACTGTAGCTTCTTCAATAGGAAAGAGAGAGAAAATGTCTGCTCCAAGCTGTTGCGCATGCAAAACGCTGCTGGCACCCAGCCATCCAATGACGCGATGTGATCTTTCTCGCTCATTTTTCAAAATAAAAGCCTGAAACTATGTCTGAATACTGTTCACACCATGTGGAATCTGGTTGATATCCCTTTAAATGGAGGATAGGCATGCAATGGAACAGGGAGATTCGTTTCTCTTAGGCTGGTTGGATTATCCTCAGGTTTTAGCCTGCAATATCAGTTCTGTTATACACAGACTATATTTTGACAGTTTTGGAAACTTTAGAGTGTTTTCTATCCTAATCTGACAATGATATGTATATTCTAGATTCTGGGCCTGAGAAATAGGCAGTTTCATTTGGGTACGTTTTTCATCCAAACATCAAAATACTGCCCCCTACACTCAAGAGGTTAAACGCTCTACAACAAAGATTTCTAAGTATCCAACAAGCTAACTCTGCCATTAACCTTGTCCTGAACACCTTCAAAACAAAGGTCATGTGGTTTGATAAGAAGAATGCCCCTCTCCCCACCGGTGTTATTCCTACCTCTGAGGGTTTAGAGCTTGAAGTAGTCACCTCATACAAGTATTTGGGAGTACGGCTAGACGGTACACCATTCTTCTCTCAGCACATGTCAAAGCTGCAGGCTAAGGTTAAATCTAAACTTGGTCTCCTCTATTGTAATCACTTCTCTTTCACCCCAGCTGCCAAACTAACACTGATTCAGATCAGCAGGTAAGGATGCTCTCGCGGCTAGATGTAATGCTCATTATAGGACACATCACTGTACTCTGTACTCCTCTGTAAGCTGGTCATCTCTGTATACTTGTCGCAATGCTTATTTATGAAACCCTCTTAGGCCTCATCTCCCCTTATCTGAGATACCTACTGCAGCCCTCATCCTCCACATACAACACCCATTCTGCCAGTCACATTTCGGTGGGTCCCCTGCGGGACGGTTGGGCTGACATAGGCTAATGCGATTAGCATGAGGTTGTAAGTAACAAGAACATTTCCCAGTACATAGACATATCTGATATTGGCAGAAAGCTTAAATTCTTGTTAATCTAACAGCACTGTCCAATTTACAGTAGCTATTACAGTGAAATAATACCATGCTATTGTTTGATGAGAGTGCACAGTTTTGAACATGAAAATTATTAATAAACAAATTAGGCACATTTGGGCAGTCTCGATACATAATTTTAAACAGAAATGCAATGGTTCGTTGGATCAGTCTAAAACTTTGCACATACAGTGCTGCCATCTCGTGGCCAAAAATCTAAATTGCACCTGGGCTGGAATAGTACATTATGGCCTTTCTCTTGCATCTCAAAGAGGATGGTACAAAAAATACAAAAAAGCTGTTGGTTTTTTTCCTTGTTTTATCCTTTACCATATCTAATTTGTTATATTCTCCTACATTCCTTTCACATTTCCACAAACTTCAAGGTGTTTCCTTTCAAATGGTACGAAGAATATGCATATCCTTGTTTCAGGGCCTGAGCTACAGGCAGTTAGATTTGGGTGTCATTTAAGGTGAAAATTGAAAAAAAGGGCAGATCGTTAAGGTTTTAAAGGTCCCCAAAGCACACACATCCCTGGGTTGCTCCTCTTTTCAGTTCGCTGCTGCTAGCGACTGGAACGAGCTGCAAAAAAAAACACTTGAACTGGACAGTTTTATCTCCATCTCTTCATTCAAGACTCAGCCATGGACACACTTACTGACAGTTGTGGTTGCTTCGCATGTTGTATTGTTGTCTCTACCTTCTTGCCCGTTGTGCTGCTGTCTGTGCCCAATGTTTGTACCATGTTTTCTGCTGCTACCATGTTGTGCTGCTTCCATTTTGTGTTGCTACAATGCTATTTTGTTGTCTTAGGTCTCTCTCTATGTAGTGTTGTCTCTCTTTTCGTGATGTGTGTTTTGTCTTATATATATATATATATATATATATATATATATATATATATATATATATATATATATATATATATATATATATATATATTGTTTTTAAATCCCAGCCCCCAGCCTTTTGCCTTTTTATAGGTCGTCATTGAAAAATAAGAATTTGTTCTTTAACTGACTAGTTAAATAAAGGTTAAATAAAATAAACATTTAAAAACTCACATTATTATGTGTTTATACTGTGAACAGAATGAGTGCATTAGTGCTTCTTTCTTTGAAACATTTTATTTTATACGTTCAATACATGACAGTCACCAACAAAAAGCATATAACAAATGTTCTGTAAGGCTACATACCACATGATCTAAATTGTATATAGGTCATAGAGTACACAACTGAGGCTGACTTAAAATACAGTGCATTAGGAAAGATACCTCATAATGACAAAAGCAAAAACAGGCCCTTTGCTATGAGACAGAACGTTTAGCTCAGGTGCATCCTGTTTCCATTGATTGGGAGATGTTTCTACAACTTGATTGGAGTCCACCTGTGGTAAATTCAATTGATTGGACATGATGAGAGGAACTGCAGAGAAGGAATGGGAGAAACTCCCCAAATACAGGTGTGCCAAGCTTATAGCGTCATATCCAAGAAGACTTGAGGCTATAATCGCTGCCAAAGGTGCTTCAATAAAGTACAGAGTAAAGGGTCTGAATACTTATGTAAATGTTATATCTAAGATTTGTATTTTTAACACATTTTCAATCATTTCTGAAAACCTGTTTCTGCTTGTCACCTTGCCTTGCATATAATACTAGTTTTTCAAGAAAATATATATACAAAGCAACACACTGTACCACACATTTAAATATGACCAATCATGCATATCATTTGAGTATAAGCATGTACAAACATAAACTATGTTTGACGTCATGCGTGTCTATTTGGGGTATATTTAGAGACAGTTTTTGTGTTTGGAAGTATGTTATGTTCAGTGTGTTGCTATGTGTGTGATGCACTTTAGTGAAATAGATGTTTTGTACAATGGGTGCCAGTCCTGAACATATGGTGAAACAGTAGAGAGCCTGCCAAGGAGAGTCATCAGTCTATCCTTGCTGCTGTGACGCCCGCCTCACACACACACACACACACACACACACACACACACACACACACACACACACACACACACACACACACACACACACACACACACACACACACACACACACACACACTAAGACTCACATAACCCAATAGTACACACACGCACACACACAACATTTTGACTCACAGCACAATGCACATTCTCACGGAATATAAACCGGCAGACAATCAGGGACAGACTGTAGTATATTATACATCTTCAATGGGTACTACCAGTTGCCAGGGTTGGCAGCGATAAATAGTGCAGTCGAGCTGCGCTCCTCAGTCACATCTCTCTGGCATTTTGCGAGGGGAGTGTATGATGATGTTGCACCTTAGAGTGTGAGGGGTTTAGAGTAGACAGAACCACTGACAGTATTGTGGTGAAACACATATTATGTAGGATCTTAAATTGAACCAGTTTGCTACCGAAGGAAGTGAATCCTGCAACAACAGGAAATGTTAATTATTATATTCTAAATGGCATATATGTGGATAAAAAAAATATACAAATGTCTAGAGGTTGATACATTTTTTGTAAGGGAAAATCACGTCTGAAATTTCTAATTGGAAATGGTGGGCAGAGGGCATGTCAGTGGGGAGTTCGGCAGGGTGGTTGGCAGGGGCAGAAGACTGAGGGCAGGGGAGGACAGGGAGCGGCATTGTGGGTAATAATGGCAGCGGATGCGGAATTGTATCGCCAACTCTAATACTGAGGGCAGGGGAAGACAGGGAGCCTGAGAGGCAGTGCCCAGCACCACGTATAGGTAAGGGGTAATGGCACCAACTGAGGCATGGCGTCGCCAATTCCAATACTGCTGATTCGGAGCCAGAATAGGTTAACCTGTCTTTTTCTGCATGGGGCACCTGAGTGTCAAGCTTTGAGCACCACAGTCAGCGGGACGGGAGGGAGCCCTGTGTCTGTCCGTTACCTTCGATTGGGCCAGGGCAGGCAGGCAGGCTGGCAGGGCGGGTAAAGCAACGTCAGCCCCCAGAAGACAGGGCTGTGTCCCGAATGCCACCATATTCCCTATATAGGGCACTTATTTTGGCCCATAAGGTACTGGCTGTGGTAGGGTGCCCTTTGGCACACAGACAAGGAGGGGAAGGCGGCACTGGCAGAACAATTGAGCTAGCTGAGCTGCCAGGCAGAAAGAGAGAGATCAGAGCTGCAACATTACTGCAGTGATAAGGGGGAGGGGGAGTAGAAGGTGGCTTGACAGACGTGTCTTCTCACTCACTCACTCACTCAGTGGTGGTGGTGTAGCTGTAGCTAGCTAACTATCAAGTGAAATGGACTGAAACGGAGCTTTGTATTTATCTTAATATCCGACTGTGAGAGCCAATCATTCCTAGATGCATTTTTCTGATTTGGAAGACTTGTTGAACTGTGCTTCTACATGAAATGGCATGCTGTTGTGTTGCAGACAAGAGAGGTAGAGCTAGATTCACAGTCACACAGAGGAGCCAAAGCGAATAATTTATTTTACATATAAGTGACCCCGGGAATCAAACCTACAATCATTGTATTGCAAGTGCCATGCTCCACCAACAAGCCATACAGCACCACACTACCACCCAGAGAAAAGACCAGTAAGATCGTTTCAGGTTCCTTCACATTGAGTATCAGTGGGCACTATACTGAGATCGTGCCACACATACTAGACCACATGGGGAGCGTGAAGAAACTAGGACACATGAGGACACACACACACAGACAAAAATAGACAAACCCGGGAGTGAGAGGCAGTCGATGTTAGAGACATGCAGGTTTGTTGAAGTTGAGGCTTTTTTCTCATAAAACGACAAGTGGAAAAGGGGAAATGTTCTTTATTGAGACTGTTACAATGAGAATAGGTCACGTTATTATCCAGAGGTTTCAACAATTCATACATTAAATTTGCCCTCACTGTTACCGATATTTGATGTCATAATACTAATATAACCATATAGTCGTTTAGGGGTGGGGGGGTGGGGGTGGGGGGGTGGCGCAGTGCTCGTAGACACTGGTTGATTGGTAGCGCTGGCTTTTATGGATGGGCAGCCATTTTAGAAACGCTGCAAATATCTGTCAGAGACTAGGACTAGGGTCTGGGGGGGGGCATCAATTGGGTATACCTTAGCTCAATATCAACAATTTAAAATAGATTACTCAAATCATTCCAATCACGATTAAAAGGCAAATGCAGTTTAGTGGTATCAGCGGACTGACTTTAGGACCATGAAGACGCCTGAGAGCAGAAGCGCATCGACGCAGCTGCAGGGAATAGTGCGAGGTAAAGATGGCTGTAGTAGTTGGCTTTGGCTAGTTAGTTGCTGTTTGATTTGACATTAAAATAAACTAGAGTTTTAATCCCGGTGCTGTGCTAGTGCGTAGCAGCTAATTCTTGTATGATGAGTTTGTAGAATGTTAAGTCACCTATTGACTGACCTGAATGAAGCTACGGCAACAAGGTGATAATGGCTGGAGTCAATTTTGCTTGTTTTTGCTGTACTCCAAATTCCGTTTTAGAGGTTTCAAATGGTGTAGAAATGCAGTATATGAGCGTCAATTTGGGAAAATTCGGCATCCCACGATACATTAATCAGACACTACTCTACCACATCCTACTACACACACACACACACACACACACACAGACACACAGCTCCTTATCAAGCAACACAACAACAGTATCGTGGGACAAGCACACACAACTGGAACGCTAAATATCTCATGCTTTCTCCCGACGCACACTATTTCTGTCTATGGTTTACTGACACAAACACGCCATCTTACACACCCAGTAACATACAGAGTACTTCACTGAAGCAACCATTTGATGACACACAATAACAGGATGTTATTTCAAACCAAAGGTGGTTGGCATGGTGGTTGGTATGGAACCACCTTACAGTAAGACATAACTTACTGTGGATTTTTTTTACGATTTATGTTAAATATAATAAAAGGAAAAGGATCCAATTTAAGGGACAGTTCCACCTTCAAAAGAACACACTCCATCGCTGTTTTTATCAAGTTCAGCATCCAGTCTACACAATGTGATTAAATCACACCATGAAGAACACTAAAGAAAATCACAGCTCTGATTTTCACTTACTCACTCACACGGCATACTCTAGAGAATACAAGTACAACATAAACATCTGCCCCGACTGAGCCCTATATATCACAGTCATAGCCAAGGCCACTCAGCAGAGAAATCACAGACAGACACACACACACACACACACACACACACACAGTGAATTTGAGCTCCGAGGTTGGCTGACGAAGGTTTCTATGAGGTCAAACACAGGTGTACCGAGCAGTCAGGACCACGCTCTCACCAGTACTTTGTGCTGCTCTCAAACTGAGGCCACAGGCCCATAGTATTGATCAATTGATGGAGGGGGATGAGAGAAAGTGCGGGAGAGAGGGAGGGTGGCTAGGACAAGCGGACAAGCGGATATCGTTGCGCTGTGGTGTAAGTCTCTTCCCTGGTTTTTGTGGAAAATGTGTAAACATGTTAGCATGTCTGTCACCCCACCCATAGCACAGCCCCATCCCGCTGCTCCTTCCTTCTCTCTTTCCCGCCATCCCTCCATCCCTCTATCCCTCCATCCCGGTCAGTCACATGTCCCTCAGGCCTACATTCCACTGTGCTACAGTAAGCTACTTCCCCAACCCTGTGCTTCTTTCTCTCTTCCTTTCCTCCCTACTCCTCTCCTCCCTCTATCTCTCCTACAGACTGAACATTACCTCAATATATTAACTATGTCTAACAATTCCCTCATTCTCTGCCTCTCCCTTTATTTCTCAGATGAGGCGAGCATTTCTCCTCCTCCTGCCTGTGAGGAAAAAAAAGCAATCTCTCTCTTTCTGTCACTAGCATGGTGTCTATTCTCTACCGCCAGCCCCAAAAAACGCATTTATTTTCAGAAAACGTCATTTTCCGGAGATGTGTGAGAGCACCCCTCGCAGCTCCCGAGAACCCAACCCGTGCACATCACAGGAAAAAGTCACAAGTTAGGGTCTCAGGGATTGAGAGAGGTACAGATTCGGTAAGGCTCGTCTATCCAAGCAAGGAGAGAAAGATAAGGCATCAGCACGTTGCTTTAACTGAAACACACACAGACAATGTCCCTCTAACTGTCCCCCTAGCTTTGTGCTGGAGTACAGAAGACTATCACTGTCTCACTGTGTCAGTGTTGTGGCATACAACAAGTGCAACCTTCAGTCAGGGCACACACACAACACACACGGCACCATGCCCCCATATATCTGTCACACATTGTAATACATAGACACACAAACGCACGCACGAAATACACAAATGTAGCACATAGAAATATACACAAATCCACAAATGCACACATTCAAAGAGTACGGGCACACACACAAGTGTGACCACACACATACAGCACACACGCGCACACACGAGTTCGAGCACACAGTCTCACCACTGCAGTGACCAGTCTCATGCCCAGACAAACACACATCAATCTGTAACAGTGTCCAAAATAAAGCTTAAGCTCCAGGCTGTGACAGCCATAATATTACAACGCCAATCTTTGATCTCCATCACAGCCATCAGCAATTAAGGGAGCTTCTACAAATTGAAAAATTCAACGATGCCACACACATACAGCACATGCGTGAGTGGGCACACACACACACACACAATGGGAGCCAGGCCAGAAAGGCTGCGGCAGACTGCTAGCGCCATCACACCTAAAACGGATCGCCAGGATTCAGAGGCCATGAAAGCCAATCTCCATTACCAACAGTAAATAACTTTCCTTCATATGAGAGCTCTGTGACCCATATTTTACCTTACACATAGCAGACCTCAGATATATAGACAGGCAGCATCTGCCGGGAACATGACTATCCGCTATAGTGACATTACACAGAGCTAATGGTAGACCTAGTACAGTAAAGGCAGCATCTCGGATAAGGGCTGTCTGTCAGGAGGTGTAGGAGGGAGATGGGAGAGAGGAAGAAAGGAAGAGAGGGAACTCAAACTCACCCTTCTAGTCATGGTTGCTGAGGCTGCCGCAGTCTGAGCTGTGTCTGAGCGAGAGACAGAATGAGAGCAAGAGACTGAGGGGTAAAAGGTGGAGAAAGACAGAGAAGTGAGAAAGACAAAGGAGAGAGAAGGGAAGAGGAAAGAGAAACAAAAAAGAGAGCGATATCTTAGTCAGTGGACATTGTTGCAGCAGCGGGGTGATCCTGCGGGCTATCGTAGCGTGTGAGACTGCTCCAGTCACACTGCTGTCTGGACGTCTGCTGCTCAGACATGCAAGACTCCACCATGTGGAGAAAGAGAGAGAGGGCGAGAGGGCGCGAGAGAGAGAGGGCGAGAGAGAGAGGGCAAGAGAGAGAGAGAGAGAGAGAGAGAGAGAGAGAGAGAGAGAGAGAGAGAGAGAGAGAGAGAGAGAGAGAGAGAGAGAGAGAGAGAGAGAGAATTTCAGAGATAGAGACAGAGAGAAAAGGAGACAGAATGAGCGAGAGAACGAGTGAGAGAGCGAACGAGAAAAAGGGAGATAGGGTGAAGAAGTAGAGGAAGCAACAGGCAGAGTCAGAGAGTGACATTGAAAATGTGAGAGAAAGAATAGGGATCATTCTAAAAAGAGCTTATGTGATGAGAGAGACAAGAATGGGAATCAGAGAGGAGGCACATGCCAGCGTGGGGAAAAAAAGGAACAAGCCTTGAGAGAAACAAATTGAGCAGGAGATCAATAGGCCTGTGGGACTAAGTGCTGACTGTCAAGAAAGAGAGAGAAGTGAGAGGAGCGAGAAAGAAAGAGACAAGGCCATGACGTGATGAGGCCAGCATACCTGACATCTGCCAGAGTAACAAGGTGCACATACTAAATACTTACCAAACATGCGCACACACACATTTGCACTGTAAACCCGTTACCCTTTCTCTCCCCTTCTCCCGTTGTGTCCTAATCTTGCACATGTGAACCACTGCCTCGTGTCCAGTGGCCCAGAGAGAAAACAAGCGGAAGCCTGCCATGTCATCTGATCCAAGTGACAGACAGACAGACAGGCGGTGAACATAAAAGTAAATAAAACAAAGACAAAATGGAATAATAGGAAAGAATGCGTCAACCAACGCCTGTTGCTAGAAGGCTAGTCCCTCTACCCTCTACCCACGCTCCTCTCTGCGGCTAGCTCCTCTCCACGGCTAGCTCCTCTCCATGGCTAGCTCCTCTACATTGCTGGCTCCTCTCTGCGGCTAGCTCCTCTCCGCGGCTGGCTCACTCTGCTCTGCTGGGGCACATTAACCCATGTTCTCTTTTCTCTCTCTCTCCCTCTCTTTTTATCTGTCTGCCTATCTGGCTTTCTCTTTCTCTCTGTATCTCTTTCTTTCTCTTTCTCTCCCTCTTCTTCTGTCTCCCTTTCTCTCATCTCGTTTTCTTTCTCTCTGTCTCTCATTTCGTTTTCTTTCTCTCTGTCTCTCATTTCATTTTCTTTCTCTCTGTCTCTCATTTAGTTTCTTTCTCTTTCCCTCCTTCTCTCCCTCTAGCTGTCTCAGAATGGCAGTCTACTGAGTGAGTCTCCAGGGCAGAAGAAAGTTAACTCTGTGCCTTGCCTTCCCTCCCTGTCTGCCTGCTCTGCCTGCCCACTCCTGTGCCTGCTTGTCTGCGCTCCTTGCCTGTCCGCCCTGCCTATCTGCCCTCCATGCCCTCCATACCTGTCTTCCCTCCCTGCCCTACTCCTCCCTTTTAGAGAGAGCATCCGACAGCAGCAACAGGACAGGGCTGGACAGAGAAATAAATATAATCCATTCATTTCCTCCCACAGCTGAAATCAGTTAGACCCAGAGGCCCACTAACAGAGAGGGAGGAGAGACACACAGACAGAGAAAGAGAGAAGGAAGGTGAGAGCGCGGAAGAGGGACGAAGGAAGGGAATGAGAGAGGGACAGAGAACGACAATCGCTTCTCGCCTTACAATGTCCCGTTTTCATGCTCCTTTTCTGTCCAAATAAAAAAAATCTGAATCCGTTTCTGGTCAGCATGTCTCCCATTCCCTCTTAGCGCTGTTCCTGTCTCTCGATCCCTCTCTGTGCAACTGGATAATACAGAGTGTGTTTCATGAAGGAAGGGAGGGAACTAGAAAGAGAATAGGGAGAGAGGGAGGGAGCACGGGAGAGAGGGAGGGAGCAAGAGAGAGAGAAAAGGGAGAGAGGGAGGGAGTGAGCAAGAGCAGGCAAGGGAACGGAGTGAATGAGTTCATGCAGACTCAGAGAAAGAGAGAGTGAGAGAGAGAGAGGCAAAGAAAGATATAAACTATTTTATGTGATGTGCCTGTCTAAATATCTTATCAACATGAGCTTAGGACCGGTAAATGTTTTAATTTAAACAGGAGATGAAAAGAGAGAGACGGAGAGAGGAAAGAGAGAAATGCAGCGACAGGGACTGCCGAGGGACGAAATGCAGAGGGCACAAATCAATGACAGCAGAATCAACGTCCACATTCTCTCTCTCTCTCTCTTACACTACCTTGTTACTTCTCTTATTTTCCAATGAATGTATCAATATAATATCCATAAGAAAAAGCTAATAATGGAAACAGTTATAGCATAGTTACATGATAGTGTCTAGCCTAGACATGAGGTGACAGGTGAATACTTGTTTTTCTTATCATATACTCACTTTATCTCACATTCTCGTGCAGATATATCTGCAATTCATTGGGTAGAGCCTAGCTGTGTCCACCCTTAGAGATAACAATTCCTATGTGCTTTCATACTAAGCAATCAGTCCAATCCTATGTGTTACCATACTAAGCCAATCCTTCACTGTGTCACAGACAGACATCACATGCTCTGTGTGCTCATCATCACATCACATGCAGCTGCAGGAGTCCACAGTTGGTCTGGTGCTCAAATCATTTTTGTATTGCAGAGAGAGAATCCCTTTATTTTTCTTTCTCTAACCACCCCTTATCACTGTCACCTTGAGCAACTCTCATCCATCAGCCCGCACAAGCACACACACACACACAACCAGCTAATATTAGATGCTCCACACCACAGCAGCCACAGTATATTGACAGCCATTTACTAACACCCAGAAAGGGTAAGTGAGAGTGTGAGAGACAGGGAAACATGCAAACACTAACAAGCAAACACACACACAATAAGAGACACACACGCACACTCACTGACAAAATATGTTGTCATATTCCCTCCTGTTTTTTGAGCACCGAGGGAGACGATCGTAAATTGTCTCCCGCTAAGTCAGCGGGGTTAATGTACATTCCTACCTCCCCCTCATTGTACACCCCCCTTCCCCTCCCCCGTATAGGAGCCGTGAACTTTTCACCTCTCCCCTCAGTCTCCCCCTCCCCCAACCGGTGGCCTTGGGACAGAGAACAAAGAGTTCGAGCGGAAACCCTCTCTCATCGACACACCACTCCTCACACCACCCCGGCACACAACTTCATACCACTACCACCTCGAACCAACATGGGGCGTCCTCTGGTTCACTTTGGCCTGGCTGCCTGCTGCCCTGGGGAATGGGAGGGAGACCATAGAGAATGATAGAGGCCTCTTAAGGCAATTTTTGTATGGGCAGAGCCATTGAGGGATTCCACCATGCCTCCGCCATGTTAAAGTAGTCAACAGGGTGGGGATTTGTCTCAATGGTAGTCTCAATGGCGCTGCCCAGGCTGTCACAAATGCTGTAATGGCACAAATATATAGATGAGTCTGATATCTATCTCTATAAAGTTATTAGGTTGGGTGGACCAGACGAGCCTAACAAGGCCAGTCCAAGCTAATGGAGTACGAAACAGAACTGTGAGATTCAGAGCAGTTGGGTCCGATGGGTTTTTTAAAACTTTGCTCTGGTCTGTGCTCTGCATTCGCTTAGCAAAGCAGTATCAACCTTGGTGTCAGTGTATCACAAGGTGCTTATGTTTCCACAGTGCAAGTCAATTGACTTATGGCAAGAACGTATCAAATGTGGCATCAAACAGAGATATTGCTCAGTGAAAATGAACCCCTCACCTACTTAGAATTGCACTCCAGTATGTGTCACTGAACTCACAGTAAGGACATGTCTAGAAGAGTCACATTCCCACTCAGGAGATAACAGAGCTATTGTTAGATAGATGACACTAACATATTATGACATCTGAAGAGTAAACCTATAAACATCAAAAATTGGAATCCCAACAAATATAGACTGAACTTGTTGAACCTTCCTGCATTTTGCAATAAACCTCACCTCATTATAGAAACAAGTTGGTGTAGTGGTAGAGATGACAGAACTGAATATTGGTCGCTTTCTGCTCGACAAGGCAAATGGGAAATGGTAGGTTAAGCCTTCAGAAATTATGGTAGTGTTCATATTCATAACAATTATTTAATGTACAGTTTGCATTATTCAATGAGTTGAGTGAGTTTGGAGGTCTGTCTGTGGTCCTGTGTGAGTCAGTTGATAAGAACGATATGCTAGCAATCCCAGGATTGCACATTCAATTCACACTGGGGCCACAAGAGCTTGGGACTGTAAGGTTCTATCTGCAAAAATATGATTTGTGTTGCCCAGCAACAGCCCCAAAACATCACTGCTCTAGAGGAGATCTGCATGGAGGAATGGGCCAAAATACCAGCAACAGTGTGTGAAAACCTTGTGAAGACTTACAGAAAACGTTTGACCTCTGTCATTGCCAACAAAGGGTACATAACAAAGTATTCAGATAAACTTTTGTATTGACCAAATACTTATTTTCCACCATAATTTGCAAATAAATTCATTAAAATTCCTACAATGTGATTTTCTGGATTTTTTCTTCTCATTTTGTCTGTCATAGTTGAAGTGTACCTATGATGAAAATGACAGAACTCTCTCATCTTTTTAAGTAGGAGAACTTGCACAATTGGTGGCTGACTAAATACTTTTTTGCCCCACTGTATAGCCTCTCTACTGTTATTATTCACTGTCTTTTTACGGTTGTTTTTTTCCCCTTACTTATCGACTGTTCACTTGATACCTATTTTTTACTTAAAAATGGCACTGTTGGTTAGGGCCTGTAAGTAAGAATGTCACTGTGAGGTCTACACCTGTTGTTTTCGGCGCACGTGACGAATAAACTTCTATTTGAATTGAAATGTTGACAAATGCTGATAGAATCTTATAGTCCCAAGCACTCTGTCACATAGAGTAGGCCAGAAGGCTAAACTGAAAAAACCTTAACTGCAACTTAAGCCCACATTAAACTTAAAATGTACCAAATAAAATGATGGCGGACCTGCAAGTACTTCTGTGCAAGGGCGTTCATTTACATAGTGATTCCGAAAGAAACCAGTACTGCCACAAAAGTATACATTATGGGGACAGCTAAACAGTGCAGTCCCATTATTAACAACTCAACGAAAAGGCCCCCTTGAATTGAGAGTCTCCTTTTGTAGGGGGAAGCCCATCCATTAGGAACATACCAAACATACAAATCAAGCCATTACAAACATCAAAGCATAAATGTTCCACTCAAGCTAAACATTTTATGAATTATCTTCATTGTACCTTTGCAATCGGTTTAGCATAATTGAATATAGCACAATATATAACACATTTTTTATAACCCCACCACTAGTGACATGGTGTCTTCCAATCTGCCCATACACATGAACGCGCAATTCTGGACAGGCACTACAAAGCCAACACGATTGCCGTAGCTCGGGTCCTTATTCCAGCATACCCGGAAGCTACAGAGATGGAGAGAATGGAACAGAAACACACAAAGCGCTCATCCAAAACATTGATAAGTACAATAAACGCCGCTTAAATTAAACATGAAAGCGCGTGTGTGTGTGTATTCTCTATACCATAACAAACTATAACTGAAGGGAGGTAAGAATGTGTGTAATGCATAAACTGAGATCGCTAGGTTAACGTGTGAGTCGACCCACATTGCTAACGGAGCTGAAAACGGAGCAGGAAGGGAGAGATTGTGTGTGTGGGTGTGTTTTATTTTACCAAAGGCTGCCCGCAGCCAGTGACTGACACGCTGGTGTCGTAGTAGGGGTTACAGACATAAATATGAGTCACCTGTTCAGCAAGGCATTTGGGAAATGATAGGTTAAGCCTAAAGAAGTTGATGTTCTTAGTCATCAAATATGATTTAATGTGCAGTCTACATTATTCAATCAGTTGAGTGAGTTTGTAGGTCTGTTGTGGCCCTGTGAGTCGGTAAGAACGTTATACTGGCAATCCCAAGGTTGCTTGTTCGATTCCCACTGGGGCCACGAGTGATGCCCAAAGTTAAGGATCTAAATGCAAAAATATGATTCTGAGAATTTACTTTAAAAACATGAACTCACATTGGTTTGAATGGTGTCAGCAATTTTTATCTTGTATTATTTTGAACTTAACACGAATTTTGGTATTTAGAGTACTATATAGGTAAAGATATTTGAACATAACAAGGCTAACTACATTTGCATATAGAACCTTATAGTCCCAAGCTCTTTATACATTAATATTAAGTAGGATTATATTGTTCTCTGTGGTATACAGTAATGAAAGTTGTCTGGAGGTTTTGATCCAAGCATGCAGCAGAGTCTTTACCGCACAGCTGTGAAGCGAGGGACCATGATGTAATTTTGGTAAAGAGGTGAAGGAAGAATTGAATCTGAACTTTGTACATAATTGGCTACAGATCGTTGTGTTCTTCCCCCAGCTGCCTGCGGCCCTACTGTTCTCTACTCTATGGTTTTCCCCTAGTGGAATCTCTTTCATTACCACGTCCCTCCCACAAGCCTCGCTGCTCACTCCGTGGCGTGTTCATACATGTGCTAGTCTTAGTCTCCTGTCGTCCTCTCTTTTACTGTACTCTCTCACGCTCTTTTTTTCTGTTTTAAAAAGTATGATATCTCACACCCACTCAAACACAACAGAAATCAAAACAAGATAGTTTAATGTTAATTATTAGTTCATTTCCAAGCTGTATTGGGAATAGAGGATACATCTGTTAGTCTTTGGCGGGTGTCCTTAAACTGACAAGTCAAATTTCATTAAAATATTGAGTGATTGCGCAACAGCTCAATCATAATGTCATATTGAAATGGAATTGTAAATACTGTATAGATTGACATATGATAACAATAAACCCTGATCTAACAGTGTACATAATCTGAAAAAAATCACGGAATGCAATTTATGACTGAAACACATGAATACTAATACCCACGTTGACAGCAGTTTTTCATTGTTTTTTTTCTAGCAGTTTCCAGCAGATGATGATTGGCGTTTCCTCAGGGAAAGCTAGGAGGCTGTACAGTTATCTCCTGTGATGTCACTGAACTATACAACCTACTACCTCAACCTGTGGGAACACTGCCTGCATGGGGGGGGGGCAGAAAAAAACTTGTACCTTATTATACATTTGGGGGTGAGGGGTACAGGGGTGGGGGGGGGGGGGGGCAGCAGTTTAGAATATGGCTGGGTAGATGGTGTGAGGTTGATATGAGTACAGTTGGAGTTTGAGCTGGATATGGCTGGGGGTGTTAGCTGTGGTGAGTAGGGCAGGAGACTTGGTTTTTGAGATGAGATTTGGGATATGGCTGTGGTGGGGGGTAGCAAAAAGGGGTAAAGTGAGGATTAGGAATATGACAGGCTTGGGAATAGGGATGGAAAATCTCATGCAGGAGACCAATAGAGGTATGGCACTTGTACAATAAGGTTGTCCTAAGGGTGGGGCTCCACTGGATGTTATCCTTTAACCATTTAACCTTTCACCTCAAGTACCTCTCTCCCCACCCTGCCCCAGCCCTGCCTCTCCATAAGGTTATCACATATCGTCCTGATATGGTATTCCAATACCTTTTCTACAGCCTACCTGTACTGTATACTCCTAGGTCAGAGAGGGGTGTTGTGATGGCCACACAGACACATACCTATAGACACGAGCTTGTGCGACCAGTCACCACAAGTTCGGATCTACGGGTTTGTGGCAGCTGGCAAGTTCTCTTCGGGGACTAAACAAGATGAGGAATAGTCTTGTCTAAACTAGGAAACATGTTAATGATAACGTTATCATTTATAATCCATTTTTGGGAGTCCTGTGTCTGACAGAGGACAATAAGGAAACATAGAATACCAGAATGCCTCCTAAAGGTCATGCGTTATCATTTGAGAAAATGTCTCCTGTATAGTTTACAACTGTCTCCTGTATAGTTCTATACTCTCTATATCCACTCATCTGCTGGACATCTAGGTAGTGAAAACCCACTGTAAGACACAGTCTTCGCGCACACATGGCGCTTCATGACACAAAACAACGAAACACAACACGACATGACACAACGCAATATCAAAACATGACACAATCAATTGTCAGTAATAGAAAATGAAAGAATACCTCACTAACAAAAGAGCAATACAAATTCTGTCAACATTGTTTAGGAATGTACACTTCCCCCAAACATGTAAGCCCCCATGCCATCTTTGTAAGTTTTAAATCATCACTGTATGACTAAATCACTGTGTGTTTATTTCATGAAAATAACTCCAAATATATGTTTTATTTCCCTGAGCCTCCTTTGGCCCTTGAAATGATAATGTGGGTGTTAGGAAACTAATGTTAAGATATTTGTCTGATCATGTAGGTGTTAAGGTATTTACGTACACAGCCCTGATTGGCTGATAGGATGGTCTAGAGACCACCCTTTTACACAGGTGAACAGTCATTGGTCTATTATAAGTAGATCACATCACCTCATGATGGGGGCCAAAACTTTTCATCCCACCTGAACAGGTTGAATTCAAGGATTTTTCTTCCGACAAGCTCATACACAAAAAGTGTATTATCATACTTTTTACAATTTCAGATTTTTATTTAGACCTCAGTGTGGAAATCTAATCTAAAACAAATACAGGAAATCACGTATTTAAATGCAATGCCCCTTTAAAATCTCATGGTAATTCCTCATTAATTTCTTGTCATTTGTTTGCACTTCGGCTCCAAAAAATGTACTTCAGTGAAGGACAGTTGTTAGAATCATTCATACACAAATTGAAATGATATTATTTAAAAAAAAATATTTATTTAACTAGGTAAGAAATGTAGGAAAGCGCATGGAAACCTTGCCTGAATACAGGTTCAGACTAATATGATTGTGGTGTTTGACAATAAGATAATGGACCCATCCTTGAGTGTATAATGAGGTATCAAACTTTTGTCCTGAAAAAAATATATTAAAGCAAGATTTTATATTCTTTATCAAATGTAACCTTCAATAACAAGCCGAGGTTGATACACTGCACTACTATTCTGTTTGACAACTGAAGGAGACCTTCCAAATCTGTCCGTCTGAAATGTATTTTATACCACTTATCAGTTGTGAAAAGATTGAAGATCTCCTGTAATATGGCACAGCGAAGTGGACAAGACACATGACTGTCATATGCGCTTGACGTTGTATAACCCTTATAAGTGACACGTATACTTTTGCCTCTCAATATCAAAATCTGAAAGGGAGGAGAGAGAATAGTACGTTGGTTATTACAATGCCTTATTGCATTTTCATGTTAGCGTATATTCATTATTTTCAAGAGGTAGCCAGGAAAGATCATTCAAGTGTCCACCATTAGTATCCGGGACAGACAATTAATATTTCATTTCAGATATGTCTGCCCATCTTCCTGATTTCTGAATTGTAATATAAAAATTGACCTGTACAGACTTTGCAAATAATATCTGTTACCACTTAAATGTCAGGGTGTGAGTACATTTGTTGAAGAAATACTGCAATGCAGAATTGCAACAAAAAAACTAGTGAAAATGGATTTAAATCTGGCCATAGCTCTTATATAAAGACAATTTAATAACTGCTGTAGAGAAAGTCACCCCAGGGGATAGTGCAGAAGGTATAATTAAACAATGAATAAGACAACAGTCAAATGAAAGGTCACATGAATTAACAGTAAATCAATGAACTCAATGAGTTCTGCTGAGCCACCTTGTCACTCTAATCCCTACAGAAACACAGCACACCTCTTGATTAAGGTGTGTAACAGAAATGATAGACCGTGTGACATTCAACTACAAATTGAAAAGGTCATTCAATTGTCATAGCGAACTGTAAATCACAACAAAACATGGCTCTGAAAGATATTTTTGATTTGAAAATGCAATGTTTCGTTTATGTACTTCACTACACTATCTTTCAGAACGATCACTGTCAAATATTTTTCACAAGCTGAGGGTGAATATACACACGAGGGAGAGATTTAATTAGCTTTATTTATGTTACCGTACTTATCTCCGAGAAATATAGGAATTCACAATCACCGTTAAAAACAATATAGGTACTATAGGGTAAGGTCAGTTGAACATGAGAGAATGAGAGGTACAGAATCATAGGTCAAGTTTCGCACTTATCACGACATACCAAGACCAAGAGAGAAATGAATTGAGAAATGAATAGAAAAATACAGAAATAAGAAAAGAGAAATGCCAACGTACTGGTGTGGTAGTGGGTAGCCAATGGTGTGGGCTGGAGCCAACATGGTGTGGGAACCAAAGAGCTGGTCAGTCCTCGTCTCCTCGCCTGGCATCAAAATGGAGTCAGGCTTGGTGGACAGAGTAGGCCGGCTCTTTCAGTGAAAATACAGCAGGGACCTGGAACAACACACACATTAATTGTTACAACCACATTGTGAAAAGAGCAAAGAGTCTGTCTGACCCCCTTAAACCAGACACACACACACACATACACACACCCAGACACACACACACACACACATACAACACACAGTCACAAACACATCCCAACGTTAGTATACCCAAAAAAAAGAGTTCAGAAACTACTAGCGAAAAAAGCCCAATAATAGCAGCATTGTTAAAAAAAAAGAGAATATCGGCAAATCACCGGCTGAAATTGAAGCAAAGATACTGTCCCCCTCTTTCTTTCTTCTTTCTTTCACCCTCCTGTCTCGCTGTCCTATCCCCAATAACAGGGGTACAAAACCCAAACCCCCAAGATGGAGTTTGAAAAAATCTACGGCGAGCTAGAGACGGCGTAAGGTTGAATGCAGACGGTGAGATGTGGTCGAGGAGGAGCTGTTGTAGCTGCTCAGGGCTGGCTACAGAGAAAGTGGAATTTGTGACCATGCAAAGGAAAGGGTGGTGTTTTCTTTTTTTTTTGGCGCTGCTTCATTTTGCCTGTTGTTTTTTTTTATCCCAGCAGGGTCCTTGGCTGCGGTTCTGACTCTCCTTAGCTGTGCCAAAACGTTGGACGTTTCCTTTTGTTTTAAACTCCCTTGAATTGAATCGAACAAGGGGATGACAAAAAGATATCGCCTCGAACAGGCAGGGGAAAAATTGACCCATAAATGTTCAAAGCAGAGCGAAAGTTAGAGAGGAAAAGAGGAGGGAAAGAAAGAGAGACAGAGAGAGGAAAAAGCGAGTGTGAGAAAGTACAAGATCAAAAATAATAGAAGCTTAACAGAAGATTGAGGAGAGAAAAAAAATAGACATTTCGAAGGAAAAGTGAATACTGAAAAGGACTGCTTTTCGCACCGGACTTTTCTCTGCAAACATGTCTCCCATCTCTCCCCAAACGCGAGCGAGCCAGCTGCCTAGTGAGTCTCCTCACCTCTCCTCCGCCCTCTCCATAACAGAGCAGCCCTCGCCTCAGCCCCAGCCTTTCCAATCTACGCCACGTAGTGAGAGACATAGAGAGAGAGAGCAGCCACTTTTCTCTCCCCTTTCCAAAATGGCTGAGGGCCGGGGCCGGAGAGGGAGACTAGCGCTTGTCACGAGAGGGCTGTCTCACCCCTTCTCACCCTGCTGCAACAGAGCAACTCTCTCTCTTAGTCTCCTTCCTCTCACACACCCTTTGTCCCATTCACTCACTGTCAGGCCAGAGAAATGGCGCACAGTTGTGTCGTCACCCCGTAGGAAGAAGCCTTGGTCAGCCTGGACCAGCCTGCCATGCAGGGAGGATGCTGCTAGTAGTGCCAGTAGTGCCTGGCTGTATGATGATGCTCGAGTCTGGCAAAATATTATCTGCCTATCTGGCACGCGGTCTGGCAGTTCCATCTAGCTAATCTCCTCCTGATGCAGTGATATGTATTTTCTGGCTGTCTGGTTTTGTGTCTCTCTGTCTGAATTGAATGACCCATATCTTTAACCTTTTCAATACTATTCAGGATATGAAAATCACAGAGATTTTGGATCCAGAGGGAGTCATTTCAGTGTCGCACGTGCTAACACCTCATTTCCTCCCGATGTTTAGGGGGATATATTTACCAAGCTGGTACACATTTTCAACACACGACATTGACACAACATTATATTTTTATTTTTTATTAATAATATTTTTGCTTTCTCTCTGTTTTGGTTTGGCAGTAAATTTGTAGCTGCATGAAAACATGACAATTGCAGACTAGTAGGCTAGGTTATTGTTCATCCACATTTTGGACATTTATCAATTATAAATGGTCCAGCATTTTAAATGACTACCTCAAGACCTTAAAAATCCCATCTGTGTACTGCTGTCAGCCAACCCATTTCAGTCTATTGGAAGGTATCTTTATATGTCTGAATGTAGTAACAAAAATGTTCTGCCAAAGACCCTTGCCTTGACAACTATTTTGCTTTGATGGAATTATTCCAAATTAAATGTGCTCCATTCCTTACAATGAATAGGCCTGAATTTAAATAATATTTAATGGCAAAATGTATGTACCCTACCATACACAAACATTATTTTGAACAGTACGCATGTGGCCTGGTCTAAAATAATAACATTAAAATGAATAGGAAAATAAAATATATTTTTGTACATACACATACCCCTCCCCCTTCCATCCCACCAACACGTGAAATAACCTATTTTAAAGCAGTGTCAGGGAGAAGCTGTGTAAATAATAATGGGAACTCTCTCTGTCTCCCAGTCTGCCTGAGTCTGCTGTCTGAGCCCTGCCAAGGGTCTGCTGTCTCCTCTCTTCCACAGCCACAGCCTCAGCCTCACAGCCACCACTTGAATCTCAATGAACACATTTGACTTTCAGGACACACATTGCCAAGTCCCCTGGCTGGCTGTCGCAGTGCCTAGACTAAGTCCCAAATGATACCCCATCCCCCAAAGGGCCCTGGTCAACAGTAGTGCACTATATAGGGTGACATTTTGGAAGCCTAGTCTACGTGGAGAACTAAGGCCTCCTCTGGAGCAGCCGGGGGAACAAAGAAGAAGGCAGATGAGGCAGACATGGGCACAACCCCAGACTAAGGCCCCATACAGCACCCCCTAGAACGTGCCAGAACCCCCAGAGGACAAAGGCCAACACCCTTCTGGGGAGAGGGGTGAGGAAGCAAGGGAGAGAGGGTGACAGACATACATGGTAGGCATAACCCCAGACACCACTGAACCCCAAGAACCCCAGAGAACCACCCAGAACCCACAGCGAACAAAGACTTAACACCCACCAGGACCCAGCCAATGTCAATCAGTAAGGGAGAGAAAGAGAGAGAAGTAGAAAAGACAGGCCAGAGACCCAAAAGATCATAATCACTAGAAGCAATGTAATATACTGTAATATATTGTCATATATTGTACAATATACGAAATACCAGTGCTAACATGATCATGTAAAAATTGGACAGCAATAGTCCAAAATCCTTTACAACTTATGCTAACTGTCAATGGGAAACCAGAGTGACTTACAGGAGCAATTAAGGTTAAGGCCTTGCTCAAGGGCACATCAACATATTCTTCACCCAGTCAGCTCGGTGATTCGAACCAGTGACCATTTGGTTACTGGCCCAATGCTTTTAACTACTGCTGCACAGATGTAATGTAAGAGCAGGTAATGTACAGTGTAATGTGGAGCAATTATGCTGTTTCTTTAAAGCAGTCTTGCGTTCCTCTTACAGTTTTGTGCCCCAACTGGCATCCTATTCTCTATATAGTGCATTACTTTGGACTGATGTGTGCAGAGAGGTTTATCTTTGTCTTCCAACATGTCTCTCTGGGCTCTGAACTCTTTGTTCTTTCCGGTAACTGATGAATCATGTCCACTGAGGCCCAGAGAGTGAACACACTGGTTAAAACCACATAATAGAAAACAACAGCGTCACAAAGACAGACAGACGCACGAAGACTAACGAACCATCACTCAAACAGGGAGAGGACAGTCATAAAAATATATTTTAGATAACGATATAACCACAACATCCAGAGATTCCAGAATTGAGAAAAAAATAAAACATTGTGAAACTATGACCAAAAAGTTAAGAATAGCTGGTCATGAGATGGCAAAGCTGTTAACTAGCTAGCTGCCTACTTAACAACCAAATGACACGCAACATCTGTTTGTAGCGAAGCTAACATCCAGTCCTAGAAATCATGCTTGATTCTCTAACTCTTGTTCTGTTTCTTTCTTTTACCCCTCCCTCATGCCCTCTCTAGCTTCTTCCGTTGCTTGCCATATTATCCAAAAGTCTAGCGCTCTTAACAGAAAAGTGATGAAAGAAGACAGACAGACAAAGGAGGAGAGGACAGTAGAAAGTCAGTAAAGGGATAACACAGCTGCTCAACAACTTTGTTCCCTAATAGCCTCATCTCATCTTCTCTCTCTTTGCATGGTGATCTCATCTATTGCCTCTCCTACAGACAGACACTATAGGCATTGTTGCCTATAGCTGAGATACCATCTTGGAGCACTGTACTCGATGTAGCGAAGACTGGGTTGATTTCATTTTGGGAGTACTACAAGGATAATGTTGCGTCTCCTTTAAGTTGGTGGCAGCTCAGTTGTCAATAGTTTTAGTGTTTCAAAGCACTTCATTTTAATAGTGGCTATGACTGGAGACTGGGATAGAGAAGTCAACTTACTAAAGGACCTGACTGAGATCAGGTGTTTCAGTTTAGACCAAATTAAAGATGTAAAGGCTTATGTGTTTGATACGGACCTTAAAACCTGTTAAAGTCCGAACGGTTGTTTTGGGCCCTGTACTGGGCCCAGCAAGTTTTGTAAGGTACACCCTAAAAAAATGTTGGGTCAGAAAATAGGAAGTGATATACACTGAACAAAAATAAAAATGCAACAATTTCAAAGATTTTACTGAGTTACAGTTCATATAAGGAAATCAGTTAATTGAAATAAGTTTATTAGGCCCTGATCTATGGATTTCACATGACTGGGAATACAGATACGCATCTGTTTGTCACAGATACACTACATGACTAAAAGTATGTGAACACCTGCTCAATGAACATCTCATTCCAAAATCATGGGAATTAATATGGAGTTGGTCCCCCCCTTTCCTGCTATAACAGCCTCCACTCTTCTGGGAAGGCTTTCCACTAGATGTTGAAACATTGCTCCGGGGAATTGCTTTCATTCAGCCACAAGAGCATTAGTTAGGTCGGGCACTGATGTTGGACGATTAGATCTGGCTCGCAGTTGGCGTTCCAATTAATCTCAAAGGTGTTCGATGGGGTTGATGTCGGGGCTCTGTGCAGGCCAGTCATGTTCTTCCACACCAATCTCAACAAACCATTTCTAAATGGACCTCGCTTGTGCACAGGGGTATTGTCATGGTGAAACAGGCAAGGGCCTTCCCCAAACTGTTGCTACAAAGTTGGAAGCACAGACTAATCTAGAATGTATGTATGCTGTATGTAGCATTAATATTTCCCTTCAATGGAACTTAAGGGCCTAACCCAAACCATGAAAACAGCCCAAGACCATTATTCCTCCTCCACCAAACATTACAGTTGGCACTATGCATTTGGGCAGGTAGAGTTCTCCTGGCATTTGCCAAACCCAGATTCTTCCTTCAGACTGCCAGATGGGGAAGCTTGATTCATCACTTCAGAGAACGCATTTCCACTGCACCAGAGTCCAATGGCAGTAAGCTTTACACCGCTCCAGCCGACACTTGGCAATGCGCATGTTGATCTTAGACTTGTGTGTGGCTGCTCGACCATGGAAATCCATTTCATGAAGCTCCCGACGGACAGTTTGGAACTCTGTAGTGAGTGTTGCAACCGAGGACAGAATATTTCAGCACTTGGCTGTTCCGTTCAGTGAATTTGTGTGGCCTGCCACTTCTCGGCTGAGCCGTCGTTGCTCCTAGATGTTTCCACTTCAAAATAACAGCACTTACAGTTGACCGGGGCAGCTCTAGCAGGGCATAAATTTGACAAACTGATTTGTTGGAAAGGTGGCATCCTATGAAGGTGCCACATTGAAAGCCACTGAGCTCATCAATAAGGCCATTCTACTGCCAGTGTTTGTCTATGGAGATTGCATGGCTGTGTGCTCGATTTTCTACACCTTTATAAATGAGAACTTGTTCTCAACTTGCCTACCTGGTTAAATAAAGGTTCAATTAAATAAAATAAAATCTCCTTCGCATAGAGTTGATCAGGCTGTTTTTTGTGGAATGTTGTCCCACTCTTCTTCAATGGCTGTGCGAAGTTAGTGGATATTGGCGGGAACTGGAACACTGTTGTACATGTCGATCCAGAGCATCCCAAACTTGCTCAATGGGGGACATGTCTGGTGAGTATGCAGGCCATGGAAGAACTGGGAAATTTTCATCTTTCAGAAATTGTTTACAGATCCTTACAACATGGGGCTGTGCATTATCATACTGAAACATGAGGTGATGGAGGCGGAGGAATAGCACGACAATGGGCCTCAGGATCTCGTCATGGTATCTCTGTGGATTGAAATTGCCATCGATAAAATGCAACTGTGTTTGAAGTCTATAGCTTATGCCTGCCCATACCATAACCCCAACGCCACAATGGGACAGCCTTTTCACCACGTTGACATCAGCAAACCGCTCACCCACACAACGCCATACACGACCCTGTCTGACATCTGCCCGGGATAGTTAAAACCGTGATTCACCATATTTCTTTTGATGCCCGGGAAGCTGGTGTTTGGAGGATATATTGCCACTCGAAATATCAATATCAACATATTCAAATAGTGATTGACATATTTTCATAAACGTTTTTTATTCATTTATTTGTACTATTTCTTCCTTCCAGAAGATATGGTCCCGACACAAATGCTACCCAAGCCGGCTGGTCATTCAGTATTTTTGTTCTGTATCTATGGACGCGACCAGTTGTGGAAGAAGTACACGATTGTCATACTTGAGTAAAAGTAAAGATACCTAAATAGAAAATTATTCAAGTAAAACTGAAAGTCACCCAGTAACATACTACTTCAGTAAAAGTCTAAAAGTATTTGGTCTTAAATATACTTAAATATCAAAAGTACATGTAATTGCTAAAATATAGTATTGAAAGTAAAAGTATAAATCATTTAAATTTCCCTATATTAAGCAAACCAGACTGCACCATTTTCTTGTTGTTTTATTCATGGATTGCCGGGGGCACACTCCAACACATCATTTACAAACTAAACATTTGTGCTTAGTGAGTCCGCCAGCTCAGAGGCAATAGGGATGACCACAACCCAGTCGTTCTGACTAAATGCTCCAACTATGGCTAACTTACAGTCACGTCAAAAAGTGCAACCAAGAATAACAGCAAGGTAGCTGTATTTGCATTGGTTTCTGCTGTTTTCTAGTGACATTTATTTTGATCCATGACAATGAGCTAATGAGGCTCGATTTCACCTGGCATGTAAAATGTGCTCACTCGTCAGGACACTGTTGTTTAGAGGAGCTAGCCAACAACACAGCTAACACAATCACTTCAAACTGAAGCTGGAAAGACTGCAAATGATCCATAAAAATTATGCCAGCTGATTCATGATTTCGACTGGCTGTGAAACGCAGCCTGCCTGCCTGCTTGTCTGGTCCCGACTCCAGACACATTCATTACTATGGGACAGCTGGAGATCGAATTTCAATATTGAAACAATGTTGTAAATGTTGGAGAGACAGACAGCAAGGTTTATACAAATCTCAGCTGTTGAAAACTAAATGTTAGTCTAAAAAAAAAGTGAGAAAATGTCTTGATGCTTTTTATAGTGGAGATTAAGTTTATATAGTGCCTGGCTGGGCTGATGAGACAGTGGATTGCGCAGTCAGATGGAACAGAGTTAAACAGACATTTTAACGTCATAGATTTAGCCAGTGGCAACTTGTGGAATAGACACCGGCTGGAATGCGGTTTTAACCAATCAGCAATCAGGACTAGACCCACCCGTTGAAGGTGAAGGTGGCTTATGGTAGAGAAAGGAACTTACAATTATCTGATGACAGCTCTGTTGGACATTCCTGCAGTCAGCATGCCAATTGCACAAAACCTTAAAACTTGAGACATCTGCGGCATTGTAATGTGCGACAAAAATGTGCACCTGTGTAATGATCATGCTGTTTAATGAGCTTCTTGATATGTCACACCTGTCAGGTGGATGGATTCTCTTGGCAAAGGAGAAATCATTAACAGGGATGTAAACAAATTTGTGCACACAACTTGAGATAAATAAGCTCTTTGTGCGTATGAACCATTTCTGGGATCTTTTATTTCAGCTCATGAAACATTGGACCAACAATTAACATGTTGTTTTTATATTTTTATTCAGTGAATCATTTGAAAGCTATAGCCCTTGTCTTTTTGGAAATGTCAATACGAATCTTCTGTAGTAGTCACATTGAGCCAGGGGTGAGAGAGGAAGAGAGGGAGATCTAAAGGTTGTAAGAAAGGGGGACCTAATTACTATATTAATCTGTTTGTAATTTCTATTCATCTACAGGAACTGGTGCCTTGGTGTTAATCACCCTGAAAACAATGCCGCTGCTCCAGCCAAGAATACAGCAATATTAACACATCATATCTCACATGACAGGCAGACAGGGAGAGGAGAGAGAGAGAGGGGAGATAGAGAATGAGAGAAGAGAGAAAGAGAAGGAGCGTGTGTGAGAGAGACAGAGAGAGAGAGAGAGAGAGAGACAGACAGACAGACATATGGCGAGCAAGAGAAAGTGAGAGAGTGTGAGAGAAAGATAGATGCAGAGGGAGAGAAGAAGATAGAGATAGCCTGCCTATGAAGCTGTGAGGGGAGCGCCAAGCCCCGACGAAGAAATGCAGGGATTTGCAGTGAAATTAAACTGACTAATGCCATTAATCTACCCAATTGAGCAGCTCCACTGGGAGAGGGGGAGAGGAAAGGGAGAGGAAAGGGAGAGGGAAAGGGGGAAGGGAGAGGGAGAGAGAAGAGAGAGGAGAGGGGGAGGATGATTGTAAGGAACAGAAAAGGGATGGAGGAGGTGGGGTCCCTGGGACTTGCAGAGAATTGCATTTCTCTTTCAGGGGATGCCAGTTTGTAATATGACAGTGTTCTGTAGGCAAGATGGAGGGAGAATGGCGATTAGTACCTGGAGACTAATAGTAAACATTAAACACACAGACAATGTCAAGAGAATAACAACGTTTGAAATAGTATATTATTAGCAGTTAAAAAAAATGTAGCATAACATTTCAAAGGTTACATAAAGCTACGTATTTACAGTGTTTTGACAATGTACAAATATTAGAGTGTATGTATGAATGACGGGGTGGAAATAAATAGGCATATAAACACTGGTTATATTTACATTGGTGTTTCTGACCCAATGGTTGACCTTTTCTTTTGGCAGCAGGTCAGAAATGTTGCTGCACACTGCGGTATTTTGCCTAACAGATACGGAAGTTTGTCAAAGTTTGATTTGCATTCAAATTCATTGTGGGTTTGTGTAATTTGAGGGAAATATGTGTCGCTTACAGTATATGGTCATACATTTGGCAGGAGGTTTGAATGTGCATGTGTAACAGGGTTGGTTATGTTTCCACTTGCCTCTAAAGAAATGTGCATTTAATGTTCAAGCATTCTTATTGGTTAGTTCAACTCTGATGACAATAAGGTGTGTTGTGATTGGCCCCGCTTGCAGATAGGGGGAGATCGCAAACGTCAGGTCTCCCCAGTATGAAAATGTGATGCAAGGGGTAGGTCACGTTCTGAATACTGTTTTCTATTTTCTATTTTACAATGTGTACAAGTTTGCTGTACGTTACTGATTTATACATGTGTACATATGGTACCTGTTAGGGATTGAGGGGCTTTCTGGGATGTGCTTTGGCATATGATTGCTGTAAATACGTGTGTTAGCTAGCATACACCGATGTAATGGTCACATAAGCCACTGCTAACACAGTTGTCTTCATGCTACAGATTTTGCCATCGACAGCCATCAATACCGTTAAGCCCTGCACAACTAACGTGCTGTTTCCCATTTAACAACAGGTATTTACACACGTTATATTTTGTATTGTATTTTTGTATTTTGTTCGCCCAGTATGAAAATGTGATGCAAGGGATTTTGCCATCGACAGCCATCAATACCGTTAAGCCCTGCACAACTAACGTGCTGTTTCTCATTTAACAACAGAAATAAATGCTCAACTGGGACCACTGACCGAAGTGATTTATTTTGAGAAAACACAACGCATGGAGAGTACATGTACATCTGTTACACATGTCGGTTTCCATTTAATTTTGTGGGCAGTGGACACATATCTTGTCTTCTCTTGAGAGCCAGGTATGCCTATGGCGACCTCTCTAAATATCAAGGCTATGCTCACTGAGTTTGTACATAGTCAAGGCTTTTCTTAGTTTTGGGTCAAAACAAGGGCCTTCTTTTGTAGGCCCTAGTTGGTTGGGAACAGAAGCAGCAGATCATCTGCAAACAGTAGACATTTAATGTCAGTCTGGTAGGGTGAGGCCGGTTTCTGCACTGTTCTGTTCGTTGATATAAATGTTTTAAGAGGGTGGGGCTCAAGCTGAATCCATGTCTCAACCCCCGGTCCGAGGAAAGTCATCTCTGTGTTTATTGCCAATTTTGACGACACACTTATTGTTTGTGTACATTGATTTTATAATATCATAGGTTTCCCCCCCACCCCCAACACCGCTTTCCATCAGTTTATACAGCAGGCCATCATGCCAAATTGATTCAACAGCTTTTTTTTTTTTAAATCAACAAAGCATGAGAAGCCCATTTGACATTTGCTCAGGACATTGTTTTCATTGTGGAAATGTTGGAGTCTGCTGTTGATGGTACTGCAGAGTTACTGTGCACAGATTGATTGGTAATTATTGGGGTGAAATTTGTGTCCACTTTTGTGGATTGAGGGGATCAGAACTTGGTTCCAAATATTGGGGAAGATACCAGCACTGAGGATAATATAGAAGTTTGTGGTCTGTATATTTTAACATTTCATTTGGGGTACCATCAACACCACAGGCCTTTTGTGTTTGAAGGGTTTATATTTTGTCCTGGTTTCCTTCTATTTGTTTTTGAATGTTAAGACCCATTTATGAATTTAAAAAAAATATTATTATTTACATAGCAATTCAGACTCGAAATTTAGCTCAGGTGCATTCTGTTTCCATTGTACATCCTTGATATATGCAATTGACTGGACATGATTTGGAAAGGCACACACCTGTCTATTTAAGGTCCCACAGTTGACAGTGGATGTCAGAGCAAAAACCAGGCTATGAGGTTGAAGGAATTGTCCGTAGAGCTCCAAGACAGGATTGTGTCGAGGCACAGATCTGGGGAAGGGTACCAGAAATTTCTGCAGTAATAAAGGCCCCCAAGAACACAGTGGCCGCCATCATTCTTAAATGGAAGAAGTTTGGAACCATCTAGACTCTTCCCCTTCCCCGGCTAAACTGAGCAATCGGGGGATAAGGGCCTTGGTCAGGGAGGTGACCAAGAACCGGATGGTCACTTTGACAGAGCTCCTCTGTGGAGATGGGAGAAACTTCCAGAAGGACAAACATCTCTACAGCACTCCACCAATCAGGCCTTTATTTCAGATTGGCCAGACGGAAGTCACTCCTCAGTAAAAGGCACATGACAGCCCACTTGGAGTTTGCCAAAAAGGCACCTTAAGACTGAGAAAGAAGATTCTCTGGTCTGATGAAACCAAGATTAAACTCTTTGGCCTGAATGCCAAGCTTCACGTCTGGAGGAAACCTGGCACAATCCCTATGCTGAAGCATGGTGGTGGCAGCATCATGATGTGGGGATATTTTTCAGCGGCAAGGACTGGGAAACAGGTCAGGATCGAGGCAAAGATAAACGGAGCGAAGTACAGAGAGATCCTTGATGAAAACCTGCTCCAGAGCGCTCAGGACCTCAGACTGGGGCGAAGGTTCAACTTCCAACAGGACAATGACCCTAAGCACACAGCCAAGAGAAAGCAGGAGTGGCTTCTGGACAAGTCTCTGAATATCCTTGAGTGGCCCAGCAACAGCCCAGACTTGAACCCGATCAAGCATCTCTGGAGAGACCTGAAAATCGATGTGCAGCAACACTCCCCATCCAACCTGCAAAGAAGAATGGGAGAAACTCCCCAAATACAGGTGTGTCAAGCTTGTAGCATCATTCCGAAGAAGACTCCATGCTGTAATCGCTGCCAATGGTGCTTCAACAAAGTTCTGAATAAAGGGTCTGAATACTTATGTAAATGTTACATTTCAGTTTTAGTTTTATTGATTTGCAAAAATATATTACAAACTGTTTTTGCTTCGTCATTATGGGGTATTGTGTGTAGACTGATGATAATTGTTTTTTGTAATAAAATTTAGAATAAGACAAACGTAAAAAATGTGGAAAAAGTCTAGTGGTCTAAATAAGATATGGTACCAGTTAAAAGTTTAAACACACCTACTCATTCAATGATTTTTCTTTATTTCTAGTATTTTCTACATTGTAGAATAATAGTGAAGACATCAAAATGATCAAATAACATATATGGAATCATGTAGTAACCAAAAAAGTGAAAAACAAATCAAAATATGTTTTATATTATAGATTCTTCAAAGTACCCACCCTTTACCTTGCACACTCTTGCCATTATCTCAACCAGCTTCACCTGAAATGCTTTTCCAACAGTCTTGAAGGAGTTCCCATATATGCTGAGCACTTGTTGGCTGCTTTTCCTTCACTCTCCGGTCCAACTCTTCCCAAACCATCTCAATTGGGTTGAGATCGGGTGATTGTGGAGGCCAGGTCATTAATGCAGTCCTCCATCACCCTCCTTATTGGTCAAATAGCCCTTACACAGCCTGGAAGTGCGTTGGGTAATTGTCCTGTTGAAAAACAGATGATAGTCCCACTAAAAGCGCAAACCAGATGGGATGGCGTATTGCTGCAGAATGGCTTATAAAGAATGGCTTATAAAGCCACTGTGCTTCTACACCTGCATTGCTTGCTGTTTGGGATTTTAGGCTGAGTTTCTGTACAGCACTTTGACATCAGCTGATGTAAGAAGGGCTTCATAAATACATTTGACTGCTTGATTGATTGATTGATTGATTGATACCTTGTCTCAACACAACTGATTGGCTCAAACGCATTAAGAAGGAAAGAATGTCAAGAAATGTACTTTTTTCAAGGCAGACCTGTTAATTGAAATGCATTCCAGGTGACTACATCATGAAGCCGTTTGAGATAATTGCCAAGCATGTGCAAAGCTGTCATCAAGGCAAAGGGCGGATCCTCTGAAGAATCTCAAATATAAAATATGTTTTGATTCGTTTAACACTTTTTTGGTTAATACATGATTCCATATGTGCTATTTCATAGTTTTGATGTCTTCACTATTATACAATGTAAAACATTTTACAAATATAGAAAAACCCTGGAATGAGTAGGTGTCCAAACTTGGTACTATATATAAAAATATAAAAACACTGTCATTGGAAGCACAAATAAAACATCCCAAATCACCTAGAGAATATAGGTGTTCGTGAGTGTCTCACCTTTCCATAGACCGGTCATTTTAGCGTGTATTCAAAACTGTTCGGACGCTAAAGACATACATTGGCAGATTGGAGGTACCAACTTCACACAAGTCCCGTGACACCGTTCAGATGCAATAGACGTTCTTGTGAGAAGATCGATTTTTGCAAAGTCTCATAGTATGACAAACACGCTGTAGCGGTGATCTGCTCCACCGCAGATTCGGAAGGCCGCAATTGAGACGCAGCCCATGCCTAAATACTAAACTCAGCAAAAAAAGAAACGTCCATTTTTCAGGACCCTGTCTTTCAAAGATAATTAGTAAAAATCTGAATATCTTCACAGATCTTCATTGTAAAGGGATTAAACATTGTTTCCCATGCTTGTTCGATAAACCATAAACAATTAATGAACATACACCTGTCGAACGGTCGTCAAGACACTAACAGCTTACAGACGGTAGGCAATTAAGGTCAGTTATGAACATTTAGGACACTAAAGAGGCCTTTCTACTGACTCTGAAAAACACTAAAAGAGTGTTCACGCAGATGAGCAGGGTCCCTGCTCATCTGCGTGAATGTGCCTTAGGCATGCTGCAAGAAGGCATGAGGACTGCAGATGTGGCCAGGGCAATAAATTGCAATGTCCGTACTGTGAGATGCCTAAGACAGCCCTACTGTAATGGCTGTTGGTGGAAGGTGAGGACCAAGGTGCAGCGTGGTACGTGTTCATCCTTTTATTAATGGAACTAAACACTGATTAACAAAACAACAACGACGAGAACAACCGAAACAGTTCTGTCTGGTGCAGACACAAAAACAGAAATCAACTACCCATCCCACACAGGTGGTAAAAGGCTACCTAAGTATGGTTCTCAAGACAACGATAGAGAGCTGCCTCTGATTGAGAACCACACCCAGCCAAACAACACAGAGATCCAAAACATAGAAAATTAACATAGAATGCCCACCCTAGTCAAATAACATATTTAAATAACATACCATGGCCTAACCAAAATAGAGAATAAAAACCTCTCTATGGCCAGGGTGTGACAGCTACAAGGAGACAGGACGGACAGCTGATCGCCCTCGCAGTGGCAGACCACGTGTAACAACACCTGCACAGGATCGGTACATTCGAAAATCACACCTGTGGGACAGGTGCAGGATGGCAGCATCAAATGTCCGAGTTACACCAGGAACGCACAATCCCTCCTTCAGTGCGCAGACTGTCTGCGTTTTGCTGAGAGAGGCTGGAGTGAGGGCCTGTAGGCCTGTTGTATAAGGCAGGTCCTCACCAGACATCACCGGCAAACAATGTCACCTATGGGCACAAATCCACCGTCACTGGACCAGACAGGCCTGCTCTTCATTGAGTCGCGGTTTTGTCTCACCGGGGGTGATGGTCGGATTCGCGTTTATCGTTGAAGGAATTAGCGTTACACCGAAGCCTGTACTCTGGAGCAGGATCGAATTGGAGGTGGAGGGTCCGTCATGGTCTGGGGCGGTGTGTCACAGCATCATCGGACTGAGCTTGTTGTCATTGCAATCTCAACGGTGTGCGTTACAGGGAAGACAACCTCCTCCCTCATGTGGTACCCTTCCTGCAGGCTCATCCTGACATGACCCTCCAGCATGACAATGCCATGAGCCGTACCGCTCGTTCTATGCGTGATTTCCTGTAAAACAGGAATGTCAGTGTTCTGCCATGTCCTCCGGACATGCCCGGATCTCAATCCCATTGAGCACGTCTGGGACATGTTAGTTTGGAGGGTGAGGGTTAGGGCCATTCCCCCCAGAAATGTCCGGGAACTTGCAGGTGCCTTGGTGGAAGAGTGGGGTAACATCTCACAGCAAGAACTGTCAAATCTGGTGCAGTCCATGAGGAGGAGATGCAGCTGGTGGCCACACCAGATACTGACTGTTACTTTTAATTTTGACCCCCTCTTTGTTCAGGGACACATTATTCCATTTCTGTTAGTCACATGTCTGTAGAACTTGTTCAGCTTATGTCTCAGTTGCTGAATCTTGTTATGTTCATACAAATATTTACACATGTTAAGTTTGCTGAAAATAAATGCAGTTGACAGTGAGGACGTTTCTTTTTTTGCTGAGTTAAGGTAGTATCTCTAGATTAAACATACAGATATATATGGGACATTTTTTATTATGCTAATTCGATTTCTACAGGGTCACGGACCTCGACTCTAGGGGGGTTTAATTAGTTGATTCTAAGTTTAGTAAACTGAAATGTATGTGTTTTTGCTCTTGGTTCTTTGTTATATGGCCAAAAAGGTTGGAGAAGTGGTTTATCCATACATCTCTATTTTGGACAGCTAGCTCTTCGTGTTGTTGTTCGTTCAGTATTTTCCCAGAAGTGACATTATTCTATGAATTTTTCGATTACATCAAGCTTTTTTCTGACATGGTGTTCCTTCTTTTTTCTTAGTTTATTTCTGAAGTGTTTTAGTGTTACCCCATATTAAAGGTGTATATTTAGGTTTTCTGGGTCACTGTGGTGTTGGTTGGATAGGTTTCGAAATGTTTTTAATTGCTGTCAAAATGCTTAGGTTTTCAGCTTGATATGTTAGCTGCTATGTCAAATATACTGTTCAGGCTTTCTTCTGCTAAGTTTACACCTTTTTGAAAAATGTTGTCTAGGAGGGATTGGATTTGTTTTTGGACAATTGTTCTATGGTAAATTTCAACACTATCTTCCTTCCATCTATAGCATTTCTTAATAGCATGCAGTTTGTTGGACTTAGATGCCTCATGGTAGAGTATTGCTCTTTTCAAGTAGGCTGTGATTTCACTGTGTTATGAAAGGGCTGACTGTGAATTGAAGTTGTATTAAAGTAGTTTATAGTTCTGCTGCCAAGAGATGAGCTGTACAGTCGGTGTACCTAACGTAGGATTCTCCTCGAAGCCTACCAATGACTATCTACAGACCAAGTGTGTGAAAGAGGTGCAGGACTTGCGACCCATTTTTGTTGGTTATGTTGTTGTAGGTGTGTCTAGGGGAGCATATGGGGGAGGGAATGCTGGCCCCTCCAGGTAGGTGTTGGTCCTCCTGTGTGCTGAGGCTGTCCGGTTCTTGTCCAGTTCTGGTGTTTAGGTCACCACAGACTAGTATATGTCCCCGGGCCTGGAAATGGTTGAAAACCCCCTCTATGTTGGAGAAACTGTCTTCGTTAAAGTATGGGATTCTATATTGGGTACGTAGCACACAGGAGAACATTTTTCTCTGTAATTTCCTTATTTATTTCTAACCAGATGTAAAATGCTCCTGATTTAATGAATTAGTAGAGTGGGTTAGGTCTGATCTATACCAAATTAGCATACCCCCTGAGTTTCACTCCTGGTAGTTTGGTGGATGGGACTACCAGCTCTCCATAACCTAGAGGGCAACCAGTGGGGCCATCTCCTCTATAGAATAACAATGTCTGTATTTCAGAAAAGGATTGGAATCAAAGTTATTTTTAATTCAAAACCATTTATTTTTTTGTTCCGTTCCACTGAACCCGACCAGCAAAATAAAGTTCTGAACCGGTTCGGACCCAGAAAAGTACATTATTTTCTGTTCCTTATTAAACCTCTGAAATCATGTATTTTTTAAAAACATTTAGCTCGACATGAAATTACTTCACCAATCAGTGTGGATAGGGCAGCTTGCTAAGGAGCGGGTACGTGATTTAATCTGTATACGGAAGTTGTTAAGAGCAAATTGTATCTTGCCATAACAGTATGACTTAACTATAATGAAAGACAAACACACAAACTGTTCTGCCAGTCACAGTGTTTGGTGCAACAAGTTATCTAGCTAGCTAACAAGCTTGTGTGTGCCGAACAGCACAAGAATTAAAAACACATCTTACCTCTTTGTAGTTAATAATGCAATGTGAAATGTTGTAACTATAGTATCTGTAACTAACATTAAAAAAAGTTTATGCATTCTTCTCCAAATTTAATGTTGTCAGTAGGATACAGTAAACTATGCTTCAGAGGGGAGGGGCAGGTAGTCTACACACACACACACACACACACACTGGCAAAGATTTCCAGCTGCCAGGCAAAAACTGGAAGAAGTTTCTGAGTGACAGAGTTGGAGACAGAGTTAGGAGCTTCGTTGCGATTTTTGTGGGACTGGATACAATTGCCTGGAACATAAAATAATGTTATTAACCGGTTCCAATACTTTTAAAATAGCAGTTCTCTTCTGGAACAGCATAGATCACTTTTGTTTCCGGTTTGGGTTCCGTTCCTCAAAAAAAGAAAAATCTCTCTCCCTCTCTCTCTCTCCCCCCCCCTCTCTCTCTCTCTCTCTCCCTCTCTCTCTCCCCCTCTCTCTCTCTCTCTCTCTCTCCCTCTCTCTCTCTCCCTCTCTCTCCCTCTCTCTCTCTCTCTCTCTCTCTCTCTCTCTCTCGCTCTCTCTCTCTCTCCCCCTCTCTCACTCCTCCCTCTCTCCCCCTCTCTCCCTCCCTCTCTCTCTCGTTCTCTCTCAAGGATACTGCTATGAACAGCACCTTGATCCATCAGTGGGGAGGGGGTGTCTGTTATGTGGGAAGGAGGAGAATGTGGGAAGGAGTTTTTTTTTATTGTTCCAGGCTGACTATGGACCTATACGTTGGAGGGTCAACTACCTAGTAAACTACCTTTTGGGGCATGCAAAAATGGCAGTGTGGAAGACCAGGAAACGTGAGATGATGCTGGGGCTGGTGCAGGCTCAACACTGGAGCATGAATATGGGGGGCTGATTATTAATTGTTTGGGGGACTGTGTGGGGCATCAGGGGGAGGAGGGGGGCTTAGTTCTAACTTTTTAGGTCTGTTATAATGAAGTAAAGTTTAGTGGTTTTTATTAAAGTTATTTTTTGTAATAAAATAAAAATTATCTCTCGTCTGTCTGTCTATCTGTCTGTCTGTTTGTCCCTACCATCGTCTCACCCCCCCCCCCCCCCTTTCGCTTCTCCCCCTCGTCTCTCTGCTCCGCCCCTCGTCTCTCTCTCTCTGTTTCATTTTGAACCCTGCTCTGGTAGACAGGGATGGAGAGAGTAGGGAGAGAAAGCAGAAAGAGAGGGGTGGCTCCATGGTTACCTGGCATTGGGCCATCTCATTACACCGCCAATTGATTCTGGCCTGCCGCCACATCCGTTCACCCTACCTCCCCCCTCCCCCTGAACCCCCAAATCCCCACCTGCCAGCCAGCCAGCCACCTTCCCATCATGCACCTTGCTCAGACTGTCTGCAGTGCGGGAGGAATTCAGAGCACACACAAACATACCAAACACAGCTTTACTTTACAGAGACACTAACCTGCCTCAATCACAGTCCCAAAAAGCTCAGAATCCAAAGAACAGGCAAACAAACACAAATATACGGAGAGCAACTTTTTGCCAAACGAGTGATAAAACCAATTGCACCCCCCAAAATGTCATACATCACCACATTGTTTACAGAGGTGTCAGAGGCAACTGGTAACATCTCCCTTTGATCTGAGAAGGAGCTAAACAGATGTGATACAGAATGCCATGAAGATCCTAAAATTTCAAGCAGATAAGCCTCTTACAGAATGAACCAAACCAACGCTTTAGCAGCCAATGGATCACTGTGTACACACCTACAACATGCAGGTACTACTACTACTACTATTGATAATAAATAATATTAATAATATATGTCATTTAGCAGACATTTTTGTCCAAAGAGACTCAGATGTGGTATCTTAATTTGATCACTCTGTTGTTGCATAGAATGGTCCAGCGCCGCAGGAAATTCGAATGATCCTCGTGATTTACATAAACTCACTGAAAACCTGCAGTTCTCTCTCTCACTATAACCCACACCTAAACCTTACGCCTCTATAGCATATCAAAATGAATTTCCATTCTAAATTGTCACTTTGAAGGACCCATTTTGTAGAACCCTCTGTGGAAATGGTCCTACATGGAACCCAAAAGGGTTCTATATGGAACCAAAAAGGGTTCTCCCTGGAACCAAAAAGGATTATCCTATGGGACAGTCAAAGAACCCTTTGGGGGGGGAATTCTAAGAGGGGACGCAACCAAGACGCTTGGGAGTGAAAGGATTCTCTGCTTTAACTTACACAAAAACCTTGTGACAAAAATCCAGTTCCATAAACTGTACAACACACTGCATGTACTGTTAGACACTGCATTATCTCTCGTGGACAGACATGTAACATAACTGGTATTGTAGCATCTGTCAACAGACAGTGGGATGCGATGGCAAAACAACGACCCGGTACGCAGGATCATCTGGACAGATCACGATTTCACAGGTGTTCGCATATTTCGAATTTCGTAAGGGGGAAGAGACATTTGGCCCTTAGAACTGCGCAACTTGTAAAGAGAGGTGGGTGGAGTTACCGCCCTGCTCCTCGTTCTAGTATCTTTTCTATCACGTCTGCCCCCCAGAACTTAACCGAGTATCTGATGGAATTACGCAATAGTTCAGTTCTGATTTTGGGAGAATGGACACTGCATGGACTGAATGGATTGTTAGTAGACAGAGAGAGCTCAAACAAGAACCAGGCCATTCTTCAAACACAGCTTTTTTTTTTTGCAAGCCAACAGAACCAATCACAGGCCAGCCAATGTATCATGTGACACATATCTTGCCTTGTCACAGACTTCCAGTAGTGACTGAGTTAGTTCGTGGAAGTCTGTGTTCTGTTTCATGCTCTGTTCTGTTTCGCCCCACCAATCAGTGCCACATGTGACACGTGTGCTTTGCCTTGTCACAGACACTGACTTTCAGTAGCTGTGACTGGGTTCACGGAGGTCTGCTGTGCTCTTTCCTGGCCCACCCGGCCCTGGAATAGACAAACACGTACTCTCTTGATGGCTGACGATAATCAACAAGCTCTCACAGTCTCGCTGCACAATTAGACATTTCTTGAAACGTCAAATTTCAAAGTTGCTCCAAATGTCAAATTTAGAAGGTTAACCAAAAAGGGTTCTTTTTTATAAAGGGATGAGGTTAAAACATTAGATTTAGGCACTCATTCCAAATGGCTAAAGTAAGGAATAAGGTTTGGGATAGGGTTAAAATAAACGTATAAAAAAGGAATGTTCACCACTGGGATCAAACGCGTAACCTTTTGATCCATAATCAAGAGATTACCCAAGCGTACTTGATGGTAATAGCACTCACTGTCGCCCCTTGTGACTGTTTTTGAAGGCATTTCCCGACATCCCGAAGAAATGGATAGACTTCCGATTTCAAAGTCACTCTTTAGAGATCTGCCTGCTATAATACCACATCAGTAATGCGAGTGCATATTACATGTAGGCCTGTGTGCATGTTTGTTTGTATGAACCCGTTGACAATACTTAACCCATACTGTTACCAGTAAGCCCAACTATAATATACGTTATAAAACTGGTTTGGATTCTGGATGTTGATGGACACACCTATGCCTGCTAACAATTCCATCTGAAAATTATCACTGCACGTCAATAAGAATATCATGGTCATGTTGCTGTCTGAATAATCTCCTGTATTTATCTCGCACATTATTTCCCCTTGCGTCCAGCCTAGCATTTAGTTTGGAACGTTCGGTCTGCCTGTCCGACCTTAAAAACATTGTCTCACTTGTCAGTAACAACAGAAGCAAATCGAACAACTAGATTTTTTTCTCTCCAGAATACATCGTCTGATGGAATAATGAAATTGTATGAATGACATATCAAAATAACGTTTTAATGAAAATATGTAATTCATTGTTATTTCAATATGTTGTCAAACAGTTTTATAAAAGCAATAAGGTGGTGCTGTATCGTGTCGGGCCAAACAACACCATTTACCTGTGACTGTCTTCATGATACAGCACTGCCTCTTGTGCCTTATTCATTCTAGAGTACCTGTTTAGTTCATTTCATAGCACTCCTACAATACCGCACAGCAAGGCCCGTATCCACGAAGCATCTAAGAGAATAAGTGCTGATTTAGGATCAGTTTTGCCTTTTTAGATAATAATGACCGATATGGACAGATCCTACATCAGCACTCCTACTCTGAAATGCTTTGTGGATATGGGCCCAGATCCCCTCCTAAGAGACCGATCTGGGCCTGCTGTATGTGATTTATTACTCTCTACACGAAGCCCTGAGTCTGTAGTAGGTACTGTATGTACTGTAAGCTCCGTTACATTTGCATCAGACTCATATTCCCCTGCCCAGCTGAGAGACAGCTTATGGATGGAGAGAGCAGTGCTGTCTAGCATCCACGCACATGCGTACGAACGAACACACACACACACACACACGCACACGCACACGCACTCACACTCACACTCACACACACACACACACACACACACACACACACACACACACATACACAATACCTGGAACACCTGTGTCATTACTTACACTCAGGAAATGGGCCTATAAAGGGAATAGAGTCAAAACATACTCTGTCCCTCTCCATTCAGTGTGTGTGTGTGTGTGTGTGTGTGTGTGTGTGTGTGTGTGTGTGTGTGTGTGTGTGTTAAGGTGAAGCATGTGTATGCGTTTGCTTGCTTGCGTGTGTGTTTTATGTTGAATCACGGATCGTACTGTGAGCTGTTTGCATAACTGAACCCTTGCAAATTCAATGATATGTCCTAAGAATCAGTGAAATCATAATCATAAGTCCTTTCCTCCCTTTCTTTCTTCCCTCTCTCTTTCCCTCGTTACACCGACACTTCCTGATCTGCTCAGCCCCCAAGGGTGAGAGTGTGGTTTAAGGAGGTGAGTATAGAATTAGCACAGTTATACCAAAGACAGACACATTATAGAATTATCTCAGCAATAGCAGTGAGGGCAGACACATTCTATTCAATATAGAATTAGCACAGTGAAGCAGTGAAGTTATCGAACTGAAGGCAGGCATCTTATAAAACTTGTGTGGTTAAAGAACTACTAAAGACAGACAGAGTTTTGATTTACAACTAATGTGAATACAATGTGAAATCACCAGAAAACGTGACCATGGTGTTGGATTTAGGTTCAAAGTTGAAATGCCTCTAAGTTGATTACTCTAATCCGTTTTTCACATGGATTCAAAAGCATCGCATAGGGTTTTTGGTTGAAATTACATGGCGGGGGGATTCAACAAGTTGTTGACCAGTGGGAATCTTCTCTTCCTTTATATGACTTTTTAAAACATTAATAGCACAGTGCCTATAGGCCTCTGCATGCAATGCCCTGATGCATTTAGTGCTAAAATCTCATATAGCTGAACTGTGAGGTGGATAATTACTGTTTTAGGAAAGTAAAGAAGCCAATAAAACAATAGGCTATGAATATTTGCATATGCTAAACATCGAAACACAAGGTACAGGGTTTCTGTAATTTGTTATAGGCTGTTTTTAAGGACATGTGCAGTGCATTCGGAAAGTATTCTGACCTCTTGACTTTTTCCACATTTTGTTTACGTTACAGCATTGTTATTATTTTACTCATCAATCTACACACAATACCCCATAATGACAAAGCAAAAACAGTTTTTTAGAAAATTTTGCAAATGTATAAAACAAAAATATTTAAAAAATACCTTATTTACATAAGTATTCAGAACCTCTGCTATGAGACTCGAAATTGAGTTCAGGTGCATCCTAAAATGTTTCTTCAACTTGAATGGAGTCCACCAGTTGTAAAATCAATTGATTGAACTCGATTTGGAAAGGCACACACCTGTCTGTCTACCTAAGGTTCCACAGTTGACAATGCATGTCAGAGCAACAACCAAGCCGTGAGGTCAAAGGAATTGTCTGTAGAGCTCCGAGACAGAAATGTGTCGATGCATAGATCAGGGAAAGGGTAAGAAAAAGTGTCTGCAGCATTGAAGGTCCCCAAGAACACAGTGGCCTCCATCATTCTTAAATGGAAGAAGTTTGGAACAACCAAGACTCTTCTTAGAGCTGACCGCCTGGCCAAACTGAGCAATCTGGGGAGAAGGGCCTTTGTCAGGGAGGTGACCAAGAACCCGATGGTCACTCTGACAGATCTCTGCAGCTGTCCACCAATTAGGCAATTATGGTTGCCAGATGGAAATCACTCCTCAGTAAAAGGCACAGCGTGCCTGGAGTTTGCCAAATGGCACCTAAAGACTCTCAGACCATGAGAAACAAGATTCTCTGGTCTGATGAAACCAAGATTTAACTCTTTGGCCTGAATGCAAAGCTTAACGTCTGGAGGAAACCTGGCGCCATCCCTACAGTGAAGCATGGTGGTGGCAGCATCATAATGTTGGGATATTTTTCAGCGGCAGGGACTGGGAGACAAGTCAGGATCGAGGGAAAGATGAACATAGCAAAGTACAGAGAGATTATTGATGAAAATAGCTGTGCGGCAACACTCCCTATCCAACCTGACAGAGTTTGAGAGGATTTGCAGAGAAGAATTGGAGGTGTACAGCTGTGACAAGCTTGTAGCAGCATAGCCAAGAAGACTCGAGGCTGTAATTGCTGCCAAAAGTGCTTCAACAAAGTACTGAGTAAAGGTGTCTATATAAACTCAGCAAAAAAAGAAACGTCCTTTCACTGTCAACAGTGTTTATTTTCATCAAACGTAACGTAAAAATATTTGTATGAACATATATAACAGATTCAACAACTGAGAAATAAACTGAACAAGTTCCACAGACATGTGACTAACAGAAATTGAATAATGTGTCCCTGAACAAAGGGGGGTCAGTATCTGGTGTGGCCACCAGCTGCATTAAGTATTGCAGTGCATCTCCTCCTCATGGAGTGCACCACATTTGCCAGTTCTTCCTGTGAGATGTTACCCCACTCTTCCACCAAGGCATGTGCAAGTTCCCAGACATTTCTGGGGGGAATGGCCCAAGCCCTCACCCTCCGATCCAACAGGTCCCAGACGTGTTCAATGGGATTGAGATCCGGGCTCTTCCCTGGCCATAGCAGAACACTGACTTGCAGGAAATCTCGCACAGAACGAGTGGCTGGTGGCATTGTCATGCTGGAGGGTCATGTCAGGATGAGCCTGCAGGAAGGGTACCACATGAGGGAGGAGGATGTCTTCCTTGTAATGCACAGTGTTCAGATTGCCTGCAATGACAACAAGCTCTGTCCGATGATGCTGTGATAGACCGCCCCAGACCATGACGGACCCTCCACCTCCAAATCGATCCTGCTCCAGAGTACAGGCCTTGGTGTAACGCTCATTCCTTCGACGATAAATACGAATCCGACCATCACCCCTGGTGAGGCAAAACCACGACTCGTCAGTGAAGAGCACTTTTTGCCAGTCCTGTCTAGTCCAGCGACGGTGGGTTTGTTGCCCATAGGCGCCGTTGTTGCCGGGGATGTCTGGTGAGGACCTGCCTTTACAACATGCCTACAAGCCCTCAGTCCAGCCTCTCTCAGCCTATTGCGGACAGTCTGAGCACTGATGGAGGGATTGTGCATTCCTGGTGTAACTCGGGCAGTTGCCACTGCGAGGACGATCAGCTGTCTGTCCTGTCTCCCTGTAGCACTGTGTTAGGCATCTCACAGTGCAGACATTGCAATTTATTGCCCCGGCCACATGTCTCCTTGCAGCATACCTAAGGCACATTCACGCAGATGAGCAAGGACCCCCGGGCATCTTTCTTTTTGGTGTTTTTCAGAGTTAGTAGAAAGGCCTCTTTAGTGTCCTAGGTTTTCATAACTATGACCTTAATTACCTACCGTCTGTAAGCTGTTAGTTTCTTAACGACCGTTCCACAGGTGCATGTTTATTAATTGTTTATGGTTGATCAATGAAGATCTGTGAAGTTATTTGGATTTTTAGGAATTATCTTTGAAAGACAGGGTCAAGAAAAAGGGTTTATTTATGTAAATGTGGTATTTTAGTTTTTCATTTGAATAAATTAGAGCATTTATAAAAACCCGCTTTTGCTTTGTCATTATGGGGTATTGTGTGTAGGTTGATGAAGAAAAAAAACTATTTAATTAATTTTAGAATAAGGCTGTATCATAACAAAATGTGGAACAACTCAAGCGGTCTGAATACTTTCCAAATGCACTGTAAATGTGGCTCTTTTGGCCAATATCCCTTGTTTATTGATGGTGCGGACTACGTGGATGGGTTATGCCCTAATGGGTTACGCACTCCATGCATATGGATGACAGTTCAATGTCTCAAATGTCCGATCAATTAAAATCTTTCCGGTCACTGGTCAGGCGCCAAGTTTACCTAACAAAAACCCAAACCTGTCATCAAGGCAAAGGGTGGCTACTTTGAAGAATCTAACATCTAAAATATATTTTCATTCGTTTAATACTTTTTTGGTTACTACATGATCCCATATATGCTATTTCATAGTGTTGATGTCTTCACTACTATTCTACAATGTAGAAAGTAGTAAAAATAAATAAAAACCCTTGAAGGAGTAGGTGTGTCCAAACTTTTGACTGGTACTGCATGTGTGCACATACGCATGTGTGAATGTGTACATGATGAAATACTCTACTTCCCCAATAGTGTTTCAGGCAGCTACACAAAGGAAGGCAGTAGTTGAGGGTTACGTTTTTAGAGTTTGGCTCTCTGAGTGCTGGAGGTGGGCCTCCCCAGATTGGGGCCCCTTTCCTTTCCTTTAGATGCACAAGGGTTGTCTAAGGACACAGTGAACCGGGCTACCCGATCTGAGAGGCCGAGCAAGGGGGGCAGCGACGGGACGATGGGCCGGCTGGAAGGAACACACAGAGAATCCTTGTAGCCCAAAACCGACCGGTCGGCTGGCTCAACCATTGCTGGTGGGAGGGGGGGGGAGAGGGATGTGATTGGAGGGGAGAGAGAGAGAGGAGGATCCATGAGGAGGGGCAGTAGGAAAGAGGATAGATTCATGTAGGGAAATAACAGAAAGGAGACAGAGAGAGAGAGGGAAAGGGAAGGGAGAGAGAGAGGGAGAGAGGGCCAAATGTAAATGGAAAACTGTATATTTCCACTGTTGTTTAGAGAAAGTTGACAATCCAAAGCTACATGGAAATAGCATCATAACTTCATTCGTTTTTGCTCTGATATCTTGATTTATGGATCGTAGGAGACCTGCCTTTCAGAGCACCTCATGGCTATAGACGGTTGTCATTTAGGCAGTGTTACTTTAGTGTTCTTGGGCACAGCTACTATGGTGGTCTGCTTGAAACATGTTGGTATTACAGACTCAGACATGGAGAGGTTGAAAATGTCAGTGAAGTCCCTGGCCACTAGGAGCGCTGCCTCTGGGTGAGCGTTTTCCTATTTGCTTATGGCGGAATACAGCTCATTGAGTGCATGGGAGTGCATTTACTGGCATGGGAAACATATGTTTACATTGCCAAAGCAATTGAAATAGATAATAGACAAAAGTGAAATAAACAATAAAAATGTACCGTAAACATTAGACTTTAAAAAAAGTTCCAAAAGAATAAAGATATTTCAAATGTCATACATGTCTACATACAGTGTTGTAATGGTGTGAAAATAGTTAAAGTACAAAAGGGAAAATAAATAAACATAAATATAGGTTGTATTTACAATGTTTTTTGTTCTTCACTGGTTGCCCTTTTCTTGTGGCAACAGGTCACACATTTTGCTGCTGTGATGGCACACTGTGGTATTTCACCCAGTGGGAGTTTATCAAAATTGGATTTGTTTTCGAATTCTTTGTGGGTCTATGTAAAATGAGGGAAATATGTGTCTTTAATATGCAGGGATGCAAACTGGTGAGAGCCCACAAAGGTGACACTTTTTTTTACACTGAAACATGCAAAAAATCTGCTCTGCATGCACGTTTTACATTGTACACAGGATATTTTTGCTGAATTCTGCACACAGAGTCTCAATTTTGTGTTTGTCCCATTTTGTCAATTCTTGGTTGGTGAGCGGACCCCAGACCTCACAACCATAAAGGGCAATGGGTTCTATAACTGATTCAAGTATTTTTAGCCAGATCCTAATTGCTATGTCAAATTTTATGTTCCTTTTGATGGCATAGAAGGCCCTTCTTGCCTTGTCTCTCAGATCGTTCACAGCTTTGTGGAAGTTAACTGTGGCGCTGATGTTTAGGCCTAGGTATGCATAGTTGTTTGTGTGCTGTAGGGCAACGGTGTGTAGATGGAATTGGTATTCGTGGTCCTGGCAACTGGACCATTATTTTTGTCTTACTGAGATTTACTGTCAGGGCCCAGGTCTGACAGAATCTGTGCAGAAGATCTAGGTGCTGCTGTAGGCCCTCCTTCGTTGGGGAGAGATCATCAGCAAACAGTAGTTTGAATCTGAACCTTTCACCTATTACTACCTGTCAGGGCAAGGATATTGAGGTTGTAATCTCATAAATATCTTGGAATTTTAATTGATGACGGCCTCTATTTTAAATTGCATAATCAACAACTTACAAAAAAATTGAAGCTGAAATTGGGATTTTATTTTAGGAATAAGGCCTGTTTTTCTTTTGAAGCCAGAAGGACGCTAGTATCAGCTACATTTATGCCTTTACTAGACTATGGGGATATTTTATATATGAATGCTTCCGCTCAGTGTTTGAGATCAATTGACACTCTTTACCATGGCACTTTGAGATTTATTTTAAACTGCAAAACCCTTACGCACCACTGCACTTTGTATAGGTTGGCTGGCCTTCTCTAGTCACTCGTAGGCTCAGTCACTGGAATACTTTCATTTACAAAGCCATTTTGCGTTTACTACCTTTTTATTTGTGCATTTTTATTGTTCAGAAATGTGGTGGGTACTCTCTTCGTTCGCTGGACTTTATCCTGCTAACTGTTCCAAGTGTCCGAACTGAATTTGGTAAAAGGGCTTTTATGTACTCTGCGCCATCGTCTTGGAACACCTTACAAAATACTTTTAAACTGTAAGAACTTGTCCCGATTGGTGTTTTTAAATCACTGATGAAGGATTTTGAGGCTGATTCCCTGACCTGTCAATGTTTTTAATTTGCTCTTTTATACTCTTGTGAATTCAATGGTTTTTACTAGATTACTTGTAGTTTTTCATGTTGTCTGTCTGTATTTTTTTTGTAATGACTTGGTGCTGCCTATCTTTGCCAGGGTGCTCTTGAAAAAGAGATTTTAATCTCAATGAGCCCTTCCTGGTTAAATAAAGGTTAAATAAAAATAATAAAAGTAGACATTTGACTTCAGATTCTAGTAGGGTGAGGCCGGGTAGCTACAGACCTTTCTAGTGCCCTCACCAATCCGTTGATATATATGTTGAAGAGGGTGGGGCTTAAGCTGCTTCCCTGTCTCACCCCCAACCTTGTGGACATTTTTTTGTGTGTTTTTTGCCAATTTTAACCGCACACTTGTTGTTTGTGTACATGGATTTTATAAAGTTGTATATTTTCCCCCCAACACCACTTTCTGTCCATTTGTATAGCAGGCCCTAATGTCAAATTGAGTCGAAAGCTTTTTTTAAATCAACAAAGCATGAGAAGGGTGTATACGTGGTCTGCCGTACGGAAATTTGGTAAAAAGCCAATTTCACATTTGCTCAGTATATTGTTTTCGCTGACAAAATGTATGAGTCTGCTATTAATGATAATGCAGAGGATTTTCCCAAGGTTGCTGTTGATTTTCTTTTATTTCACCTTTATTTAACCAGGTAAGCTAGTTGAGAACAAGCTCTCATTTGTGACTTGGCCAAGATAAAGCATAGCAATTCGACACAAGGTTGCTGTTGATGCATATCCCATGGTAGTTATTGGGGTCAAATTTGTCTCCATTTTTGTGGATTGGGGTGATCAATCCTTGGTTCCAAATATTGGGGAAAATGCCAGAGCTGAAGATGATGTTAAAGAGTTTAAGTATAGCCAATTGGAATTTGTGGTCTGTATATTTTATAATTTCATTTAGGATGCCATCAACTCCACAGGCCTTTTTGGGTTGGAGGGTTGGTATTTTGTCCTATAGTTCATTCAGTGTAATTGGATAATCCAGTGGGTTCTGGTAGTCTTTAATAGTTGATTCTATGATTTGTATTTTATAATGTAAATGTTGTTGCTGTTTGTTCTTTGTTATAGAGACAAAAAGATTGGAGAAGTGGTTTATCTAACTCTTTGTGTTGTTGTTTGTTTAGAGTTTTTCAATTTTCCCAGAAGAGGTTAGATTCTATGGATTCTTCAACTACATTGAGCTGATTTCTTCCGCACTGTTCCTTCTTTTTCCGTAGTGTATTTCTGTATCGTTTTAATGATTCACCATAATGAAGGCTTAAGTTTTCTGGGTCTCTATATTTTTGGTTGGATAGGTTTCTCTATTACTTTCTTAGTTTTTCATCAAACCATTTGTCATTGTTGTTAATTTTTTGATAGGGAAGCTGAGAGGTCAAATATACTGTTTAGGTTTTCTACTGCCAAGTTTACAACTTCACTATTACAGTGAAACATTTTGTCCAGGAAATTGTCTAGAAAGGTTTAAATTTGTTGTTGCCTAATTGTTTTTTGGTTAAATTCCACACTACTTTCCTTCCATCTATACAATTTCTTAATGTTATTCAGTTCCTTTGGCTTTGATGTCTCATGATTGAGCAAAGCTCTGTTCAATTTGAGTGTGATTTTGCTGTGATCTGATAGGGGTGTCAGTGGACTGACTGTGAATGCTCTAAGAGACTCTGGGTTGAGGTCAGTGATAAAGTAGTCTACAGAACGACTGCCAAGAGATGAGCTATAGGTGTACCTACCATAGGAGTCCCCACGATGTACATACCCAGCGTACGACAAAGCTGCAGGAGTTGTAACCCGTTTTTGTTGGTTATGTTGTCGTAGTTGTGTCTAGAGGGTCTTATGAGGGAGGGAATGCTGTCACCTCCGTGTAGGTGTTTGTCACCCTGTGTGTTGAGGGTGTCAGGTTCTTGTCCACTCTGACTCTCCTGTCCCCCTCTCTCTCTCTCTGTTGCTACACACAGACCTTCTCTGAGTGCCCTCTTTGCTCCTCTCCTCTCTATCTCCCCTGGGTTGTTCCACCACAAGGAGGACAAGAGGATTGACACCCACCCTCTCAGATTTTCATGAAATCGTATAATTAGTTAGTAACAGATACGATTAGTAATCCAGAAACATTCAGACCCCCAGACCCCCACCCAGACCCCCACACCCCACACCCCACACTCCATCCAACCCAACAACAAGTATACAGTATCAGTTCTATATGGTTGACAAATAGTATGAAGCTGTGGCTTCGAGTATTGATTCTCCATTATATGTAATGTATTCCCTGTGAATCCATTGATGTTTTTTCTTTCTCTTTTTTCTTTTGATATCGCTTGCATTATTTACCATAAAGTTGTATGAAAGTACCAGGTCTGAACACTAGATGCTGCTTTTCCTGCTATACAGCTACACTCATATCCATTTTGCTGGTCTCTTGTGTTTATTCACAACATCACAACATTTACTTTGCAACTTTGGGTAGTAACCATAATATCTGGCTCGTTATTCAAATAAATGTTATGGTCCTCCTCACAATTCAAGCCAGTCCTCCGTGAAAGCAAATCAGTTTGCCCTTCTCTTAGCAACCTAATGCTTCAACCCAACTCTCCTTGACTAGTCCAACAAGTGCCAGCTCTCTAAGAGGCCTATCACTATGCAAAATTGTACAGTGGCTTCAGAAAGTATTCACACCCCTAGACTTTTTCCACATTTTGTTGTGTTACAGCCTGAATTTAAAATGGATTATATTGAGATTTTGTGTCACAATATCCCATAATGTCAAAGTGGAATTATGTTTTTAGAAACTTTTACAAATGTATTCAAAATGAAAGGCTGAAATTTCTGGACTCAATTAGTATTCAACCCCTTTTTTATGGCAAGTCTAAATAAGTTCAGGAGTAAAAATGTGCTTAACGAGTCACATAATAAGTTGCATGGAATCACAAAAGACCAGCGAAATAAACACAAAAGACCAGCGAAATGGATAAAAGCATGTGGCGGTATAGTAGGAACAGTGGCATCTAGTGGTCAAAACCTGGTATTCATACTACTTTCTGGTAAATAATGCAAGTGACTTCAAATACAAATATCTCTGAACATGGGTAAAAACTTCACCAGATTCACAGGGAATACATTGCATAGTTTGGAGAAGCAATACTACAAGCTGCAGCTTCATACTACTTGTATACTGGATACTGGATTTACCTAGGGTGTGGGTAGTCCATGGGTGACTATTGACCAAGAAAATGTGGATTCCTCATGTCTTACTCATTGGTAAAAATACGTTTGGTACAAATCGGATGTTGTGTACTATATTTACTGAATATTATCTGAATCCTATTAATTAAGAAGGCCAGATACTTTTTAATTTCAACAAGAAATTATGTTTCAGGATGCCAATCTTACTTGCTTCTAACTACAGAAGCAATTGATTTCAGAACAATCTGAGATGGTGGGTGTCATGACTTGTTGAATTTACATGGAACGCCTCTCCCTCTCCCCTTCGTCCCTCTGTCTGTTCCTACACACCTTCTCTCATCGCTCTTCTTTCTTTTTCCCCCTCTCCTATCCCCCTTCTCCCGTCCTTTACCTCCCTCTCCCTCTCTCCCCTAGTTCCTCCCTGTCTCTGTGAGTTTGTGTGAGTGTGTCTGGGCTCTGCTGGATAGGCTTTGTCCTGTGAACAGTGGAGGCCGGTCCTGCCCACAGGGGCTAGAGCCATGAATACCTGCACTGTGAGAGTAGCACTCTTTCACTTCACACCGCTTTCTCTACAGGAATGCCTAACCAGTGAGGTAAGACACACACACTCACAACACACACAGACAAACACAAAGCACCCCAGTATGCATGCCACGCACACGCAACATACACAAACGCCAGTATGCACGCAAACACAACTACACACTTTCTCACTTTCTTTGTCTTACACACACATACATGTACGTGCAAACACACTCACACACACCCCAACCATACACACAACACACACTGAATGAGTCATGATGTGATGAAAAGCCAGTGTTTTGTGCGTGAACTCTCTCACCCTGGACTCACATCCTGAGAGCCTTTCTCCTCCATCAGTCTCTGCAGAGCATTCCCTCTAATTAACAACCATCAGCTCCAATATCATTAGACCACTCTCCCCTATCTCCCACAGGCCGAATCTTCCCTTGTCTCCCCTAGTCTCAGCCCAGGCTCCCCCTCTCACCCATAACCACAGGCCAAACTCACCTCATTTCCCTAGAGCCCCTATTCTCACACCAGTCACCCTATCCCCCAGCTCCAGCCCCCATTCCCAGGCCCCAGCCTCTAGCCCCAACATATAGAGGAGCGGACCCAGGTCAGACCGGTGAGTCTGTGTATGACTGTGGTGATTAACAACTTCTCAGGGTGTCTAATCCCCCAATTAATGATGTGCTAGACTTCAAACTTCAAACTCAAAGGAATGCGTCCCAAATGGCAGCCTGTTCCCTATTCAGTGCACTATGTTTGACCAGGGCCAATAGTGAATAGGGTAGCATAAAGGACACAGACAAAGACTGGGGAGCCATACAGTAAAGATTTAGCTGGCCCGATGGAGAGCAGAGTTTTCAGTAGCCTTCAGAGGGAGAGATCTATAAAAAAATAGTAAAAATTAACTACAAGTTATTTAATGAGGTCATTGAAAAATAAAAAAAATCTCTACTTTACCTCTATTTCCTATTTCAGGTTTAATCCAAACCTCAAACCCAAAGTAGAAGCAGGAGCCTTGAGCAGCCTTGCTACAATAGGGAGGAAGCAAAGGTGTGGTGTGTGTAAACCCGGTGTTTACAGCAGTTTAACTGGAGGTTGAGTACAGTATAGGTGGCCTCTGGCAGCTGTTTACTGACTGACACACAAGGCTCTCAGTGTTGTGTATTCTGGAATGAGGTGATGCCTGAGAAACACTACAGGGTCCTGTTCAGTGGGGCCCACTGTAGCAACAAAGAGTGCAACAGAAACACCCAAATCTGTTTTCTTATTAGACAAGCTCCCGTACAGTTAGTCCCCATTTCAAAATGTTTTCCTACTCAACAGTAACCAGGTAAGAATGCTGAATGGAATAGAGTGGCAGTGATGGTGTAACACAGGGAGTGGTAATGAGGAAAACAGACAGACATGGTGCTCAGTGCAGGTCCAGAGCTAAGTCTGAAATTACACCCTATTCCATAGACGGTATAGTGCACACATTATGACCACAGCCCAATTGGAAATAGAGCGTCAAAGCAATGCACTTTACATAGAAATGGTTTTCATTTTAGGCCAGGTCAACTCCCTCACCCTCACCCTGTGCCTCTCAGAGCCTTTTGTTGTAATTTAGCAGATGTAATTATCCATAGCAACTTACATTAGTGCATTAATATTAGGATAGCTAGGTTAGACAACAACATATCATCACTATCGTAGCAAGTACATTTTCCCTAAAAAAAAAGTAGTTATCAGTAAAGACAGTGCTAGTAGGAAAAGACAATTGCGTTTTGGGGGGGGGGGGGGGATTTATTTAAGATACTCTTTAAAAAGGTAGGGTTTTAGAAGTTTTTGGCCTGAAGGTAGGGAGGGGCAGTTCCCCTTGCGGTTCCATGGGCAAGCACCAGGGTCTTGAAGATGATGCGATCTTCGACAGGAAGCCAGTGTAGTGTGCGGAGGAGCAGGGTGACATGGGAGAACTTGGGAAGGTTGAACACAAGGCCCGCTGTGGCTTTCTGAATTTGCAGGGCTTTGATGGCACAAGCGGGGAGCCCAGCCAACAGAGTGTTGCAGTAGTGTGGACGGGAGATGACAAGTGCCTGAATTAGCCCCTCGCTTCCTGTGTGAGGAAAGGTCGTAGTCTGTGGATGTTGTAGAGCATGAACCTGCAGGACCGAGTCACTGCATTGATGTTTGCAATGACTGACAGGGTGTTGTCCAAGCCCATGCCAAGGTTCTTTGCAATCTAGGAGGGGGACACCGTGGAGTTATCAAACGGGACAGAGATTTCTTGGAGCAGGTAGGCCTTCCCTGGTAGGAAGAGCCGCTCTGTCTTGTCGAGACTGAGCTTGAAGAGGTGGGCCGACATCCAAGCTGAGATGTCTGTCAACTGGGTGTCAGAAGGGGGGAATTAGAAGAGTGTAGAGAGGTCTTGAATGTGGTGTCTTTGAAATCAGTATTTACCACTATTGTTTTTTTTGTTTTTTTTATCAGTAAGAACTCAAGTTTATTACTTATTTTATTGAACCATTATGTTAGAAATACATCAAATAAACAACAAATATATTATATAGAGTGGAGAACACTGTGGTGAAGTGTGTGTACCAATTTTTTTATATATATTGTTTTATTAACCTTTATTTAACAAGGCAAGTCAGTACAAATTATTATTTACAATGACGCCTACCCAGGCCAAACCCAGACGACACTGGGCCAATTGTGCACCGCCCTATGGAACTTCCAATCACGGATGTGATGCAGACTGGATTCGAACCAGGTATTGCAGTGTGTTAGACCACTGCGCCAGTCAGGAGCCCAATGTGTATTGTCTGTTGACTTTGACACGTTGTGGCTTTCGAGTGCATTGTTTGCTGTTCATACACATATTTCATTAGGGATTTTATATATATGACCTCCATATATACACACTGCTCAAAAAAATAAAGGGAACACTAAAATAACAGATCCTAGATCTGAATGAATGAAATAGTTGAGTGTGCTGACAACAAAATCACACAAAAATGATCAATGGAAATCAAATGTATCAACCCATGGAGGTCTGGATTTGGAGTCACACTCAAAATTAAAGTGGAAAACCACACTACAGGCTGATCCAACTTTGATGTAATGTCCTTAACAAGTCAAAATGAGGCTCAGTAGTGTGTGTGGCCTCCACGTGCCTGCATGACCTCCCTACAACGCCTGGGCATGCCCCTGATGAGGTGGAGGAGATCCCTCAGGAGACCATCCCAGACCTGGACTAAAGCATCCGACTAACTCCTGGACAGTCTGTGGTGCAACGTGGCGTTGGTGGATGGAGCGAGACATGATGTCCCAGACCTGTGGACGTCGGGCCCTCATACCACCCTCATGGAGTCTGCTGGAGGTCATTTTGCAGGGCTCTGGCAGTGCTCCTCCTGCTCTTGCACAAAGGCGAAGGTAGCAGTCCTGCTGCTGGGTTGTTGCCCTCCTACGGCCTCCTCCACGTCTCCTGATGTACTGGCCTGTCTCCTGGTAGCGCCTCCATGCTCTGGACACTACGCTGACAGACACAGCAAACCTTCTTGCCACAGCTCGCATTGATGTGCCATCCTGGATGAGCTGCACTACCTGAGCCACTTGTGTGGGTTGTAGACTCCGTCTCATGCTACCACTAGTGTGAAAGCACCACCAGCATTCAAAAGTGACCAAAACATCAGCCAGGAAGCATAGGAACTGAGAAGTGGTCTGTGGTCACCACCTGCAGAACCACTCCTTTATTGGGGGTGTCTTGCTAATTGCCTATAATGTCCACCTGTTGTCTATTACATTTGCACAACAGCAGGTGAAATTTATTGTCAATCAGTGTTGCTTCCTAAGTGGACAGTTTGATTTCACAGAAGTGTGATTGACTTGGAGTTACATTGTGTTCCCTTTATTTTTTGGAGCAGTGTATATACAATCAAAGAACATATAAAAAATAAAAAAATATTACTTTGCAACCATTGAAACAACTGCATTAGCTCGGATTTATAATATAAAATAATATAACTATAAAGACTGGTATTTCACTTACCAGTCTAAGGTAACATAAAGTCTGTGACACTTTTACAGTAGATTTCTGCTAGAATATCATCCAAAATCTGTATACCTGGACTTTGATTTAGCTTTTCCAGTATTAGTAGCCATATTGTAAGTTCAAAATTTGCAAAGACTTATTTGTCATAACTCACAGATATGTGTAACGCACTTCGACATGCTCTTGCATAAATGTCCAAACGCCACTCGACTCATACGCGCGAGGTTAGATGAAAGATTTTGCTTCACACAAAGGGTTTCTACCTACTCTCGTAAAGCACAGATCATTGGCAATCCAGCTAGCTAGGTTTCAAAATGATTGGTGGTTATTGGACAAAGATACAGTCAATCAAGTGAACACCGCCCGTGTCATCAGTGCTCAATGATCGTGCCTTCCTGTCTAAAATTAGCTTTCCAGTGGACATACTGAATGCAGAATGATATAGAAAGACTGGTTACTTTTTAGAGTGTCTGAGGATTAAATACGAATGTAATTTGACTGGTTGAAACAACGTTTAGCGTTTAATTTTTACAGATTTCTTTCTTTGCAAGTTGAACGAGTGGAAATACAAAATTGATCGTGCAGACTATATGAACCTTTTTAGGATATGAAAAAGGATTTTATCAAACAAAACGACACTAAATTTTATCTCTGGGCCCCCTTAGGATGACAAATCAGAGCAAGATTTCAGAATGTAAGGAAATGATTTACCTTCAGATGTGAATGTATTAAACTGTCGCTGTGCTAAAAGTGTTTTGTTGTTGTGCACTCTCCTCATACAATAGCATGGTATTTTTTCGCTGTGATAGCTACTGTAAATTAGACAATGCAGTTAAATTAACAAGAATTTAAGCTTTCTGCCCAATTAAGACACATATATGTACTGTTTTATTTGTTGTTGTTTAAAACAACGTTTTTGTCACATGAGCAACAACTGTCCCGTTGACGTTTTAAGAAGGAAAGACATTCCAAAAAATGTACTTTTAAGAAGGCACACCTCTTAATTGAAATGCATTCCAGGTGACTACCTCATGAAGCTGGTTGAGAGAATGCCAAGAGTGTGCAAAGCTGTCATCAAGGCAAAGGGTGGCTATTTGAAGAATCTCAAATATAAAATATCTTCACTATTATTCTGCAATGTAGAAAATTGTAAAAATAAAAGTAAGTGTTCTAAAACTTTTGACCAGTAGTGTATGTGTCAACTGTTGTTACTTCTGTTTTCAATTCTGTTGTACATTTTTTGTTTTTGTTGTTACCAATTTTAATAAATGTTTTTATGTACAATGTATTGTTTTTCTTACATTTAGATTTCAGTGAGAATTTCATTCATGTACAGTATTTTTCTGGTGCCAGTATAATGCTGTACATTTACAAGGAAATGTTTTATAGTGCACCACCACCACCACCCAACCTCACCACACTGCTCACCCCACCATCACCACAATTCCAGCAATCAACACCACTACCATCACAGAAGGTTGGTGGCACCTTAATTGGGGAGGACGGGCTCGTGGTAACGGCTGGAGCGGAATTCATGGAATGATATCAAACACATGGCTTCTATGTGTTTGAGGCCATACCATTTGCTCGTTTTCAGCCGTTATTATGAGTCATCCTCCCCTCAGCAGCCTCCACTGACTTCCACCACCCTCATCCCATTCAACCGACCACCACCAGCACTACCATCAACACCACCACACACTTTCACCCCACTGCTCAACCCCACCACCATCCCAACCATCAACACAACCACCAACACCCTCATCCCACTGCTCAAACCACCACCACTCATCCCATTGCTCACCACCGCACCCACCTTGTATGATCTGACAGACCCCCCATCCTCCTTCACCCCCAGAGGCGTCCTGTCATCTCCAGTGTCTGCCCAGTCAGTCACAACCCGAAACATACCGTCATGTCCATCTCGCACCACACAGCACTAGACTGGGTATAAACAGACACCAGTTAGGACTGGTCTCTCGAGAACATGCATGTTGCTAAATCTCTGGTCTTGGTTTCTCCTCCTTAATGGACGTGTTTGTGTGTGATGGCATTTATTTTGCAATGTCTCTGTTATTTAAAGAAGGTAGGTGGGGATTTCTGAGCTTGAATGTAATATACTTGGCATATTTTCTCGTTTAGAGGCTGTATAGAGTTATTTTCAGAGGAAACCCTTTTCGCTAGTCTAATTATCTCATATTCACTTGGTTTTGACCCCACACAATATCAACAGAGCCCTCACAGATAACCTGGATGGTCTATATCACCCCATCCTTTTCCAAACAAAATACTAATTGGATATGGTTCTCCATCTCCAGATCTTGGTGCCTCTTCTCCAGAGTGATGGTGTACAGTGCTTCTGTCACATATAGGGGCTCTTACCATCCATAACACTGGTGTTAATATCCTGGCACAGCTTAGTCAAATAAATTACGGCTGTAGGTCCCACTATACAAGCAGGGAAAATTAAGATAATACCCTATACCAAAAAGCCATGGGTGGAGGATAGACTAACATAAATGCAGTTTACACACCTTTTGCAGAATAATTGATTGAAAATATAGGGAGGTTTACTTTATTCATGGCGAACTGCGATCAGCAAATACCAACATGCTTTTTTTAACCACTTCATTATTGCTTGTAACTATTTTGCATTTTGAAAAGAATAATGGACAAGTGTTGCACAATCCAGGTGTGGAAAGCTCTTAGAGCCTTACCCTGAAAGACTCACAGCTGTAATCACTGCCAAAAGTGCTTCTACGAAGTATTGACTCACGGTTGTGTAAATTATATATTTGTCTATTTCATTTTCAATAAATTTGCAAACATTTCTAAGAACATGTTTTCACTTTGTCATTCTGGGGTATTGTGTGTAGATGGGTAAGATTGTTATTTATTTTAAATCCATTTTGAATTCAGGATGTAACACAACAAAATGTGGAATAAGCCAAGGGGTATGAATACTTTCTGAAGTCACTGTATCTCTTTAATTGCACTCCCTTTTGCTATTCACAGGCAGTGAAAGATTCATACACATCATCAATGTGTACATTCATAAATGTGTACATAGTTTTCAATATAAACATAGATTTGGAATACTGTTCATGTATAGATTCATTCATACATATTTGAATTAAATTGTTTACTGTATACAGTACATACTGTATGTGTGTGTGTGTGTGTGTGTGTGTGTGTATGTGTGTGTGTGTGTGTGTGTGTGTGTGTGTGTTTGTGTGTGTGTGTGCGTGCATGCACGGTCATGTTCATTTGTTCCACCGTAAACCGGGGTGTCAAACTAGGGGGTTCAATCCTGCCTGCAGGTAGTTGGGGGTGGGGGCAAACTCAGTATACTTTAAAATGACTATAACCAAATGAAAACTATGTAGAAATCATAATCTGTCATTCTAAGCTGAGACATGCTCATTAGCTTTTTAGCTATTCTGAAAGGTAACCTTATGGGCTTTCTGTTTCAATGACAATCTATTCATACATTCATACAGTGTCCAGCTCACTAATAATCACCCAAATGAAAGCTTGATAGTCAGGATGCATCGGAAATTCCCAAAACGATGGATAGAGGAAATTTTTTGACAATTTTGACAGTGAGGAAATATAACCCATTTTCAGTGCGTCCCTCTGGATCACGTTGAAGACCGAATGAGGCCCCCAGGGCAAAATGACAAGCCTGCCATGAAGGGAATAGGGTGCTATTTGGGACGCAGGAGCAAGTTACGTTTCGGTAGATAACAACTGGCTTGGTCTAGAACTGCAGAGTGAGAGAAAAAAGAGTGAGAGTGAGAGAGAGAGAGAGAGAGAGAGAGAGAGAGAGAGAGAGAGAGAGAGAGAGAGAGAGAGCAATGCTTTAGGTCCCATCTGGGTTCACTTTGCTAATATTACTTTATTATTATTTTACGCACTGTTCAAAGTCTCACTGGGATGGCAGCCACATAGTTCACATTTTTTTGTGATTACTTCTGGGCAGGGGGAGGAATGTTCTGCTCCTGCACCTCCTACTGCACCCTATCACTTTCTCCTTAAGCCATGACGAGTAGGGACCTCCTCTCGCCTCCTTATTCCATGGGGTACATACAGTAGACAGAAATTGAATGAAGTGCTTTCAAAAACCACAGGTTTATTTTTCTGTTTCGGCGAAGCAATAAAAAAAAATAAAAAAAAACACAACTGTTGTCAGAGTGTGGCAGGGCTGTGAATAAAGAGTGGCATGACTGGTTAGGTTACTGTACAGTGTGTGCTCTGTGAGTATGAGTATGTTGAGGGTCAGTGAGAGAAACAGCTCAGTTGGTAGAGCATAGCACTTGCAATGCTAAGAAAGTGGGTTTGATTCCCAGGACCATCCATACGTAACATTTTTTTTAAAATGCACTCAGGTCGCTTTGGATAAAAGTCTGCTAAATGGCATATTACTAGAATCAGGAGGGGACTGTAGCCTAGGTTGACGATGACAACGGGATTCTAATTATTCAATAACTTTTTGCAACAAAAGGGAGCAGCTATGCTAGTTAGCAATGGTACTGGTCCCACTCTCTGACCACACTCCCTCTGGCCTTGATGGAATCTCGACCCCCCCTACACACACACATACATGCATCTGTCCTCTGTTCCTCCCCACCCACTGCTCTAGGATATGACTCAGGCGACAGCGTGTGTGTGTGTGTGTGTGTATGGTTACACCACCAATGCCCTGATGTCTGTGATGACTCAGAACACTTTCACTGGTAGCAGGGAGATGAGGGAAGTAAATTAACCCCGTCATTCATCCTTTCCCTGTTCTGACTCCACACACAGCCCTCCTTACCCTACTCCCTGCCTGACTCATATCCTAGAGGACACACACACACACACACACACAACACCCCCACCCACTCCTACAGCAGCAGTGGGAAGAGCACCACACCTCTTTTCCCTTTGTCATATCCGAGAGCGGTGGTGTGTAGACAGGCACATCCCCACCCGAATCAAACATGTATCGCAATGTTTCACATCCTTAAGCAATGGAGTGTGACATAAACACATATTCATTCACACAAACACACACACACACACACACTTACACACTTACACACACACACACACACACACACACACACACACACACACACACACACACACACTGCCCAGCCTCGGCACCCCCCCCCCCCCCCCACCCCCTCCACTGAGAAAATCTGAGACGGTGTCAATGTTCAAAGAATTCCTCATATGGTCGCTTCCCAGTGGACTGAATCATCTCTATAAGTGGATTAGTTGTGCGTCCTCACTATGAGACACACCCCGGTCAAACCCAGTGCCATGTATTGTTTTCAGCAGCCTAGCTGTGTAGCATATTGTTTTCAGAGACAGAGAGTCACCTCATAGACACTGGTGGTCAATAAATCTCCACCGCTGAACTTTACGGAAGAACTATAACAAGTCATAGGTCAGCTGTGAGGTCGGTGTTCGTCATCTGCCCTTTTAGAGAAAGACTCATCAGACCCTTTCCTTGTTTCTCTACTCATAAGTGACTAAGGGAATTTGAAATTGAACGCCTAAAATTGAAAAGTTTGTTTGAGTGTGCGTGGTCAAATGTCATTGTCACTTTCTGGGAAATGTTTTGTTGTTTATTTTGAAGACAGTAACCGATTCCCTGTCCTGAGTTGATCCTTTAGTTTAGTTACTGAGTTGTTTCTGCGTTGGATGAGAGCTTCCAGTTTTGTCCTGCACTCAGTTATATCCCCACAGACAGAGTCCTGTAATGTTCTTATTATACTGAACAAAAATATAAACACAACATGCAACAATTTCAGATTTTATTGAGTTACAGTTCTTATAATGTCATGCCCTGACCTTAGAGAGCCGTTTTATTTCTCTATTTGGTTAGGTCAGGGTGTGATGTGGGGTATTCTATGTTTTGTTTTCTATGTTTCTTTGTTTCTATGTTTTGGCCGGGTATGGTTCTCAATCAGGGACCGCTGTCTATCGTTGTCTCTGATGGGGAATCATACTTAGGTAGCCCTTTTTCCCTCCTTCAGTGTAGGTAGTTGTCTTTGTTAGGGGTACTATAGCCCTTGTAAGCGTCACGGTCGTTTTTTTTCTTATTTTTCTTGTTTTGTTGGCGACTTTAACAAATAAAAGAAAATGTACGCTCACCACGCTGCACCTTGGTCTGGTCATTTCCAGGAAGACGGTCGTGACATAGAGAGCCTTTTTAGTTCTCTATTTGGTTAGGTCGGGGTGTGATTTGGGTGGGCATTCTAGTTTTTCTATTTCTTTGTTGGCTGGGTATGGTTCCCAATCAGAGGCAGCTGTCTATCGTTGTCTCTGATTGGGAATGATACTTAGGCAGCCTTTTTTCCCACCTTAGTTTGTGGGATCAATAACAGATTATTTTACCAGACTTACATTTTCCTTTCGTTCTGTGCCCCAAATGTGTGCATACTACTGATAAAGTGAACAGGTTTAGCTAATACTGTAACATTATGGAACAATGTTGTTTAAAGGGGAAGTGCACCTTCTTATTTGGTATAGTTCTTTGGCTTGCTCCTCAAGAAATGCTGGCGCCCCCCCCCCCCCCCCCCCACACTCAATCACAACAAACCTCCTGCAGGTTGAGTTCAATAACTACAGGCAGATGTATGGTGAGATGCCAGTGGAAGCTTTGAATAGGTCAGTAGCCTACAGAGTACTAAGTAATACCACCAGTTAGAATAGATGATATCTGATAAACAAACATATACTATATTATCTGACAAGCAAACATATACTATGTTGAAGTTTGAACAGGTCAGACTAAACCTACATCATTTTGATATCCCCTTCAATAATGGTCGGTGAGCAGGCAAAAGTTAAGGCTGGAGGTAAGATCTTTGCCAGCGCCCCATTTATGTGCATGGCAGTGTAGATCAGTTCCTGGCCCCTCATCAAAGGTACTTGTCGGTCACATACAAACACACACACAGAGCACTGATTAAATTATCAATGGTGGTTATGATTAGCATGGTGGAACCAACCCTTCGCTGTATTCACCTTTCTATTTCACTTCAGATATCATGATATGTGACGTGAAATGGAATGGTAAACACAGCAATTGGGAAAAAACTTGAAATAGTTTTCAACTTTGACCAGGTCAAATGTCACCAACATGATTCAAGTGTCTCACCTGTTCCCCTTGAAGGAGTGCTCACAGCAAGGGCATGACTGCATGACACACATTCCCGTTGTTGATGATACTGTTTGTCTCATCGGGACAGTCACTCGGGTCAAGCTTATTTTAGGTCCTCACTAGTTACCACAGCCACAAAGTCATAAAGCCTTACAATTTCTCTTCTTAAAATGTGATTTTAAACCTAACCCTCACCATAACCACACTGCTAACCGTATGCCTAACTTTACATTGTTTTCATGAATTTTCACGATACAGCCAATTTTGACTTTGGCTCTGTGGCAACTAGTGGAAACCCTAATTCTATGCTTTACAAATGTAGACTGACTGTAGCTCCAGATTGGAGTAGATTAGTCCTGTCCTAGACAATACAGACTGCACTTGCTACTAACTAATTTGCAAATTCGACTTGTAGGCTAACCTTAGCTAGCTAGCTAACTAGCTAACGTTAGCTAGCCTGTAGTTAGCTAGCCAGCCTGCTGTAACGGCTTTCCTCTTCCTCTTCTGAGGATTAGTAGCAAGGATCGGACCAATACGCAGCGTGGTAAGTGTCCATGATACTTTAATAATCACTGAACATGACAAAATACAAAGTGAATGAAAACGAAAACCGAAACAGTCCTGAATGGTGACACAAACAACAAAACAGGAAACAATCACCCACACCACACAGGTGGGAAAAGGCTACCTAAGTATGATTCTCAATCAGAGACAACTAACGACACCTGCCTCCCCCCAAAGGTGCGGACTCCGGCCACAAAACCTGAACATATAGGGGAGGGTCTGGGTGGGTGTCTGTCCACGGTAGCGGCTCTGGCGCAGGACGTGGACCCCACTCCATCATAGTCTTTAACGCTTCTTAACCCGCCTCCGTGGAGCCTTTCGAGCGGCGACTCTCGCCGCCGACCTCGGACTGGGGACCCTAGCAACGGGTCCCGAATGGATGGGAGATTCCGGCAGCACCGAACAGGCGGGAGAATCCGGCAGCGCCGAAGTGAAGGGCGACTCCGGCAGCACCAGACCGGCGGGAGACTCTGGCGGTTCCGACGTGAAGGGCGACTCCGACAGCGCCGGAGTGACGGGCGATTCTGGCAGCTCCTGGCTGACGGACAGCTCTGGCAGCTCCTGACTGATGGAGGGCTCTGGCAGCTCCCGACAGACGGGCGACTCTGGAAGCTCAGGACAGACGGGCGACTCTGGAAGCTCAGGACAGACGGGCGACTCTGGCAGCTCAGGACAGACGGACGGCTCTGGCAGCTCCCGACAGACGGGCGACTCTGGAAGCTCAGGACAGACGGGAGACTCTGGTAGCTCAGGACAAACGGGAGACTCTGGCAGCTCAGGACAGACGGGAGACTCTGGCAGCACTGGACAGACGGGAGCACCTGGAGGAAGGAGACGGAGAGACAGCCTGGTGCGTGGGGCTGCCACCGGAGGCCTGGTGCGCGGAGGAGGCACCGGATAGACCGGACTGTGGAGGCGCACTGGAGGTCTCGAGCACCGAGCCTGCACAACCCTACCTGGCTGGATACTCCCCGTCGCCAGGCCAGTGCGGCGAGGTGGAACAGACCGCACTGGGCTGTGCTGGCGAACTGGGGACACCGTGCGTAGGGCTGGTGCCATGTACCCCGGCCCAAGGAGACGCACTGGAGACCAGATGGGCTGAGCCGGCTTCATGGCACCTGGCTCGATGCCCACTCTAGCCCGGCCGATACGAGGCGCTGCAATATAATGCACCGGGCTATGCCTGTGCACCAGGGACACCGTGCGCCTCACGGCATAACACAGTGCCTGCCTGGTCCACCTCTCTCCACGGTAAGCACGGGGAGTTGGCTCAGGTCTCCTTCCTGACTTAGTGTGCCTCCCACCAATACATTTTTGGGGCTTCCTCACATCCCAGCCGCTCTGCCGTGCTGCCTCCTCATACCACCGCCGCTCAGCTTTCGCTGCCTCCAGCTCTGCCTTGGGGCTGCGATATTCCCCAGCCTGTGCCCAGGGTCCTTCTCCATCCAGAATCTCCTCCCATGTCCATGAGTCCCGAGATTTCTGCTGCTGCCCGATGCCACGCTGCTTGGTCCTTTGGCGGTGGGTGGTTCTGTAACGGCTTTCCCCTTCCTCTTCTGAGGAGGAGTAGCAAGGATCGGACCAATACGCAGCGTGGTAAGTGTCCATGATACTTTAATAATCACTGAACAAGACAAAATACAAAGTGAATGAAAACGAAAACCGAAACAGTCCTGAATGGTGACACAAACAACAAAATAGGAAACAATCACCCACACCACACAGGTGGGAAAAGGCTACATAAGTATGATTCTCAATCAGAGACAACTAACGACACCTGCCTCTGATTGAGAACCATACCAGGCCAAACACAAAACACAACATAGAAAATGAAGATAGACAGCCCACCCCAACTCACACCCTGACCAACCTAAAACAAAGACATAACAAAAAAACGAAGGTCAGAACGTGACACCTGCCTTGCTAGATTATCAAATGATAACATTACATAACTAATATATAGACAATATACAATATATGTGTATGAGCTACGACCTAGCTAAATTGTAATGAGGTAGCTATAAATAGCTAGCTATGCTAACGTTAGCTAAAACATTAGCTAACCTGCCTCACTAGCTAATGTTATAGCTAGCCTGCCTCACTTTATCAAAAGACAGCTAGCTAACGGTGACTAACACCATTCCGTACAAATTTACGCAACCTGATTCAAATTCGACACAAACCTTCAAATAGGTATGTAATGACACATTATATAAACTCTTTCTCATATTTTATTTACATTTTAGAGGTGATAAGGTGATAAGTTGGACAGATCAGGTGAAAAAAAGCCGTTTCCCCACACGACATCTTTCCCTTTCACTATCACGCAATAGGTTTCGCTTCCCCACCCGCCATTTTTAAAAAGACCCGATGGAGCTCATTGCCGCCTTGAATCATACAGAGATGGGCATCATGAAGGGTCTCATCATTGAAATTGTGCTTTACAATGGTATTGATATTACAGTTGCTCTGGAAGTATTAAGTTTTTTGGGCGCTAAAATGATCAATTGTACGGACCAGCATGATGTACAAAAGTGAGTTAGTTAACGTTAACTATATAACCAGCAATAACGTTATCTAACGTCATTAGCTAAATTATACTAAAGAGGTCCATATATTCCAATATCACTCACCACCAACGGTTGGAAACCAAGCTAGCGTTGCAAACCAAGCTAGCATTACTGGTGCAGACTTGGGGATCGACACACTCCAAACACCTAGCTATTCATCATAACAGGGTCGGCAGGGCATCCAAACCTTAGAAATTTGTCTGTGGAGGCTTTTCAGTTTGCCATTCTTTGAGGACGTTGGGGGCAATGAAACAACAGTGCCCCATTCAATGAAGGGATTGAAGTGGGAGGAGGGAAGATTTGCACGTGGAGCTCAGCAAAAGGGGGAATGATTTGTTGACATAATTGTAATCCAAACTCAATCTTCATTTACTCATTGTGACGCAAATGAGGTTCCAAACTTAGTTTTAGACGAGACTGACTTTATGACCAAAAGTATCCTATTTACACTTTGTACCCAAATTTGACACTAGAGTAAATGTTCTTGACTAATATCAATGCCACAGGTCGTTTTCAAAGGGATTAGTTGCTTTTAATGGGGTAGTCACTCTTTAAATTAAACAAATGGTTAGCGGAGAGAGGCTATGTGGACGCAGCTGAGAGCCGAGTGACCCGAATCACACACCGTTGTGTAAGCTAAGGAGGACACTGCGTAGACTGTATCATGGTGACATCTAGATGGCTACCAACATTAGTTAATTCTTGAGTAGGCTGCTATCCTACTTGAAATATAATCCTGGGAGGACAGAATTGGCCACGTTAATAGCTAACGTCTATTTCTGTTTGAGGAACAGGAATAAAACTGGGAACAAAAGTGATTTTCAGAACCTTAATTTTAAAAGCATGGGAACCGGTTAATGACATTATTTTACATTCCGGGCATTTTTTTTGTCCCATAAAAGCTTCTAAGCAAAGCCCTCACTCTCACTCAGAAACTTTTTCCAGTGTCTGCCTGCTTGCCAGCTGAAAATCTTTGCCAATGTGTGTGCTTGTGTGTGAAGGCAACCTGCCTCTCCCCCTCCAAAGCACAGTCTAGTAGCCTACTGACACTCTAAGTGTTATTCAGAAATTAGCAAATGAGATGTTTTATTAGAAAATAATGGAATATTCTTTTAAATGCTAGTTAAGGATACTATAGTAATCATGTTTCACATTGAATTGATTTACTACAAATGTAGTTCTGATGCCACTCTGCACACACAAGGTTGTTAGCTAGCTAGTCCAACGTTAAGCCAACTCTCTGAAGTTCAAAGATATGAAATGTTCCTTCATAGAAACCGCTCCTCCGCAGGTATAATTCTGTTGGCCTAATTCAGATAATGCATGTCTTAACAACAAGATGCCCAGTGCTTCAAGCCAAGCCTCCTTCTCCAACCTCTCTCACTCTCTCCCCATCTGCAAAATGTCAGTCGCATCTCACACCCTACACTTGTCTGTCCAAGCTGTTCTATCCGCACTGATTGTTGGAGTAATTTAATGTTGAGCTAAATGTAAAAAAGGAAAATGGTTTCAGACCATGTGAAATTAATTCTTCACAGTGAAAGCTTGGTCCCACAGACAATAGGGCTTTTCATCTATAGAAAAGCATTACCTACGCCCCTCACATAACCATGACACCCCCATTGATTGTGATTGAGCTAGCTAACTGTCCTAGCACACAAGCAATCGTGACCTTATAGGGATGCCTTGTGGCAACAGGAAGTGTCTTCATTAATCCCCAAAACAGTCTTCCATCCTCTGTAGAACGGTCAATTCTTAACGTAAAGACTTGAAACTCAGGGCATCGTTAAAGAGTGTTCCCAGGAGGCCGTACATTGAATTTCAGTGACTTAATTGGGGACATAGGGGCAGTTTTGAGGTGTTCAAATTATTTAATTTTACATCTTTTTGATCAGGGGATTCAGCATATGAAATTTGAAGTCAACTGACCCAAAATCATTTTTGACCTCCATTGGACACAATGGTCTTGCAGTTCTAAAAACTAAGAGCCTTGTTATGAATTCTTGAATTAATTCTGAAGAAGATATTGACTTGAAATTGTCTGCCTGCCTGCCTGCCTGCCTGCCTGCCTGCCTGCCTGCCTGCCTGCCTGCCTGCCTGCCTATCTGCCTGCCTAGCTGTCTGCCTGCCTGTCTGTCTGTCTGTCTGTCTGTCTTCCTAACTGCCTGTCTGCCTGGCTAACTGCATGCCTGTCTGTCTGTATGTCTGTGGGAGGGAGGAGGCAGAGAGAGGAGGGAGAGAAAGAGATTAGAGGAGAGGAGGAGAATGAGACAGGGAAAGAAGGATGGAGAGAGAATGGAGGGGGAGGAGAGAGGGAAAAGGGGGAGTGTGAGGGAGGGGGGAAAGTGGAGAGAGAGGGGGAGATGGTGAAGGAGGAATAGGGAGAGAGAAAAGGGAGAGGGAGAGAGAGATGAAAGGAAGGGGAGGAAGGGATGGAAAGAAGGCGGGAGAGAGAATGGAGGGGGAGGAGGGAGAGAGAAGGGAGAGTGAGGTAAGGCAAAAGAGGGAGAGAGGAGAGGGTGAAGGAGGGAGGGGGAGAGAGTGAGATGAAAGGAAGTGGAGGCAGGGGAAGAAGGAGGGAGAGAGAAGGGGAGAGTGAGAAAAGGGGAGAGAGAGAGAGAGAAGGAGAGGGTGAAGGAGGGATGGGGAGAAGGAGAGAGAAAGATGTTAGGTGGAAGTAGGGAAAGAAGGGAGAGACAATGGAGGGGGAGAGAGAGAAGGGGAGGGTGAGGGAAGTGGAGAGAAGGGAGAGAGACTGAGAGGGTGAGGGGGAGAGTGTTGAAAGGGTGGAGGGGTTGAAAGAAGGGGAAGGGAGAGAGAAGAGAATATGGGGGAATGAAGAGGATAGAGTGAGAGAGCGACAGACATGAGATAAATAAGAAAAACTTCAACCCTGTGATGCTTATTTTTTCCCATTAAATACAATTTATTGAAAAAAATGTCAGCTACTGTGGGGTGAGTAGGGGTCTTAGTATTAGTAACACATCCTTGGTGCATTGCGGTTGTGAACCAATGCTAGGCCACCTCTGTCAATGAGCTGTCATGACTGTCCTGTGAGGATCAGAATGGGTCAGATCAGCTTCATGGGGGATGACAGTAACCAGGCCTTCTCTCGCCCACAGAGGGGGGAGGACTGGATGTGAGACAGTTCACACCCTGTTGTAAATTACAGGAGAAGGGGGCTCTTTCTCCCCCTTCAGTATGAACAAAAGGAATGTCTTTGTTAACTTCTCTAGGGTAGGGGGCAGCATTCGGAATTTTGGATGAAAAGCATGCCCAAATTAAACTGCCTGCTACTCGGGCCCAGAAGATATGATATGCATATAACTCGTAGAATTGGATAGAAAACACACTAAAGTTTCCAAAACTGTTAAAATAGTGTCTGTGAGTATAACAGAACTGATTTTGCAGGCGAAAACCTGAGAAAAACCCATTCAGGAAGTAGTTTTTTTTGGTTTTGTAGTTTTCTATTCAATGCCATTACAGTATCCATTGACTTAGGACTCAGATTGCAGTTCCTATGCCTTCCACTAGATGTCAACAGTCTTTAGAAATTGTTTCAGGCTTGTATTCTGATAAATGAGGGAGTAAGACCAGTCGGAATGAGTGGACCCTGCCGTGTCACAGAGCTTTTTCATGAGCAATCCCGAGAGAGTGCCTTTCTTGTTTACCTTTTATATTGACAACGTTATTGTCTGGTTGAAATATTATCGATTATTTAGGCTAAAAACAACCTCAGGATTGAATATAAACATCGTTTGACATGTTTCTATGAACTTTATGGATACAATTTGGATTTTTTTGTCTGCCTGTTTTGACTGTATTTGAGCCTGTGGATTACTGGAGAAAACGCGTGAACAAAACCAAGGTTTTTGGATATAATCGATATTATCGAACAAAAGGAACATTTATTAAGTAAATGAATGTCTTCTGAGTGCAACCATATGAAGATCATCAAAGGTAAGTGATTGATTTTATCTCTATTTCTGACTTGTGTAACTCTTCTACTTGGCTGGTTACTGTTTGTAATGATTTGTCTGCTGAGCAATGTTCTCAAATAATCGTACGGTATGCTTTTTTTTTTATCTGACACCGTGGTTGGATTCACAAGAAGTTCATCTTTAAACCTATTTAAAATATGTTTTGTTTTCTGAATTTTTATATTGAGAATTTCTGTATTTGAATTTGGCGCTCTGCAATCTCACTGGATGTTGGCCAGGTGGGATGCTAGCGTCCCACATACCCTCGAGAGGTTAACAGACAGTCTTCCCGCCAAATCTCTAATTGTTCAAAAGGTGTATACTGTAACAATATTTCTAACAAGAATGTGGGGAATGGTCGGAGATGATCTATAGAAAACTAATGTCATATTGGTTTTTATTTTGTGATGTCATTAAAAAGGTCATACTGTACCTTGAAAAGTATTTACACTACAGGTATGAGGCCTCCATCCGAAACGTTGTGTGTGAAATATAAAAAAATATGAAAGTATAGAAAGGAATGTGATTTTAGGAAGCATAAGAGTTAATAGTTTTACATAACTTTGCACAAGTATGTAGCCACACACCGAGTGAGGTCAGAGAGCATGTCAGCCTGACAGAACCGGACCCTTTTGACCAGAGTGCATAAAGGCTTGGGAGAGAAATCAATCTTCAGACCAGGAAATGTGAGGCGGTAGCTACAGGTTTGATATGGTTGGAACTTTGAACCGCAACACGAGGTGAAGGAAATCAACTCACCTCCCAGACGAGACCAGAACATTATCAGGCTGCAGCTGTGCGTGTAAAGTGGTTAAAACTCTGACTAGCAACACGAGGTGGAGAGAGGAGAAAACTCCCCTCTCGGATAATCACTGGTACAGCTGATTAGCTGTTTTAAGTCAAATATCTAGAAAAGCAAATCATCCTACTGTACAACTCTTCTCAAATCCCCGTATCCCACTACGCTCATCACCAATGGAAACCATCAACACGGCTGGTTAGCTATCTTCCAGAGTGAACAACTGTAGAAGACAGGAAAGGGGAGATGCCTTTCGGTCAATCAGTGCCATGCAAGCATGCCGTTGAAAGGTCAACAACCTTCCTGAGGAGGGCTGGTTCTGACAGAGATAAACAGCGAACAGCACTCACATGTAAATACATTCATGAATTCTTACTTCAAACGGGCGGTGGTTCGTGTGTAAACTATATGATAAATGTGAGAATAGCTCTAAAATGTATCAATGTTTTGCAAGAACAATTTCCTTAATAATATTGTTTACATGTGTCACGTTCTGAACTTAGTTCCTCTATTATGTCTTTGTGTTAGTTTGGTCAGGGCGTGAGTTGGGGTGGGTAGTCTATGTTCCTTTTTCTATGTTGTATTTCTGTTTGGCCTGGTATGGTTCTCAATCAGAGGCAATCAGAGGCAGCTGTCGATCGTTGTTTCGGTTTCATTTCGGTCTCCTGTTGTTTTTGTCATTCAGTGTTCTGTTCTATTAAATATCATGAACACTTACCACGCTGCGCTTTGGCCCTCACCTTCTTCCACCAACGAAAACCTACAACATGACGTCAAATCAGGCTACCTGATGGGATTTTGATGAATCCACAAAATCACTAATCAAAATAAATGTTATACCACTGTGACCATTTTCTTTTTGGAAAGTTCGGACATATAAAGTTTATGTGTGAAAACAATTTCTAATATTAATATTTGAACTTTTTCCCAACTCACTTCATGCGTGCATTAGCATAGTGCATTAGCATAGCATACAAATACACCACTGCAGTTGATGTAGCTTATGTCGGCTGATGTAGCCTCGCAAGCTAAATCGTAAAATCTGGTAAATTGATATCCAGATTTTAGTTTGGTAAAATCTTACAGTGTGTGACGTAGTAATCGTAAAAGACTGTATCCGACCTACAGCGTGGGAAGGCCTTAAGTCAAAATAATTTGTTCCCTCCGGGATGTGAATGGATCAAGGTGCATTGTTATAGGTTGATATTAAACAAGGGTGCCCTGTGAAAAGCAGGGGCGCAACTTTGGTTTGGAGGGGACATTATTTTATTTTTGTTGGTTTTTTATCCAGTGGGATAAATACTACAAACAGCCTACCCGACCACTCGGAGGTGTCCGCATGGTCCTAATGCACACCATTGACTCATTTTGTGTCATATTCCAATGATAAAACTGGGGAGGTACAGAAATGCATTTTCAGAATGTGGGTGGGACATGTCCACCACCGCCGTCCCCGTCCCCAGTGAAAGTTGGGTCCCTGGTGAAAAGTGTATGTTAAATCGGGCAACGGTCAAGGCTGGAATGAAAACGAGGTGAGGACGTTTAATCAGCCTGTGTCCAGACTCTCAATAAAGTCTGTCTGGCATTAAATCACTGTAACAATCACCATCTAGTCTTCTCTGTGTGTATTGATATATCAGATGGCGTTATAGAAAACCATGATTTTTACATGAATGTCATTCAGCTTCAGTACAGGTAAATTTTTTATGTGAGCTGTTAATGGACTTACAATTTTTAACATTGTAACTGTGAGTCGTCCTTAAATAGATTCAAACAATGCAGTCAGTCATCCTCATAATTTAATCGACAGATTCTACCTGAGTTTCTCCCTCTCCCTGAACTTTTTTCTAAATTTCTCTGTGTCTGATCTGTGTCTGATAATTTTTTTTCTCTATCGTTCTATCATTCTCTCTCTCCCTCTCTCTCTCTCTCTCTCTCTCTCTCTCTCTCTCTCTCTCTCTCTCTCTCTCTCTCTCTCTCTCTCTCTCTGTTTGTTAGTGCAACTGCGATCTTTGCTGCAGTGCAGTCTGATTGGCTGAATGCCTGTCTCAAACCATTCGAACACTGGCTGGCTGAGAGGTGCTATTGGCTGCTGCTGTCCCCCTGGTTGAGGCGGGCGGGTCGGTGTGCGGGAGGGCAGGTTGGTAGGTGAGGTGGGACTGTGCCCCTTTGTTTGCGGCCAGGGAGTGGAGGGCACTCTGGGCTGCCAGGGTAGGAGAGCTCCAGGCAACAGGGCAAGACATGCCCATCCGTGGCTCTGGCTCTGGCTCAGATCCTCCCAGTCCCAGATAGACTAATCACAAAGTAATAGGATCATCCCTCACATCAATCTAGGTCTGACATAGCCAGGAGGAGGAGGGGAAAGGGGAGGAGGAGAGCGGTACTATTATACGGTTGAGTCATGATCTTTCTCACTACATCTTCACTTTCTCAAACCCTCTCAGCCGACATACTCTAAGTCATGTTCATCATTTTGAGACACATTCTTTCCATATCTAAATTTGAGCTCTGTTCATTCTTCAGAAGGGATGTGTCACTGGGTGGTGCTGTGGTCCATCATCTTTGGCGCACACACACACACACACAGACACACACACACACAGACACACACACACACACACACACACACACACACACACACACACACACACACACACACACACACACACACACACACACACACACACACACACACCCTTCGCTGCAGTGTGGCCTTTATGGACATTTAAGGACCTCAGCCACCCGAGCCACGGAAGGCGGAGACAATACATGTGCATCAAAGCTTGGTCCGAGAGACTAATAAACGGCTTCTATCTCCAGGCCATCAGACTGTTAATCAGTCATCACTAGCCGGCCTCCACCCAGTACCATTCTCTTATCCTTAGTCACTGTTAATAGCCGGTACTCTACCCTGCACCTTAGAGACTGCTGCCCTAGAGTCATTGAGCACTGGTCACATTAATAATGTTTAAATACTGTTTTATCCATTTTTGTACATACGGTATTGTAGTCATGTCTCATCCTACTGCTGTACAAACCTTTTCTATTCATATACTGTTCAGACTGTGTATAGACACCATTACGTATATATACAGTTGAAGTCGGAAGTTTACATACACCTTAGCCAAATACGTTTAAACTCAGTTTTTCACAATTCCTGACATTTAATCAGAGTAAAAATTCCATCTTAGGTCAGTTAGTATCACCACTTTATTTTAAGAATGTGACATGTCAGAATAATAGTAGAGAGAATTATTTATTTCACCTGTTATTTATTTCATCACATTCCCAGTGGGTCAGAAGTTTACATAAACTCAATTCGTTTTTGGAAGCATTGCCTTTAAATTGTTTAACCTCACTAGGGTAGATGGCACTATTTTTCACCTCTGGATTAAAAGCATGCCCAAAGCCTGTTAAGCCCAGAAGCTAGGATATGCATATCATTGGTAGATATGGATAGAAAACACTCTAAAGTTTCCAAAACTGTTAACATAATGTCTGTGAGTATAACAGAACTGATATGGCAGGCGAAATCCATGAGAAAAAAACATCCAGTAAGTGGTATTTTTTTATGTTTGTAGTTTTCCATTGACTGCCTTTACAGTATCCAATTACTTAGTATTCAGATTGCACTTCCTATGGCTTCCACTAGATGTCAACAGTCTTTAGAAATCGTTTCAGGCTTGTATTCTGAAGAATGAGAGAGTAAGATCACTCTGAGTGAGTGGAAAGTTGAAAGTCCCCAGACCTGTTTGCTGCGCACCTTTCTTGTTTTTCTTTTATATTGACGAAGCTATTGTCCAGTTGAGATATTATTGATTATTATGACTAAAAACAACCTGAGGATTGATTATAAACATCATTTGACATGTTTCTAAGAACCTTACTGATACTTTGGGGATTTTTCATCTGCTTGTTGTGACCGCCTTGGAGCAATTGGATTACTGAACAAAACGCGCCAACAAAACTGAGGTTTTTGGATATGAAGAGGGACTTTGTCGAACAAAATAAATATTTATAGGGTAACTGAGAGTCTTGTGAGTGCAACCATATGAAGATCATCAAAGGTAAGTGATACATTTTATCGCTATTTCTGACTTTTTTTACTCCTCTACTTGGCTGGTAACTGTTTAATGTTTTGTTTGCTGGGTGCTGTCCTCAGATAATCGCATGGTATGCTTTCGCCGTAAAGCCTTTTTGAAATATGACACAATGGTTGGATTAACAAGAGTTTCATCTTTAAGTCGATGTATAATACGTGTATATTTTATGATTATTTTATTATGAGTATTTCTGTTTTTGAATTTGGCGCTCTGCAATTTCACCGGATGTTGGCCACCCCCAAGAGAGGTTAACTTAGGTCAAACGTTTCGGGTAGCCTTCCACAAGATTCCCACAATAAGTTGGGTGAATTTTGGCCCATTCCTCCTGACAGAGCTGGTGTAACTGAGTCAGGTTTGTAGGCCTCCTTGCTCGCACACGCTTTTCAGTTCTGCCCACACATTTTCTATGGGATTGTGGTCAGGGCTTTGTGATGGACACTTCAATACCTTGACTTTGTTGTTCTTAAGCCATTTTGCCTCAACTTTAAAAGTATGCTTGGGGTCATTGTTCATTTGGAAGACCCATTTGGGACCAAGCTTTAACTGATGTCTTGAGATGTTGCTTCAATATATCCACATGATTTTCCTACCTCATAATGCCATCTATTTTGTGAAGTGCACCAGTCCCTCTGGCAGCAAAGCACCCCCACAACATGATGCTGCCACCCATGTGCTTCACGGTTGGGGTGGTGTTCTTCGGCTTGCAAGCCTCCCCCTTTTTCCTCCAAACATGGCGATGGTCATTAAGGCCAAACAGTTATATTTTTGTTTCATCAGACCAAGGACATTTCTCCAAAAAGTACGATCTTTGTCCCCATGTGCAGTTGCAAACCATAGTCTGGCTTTTTTTATGGTGGTTTTAGAGCAGTGGCTTCTTCCTTGCTGAGCGGCCTTTCAGGTTTTGTCGATATAGGACTCGTTTTACTGTGGATATAGATACTTTTTGTACCTGTTTCCTCCAGCATCTTCACAAGGTCCTTTGCTGTTGTTCTGGGATTGATTTGCACTTCTCGCACCAAAGTACATTCATCTCTAGGATACAGTTCGCGTCTCCTTCCTGAGCGATATGATGTCTGCGTGGTCCCATGGTGTTTGTACTTGCGTGCTATTGTTTGTACAGATGAATGTGGTACCTTCAGGCATTTGGAAATTGCCCCCAAGGATGAACCAGACTTGTGGAGGTCAACAATTATTTCTTTTTAGGTCTTGGCTGATTTTTTTTTTCTCCATGATGTCAAGCAGAGAAGCAATGCGTTTGAAGGTAGGCCTTGAAATACACCCACAGGCACACCTCCTACTGAATAGCCTATCAGAAGCTTCTAAAGCCATGACATCATTTTCTGGAATTTTCCAAGCTGTTTAAAGGCACAGTCAACTCAGTGTACTTCTGACCCACTGGAATTGTGATACAATTCTGTCTGTGAAATAATCTGTCTGTAAACAATTGTTGGGAGAATGATTTGTGTCATGCACGAAGTAGATGTCCTAACCGACGTGTCAAAACTATAGTTTGTTAACAAGAAATTCATGGAGTTGGTGAAAAATTAGTTTTAATAACTCCAACCTAAGTTTATGTAAACTTCCGACTTCAACTGTATATATAGACATCAAAATTATGAAATACCAAGAGTGTGTAAAGCTTTCATCAAGGCAAAGGGTGGCTACTTTGAAGAATCTCAAATATAAAATATATTTTGATTTGTTTAACACTTTTTTGGTTACGACATGATTCCATATGTGTCGTATGTGACATTTCATGTCTTCACTCTTATTCTACAATGTATAAAAACTAAACATTTAATAAAAAAATTAACCTTGAAAATAAACCTAGGTGTGTCCAAACTTTTGACTGGTACTGTATATTTATTTATATTCATATTTCGGACTCTGACATTTCATAATATCTTTATTTTTTACTTTTTGGATTATGTGTGTATTGCTAGGTATTACTGCACTGTTGGAGCTAGAAACACAGGCATTTCGCACCTGTGATATCATCTGCCAATCTGTGTACATGACAAATAAACGTTGATATGATTTGATTTTATATGGTTACGTGACTCAGAGCTCTGGTAGTCTGACTGAAGAGGGCTGGAATGCGGCTGATTCCGAGGACGTGTGTTTGTGTTTATGTCAGTGTGTGTGTGTGCATGTGTGTGTGTGCGAGCGAGTGTCTGCGCATGCCATAAAACCGATCCCTTTTGTCTTTTTGTTATTTTACTATTTCCTCTCTCACTCACATCTCGGGCATTCAAGATTCTGCTGCATCATGTGTTGAGTAGGGAGCGGATGAGAGGATGTGAAGGGGAGTGTAGAACCTGATTGGATATTTTTCAGCTGCTGCTAGTGCTGTATGCAGCCCAGTGGATCACAGCTGCAGGAGATGGGCGTGTGACTGACACCTGCAGACCAGGCCTGGTAGTGAATCTGAGTTGATTACAATACACCGCCCATAAGGAATAACAGAGTAAGAACACTTACCATAAAAACCATTGACGATAGACCATCTCCATCTCCTCATTAAAGACAAAGGTTGACTCAGCCACCTGCAGAGCACAAAACAAAGAGGGGAAGTCAGAGGTCAATAACTTGGTGTTGTATGAGTAGATTAGATTAGATAGTACCCCCCCCCCCCCCCCTAAAAAAAGTGTATTACACATCCACCTAATCATCATTACACTTAATGAACATTACACATAATATATTATTGCACATCCCTGTAATCTCAATGTCCATGATTCCTGTACATTTTTACTACAGACAGTGGAGACATCTGATAGATTTAGTGTTGGAGTGGGTGCTACAGGGTGGTACAGAGGTAAGTCTTGACCCCACCTGAAGAACATTTTCAAGCATAGGCCTACACAATCAAAATAGCACAAATATAAGCATAGCTATAGTATAATGTCTGTTAACTGCAAGGCATGCTGACTTAGAATACTCCTCAGACCACAGTCAGCAGTTGATGTTGCATGACCTGAAGGTGTATACAGTGCCTTCAGAAAGTATTCTTACCCTCGACTTATTCCACATGTTACAGCCTGAATTCAAATTGGATTCAATATATATTTTTGGTCACCCATCTACACACACCCCATGATGACAAAGAGAAAACGTGTTTTTAGAAATATTTGCAAATGTATTGAAAATTAAATAGAGAAATATCTTATTTGCATACAGTACCAGTCAAACGTTTTTGGACCCACCTACCCATTCCAGGGTTTTTCTTTATTTTTATTATTTTCTACTTTGTAGAATAATAGTGAAGACATCAAAACTATGAAATTACACAAATGGAATCATATAGTAACCAAAAAATCAAAAATATATTTCATATTTGAGATTCTTAAAAGTGGCCACCCTGTGCCTTGATGACAGCTTTGAACACTAATGGCATTCTCTCAACCAGCTTCATGAGGTAGTCACCTGGAATGCATTTCAATTAACAGATGTGCCTTGTTAAAAGTTGATTTGTGGAATTTATTTCCTTCTTAATGAATGTGAGCCAATCAGTTGTGTTGTGACAAGGTAGGGGTGGTATACAGAAGATAGCCCTATTTGGTAAAAGACCAAAACAGCTCAAATAAGCAAAGAGAAACAACAGTCCATCAACTTTGAAAGTTTCTTCAAGTGCATGTGGCAAAAACCATCAAGCGTTATTATGACTCTCTTGAGGACCGCCACAGGAAAGGAAGCCCCAGAGTTACCTTTGCTGCAGAGGATAAGTTCATTAGAGTTACCAGCCTCACAAATTGCAGCCCAAATAAACGCTTGACAGAGTTCAAGTAACAGACACATCTCAAGATCAACTGTTCAGAGGAGACACCGTGAATCAGGCCTTCATGAGAAGAAGAGACTTGCCTGGGCCAAGAAACACAAGAAATGGACATTAGACCGGTGGAAATCTGTCCCTTGGTCTGATGAGTCCAAATTTGAGATTTTTGGTTCCAACTGCCGTGTCTTTGTGAGAAGCAGAGTAGGTGAACGGATGATCTCTGCATGTGTGGTTCCCACTGTGAAGCATGGAGGAGGAGGTGTGATGCTGTGATGCTGTGGAGTTGCTTTGCTGGTGACACTGTCTGTGATTTATTCAGAATTCAAGGCACACAACTAGCATGGCTACTACAGAATTCTGTAGCGATACGCCATCCCATCTGGCTTGCGCTTAGTGGGATAATCATTTGTTTTTCACCAGGACAATGACCCAACACACCTCCAGACTGTGTAAGGCCTATTTGACCAAGAAGGAGACTGATGGAGTACTGCATCAGATGACCTGGCCTTCACAATTACCTGACCTCGACCCTATTAAAATGGTTTGGGATGAGTTGGACCGCAGAGTGAAGGAAAAGCAGCCAACAAGTGCTCAGCATATGTGGGAACTCCTTAAATACTGTTGGAAAATATTAGTTAGAGAGTTAGAGAGATTAGTTTGAGAGAACATTATGAACAGCTGTCTCACATTACCCTCTTTACATAAAACTACCAATCCGTTTTTGGCTTCTAGCTTTTTAACCACAACATGTAATATTTTGCGGCATTCGTGGTAATAAAAAGAAAACCGACCTGGCAGGTGGATGAAAGTATTTTACTCGAAGAGCAAATAGAAAAATACAAAAGTATTATCAACAGCAAATTTAGTCCTACATTGACCAGCACAAGAAAAACGCGTGGAGGGCCATTTCTGAATCAATAAACAGCATATTTAAATTTTCCTGTTTGAACTCCTGCAGAATGTGGAATAATGCTGGTGCACCATCCTATCAAAATGTTGGTTGGAGATTGCCAACTTCTGCAGAGAAACGGAAAAAGCAGGTAGGCTTAAGTTCAGTTTATATGGTATGTACACTGTATAGTAGACTATTTTGTTGTCTAATAGGAATTCTCTACATTCAAGCGGTGGCCCTCCACCTAAACCTCTCAATGCGTTTAACTACCTGGGGCGCTCAAATGTGACCATCTCGGGCATTGGAGAGGGCCAAGACGCTGAACGTTTGAGCGTCAGCGAGCAACACAATTAGTAGGATTTAAGTTTATTGTTGAATTTCAAACACTTTTATCCTCATGATATTTTGATTAACAAATTACATTTTTATTGGACATAAGTAAGATAAACTGAAAACCATCATTATTTTGTTGCAGCAGATGCCTCGCTTCAGCGTCTGACACAGCATCTGAGGGGACCACCTCACAGTTGCTGCAGGACGCACCATCCACCAGCAGCTCCCCAGAAGGTCTGGTTCCAAAAACCCTGAGGAGGACATTGGTCAGCCTCAACGGGAGAAATGTTTAATAAAAAGTATTGTGTTTGCAGGAGGCATATGACTCTCTTACAATAAAAAAGCTTAAGAAATAATATGGTGTGTTTATTTGTTCACAGTAATCTAACCTGTACTTAAATGTTAGCCCACTATGGCATACTGTATCTGTATTATCCTCTCCAATTCCTTAGCTTAAATGTTTATCTGTAGCTAGATCAGCATTTCCCAAACTCAGTCCTAGGGACCCCAAGGGGTGCATGTTTAGTTTTTTGCCCTAACATTACACAGCTGTTCCAAATGATCAAATCAGATGTGTAGTGCTAGAGGTAAAAAAACAAAACATGCACCACTTGGTGTCTGGGAAACCCTGAGCTAGATATTGGCTTCTGCTGACACTGCGCCAAAACGAAGCGTGGAGATTGCAATGCGAGCCTACCCAAAATTAAGGTTGGCAAAGTGCTGGCGGAAAATAGTTTCCTTTCCACATATGGCACTTGGGCGCGCATCATCATCAACATTTTCTCCATCAGTGTCAATATCACTGTAGTCAATGTCACTGTCATCGTCAGTTTCTGGATTTCCATCGTTGAGAGGTAGAGTGATCAGTCGTAGTTTGTAGATGTCGTGCAACATTGCACAAGAGATGATTATGCAACCTGATCTCATAGCATTTCGTATTCTGTTCATAAATCCGCAACACTCCTTATATATATATATATTTTTTTTTATGTTACGTTTTGTATGGTATGCATTCATTTGTGGCTGTTCATCATCCATTTCGTATGAGATGTTACAAATTGCAATTTTGTACAACATTTACGAATTGCAATACCTACAATATGTTACGAATTTGCAAAACATATGATATGTTACGAATTCCAATTTGTTGTGCCTAACGTTAGCTAGGTGGCTAACATTGGCTAGCTGGCTAACATTAGCTAGGCGTGGGGTTAGGGGTAAGTTTAGGTTTCAAGGTTAGAAGTTAGGTTAAGGTTAGGGGACTGGGACGGGTTAGCTAAAAGGGTTAGGATTAGGGGAAGGTTAGTTGCAAAGTTGCTAAAAGGCAGTAGTAGTAGACAAGTTACTAAATAGCTAAAATGCTAAAGTTCACATTGTACACTCACCAATCCATCCATCCATCCCGACCAACCACCCTCCTTTCGTTGGAATTGTTTTAAGACGGTCATACCATAGATTATTTAGCTATTTGATTTTGAATTTTAGGACAAAAAATGATGTACAAATCTTTTGATAAAATGTTTAATTTGGTGGATACATTTTTCATTTGGCCTACTACTATAGCCCAAAGAAACACATTGAATAACACATTCATAAATTACAAAATAGACATTCAAAAATTGTACCATAAGGAATAGTGTTTTGAAGTTTATTTCCCATATTGGTTGTCACATCGGCGGTACTGACGAGTCCCGTTGGGCTTGTGGGGATTGTAGAGCAAAATGGATAAGCAATCGTGTTTGTGAGATTCTCATCCTTATATAGAGGGGTCATATTAGTTACTAAAACTGTTAGCCAACCCGATTTTCGGGATGTCTCATGGTCTGACAAACATCGCTGTAGCTCGACCACCTTTCACTGCAGATGAGGAAGGCTGACATAGGCGGATGCATTGGATTGACATATCTCTAGCTTAACTGATGGATTTTGATGGGGATTATTTCATTATGTTACTTATTAAATTGACGAACAGGTGCATCAAACTCTTAAGGATTTCCTTAAGTGACCTTCTGCCTTCTGTTTGCATTTGAAAAGTATTCAGACCCCTTGACTTTTCCACATTTTGTTATGTTAGAGCCTTATTCTAAAGTGTATTCAGTTGTTTTTTCCTTATCAATCTACACACAATACCCCATAATGACATACCAAAACAATATTTTAGAAATAAAAAATAAACACAGAAGAAAAAAAAACGGAATTATCACATTTACAGTGGGGAGAACAAGTATTTGATACACTGCCGATTTTGCAGGTTTTCCTACTTATAAAGCATGTAGAGGCCTGTGATTTTTATCATAGGTACACTTCTTCTGTGAGAGACGGAATCTAAAACAAAAATCCAGAAAATCACATTGTATGATTTGTAAGTAATTAATTTGCATTTTATTGCATGACATAAGTATTTGATCACCTACCAACCAGTAAGAATTCCGGCTCTCACAGACCTGTTAGTTTTTTTTAAAGAAGCCCTTCTGTTCTCCACTCATTACCTGTATTAACTGCACCTATTTGAACTCGTTACCTGTATAAATGACACCTGTCCACACACTCAATCAAACAGACTCCAACCTCTCCACAATGGCCAAGACCAGAGAGCTGTGTAAGGACATCAGGGATACAATTGTAGATCTGCACAAGGCTGGGATGGGCAACAGGACAGGACAATAGGCAAGCAGCTTGGTGAGAAGGCAACAACTGTTGGCGCAATTATTAGAAAATGGAAGAAGTTCAAGATGACGGTCAATCACCCTCGGTCTGGGGCTCAAGGCAAGATCTCACCTCGTGGGGCATCAATGATCATGAGGAAGGTGAGGGATCAGCCCAGAACTACACGGCAGGACCTGATCAATGACCTGAAGAGAGCTGGGACCACAGTCTCAAAGAAAACCATTAGTAACACACTATGCCGTCATGGATTAAAATCCTGCAGTGCACGCAAGGTCCCCCTGCTCAAGCCAGCGCATGTCCAGGCCCATCTGAAGTTTGCCAATGACCATCTGGATGATCCAGAGGAGGAATGGGAGAAGGTCATGTGGTCTGATGAGACAAAAATAGAGCTTTTTGGTCTAAACTCCACTTGCCGTGTTTGGAGGAAGAAGAAGGATGAGTACAACCCTAAGAACACCATCCCAACCGTGAAGCATGGAGGTGGAAACATAATTCTTTGGGGATGCTTTTCTGCAAAGGGGACAGGACGACTGCACCATATTGAGGGGAGGATGGATGGGGCCATGTAACACGAGATCTTGGCCAACAACAGCATTGAAGATGGGTCGTGGCGGGTCTTCCAGCATGACAACGACCCGAAACACACAGCCAGGGCAACTAAGGAGTGGCTCCGTAAGAAGCATCTCAAGGTCCTGGAGTGGCCTAGCCAGTCTCCAGACCTGAACCCAATAGAAAATCTTTGGAGGGAGCTGAAAGTCCGTATTGCCCAGTGACAGCCCCAAAACCTGAATGTTCTGGAGAAGGTCTGTATGGAGGAGTGGGCCAAAATCCCTGCTGCAGTGTGTGCAAACCTGGTCAAGAACTACAGGAAACGTATGATCTCTGTAATTTCAAACAAAGGTTTCTGTACCAAATATTAAGTTCTGCTTTTCTGATGTATCAAATACTTATGTCATTCAATAAAATGCAAATTAATTACTTAAAAATCATACAATGCGATTATCTGGATTTTCTTTTTAGATTCCGTCTCTCACAGTTGAAGTGTACCTATGATAAAACAAATTACAGACCTCTACAAGCTTTGTAGGTAGCAAAACCTGCAAAATCGGCAGTGTATCAAATATTTGTTCTCCCCACTGTACATACGTACTCAGACGCTTTACTCAGTACTTTACTTAGTACTTTCAGACACATTACAAAATACTTTTGGCAGCGATTACAGCCTTGAGTCTTCTTGGGTATGACGCTACAAGCTTGGCACACCTGTTTTGGGGGAGTTTATCCCATTCTTCGCTGCAGATCCTCTCAAGCTCTGTCAGGTTGGATGGGGAGCATCGTTGCACACGTACTGAGCAGTCTGGAGCAGGTTCTCTCTGTACTTTGTTCCGTTTATTTTTCAATCGATCCTGACAAGTCACCCAGTCCCTCCCGCTAAATAACCTCACCACAGCATGATGCTGTCACAACCTTGCTTTACCGTAGGGATGGTGTCAGATTTTCTCCAGACGTGATACTTGTCATTCAGGCCAAAGAGTTCAATCTTGATTTCATCAGACCAGAGTATCTTGTTTTTCATGGTCTGAGAGTCTTTAGGTGCCTGTCTTTAGGTGCCAGAGATGGTTCTACGGACAATTCCTTTGACATCATGGCTTGGTTTTTGCTCTGGCATGCACTGTCAAATGTGGGGCCTTATATAGACAGGTGTGTGCCTTTCCAAATCCTGTCCAATCAATTGAATTTACCATAGGTGGACTCCAATCAAGTTGTAGAAACATCTCAAGGATGATCAATGGAAAAAGGATGTACCTGAGCTCAATGTCTCATAGCAAAAGGTTTGAATGCTTATGTAAATATGGTATTTCTGTTTTTAATTTAGCATAAATTTACAAACATTTCTAAAAACCTGTTTTCACAGGGGCCTACTGAGTGGCACAGTGCTAGCTGCATCCCTACAGATCCTGGTTTGATCCCAGGCTGTGTCACACTGGCCCCGACCCATGACGTAGCACACAATTGGCCCAGCATGGTCCGGGTTAGGTGAGGGTTTGGCCGGCTGGGTGGTACTTGTCTCATTGCACTCTAGCATCTCCTGTGGACGGGTGCAATGCACACTGACAAGGTTGCCAGGTGTACGGTGTTTGGTGCGGCTGGCTTCTGGGGTTTAGCAAGCATTGTGTCAAGAATCAGTGCGTCTTGGTGGGGTTGTGTTTTGGAAGATGCACAGCTCTCAACATTCACCCATTGTTCCTAGGCCGTCATTGAAAATAAGAATTTGTTCTTAACTGACTTGCCTAGTTAAATGAAGGTAAAATACTAATTTGAGTGTCCCGGATTTAAATGTACTATGTTACGTCTAGTCTATGAGGCCAGGCTGTATTATGAGGCAGACCATCCTCAGGCTGTGACACAAATCCTCTTCCAATGGCCTTTCTACTCCACTCCTTGTGATCTTGTGAGCCCCTCAGATAAAAATAATAATATTTACATGTGATTTTAAATAGATTCATAATGTAATTGTGCTGTGATAAAGTCCACTATATACAGTTGAAGCACCATGGGACCACTCAGCCGTCATATCTCTCAGGAAGGAGACGCGTTCTCCTAGAGACGAACGTACTTTGGTGCGAAAAGTGCAAATCAATCCCAGAACAACAACAAAGGACCTTGTGAAGATGCTGGATGTACAAAATATCTATATCCACAGTAAAACGAGTCCTCTATCGACATAACCTGAAAGGCCGCTCAAACAGGAAGAAGCCACTGCTCCAAAACCACCATAAAAAAAGCAAGACTATGGTTTGCAACTGCACATGGGGACAAATATCGCACTTTTTGGAGAAATGTCCTTGGTCTGATGAAGCAAAAATAGAACTGTTTGGCCATAATGACCATCGTTATGTTTGGAGGAAAAAGGGGAGGCTTGCAACCCGAAGAATACCATCCCAACCGTGAAGCACAGGGAACAGCATCATGTTGTGGGGGTGCGTTGTTGCAGGAGGGACTGGTGCACTTCAAAAAATAGATGGCATCATGTGGCAGGAAAATTATGTGGATATATTGAAGGAAAATCTCAAGACATCAGTCAGGAAGTTAAAGCTTGCATTTGGGTCTTCCAAATGGACAATGACCCCAAGCATACTTCCAAAGTTGTGGCAAAATGGCTTAAGAACAACACCGTCAATGTATTGGAGTGGCCATCACAAAGCCCTGACCTCAATCCTGCAGAAAAGATGTGGGCAGAACTGAAAAGCGTGTGTGAGCAAGGAGGCCTACAAACCTGACTCAGTTTCACCAGCTCTGTCAGGAGGAATGGGCCAAAATTCACCCAATCTATTGTGGGAAGCTTGTGGAAGGCTACCCGAAACGTTTGACCCAAGTTAAACAATTTAAAGGCAATGGTCCTGAATAGTAATTGAGTGGATGTAAACTTCTGACCCACTGGGAATGTGATGAAAGAAATACAAGCTCAGATAAATCATTCTCTCTACCATTATTCTGACATTTCACATTCTTAAAATAAAGTGGTGATCCTAATTGACCTAAGACAGGGAATTCTTACCACTATTTAAAGTCAGGAATTGTGAAAAACTGAGTTTAAATGTATTTGGCTAAGGTGTATGTACATTTCCGACTTCAACTCACCTCAATTGCCCAGGAAAACAATGTTTGTCCTATTGCCTCACCTGCTACAATTAAGCGTGGGTGCTCAGAAGACTTCGAAGGAAAGGGGTCAGCAGCCACCTCCTTTGGGGGTACCCCTTGTCACCAAGCAAGTGACATCAAGGGGGAACAACATTGTGCTCAAACAACTCTCACTGATCACTTTGGAGTCATGTGTAGACCCAGGCCAGTTGGCTACAACATCAAGAGTCATATAGTCTGCATTGGGTATTAATACTGTGGTACCGCTTTCGATCGATGAATGTGTCCTCATCCATGTGTGGAACAATGATGTTGATGTTGATACAATCAATGACGCCAACAACTCCCAGGAAACCAGTGATTTGCATGCAATCATCTTGTTTTTGAATAATTTGGCGTTGAGTGGTGGGAAAATCAATTAACCTTCAGATGATTTGAGGTGCCGTAATTGCCATTAGGGTTTGACGGATTTATATGCTGATAGTAGTCTGTGATAAACCAAATCATTGCTGTTACCCTGTTGCATTTTTCCTGTTACAAAGAAGCGTAAAATGGTGATTACTTTCATCTCTGTCGAGAGAGTACACGATTGTCCCGTAGATGGAGAAATAGCATCACGGACAAGGTCAGTAACAAAAAGTATACCATCCCTATCTAAACGGTATCTTTTGATTAAAATCTCTTTATAAAATGTTTGTAAAACATCCCCCTTCTCCCTAAATATGCTTGCTTGCCATCATCTCAATGCAGCCATTTTATGGCAACTCCTAATTGGTGAGCTCTCTTAAATATACCCTGAGATATGAGTACTTTTATGTCAAAGGAAGGTTGATAACATGCTCTTGCTCTTATGCGTAAAAGCAGGACCAAATTTGCGTCACTCTGCGAATTTTTGAGCAGTTAGAACCAATTTCCTACTCTGAGATGCTTGATAACTGCAGGTCAAGCTCTCCCCTTTACATCATAATGATATGGACAGGAGGGAACTGATCCCACATTAGTATTCCATACCCTGAGAGACGCTTTATGAATATGGGCCCTGGGCTGGGTGATGCAGTCTGCTAGTGTGTGTGTGTGTGTGTGCGTGCGTGCGTGCGTGCGTGCGTGCGTGCGTGCGTGCGTGCGTGCGTGCGTGCTGTAGTGGCAGTCAGTGCCGTTTCAGATGAGGGAGGACAATTTTTTTTTTCATGAGCATGGCCTTATTTCTATTACAGTATATTGGATGATTGTCATTCATATTCCATTCACCCAGTTAAATTGAACAGCGATAGGTTTAGGCTACATGATACTCAAATTTTCCCTATACTCATCATGAGGTTGCTTCAACCTAGCCTATGAATATAGGGAAGGACACTCAACAAGCACAGCACTTACACAAATGACTGATGATCGGCTGAGAGAAATTGATGATAAAATGATTGTAGGGGCTGTCTTGTTAGACTTCAGTGTAGCTTTTGCCATTCTTGACCATAATCTGCCGCTGGAAAAATGTACGTGTTATAGCTTTGCACCCCCTGCTACAATGTGGATAAAGAGTTATTTGTCTAACAGAACACAGAGGGTATTCTTGAATGGAAGCCTATCAAATATAATCCAGTTAGAATCAGGAATTCCCCAGGCTAGCTGTTTAGGCCCCTTGCTTTTTAATTTTTTCCTATAACATGCCACTGACTGAGTAAAGCCAGATTTTCTATGTATGCGGATGGCTCAACACTATACACGTCAGCTACTGCAGCGACTGAAATGACTGCAACACTCAACAAAGAGCTGCAGTTAGTTTCAGAGTGGGTGGCAAGGAATAAGTTAGCGTTAAATATTTGTAAAACTAAAAACATTGTATTTGGAACAAAACACTCACTAAACCCTAAACCTCAATTAAATCTTGTAATAGATTATGCGGTAATTGAGCAAGTTGAGATGACTAAACTGCTTGGAGTAACACTAGATTGTAAACTATCATGGTAAAAACATATTGATGCAGTAGTAGCTAAGATGGGGAGTAGTCTATCTATAAAAAAGCGATGCCTGCCTTCTTAACAACACTATCAGCAAGGCAGGTCCTACAGGCCCTGGTTTTGTCGCACCTTGACTACTGTTCAGTCGTGTGGTCAGGTGCCACAAAAAAGGAATTGAAATTGGATCAGAACAGGGCAGCATGGCTGACTCTTGGACGTACACAGAAAGCTAATATTAACAATATGCATGTCAATCTCTCCTGGCTGAAAGTGGAGGAGAGATTGACTTCATCAATACTTTCATTTATGAGAGGTATTGACACGTTGAATGCACCTAGCTGTCTGTCTACACTACTGGCACACAGCTCGGACACCCATGCATACCCCACAAGACATGTCACAAGAGGTCTCTTCACAGTCCCAAGTCCAGAACAGACTATAGGAGGCACACAGTACTACATTGAGCCATGACTACATGGAACTCTATTCCACATCAAGTAATTGACGCAAGCAGTAAAATAAAATGTAAAAAACAGATTAAAAAACACCTTATGGAACAGCGGGAACTGTGAAGCAACACAAACATTGGCACTGACACATGCATACACACACACATACGATAACATACGCACTATACATACACCTGGATTTAGTACTGTAGATATGTGGTAGTGGTGGAGTAGGGGCATGAGGGCAGATGGTATGGAGTGAAATCTGTGATGTTTTAAAATTGTATAAACTGCCTTAATTTTTCTAGACCCCAGGAAGAGTAGCTGCTGCTTTGGCAGCAGCTAATGGGGATCCATAATAAATACAAATAGAAAATGAAAGTTTACAACGTACAGTGCCTTGCGAAAGTATTCGGGCCCCTTGAACTTTGCGACCTTTTGCCACATTTCAGGCTTCAAACATAAAGATATGAAACTGTATTTTTTTGTGAAGAATCATCAACAAGTGGGACACAATCATGAAGTGGAATGACATTTATTGGATATTTCAAACTTTTTTAACAAATCAAAAACTGAAAAATTGGGCGTGCAAAATTATTCAGCCCCCTTAAGTTAATACTTTGTAGCGCCACCTTTTGCTGCGATTACAGCTGTAAGTCGCTTGGGGTATGTCTCTATCAGTTTTGCACATCGAGAGACTGACATTTTTTCCCATTCCTCCTTGCAAAACAGCTCGAGCTCAGTGAGGTTGGATGGAGAGCATTTGTGAACAGCAGTTTTCAGTTCTTTCCACAGATTCTCGATTGGATTCAGGTCTGGACTTTGACTTGGCCATTCTAACACCTGGATATGTTTATTTTTGAACCATTCCATTGTAGATGTTGCTTTATGTTTTGGATCATTGTCTTGTTGGAAGACAAATCTCCGTCCCAGTCTCAGGTCTTTTGCAGACTCCATCAGGTTTTCTTCCAGAATGGTCCTGTATTTGACTCCATCCATCTTCCCATCAATTTTAACCATCTTCCCTGTCCCTGCTGAAGAAAAGCAGGCCCAAACCATGATGCTGCCACCACCATGTTTGACATTGGGGATGGTGTGTTCAGGGTGATGAGCTGTGTTGCTTTTACGCCAAACATAACGTTTTGAATTGTTGCCAAAAAGTTCCATTTTGGTTTCATCTGACCAGAGCACCTTCTTCCACACCAGTCTTCTCCTTGTATGAGCTGAAAGTTTAGAGGGACGGCCAGGTCTTTGTAGATTTGTAGTGGTCTGATACTCCTTCCATTTCAATATTATCGCTTGCACAGTGCTCCTTGAGATTTTTAAAGCTTGGGAAATCTTTTTGTATCCAAATCCGGCTTTAAACTTCTTCACAACAGTATCTCGGACCTGCCTGGTGTGTTCCTTGTTCTTCATGATGCTCTCTGCGCTTTTGACGGACCTCTGAGACTATCTCAGTGCAGGTGCATTTATACGGAGACTTGATTACACACAGGTGGATTGTATTTATCATCATTAGTCATTTAGGTCAACATTGGATCATTCAGAGATCCTCACTGAACTTCTGGAGAGAGTTTGCTGCACTGAAAGTAAAGGGGCTGAATAATTTTGCACGCCCAATTTTTCAGTTTTTGATTTGTTAAAAAAGTTTGAAATATCCAATAAATGTCGTTCCACTTCATGATTGTGTCCCACTTGTTGTTGATTCTTCACAAAAAAATACAGTTTTATATCTTTATGTTTGAAGCCTGAAATGTGGCAAAAGGTCGCAAAGTTCAAGGGGGCCGAATACTTTCGCAAGGCACTGTAGGGGCCCACATGTCGAGAGACAAATTTGATGTGACAGACAGTGACACATGGACAGACAGTGACATTCAATACTGTCTTGCACACTGCATCTAGCTGATAGTGGGTGTAATCATTAGTCCAACAGTTACAAACGAGAGTATCTATTGAACAAATTCAGGTATGTTTATCCCCGTTCTCTTCCGCTTGCTTCTGTGAAAGAAACATTTTCGACAGAATCGGTGAAATGAATACACCCTTGATCACACATAAACACAGTTCACAGTTTCATAGCAGCCATGTTGTATTCATTCTCACATCTAAGTTATGTGCTCTCCTCCTTTCACCTCTTCCCTTTGCTTGTGGACCTCAATGCACAACACATCAGCTGTATGTGACCAGGCAAAAAACCTTTCCAAGCCAAACCGCTACACACAGCCTACATCGTTGTCACCATATTAGCTAAAGGAGCGTCATAGCCAGCATAGCTAATAGAACTAACGCGTTAGTAAACCCGCTACAATCATGCAGTAACGTTACAGTGTAGTCAGTAAGCATTTACATCTGCGGGCCCAGGTGGCAATACATTTGTAAAACCAAAAGCTTACCTTGACTTGGAAGAGTTCCAGTGTCGTGTTAAATAGTCATAGCCAGCTAGCTAATATAGTATCCCTCTGTTTGAGCAGGGTGTTTCAGTAGGCTAAACTAGCTAGCTGCATTTGCTAGCTAAGTAAGTGAAACTGAAAATGAAAATAGTAACGACATCTCTTTCTCTGTCTCTATTTCTCTATCTTCTCCTTCATTTGTTCAAAACTGTTCAACAATTTTCTTTCTCTCTTTGAGTCCACTACTCACCACATTTTATGCACTGCAGTTCTAGCTAGCTGTAGTTTATGCTTTCAGTACTAGATTCATTCTTTGATCCTTTGAATGGGTGGACAACATGTCAGTTAATGCTGCAACAGCTCTGATAGGTTGGAGGACGTCCTCTGGAAGTTGACATAATTACTGTGTAAGTCTATGGAAGAGGTGAGAACCACGAGTTCCTAGGTTTTGAATTGAAGTCAATGTACTCAGAGGAGGATGGAAGCTAGCTGTCCTCCGGCTACATCATGGTGCTACCCTACAGAGTGCTGTTGAGGCTACTGTAGACCTTTGCAAAATAGTGTGCTTTAATCAATTATTTGGTGATGTGATTATATTTAGTATAGTTTTACCTAAAAAGGCTAACTGGAGTACTGTCAAACACTGCATGTACTGTCTGCCAGTGCTCAGACTCTACCCTAGTACGATGCGGCTCACTGAAAGGCACATTCATGGAGACAGGAAAGATGTCTGTGTTTTAGGAGAGGCTGAGCAGCTTCTCGCTGTCTTTGTCTCCCTCGCTTTGTCTGCTTTTCGCTCTTCATCTTCCTCTCTCTCTCTTTCCCTCCAATTCTCTGATGTTCATCTCTCTTTTGCTCCCTCCTTCTGTCTGCCCCCTCTCTCTGCCTCTCTTGTTCTCATTCACTCTATCCCTCTCTCTCTGTGTCTTCAGTTGCCCTGATGTCTCATGTCAACTCATTCCTCTCTCTCTCTGCATGTTTGTGTGTATGTGAGTCTGTCTCTCTGTTCCTCTCTCTGCTCTCATTATGTTCCTGTCATTCTCTCTCTTTCCTCCTGATGGAGGGAGGGTGGAGATATCTGCATTGGTTGCTATGGCACCAGACATCTCTCTCTCCCTCCTCAGACACAGGGGTAAGTGTGATTCTGTGTGATTGTGAGTATGTCTGTCAGTTTGTGTGTGTGTGTGTGTGTGTGCGTGCGTGCGTGTGTGCGTGTATCTGTTAACATGATGTGTTGGGACAGTAATTGGCATCTTTGTCAGCTTCGGGGACGGAAGGTTTCCATTTAGAAAGATCGCCATTAACTCTCATTAAAACTGATTAATTTATTGGTGAGTGGCTGCAAGACTGTGCCACCCTTTTGTTTGCTGGTGATTTACTTAATGAGAGAAATGGCTATAATTCACTAATGGCAGATTTGAATGAAATGAGGTAGCAGCTGGCATATGATCAGACGATTATCATAAATAGATTTGATTTGATCTGTGAGTCTTTCTAGGTCTGTTTGTGTCCTTTATGTGGGGATTGGTGTGTGTGTGTGTGTGTGTGTGTGTGTGTGTGTGTGTGTGTGTGTGTGTGTGCGTGCGTGCGTGCATGCGTGCGTGTGCCAGACAGAAAGTGTTTTTTATAACTCATAACATTACTATTGAGTCAGAAAATTAATGCATTATGCAAAAAAAGTACGAAAAAGGTCCTCTGTAGCTCAGTTGGTAGAGCATGATGCTTGTAATGCCAGGATAGTGGGTCCAATTTCCGGGACCACCCATACGTAAAATGTATGCACTCGTGACTGTAAGTTTGTTTGAATAAAAGTGTCTTCTAAATGGCATATATTATTATTATTAATATATTAGGTCATTAAGCTAAATCCACAGCCTCTCGTTTTCCACATCTATCTATTTCCCTTCCTGTCTCCCTCTCCCCCTCCCAGTCCCCTTTTCTTTCTCCCCATCTCCCTCTCACCTTCCCCTTCTCCCTCCCAGTCTCTCTCACTCCCCCTTTCTCTCCCTCCTTATCTCTCTCTCGCCCTCCCCATCCCTCTCTCTCCCCATCCCTCTTTCTCTCTCCCCCTTCTTTTGACCCCATCTCCCTAGCAGTTTCCCGTCTCTGTCAGTCTCTCTCTCTCCCACCCCATCTCCCTGACAGTCTCTCTGTCTCCCTCCTCGTCTCTCTCCCTTCCCGTCCCTCTCTCTCTTTCCCGTCCCTCTTTCTCCCTCCTCGTCCCGCTTTCTTCCCATCCCGCTACCTCTCTTCCTCCCCGTCTCCCTAGCAGTCTCTCCCTCCCAACCCGTACATCTCTCTCCCTCCGCATCTCCCTGCCTCTCTCTCTCCCACCTGTCTTCCTCTTTCCCCATCTCCCTGCCACCTACTCTCCCACCCCGTCTTCCTGACAGTATCTCTGCCTCCTCGTCTCTCCCCCTCCCCATCTCTCTCTCCCTCCCCATCTCTCTCCCTCTCCCTCTCTCTCCCTCTCCTTGTCTCTCTCTCCCTCCCTGTCTCACTCCCAGTCCCTCTCCTCTCTCCTCAAATTCCAGTAGAGGGCAGTGTCTTTCCACTATGTCCGATTCCCCACTCGGACACATAACTATCTTTTAAATAACAATATTACAAGACAATAATATAACAATATATTTTAATAGATCAAATAAATGTCTCATTCAGCAAACACGACATATCAGAACTTTATAATGAACTCTCCACCTGCACTCTCTTGCATCTCTCCTCTCCCTACAGTATCTCTATAAAAACTTATTTCCACCTTTCTTCCTCAAGCCTAGAATTCATTTTTATTTTTGTTGCATTGTAAGTGAATATGACATTCCAAACAATGCTAATTGTAAAGGTATAAGGATGAGGTGAACAGTCACCTCAGGTCAAGTCATAGAGAGAAAGCATTGTCTAGTGATATCTTGTGTATGAAAGAGAAGATAAAAAAGCAGCATAGGGTAAACTAAGAAGAATTGCAGACAGGTCATAGTCCAGCAGAAAGGTTAATTAATTGTATATTTTATGATACAATTCTCAAACTTACACTAGTACTAGATACCTTATGGAACATTATTAAGATTGGAGGCATTCTGGAAAGCCTTTCAGACAACCAGGGTGGCGATTTTTTTACAAAATGGCTGCCATTGGGATTTCCTGTTAGAAGAAAATAGGGTAAAATTATCCCAACAATATCAAAAAGACTTAGATCATAATGTTATCTACCCACTAATTAAACTCCACAGATAATGTAGACAATTCTGATCGTAAAGTACATTTAAGACCTTCATGTGGGTCATTTTGACCATTGTCCAGCAGCTACGCAAAGAAATTGTGGACTTTGTGATAGAGGCTCCAAATTTCACACACAGCTATACGGCATTTATAAATAATTATCTGGGGCTATAGTCCCATTCCAGATTTTGTTTATTACACCCCTGGTGGCCATTTCCAATATGGCCACCAACAAGCTACATGGGGCCATATTGGACACATGGACATATCATTACAAAAAAGACCTTTCAGCTTTTACACAAGTAAAAGTCTAAATAAAAATGTCTAGCTGTAGTACCATTGCAGATGTAACATATTATACTCTAAAGTGGTGGTATTCAAACTTGTTTTGAGTGGACTCCATTTTTTAACTCATCATTGCTGGGGACAATATGTTTCTCCAGAAGAACTTCAAGACCCCACCCCACACCAAATCTAATCACACATGCTGAAAAACAATTACATGTCCATTTTTACATCAACAAATGGGACATGTTTCAGGAAACTAGGTGTAGGTCGCATGTCACAACTTCACAGGAGCGGCATTTGAAAAAACATTTATTCTTTATCAAAATGCTTTTTTTTTTTTTAAATACATTCTGTCTGGAACATGTAAACTTTTATGTGGTTTAATAATAAACTTGTATTCCATCCATAAATATGAATAAAATTGTTCAATTACGAGCCTAGTTGGTTTAGCCATGGAAAAAGTCAGAGACCTTCCCACTAGCCATGATTTGCTGAGATAATGGATGGGCTGGACAAGCCAGGAGATTAGTTTGGATTGGTCTGTCATGTAACATGCTTGTGTCTGTAATATAAGCTGTTCAGTATGTGTTGATGGTCCTTTCTACAGCAGCGTTTTTGAAAGATATGTTAGCCATCGAGAACTAGTTTGTTAGCTTTAGATACCTGCAGATTCATACTATAGTTATGACAATAATTGTATTGTTCGGGATGATGCCGGTTCATTGTTTAGCTCGCTAGCTACATGTCTAAACAAAATACTCCACTTCGGCCGGATTATTACATCATCCATTAAATTAGACCCATCCACTTAGCTAGATGTGGCTGGGGGTGGTTATAGCATTTCCTTCACATGACCGATCAATTTAGACAAGTGTGTTGTGTAAGCGTCATCTAATAATGATAAAATTTGTATCAAATATTTTTATCTGGACACTTTCTGTTTTTTGATAGTGCAAGTCATCATTTCAGTGTACCGTTGACACCTATCCTGTGCATGTGTCAAATAAACCAAGATTTTATTTGATAATATTTTATATTTAAGATGGCGCCAGAGAACAAGGCTGACATTTTACGTATTCCTAACCAATTGTGTTTTTTTTGTTAATTTCTTTGCGTTGTTTCTAACTTATTTTTTAACTTATTTTGTACATAATGTTGCTGCTACCGTCTCTTATGACCTAAAATAACTTCTGGACATCAGAACTGCCATTAATCACGACGGACTGGCAGAATCCTTTTTTTTCCTTTAACGAGTCTGACGAGCCCGACATGAATGATATACTGCTTACCTGGGAACAGGCCCAGATCCCGTCATTTTCGTAAAGAGAAGGTGGAGACAAAGGGGCCAGAGGGTGGGCTGCCTTCTGAGAATTCGTAGGCGATCGAATAAACCCCCACTTCCTTCCATTCTGCTAGAAAACTTGCAATCTTTGGAAAATGAAATTGATGGCCTAAGCGGAATATTAAACTACCAACAGGACATTCATTAGTGGTCATATCTTCAAAGACCAAAAAAAATACATGATGAACTCGAATGTATTTTCCACACTACCTTGGACATTTTAAGCTTAAATCATTAAAATGCTCCTTTAAGGTATATAGTATTATGTACCAAATGTGATAATTTTATCATAAAAGGCACAGTGTTGGGCATATTTGGAGATAAGGCTACTTCTAAATGTATTTTTATTTTAAGTAGATAGGGTACTTCTATATGTCTTGGTACTTGTAACGTCTGCTTCCAACTCACACTCGCAAACACATAGTTCCCCTGAATGCAGCTCACTCTCCAGATCCCAATCACCTGAATTCTGATCACCTGTTCATGTAGTTCAGTTATTTGCACCCCATCAATGTGAGGTATTGTTTGTTTTGTGACACACTTCCATTAGTAGTGCTGTTTTTCCCGTAATTTACTCCTCCTGTGTATGATAGTTTTTGCCTGCCTCAGTAATGACACCTTTTGCCTATTCCCTGCCTGTCCTTTAGCCTGCCTGTACTTTAGCGAATTTACTGTTATCAACCTATTGCCTGATCTCCCGGACGACGTTACTAGCCTTTTCCCTGCCTGTACTGTTTCCTTTTTGGGCCCCCTATTGTAGGACCTTCTGCCTGCCACTAGACATAGCTACCTGGCTCCTCCTGTGGTCCTTTACAATAAACACCTGCTGCGCCCTGCGCTTGAAACCAGCTCTCTGTCCCCCATCGTGTTCATTACCGTACTGTATTTAGGGTAATTCTATAAGTGTTTTAATGTAGTTAGGGTACTTGTGTGTGTGTTTTAGAGTACACTACATGACCAAAAGTATGTGGACACCAGCTCATTGAAGGTCTCATTCCACAATCATGGGAATTAATATGGAGATGCCGCCCCCCCTTTGCTGCTATGAAAGCCTCCACTCTTCTGGAAAGGTTTTCCAGTAGATTATGGAACATTGCTGTCGGGGTGGCAGGGTTGCCTAGTGGTTAAAGCATTGGACTAATAACCGGAAGGTTGCAAGTTCAAACCCCCGAGCTGATAAGGTACAAATCTGTCGTTCTGCCCCTGAACAGGCAGTTAACCCACTGTTCCTAGACCGCCATTGAAAATAATAATTTGTTCTTAACTGACTTGCCTGGTTAAATAAAGGTTTAAAAAAACAGGCACTAATGTTGGGCATTTAGGCCTAGCTCGCAGTCAGCATTCCAATTTATCCCAAAGGTGTTCGATGTGGTAGAGGTAAGGGCTCTAGGCAGGCCACTAAAGTTCTTCCACACCAATCTCAACAAAACATTTATGTATGGACCTTGATTTGTGCATGGGGCCATTGTCATACTGAAACAGGCAAGGGACTTCCCCCACAAAGTTGGAAGCACAGAATCATCTAGAATGTCATTGTATGCTGTAGCATTACGATTTCCCTTCACTGGAACTAAGGGTCCTAGCCCAAACCATGAAAACAGCCCCAGACCATTAATCCACCAAACTTTACAGCTGGCACTATGCATTGGGTCAGGTAGTGTTCTCCAGACATCCCCCAAACCCATATTTGTCCGTTTGACTGCCAGATTGTCATCACTCCAGAGAATGTGTCAGATTTCAAAAAGGCTTTATTGCGAAAGCCTACCTTACGATTATTTGAGGACATCGCCCAGCAGACAAATCATTACAAACAGTAACCAGCCAAGTAGAAGAGTTACACAAGTCAGAAATAGAGATAAAATTAATCACTTACCTTTGATGATCTTCATATTGTTGCACTCAGACGACATTCATTTACTCAATAAATGTTTGTTTTGTTCGATAAAGTTTGCGCGTTTTCTTCAGTAATCCACAGGCTCAAACGCAGTCACAACAGGCAGACAAAAAATCCCAATTGTATCTGTAAAGTTCATAGAAACATGTCAAACGATGTTTATATTCAATCCTCAGGTTGTTTTTAGCCTGAATAATCTATAATATTTCAACCGGACAATAACGTTGTCAATATAAAGGGTAAACAAGAAAGGCACTCTCTCTCTCGGTGCAATTTGAGTCCTACGTCAATGGATACTGTAATGGCATTGAATAGAAACTTCCTGGATGGATTTTTCTCCAAATCAGTTGTGTTATTCTCACAGAAACTATTTTAACAGTTTTGGAAACTATCCAAATCTACTAATTATATGCATATCCATATCTTCTGGGCCTGAGTAGCAGGCAGTTTAATTTGGGCATGCTTTTCATCCAAAATACCGAATGCTGACCCCTACCCTAGAGAGGTTTTAAGAATGATGGAGGCCACTGTGTTCTTGGGCCATTCAATGCTGCAAAAATGTTTTGGTACCCTTCCTCAGATCTGTTCCTAGAAACAATCCTGTCTCGGAGCTCTACGGTCAATTCCTTCAACCTCATGGCTTTGTTTTTGCTCTGACATGCACTGCCAACTGTGGAGCCTTATATAGTGTTGTGACTTGACATTAACATTAATGTGAAGACTGTTATTTATCTAATTGACTGGCTCCATGTGGATGAGCTGACAGAGAGGGCTGCTTCACTTCTAGTTCTTAGGAAACTTTGCAGTATTATTTCTTACATTGTTTGCCCAGTAAATGTTATGTGTTATTACATACAGCCGGGAATAACTATTGTGTATCAGAGTGGCGGTAACTCAACAGCATTACTAGCATTACGACCAGGAATACGACTTTCCCGAAGCAGATCCTTTGTTCGCACCACACAGGGCAATTGAACCGATTCCAGAGGCTGACCCAAAACAATGGCGAGGAAGAGGTAGTCAGAGCAGTTTTCTAGTCAGACTTAGGAGGCACTCACACCACCGACCGCTTCTGAGTATATTACTCTCTAATGTTCAGTCCCTGGAAAACAAGGTTAGGGCAAGGGTTTCTTTCCATAGACATCAGGGATTGTAACATACTCTGTTTCACGGAAACATGGTTTTCTCTGGATATACTATCGGAGTCGGTCCAGCCGTCTGGATTCTCAGTCCATTGTGCCAACAGGACAAACTGAAATGGTCCACCCAGACATGGAGTGTGGTGAAGAAGGCGCAACAGTGCCTCTTCAATCTCAGGAGGCTGAAGAAATTTGTCTTGTCACCTAAAACCCTCGTACAATTTTATAGATGCACAATTGAGAGCACCTTGTCGGGCTGTATCACCACCTGGTATGGCAACTGCACCACCCACAACCACAGGGCTCTCCAGGACACCTACAGCATCCAATGTCCCAGGAAGGCCAAAAAGATCATCAAGGACAACATCCACCCGAGCCACTGCCTGTTCACCCCGCTATCATCCAGCAAGGTCAGTACAGGTGCATCAAAGCTGGGACCGAGAGACTGAAAAACAGCTTCTATCTTAAGGCCATCAGACTGCTAAATAGCCATCACTAGCACAGAGGCTGTGTACAGCCTGTACATACACAGACTTGAAATCATTGGTCACTGTAATAAATGAAACACTAGTCACTTTAATAATGACACTTTAATAATCTTTACATATCTTGCATTACTCATCTCATATGTATATACCGTATTCCATACTATCGACTGTATCTCAGTCTGTGCCGCTCTGACATTGCTCGTCCATATATTTAGATATTCTTAATTCCATTCCTTTACTTAGATTTGTGTGTATTAGGTATTTGTTGTGAAATTATTAGATATTACTTGTTAGATATTGCTGCACTGTCGGAACTAGAAGCACAAGCATTTCGCTACACCCGCAATAACATCAGCTAAACAGGTTTATGTGACAAGTAACATTTGATTTGATTTAAAAAAGTTACCATCTCCCGAATTAAACTCTAAAAGGTTTAAATGACCTATTACATCTATAAACAGTCAACTTATAAATCATAACCTCGTATCATATCATCATTCTGAACAGTCGTAACCTCCTTGCATCTGCAAAAACCTGAGCCTTACTTATGATTCTGTACTTCACAAAATGTATTCATTATTTATTTAAAATCAAATCAAACTTTATTTGTCACATGCTCCGAATACAACAAGTGTAGATTTTACCGTGAAATGCTGATTTACAAGCCCTTAACCAACAGTGCAATTCAAGAAGAGTTAAGAAAATATATTTACCAAGGAGACTAAAATAAAAAGTAACACAATAAGAATAACAATAACGAGGCTATATACAGGGGGCATCGGTACCGAGTCAGTGTGCGGGGTTACAGGTTAGTTGAGGTCTTTTGTACATGTAGGTGGGGGTGAAGTGACTATGCAACGAAAATAAACACCGAGCAGCAGCAGTGTACAAATGGTAGGGGGGTATGCATATTGTCCAGTGGCAATTTTATTAATTGTTCAGCAGTCTTATGACTTGGGGGTAGAAGCTGGAGATTTTTGTTGAGATTTTTTTTTGTGCCTAGACTTGGCGCTCCGGTACCGCTTGCCATGCGGTAGCAGAGAAAAAGTCTATAACTTGGGTTACTGGAGTCTCTGACAATTTTATGAGCTTTCCTCTGACATCACCTATTATATAGATCCTGGATGGCAGGAAGCTTGGCCCCAGTGATGTATTGGGCCGTTCGCATTACCCTTTGTAGTGCCTTACGGTCAGATGCCAAGCAGTTGCCATACCAGGCGGTGATGCAACTGGTGCAGCTGTAGAACCTTTTGAGGATCTGGGGACCCATGCCAAATCTTTTCAGTCTCCTGAGGGGGAAAATATTTTGTTGTGCTCTCTTCACGACTGTCTTGGTATGTTTGGACCATGATCGCATGGTCATGATCGCATGATCGCATTGCCAGGTCGCAATTGTAAATGAAAACTTGTTCTCAACTTGAACACCTGGTTAAATAAAGGTGAAATAAAAAATAAATAAAAAATGATAGTTCAATGGTGATGTGGACACCAACTTGAAACTCTCGACCCGCTCCACTACAGCCCCGTCAATGTTAATGTGGGCCTGTTCGGCCTGCCTTTTCCTTTAGTCCATGATCAGCTCCTTATTTAATAGCTAATTAAATGAGAACACAAAATAACATACACACTTTGCACCGGTTACCGACTGGAGATTTAATACACTGAAAACAGGTCCCTAGCGGAATGACAACAACATGTCTGCTTGTTAAAGAAGAGATTGAGAGAGAGAGGGATAGAGACAATTAACTTTGGTTCATTCATAAACTACTCTAACCTACAGTAACCATATACTTTGCACACGAAACGCTGCCCACTTTGAGTAAGAAATCTTGAATGTATTTACGTGATATGCCTGGGTTCGGCGAACAGGGCAGCTTTGGAAAGGGGGTTGGCCTTTTCGTGGCACTTTTGTAAGGCTTTGATTGTCTGAAATGGTCTTCTATTGTTCTATTGTTGTCCTTCTTTGTAGTTGACAAGTCACCGGATACCAGACGTGTAGTCCTGGACAGAACTACAGAGTAGACTTTCCATCCATTCATTCTTGAATAGGCTTCTTTGAAGATAGGCTAGCAGAGTAACAGGATGATCCTACTTAAATTCTCTTTCGAAGATACTTTACTTAGAACAGCTAATCAGCCCTACCAGTGATCGTCCGGGTGGTGAGTTTATTGTCTCCACCGCGTGTTGAAATTCAAAGTTTAAATCACTTTAAACATGCAGCGGCAGCTTCACGCTGTTCTGGGATAATGTGTTTTTTTCTTAACCCATCATTTATACAGTTCACTCGAAAGGGGCGGTTCAAGCCGGTTGACACGCTCGCTGAACTCACTCCGGGCGGTAACTACTCACTGTGCAAAGTTAAGAAAAGCAATTATCTCTAATAGCTTTTCACATAACATCCTGCAAATAACAAAAAACCTTTCAGAATTTTTCATATTACCTGCACAACACATGGAAACTTCAAACTCCGTATTCTAAAATGAACGCTCCAAGTGTGTATACTTTCCAAATTACAGTATTTCCTTCAGTTTTTTATTACATCACAAAATAACAAACAATATGACATTAATGTCCAATAGATCGCCTCTGACCATTCCCCATGTTCTATGTTAGAAATATTGTTCCAGTATTTGCTTTTGAATGTGTTAGTTTCAGCAGGAAAAAGTATGTTAGTTGTTAACCCCTGAATACTTTCCGAAGGCACTGTGTAGTGTAGTTATGGTACTCCTGCAGGTCTTGGAACAGATGTTGGGGTACTTCTGTAGGTGTTTTAAATTAGTTAGGCTACTATAGCTGTTTTAAGGTAGTTAGGGTACTTCTACAGGTCTTGGTACAGCACAGGATACTTCTATAGATCTAGCAGATCAGATGGGGAGGGTAAGAAGAAACTGTTTGAGCCTCAGGAACTGGTACTGGAGCTGTTCTGACAGCTGGGCTAAGGGAGGGTGGGAACTGTGTGTGCGTGTGCACATGGGTGTGCTCGTTTGGGAGTATTCATTCACTTGTGTGTGTATGCTCACTTGAGTGCATGTGCTTATGTGTGTGTCCATGTGTGTGTCGGTGGTGTCGGATGAAGGAGGTGTGTTTTTTTCCAACCTGAGGGGCCTCTGCTCTGGCGGGGGGGGGGGGGGGGGGGGGGATTAAGGCGGTGCGTGGCTGGGGGCCGCAGCAGGCGGCGGCCCTGTTTCAGCTGAACCCAGTGCACTCTAGCAGCACTCAGGGCGTGAGGTCACAGAGTCCAGCATTCCTCTGGAGCCCTGTCTGTTTACACGACTGCTGGTTGCCATTCCCCAGTATAAATATTTTATATCTGTGTCCGTGAGTTTCTAGTAGACAGTCCATATGGTTCAAGATAAAATAGCCTAATTAATTAAACAAATCATCTAATCAACAATGGCATTATTTTCAATTACCTCTGCAACTCGTCCAACTGTTTACTTTTTTCACAACGGCCACCAGTTAAAGGCCAAAACATTGAAAACAAAAACATAGTCAAATAAATAAAAGTGTGTAAAAAAATATATAGCGGATAGTGACTGCTGAAACTGTCATATTAAACACCAAGTTGATGGTTTACTAAGTATGACTTAGTTGATGGTTTATATTTAGGATAATGTTTTACAACTTTGTCATGAAATCAAGTCATCTTATTTAATTATTTCATATTTTACACACACCTGTGATAATCTGAAGTCGTGAGAAGGGCCACAAGATGTCTTGTGATGTCATTGCAGGGTAGCAGAGGGAAGCGAGGTCTTCACATACAGCAGATGACTGTCTCCGGCACCCTGGCTATTCCCTATGTAGTGCACTACTTTTCACCAGAGCCTATGGTAGCACAAAGTACTCTGGTCAAATGCAGTGCACTATTTAGGGGATAGGGTGCCAGCCTCTATTTCCCTTTCTCTCTGGGTCTGACTCTAAAATGTACCCCTGCAGCCCATCCTGGCCCCTAGCCCCCAGCCTGGCCTGCCTGACCCTAACTGGCCGGGAGGATGTAGCTGTAGCTAGCTGTAGGCTTCTCTCCCAAGGCAGGTTAAAATGTAACCATGTCCTTGTTTTCTCAGGGAAGTGTGTTTATCTAAAGAACCAACTGTGAGGCCCTTTTGTTTAACTAAGTGGAGAGGCTCGCCCTAAAAGTAAAGCTCTCTGAAAACACACACACACACACACACACACACACACACACACACACACACACACACACACACACACACACACACACACACACACACACACACACACACACACACACACACACACACACACACACACCAGGTGGCCCTTCTCTCCTCCCTTTACTGCTGGTTAGGGACAGGACAGTGTGCCCAATGTGGGTGTGTGTGTCTATACATTATTATTCTGAACAGTGCAATAGATACAGATGCACAGAGCACTAACTGCCTATAGAATAGAACAGATTAGCCTTATAGTTTCATATGGCACAACCCACTGAAGCCTTAGATGAGTAATGATATAGAAATTAGAATGAATGTGCTGTAAATTTGAAGTTTAGAACACCTACAAAATGTGACATTTGGTGAAATGTAAAATTTTGCTATGAGACAGAGCTAGATGAGCACACACACACACGCACACATATACAGAAGACAGACACGGGGTAGGGCTGCTGCCTTGTCTTCAGTTTGGTATCTGCTGTAGCTCTATCCCCTGGGGCTGGAACTGTAGAAGACATTTGACACATTCTCCAGTGTTCCCCTTTGCCCTGCATCTGTTGAAGAATGGTACAGTATGTGCTATCCTACGACTCATATAACTCATACGCACACATAAACACACATATACCTGAAAAAGGAAACATCTTCGCACATTCAGAAAGAAAATATTTACAACAAAGACACTGACACTAAGTACAGACGATCCCTCACTTGATGACACCTCAAATCATGGACACCCTAATGATGGGAGGGAGGGAGAGAGAGAGCAAGAGAGAGAGAGAGTGTGTGAGACAGAGAATAAGGAGAAAGAAACAGAGTGAGAGACAGAGGGCTATTATAATTCCTCTGGAGATTACAGAGGTGTTAAAAAATATAAACAGCCCTCTAGTCTAAACCACTCCCAGTGCCAAGTGTGTGTGTGTGTGTGTGTGTGTGTGTGTGTATCTGTGTCCTCTAGTCTAGAAGATCCCAAACTTACAAACAACTCCCAGTGCCCATGACAGTTCTTCACTCCCCAGGCACCATCATGCAATAAAACACCCCTCTCTCTCTCCACCCCTCTCTCTCTCGTACAGTATGTGCTATGGTCAGCAAGGCACAGAATATGCTAACATGCATGTTTTTAAAATATTTGTATGTTCTGCTGACTCTGTTTACTACATAGAGTAACAAAACAACTGATTTAGAAACCTCAGGGCTCTCAGATGCAGACCACACAGCCCACACAGCCTGCAGTGCGCGAGCATTGCAAAATAAATGTACACATACATGTTATTCAATCATTGCACTCACACTGCTCGCGCACGTCAACGAGCGTTTGAGTAGCCAGGCGCTAAAATAGAACTTGGTTCTATTTGTGATGCTTAACGCGCTGCAAGTCCCGCCTCTCCCATCTCCTCAGTGGTTTTTAGGAGCATATACCCACGTGGGTGATTGAAAGATGAACTGAGGTCCACATCCAGTCCCGTCGGTGGTAATGCACCTTAATGTTGGTTGTCAACCGCCATGTAAAGTCCAAAGAAGAAGAAGCCTGAAGGAGGCGAGATTTACTTGAAACAAACTTTTAGCCTTTTATCTGTGGACTAATTGTCGAGGACCCAGTGCATTTCAGGTAAAATAACAACCAAATGTTTATATTCCAGGACAAATTAACTAGCAACAGCAAGCTAGCTAGCTAAATTGCCATGAATGTCTAATGCTTTTCGTCCCCAAATTAATATAGTTGGTTCAGAGTTTGTTTTGATATTTCAACCTGCGTGTCCTGATCACATTTGGTGAGGAGGGACAAAATCAACATGCGCATGCAGTCTGGTCAGCATGTTATGATCCCAAGGGTGGCCAGACTTAGCCACAAAAATGCAGGGGGCTCCCAGGGGAGAAGCATGAAGAGGACCTTGAGGCCACTGTGACAGAGCAGAGCAGGGGGACCCGGGGGCTTTAGGGCTGAGGGATAGGGCTGGGGGGCAGAGCTGGCCACAGAGCTCTATTAGTCCATTCTCTCATCAGCCATCCTCCCCAGCCATCAGTCCTCCCTGGAAATACATCTGGGAATTAATGGGCCTCACTCACAACATGCCCTCTCTCTCTCTCTTCCATTCCTCCATCTGTCTCTCTGTCTATGCACACATCCTCCCTCTTTTCCTCCTTCCTTTCCTCTCCACACATAGTCTCTCTCCATTTCTATCTCTTTCTAATGTGCCTTAACATGCCTTCTCTCCCCCTCTCGATTACCTCCACTCTCTTTCCCTTCGTCCCTCCAGATATATTACTTTACTCAATGACACTTAATCACTCTGCTCGCGATCAATATCAAGAGAGCTGTTAAAGCATGAGGTAGCACACAAACACACCTACACAGACACGCTCACACACACAGCTCAACAAAGCTAGATAGCAAAATATTGCAACACACGCAAGCACACAACTCCAACCCAGGCTGAGTGGGTGAGAGAGTTCAGCCAGCCAGCCAGCCAGCCTGCCTGCCTGCCTGCCTGCCTGCCTGCCTGCCTGCCTGCCTGCCTGCCTGCCTGCCTGCCTGCCTGCCTGCCTGCCTGCCTGCCTGCCTGCCTGCCTGCCTGCCTGCCTGCCTGCGACCGTGCAGTGGTCCTGAGGACATGAGTGCACAGTCTGCGCTCTGGGAAAACGTGGGCCTACTCACACTAATCGCTATTTACTTTTCCTGCCCACATATCAAGCTTCTCTCCTCCACATACAAGTAAGTAAGTAAGTGGGTAAGTAAGTAAGTAGAGTATAGGGTACCATTTAAGATGCAGTTATAACTCTTTCCACATTGCCTTCGGAGAGGGAGTATGATGGTTCTGAGTAGCAGCATGGGAATACTGGGAATACGTTTACAACCAAAAGGCTGACACGCTGACTCAATCACACCCTAGGTAGGTCACTCCCTTGAGGTGATATGTGCACATAAAGAATTGATGTGTGCACACAAAATAATGACTTGTACAACAGTGGTGGTCAGTGCCGTTTCAGATGAGGGAGGACAATTTTTCATGAGCATGGACTTATTTCTATTACAGCATATTGGATAACTGTCATTCATATTCTATTCACCCAGGTAAATGTAACATCAATAGGTTTAGACTACTACATGATACTCTAATTTCACCCTATACCCATCATGAGGTTGCTACAACCTAGCCTATGAATGAAAGTTTACAACGTAGGTGCACACAGGTCGAGAGACAAATTTGATGTGACAGACAGTGACATTCAATACCGTCTTGCACACTCTTGTCTGTATCTAGCTGATAGTGGGTGTAATCATTAGTCCAACAGTTGCAAACAAGAGTTTCTATTGGACAAATTCAGGTATGTTTATCCACGTGTTGTTCCATTTGCTTCTGTTTAAGAAGCGTTTTTCAACAGAATCGGAGGAATGAAACCACCCCCATCACGCGTAAACACAGTTCACAGTTTCATAGCAGTCACGTTGTATTCCTTCTCACATCTATGTTATGCATTCTCCTCCTTTCACCTCTTCCCTTTGCTTGTGGACTTCAATGCACAACACTTCAGCTGTATGTGACCAAATCTGGGGTGTGAACTGCAATTCTATTCAAGCGTTGATTGACATGGTAGTGGCTCTATAGTATTCGAGAAAAGTTGAAAAAACTGACCCCTCCGACGCTGTACGTTACAACGTGACATGTCATGGCGTAACGTACAGCACGCATAAAGCAACTAATTCTGTCTTACAGCCTCTCTCCACCCGGTGTAGCACTTCTTTCACCGTTTAAAAACAAGAGAGGGACAGGGACAGGGTAAGGGGGGATACCTAGTCATTTTTTGCATCATCACTGCAAGCTATCATGACTCTCAAAAGCCTGTTTACTTCTGAAGATCACTTTAGCACCGCCCTAAAAACCCGATTCAAATTTGACACAACCCTTCAAATAGGTATGTAATGACACATTATATAAACTCTTTATAGTGTTTTATTTACAATTTAGAGGCTATAAGGTGATAAGTTGGACAGATCGATTGAAAAAAGCCGTTTCCCCACACGACATCGCTCCTTCTCACAATCACGCAATAGGTTTCGCTTCCCCACCTGCCATTTTTAAAAAGACCCGATGGAGCTCATTGCCATCTTGAATCATACAGAGATGGGCATCATGAAGGGTCTCATCATTGATTTTGTTGGAAAGGGGAGAAATTGTGCTTTACAATGGTATTGATATTACAATTGATCTGGAAGTATTACGTTTTTTGGGCGCTAAAATTACATCAATTGTACGGACTAGCGATGTTCAAAAGTGAGTTAGTTTACGTTAGCTAACATAGCATCCTTCTGTTTGATCAGGGTGTTTCAGTAGGCTAAACTATCTAGCTGCATTTGCTAGCTAAGTAAGTGAAACTGAAAAAAATGACACTATTTCTCTCTTGCTTCTCCTTCATTTAGGAAGAAATTAATTATTTCAAAACTGTTCAAATATTCTCTCTCTCTCTTTGAGTCAACTACTCACCACATTGTATGCACTGCTGTGCTAGCTAGCAAAAGCTTGCGCTTTCAGTACTAGATTATTTCTCTGATCCTTTGATTGGGTGGACAACATGTCAGTTCATGCTGCAAGAGCTCTGATAGGTTGGATGACGTCCTCCGGAAGTTGGCATAATCACTGTGTAAGTCTATGGAAGTGGGTGCGAACCATGAGCCTCCTAGGTTTTCTATTGAAGTCAATGTACTCAGAGGAGGACGGAAGCTATCTGTGCTCCGACTACACCATGGTGCTACCCTACAGAGTGCTGTTGAGGCTACTGTAGACCTTCTTTGCAAAATACCATGTTTTAATCAATTATTTGGTGACGTGATTATGTTTAGTATAGTTTTATCGAAAAATGATCCCTTTTGAAATGTTAAAAAATATATATTTTTTATTAAATTCACAGAGGAGGATGGTCCTCCCTTTCTTCCTCTGAGGAACCTCCTCTGGTGTACACACAAAATGTTAAGCAAACCAACAACCTAACAATCTAAGATTATGTCCACACTACATGAAAAGGTATTTATATAAATTTTGGACATAATACAATATTATCCCAACTCTACCTTGTAATTTGAATATAATGTAACTTATTCCATGGGATAATTCTGAGAAGGGAACCTTAACATCAGGCAATACAGCTAACACCAGACATTCAGCTCCTATTTCATCTTAATTGCTTTACAACCTCTATAAAGAACCTCATCAGTCAGGTTGATTGGTGTTGTAATAGCAAAAATTTTGTTGGCTTATAAACTGATACTATCCTGGTGTTGCAGTAAGGTTTTGGAAGGTGTTGTAGCCTTCTAATAGCAGTTTTCTTTCATTATTAGTGTTCATTACAGGTGTTGACTGCAGATGTTGATTGCATTGTAGGGGATTGACAGGTGGGCACTTTCACACACAGTCACACATGCACCCACCCACACGCATGCAAAGTCACATACTGTATATACGCATCTTTTTTCCCATGGCCTCGACTATGTCAGTGTGATAGAGGTTTTGTGTCTAGCACCAGTGCACTATAGGAACCATTGGGAGGCATTCAATGCCATTGGAAAAATATTATCTAGATTGTAGCACCCGGCACCAGCATTCCACAGACTGAGTGATTATTTCTACATTTTAACTGCTATACACAGAGATTAACATAAATCGGACAATTGAAATTTGGGCAATTCATATTCACAAATATTGTGCAACAAACCCCACAGTCAACTACTCTCTCACCTGCCAGACTCACGGCCCTCCAGCGGCTGTGGGAAGAAACCAAGTCAACAACAGCAACAACAACAACCATGGCCATGGATGCATCCCAAATCACACCCTTTGCCAATATAGTACACCACTTCTGATCAGGGCCAATAGTGGTGTAATTTGGGACCCTTCCCGGTCCATACAGGTCAAAAGACACGATTAGAGACATACAACACAGTCAGACAGAGATACTTTCAGTTCATAGTCTGATTCTGGATCACATTCTGGAGCAGCTAATTATACTCTGTTTGCATCCCAATTTGCAACCTTATCCACTACATAGTGCACTAAAATTTGACCAAGGCCTTGTTCAAAAGTAGTGCACTATATATTGAATAGGGTGCCATTTGGGACACATTCTGTGAGATAAACAGGCTTCTTTAAGAATAAAGCTGGGGACCTGCCGCCAAGTCATCTGGGACTAAAAGTCTGCATCGTATTTATAGCTTATAATTTTAGCAGGGGCCTGGGGCTGCTGGTTGTCTGTCTGCTCGACTTAAAGCTATCTGTGTTAGTGAGAGAACTCAGACCCAATGACAGAGAGATGATTGACTGACTGATGACATAAAGGGGCTGGAGAGAGAGGAAGATTGCTGATAGATAATATGATAGGTTTGGCATGACAAGGGTGCAAACAGATTTTCGGACCAGGTTCAAATCGGACCATTACCTGACAAACAGACAAACAAACAATTGATAAAGAGTGAGACAGAGAGCGAAGGATAGATATTAATATCAAACTGTTATCATGTAATATATTCTATAATAACCACAGCACATCCCTGAGTGGAACTGCAAGTTGGCTCTCTAGTACCCACAGTCCTTCTATTGAACAAAGTATACAGCAAAATCTCTACAACAAAAGCGCCATCCACCTGTCTATCATCCCCGTTTTTTCTCGCAATCTCTTTCTCTCACCCCATCTCTCTCTTTCTCCCCATCTCTCTCGCTACCCCCTCATTATTCCCCTCTCCAACCTCTCCTCTCCCTTTCCCTTTGTCTCTCCTCACTGTCAGGTAGTTATGATCTCTTGTTTCACAAACACCTAATTTGTCCAGTGTTTTGTCCTGTGTGGTCTATACTTGATGACAGTGGGGAACAATGACAGTATGGCTGAGTATGAAAGAATATGGCTGAAGTATCAGATAAATAAAAATGTACTATACAGAAGGATGGGCTTTTGTGTCAAAGAGATGGAAGCAGAAACACACAATGAAAATGTATGCACTCACTGCACTCACTCACTTTGGATAAAAGTATCTGTTTGGTGTAATACAATGAGGGTATTGGTGCCACGTAAGCTCAATCAAGGGAACTGTATATGAAAGTAAACAAATACAATACTCAGGTGGAAGTAACAAATTACAAATACTCTTGTTACTGTAATTGAGTAGCTTTTCTGAGTAATGCCAGTCATTTTACTTAAGTATGTTTTGAACGAACTATTGTACTTTGCTGCCTTTTTTAAAACCATCCGTTAACAGAGTACAATTCAGTAGGCTATCCATAATAGTATATCATGAGGGCATGGAAAGTTTGCGAGAGCCCCTCGGAGCCAGAAAAAAACTGCTCATCATTGTTTAGTCAGTGACCAATCAAATCAAATTTCAAGCATTGCATCAGTCCAGGCCAATCACATCAAGCTGTGCATACAAACTGAATGATAATAGTTGGAAGACTTTTAAAAGGCAAAAATAACTTTAGTTCGAGACGTATCGTGAAAGAGAGGAAACATTTTTATCAAAGCAGTGTGTGTGAAAACATTGGAAACGGAGGAGACTGACCAGTTCTCCTTCAAGCACAGGAGAGGCGATGCAATGCATGCTTTGCTTACCCAGGTCGGAGGTGGAAGCCTACAAAAAAAATGTAGTAGTCCACTATTTTTGTTAAAGATTATAGTTTTGGGAAAAGAAAACTCTATTGAGATAAAATGTTTAATCGAAAGGGAAAATGTGCAGAATGGAGGGCAAAATCCACTCACTTCCACTGCCAGCCACTGGGCTTCTTCTCATCAGCATACTGTATTTAGTAGTGAGTGAAAACGCCAACTGGAAGCTTCACATTTATTCATCCAGTGAAATATCTGGCTCATTGTTCTATCAGTGACATGAGGTTAAGGTCAGGAAGTGAGTTATCTAGCTAGCTAACATTAGCTTGCTTGGTTATGACATATACATGTACTTTACCTGTGTAAATTAGTATATTGTTCATCTAAAAGCCAGAGATTCAATAAGTCTAACTGTGAATATTACTGTGCGTGTAACTGTTTGAGTCTACACAATATGTACAGCAAGACATGGATTCATTAGACATCTTTTTAGGTCTGAGAACATCTGACACACTTCAGTCTCGGTATCTGAGAATAACAAGTATGGGTCTGTTTGGGCTATTGTACTGTCAGCGATATGATGAAGTAAGTTGCCACATAAAGCAGTATTTGCCACTATACAGGTTTGGCCTACCATTAGCATCGTCTTGACACAATGACATAGGACAAGACAGAGCAACAGAGGCAGGACTCATCTGATGAAGATGATTTTGTCTCATCATTGATGCCCAATAGGTCACGAGGTACAGGGGAGATGGATGGGGACCTTGCCTGTCTGTCAGACAAGATGGACTTGCTTCATTCATCTCCAAACATAAAAAAGCTGTTCCTCAAACTGAACACAGGCCTGCCTGCCTGCTTCTACAGCCTGTAAGCATATTTTAACCTGTGTTGGACTGCTACTCAATGCAAAGTGAGCCAGGATAGACTTTTTCAGTGTTGAAAACTAACAGCAACTTCTAAGAAAAGTGAAGGCGCTAGAACAGAACTCCTTTGTTTTGCTCAAGAAACAGTACATTTAAGTCGGTTCAGTTGCCAGAATCACGACCCAGTCATTCAGGATTTTTGTTCTGCACCTATCGATGTGACCTAGCCGTTTGTTCGAAATGTTCCATTGCCATTATTATCCCTTGCTTGCTAGCTAGCCAAATACGGCTAACTTACAGTCATGTCAAACAGTGCAGACGCCGATGTTTGTCAAAGAGGATGGTTGGTGGGCCGGAACACAATTATAATCATTGACCACAGTCAATTGACCACAAATAACTGCAAATTGACCACAGTTATTTTCAAATAATAATAATTTCATACCTTGATTACATTGAGACATGATCGTATGTGTCAATTTTTTCATGGGAATACTTGGGAATAGATTTCCTAAATTAAAGTAATTTTTAGCTGAATTCCTAGTGATTTTACTGTCTTTTTTTTAACCAAAAAACAAATCTCCCCATCCCCACGCTAGTTAGCAATTGCGCTAACGCTAGTCAGCAATTTCCTTCCTCCCTCAAGGGAAATAAAGTATTCTTTCTAACAAAGACATGTACAACTATTTCAATATGTTGTGTATCCCTGTAAATAATCAGAATTCATGTAAACATGACAGTTTTGAAAACATAGCTTGTCCAAAAAAAGAGGTCTCTTGGCAAAACGTACCCCTGGGTGTGGGGTAAGTTGAGTTGCGCAACAACTTAAGTTAAGCTGCCTACACAATGAATGAAATATTGTGTTGTTCATTTTCATAGTTTTGAGTGTGAGTACTTTTTGAACTATACAAATATTTTCTCTCCCACACACTGGCCGCCTTTCATTCTAACCTGAGAGCAAACAGCCATACTGACTTTCACTGAATTAAATATTACCACTACCTTTTTAAAACCATGTCTATCTATATTTCTCAAAAAATAAATAGAGATGCACACGAATTAGGCTCCATAACATTTAATGGGTATAGCAAACAATATTTCGGCACGCAGTGCCTTCTTCTTCTATATTTATTTCCCAAACAAAATGCAGCACAATCCAAATCGCTTTTTTGTCTTTTAATAAATTCAAACATCTTATAATATAGGCTTAAAACCTAACCAACACTTTGTACTTAAAAAAAAACTTTTAACATTGGCCAGGCCCTGTTGTTACCTCATGTCCCAGTGATAATGCTTTGCATTACGCCTGGGAAAAAAACACTTCAATTTGCTAAATGTACAATTGGCTCAAACCATTGGCTCAACTTACCCAAAGCAAACATTTTGACTATATTAGCCCACACAGCTACAAGGATGCACATTCATGCTAAGTTTAGAACCTCATATTGAAGCTTATAGAGACCCCAACTGAAGTATAGAACAATCGTAGAATTCTCCACTTTGGTTTAGATGCAAACATCATGAAACCTCTAACACAATACATTAATTTCACTTATAGTTAAAGGGCCTCATTGCCAGAATCTCAAACTATCCCTTTATGTACCTCAGGGGCCAAACAGAGCCCGGGTGGTGTGAGACCCTCTGCCGATGTAGAGCGGCACAGGTGGCAGGAAGGAGACCCAACCGGTTCAGTAGTTCTATATCTGTATGCTTGTTTCCCTTCCCCAACCCTGCACCTCTCGCTCTCTCTTGCTCTCTCTTTATCCTCACCCCCTGTCTCTAATTCTCTCTTTTCCCTCCCTCCCTCCCTTCATCCACATGACAGCTGTGTCACGTGTGTCACCTGGCGAGCAGCCGCCACATGTTGATACCTGGGGAGCGAAACATGAAGGGAAGGGGAGTGTGAGCAGCAGCTATTTTAGAAAAACAAATGTGTGTGTAAAATAACACATTGCCAGAATGTTATCTGGATCCTTAGCTTTAAGAAAGAGGTTTCCGGAGGTGCGAGTGGGGGCGGGGCTTGGGCAAAAACTCTGTATCAGTAGCCACGATCTTGCTTATTTTGGTCCTTTACTCTGGTTCTTAGAACTGCTCACCAGGTTCCTGAGGCTGACACCACCATGAGGCCCTGTTGGAGGGGAATCTCTCTCTGCTCTGCTCTCTGTCTCACTCACACACGTGAGCGTGCACACACACACTCTGGCAAAACATTAACAGACCTGTTAGGGAGTGTGGAGAGTGTGCTGCTATTGCAGTTAGTTTGCAGTTTCGCAATTACAACGGCCAGTTACCATGGCTGGGTCTGATCTGAATCAAGCAGCACATGCACTGAGACGGAGCATAGAGACGGCCATTCTAAAAGGTTGACTTGAAACAGTCAGTCCAAAATGGCACCCTATTCCTATAAAGTGCACTAATTTTGACCGGAGCCCTAAGAACCCTGTGGGCCCTGTTAAAAGTAGGGCACACCATAGGGAACAAAAAAAGGCCTCAACAATAGTCTGGTTTCTGTCTGTTTCCTCTTTCCTCTATTTTTTTTGTGTTATTTCTTACATTATTAACAGAGGAAATGTTTTGTGTTATTACATACAGCCAGAAAGAACTTTTGGATATCAGAGCAGCGGTAACCCACCAGCATTACAACCGGGAATACAACGTTCCCGAATTGGATCCTTCGTTTTTGGTTCGTACCCCCCAGGGCAATTGAACTGATTCCAGAGGCTGATTCAAAACACTGCAGACGGAGAAGAGGTATTTGGAGTCGACTTCTAGTCTGACTCAGGAGGTGCACACACTATCCACCACTTCCAAGTATATTACTCGCTAATGTTCAGTCTCTGCACAATAAAGTAGACGAGCTCAGGGTGAGAATCTCAGTACATCGCGCAAACAGGGATAAAGAACTCTCCGGGGAAAAGAATGGCAGGGTTGTATGTTTCATGATTGACTACTCATGGTTTGATTGTGATAGAATAGAATACCTCACAATCAAATGCCGACCTTATTACCTGTCAAGAAAATTATCTTTGGTTATAGTCACGGCCGTGTATATTCCCCCTCAAGCCGATACAAAGATGGCCCTGAAAGAACTTCACTGGACTTTATGCAAACTGGAAACCACTTATCTGGAGGCTGCATTTATTGTAGCTGGGGATTTTAGGACATTTCTTGAAAAAGTTCTGCCAACACATTGACTGTAGCACTGGCTCTGAGAAAACATTAGACCACTGCTACTCAGCTTTTCGAAATGCTTTCAAGGCCCTGCCCCGCCCTCCCTGATCACAACTCCATTTTGTTCCTCCCTTCCTATAGGCAGACTCTCAAACAGGAAGTACCAGTGCTAAGGACTATTCAACGCCTGTCTGACCAATCGGAATCCACGCATAAAGATTGTTTTGATCACGTGGACTGGGATATGTTCCGGGCAGCCTCTGAGAATAACATCGCCAAATACACGGATGCGGTGACTGAGTTTATCAGGAAGTGTATAGAAGACGTGACTATTAAATTCTACCCTAACCAGAATCCGTGGATAGATGGCAGCATTCCTGCAAAACTGAAAGCGCGAACCACCGCATTTAACTAGGGCAAGGTGACTGGGAATATGGCCGAATAGAAACAGTGTAGTTCTTCCCTTCATAAGGCAATCAAACAGGAAAAATATCAGTATAGAGATAAAGTAGAGTCACAATTCAACGACGCAGACACGAGAAGTATGTGGCAGGGTCAACAGACAATCACAGACTACAAAGGGAAAACCAGCCACGTCGCGGACACCAACAAGCTAAACACGTTCTTTGACCGCTTTGAGGATATCACAGTGCCACCAACGTGGCCTGCTACCAAGGACTGTGGGCTCTCCTTTTCCGTGGCTGACGTGAGTAAGACATTTAAGCATGTTAACCCTCGCAAGACTGCAGGCCCAGACGGCATCCATAACCGCATCCTCAGAGCATGTGCAGACCAGCTGGGTGGAGTGTTTACGGACATATTCAATCTCTCTCTATCCCAGTCTAATGTTCCCACTTGCTTCAAGATGTCCACCATTGTTCCTGTACCCAAAAAGTAACTGAACTAAATGACTATCGCCCCGTAGCACTCACTTCTGTCATCATGAAGTGCTTTGAGAGGCTAGTTAAGGATCATATCACCTCTACCTCTACCTTACCTGACACTGTAGACCCACTTCAATTTGCTTACCGCACCAATAGATCCAGAGACGATGCAATCGCCATCAGACTGACCTATCCCATCTGGACAAGAGGAATATCTATGTAAGAATGCTGTTAATTGACCATAGCCCAGCATTCAACACCATAGTACCCTCCAAGCTCATCATTAAACTCAGGCCCCGGTTCTGAACCCAGCCCTGTGCAACTGGGTCCTGGACTTTCTGATGGGCCGCCCCCAGGAACCAACATCTCCACTTCGCTGATCCTCAACACAGGGGCCACACAAGGGTGCGTGCTCAGCCCCCTCCTGTACTCCCTGTTCACCGATGACTGCGTGGCCATGCACGCCTCTAAATCAATCGTCAAGTTCGCAGACGGCACAACAGTAGTAGTCCTGATTACCAACAATGATGAGACAACCTACAGGGAGGAGGTGAGGGCCATGGGAGTGTGGTTCCAGGAAAACAACCTCTCACTAAATGTTGACAACACAAGGAGCTGATCGTGAACTTCAGGAAACAGCAGACGGAGCACACCCCTATCCACATCGACAGGACAGTAGTGGCGTAGGTAGAAAGCTTCAAGTTCCTTGGCGTACACATCACCTACAATCTGAAATGGTCCACCAACACAAACAGTGTGGTGAAGATTGGCTTGACACCTACAACCCTCACAAACTTTTACAGATGCACAGGCTCTCCAGAAGTTGCACCAACGCATCACCGGGGGGCCAACGACACCTCCTGACCAAACATACACAGCATGATGGTAAACCCAAGGAGTTTGTTCAGAACAGGGCAGAGTGCTTCAGGAATCGGTGCTTCGACAGTGGAAAAGTAAGTCAGCTAGCAAGGCATTGTTGTCATTTGTTAACAAAGATTCAAAGCAGAAATAAGGGAGTACTATCTCTCAGTGGTAGATGTGAGTTTCTCTTTCAAACAATCCCATGGCCTTGTACACAGCTAATAGCTAACGTTAGCCAAAGCAAGCTAGCTCGCTACTTTTGTGCAATCCTAAACAATAGTAGAGATGAAGATGAAATGAAATGATTGTTGAAAAAAAGTTTAGGTTGGAACTGTTGCTGTTAAAATACAATTACATTTTTTTTTCTGAACTGGAATAAACTGATTGAAGCAAGATGCTTTTTGAGTCAAACACACAGTTCTGGGTTGCTCATCTACAGCAGGAAGCGGTCTCCTGCCTGACTGAGAAAGCAGTAGATGTTCTGGTCCAGTTTGGCACCACATACCTATGCGAGTCAGGGTTCTCAACTCTGACAAACTAAAAAAACAAGTACAAAAACAGTCTCAATGCTGAGCATGACCTCAGTGTTACACTGTCAAAAACTGAACCCAGAATAGACATGCTTGTTGAAAACTTCAACCAGCCACACATCTCTCATTACGACGGTGTGTGTGTGTTCTGTTATACATTTGTGTGATGTGATCAAATCAGTTTATTCCAGTTCAGAATTAAAATTATTTATTGTATTTGAACAGCAACAGTTCTAACCTAGACAGATATGTAAGAGTGTTTTAATGGGGAAAAATAAACATGAATAGATATGTATATGGGTATTTCATTGAATTGTAATTTATTTTTGTCTATATTACATTTGTTTTAGGCATACGGGCAATGACATGTACAGTGCCTTGCGAAAGTATTCGGCCCCCTTGAACTTTGCGACCTTTTGCCACATTTCAGGCTTCAAACATAAAGATATAAAACTGTATTTTTTTGTGAAGAATCAACAACAAGTGGGACACAATCATGAAGTGGAACGACATTTATTGGATATTTCAAACTTTTTTAACAAATTAAAAACTGAAAAATTGGGCGTGCAAAATTATTCAGCCCCCTTAAGTTAATACTTTGTAGCGCCACCTTTTGCTGCGATTACAGCGGTAAGTCGCTTGGGGTATGTCTCTATCAGTTTTGCACATTGAGAGACTGACATTTTTTCCCATTCCTCCTTGCAAAACAGCTTGAGCTCAGTGAGTTTGGATGGAGAGCATTTGTGAACAGCAGTTTTCAGTTCTTTCCACAGATTCTCGATTGGATTCAGGTCTGGACTTTGTTTTGGATCATTGTCTTGTTGGAAGACAAATCTCCGTCCCAGTCTCAGGTCTTTTGCAGATTCCATAAGGTTTTTTTTCAGAATGGTCCTGTATTTGGCTCCATCCATCTTCCCATCAATTTGAACCATCTTCCCTGTCCCTGCTGAAGAAAAGCAGGCCCAAACCATGATGCTGCCACCACCATGTTTGACAGTGGGGATGGTGTGTTCAGCTGTGTTGCTTTTACGCCGAACATAACGTTTTGCATTGTTGCCAAAAAGTTCAATTTTGGTTTCATCTGACCAGAGCACCTTCTTCCACATGTTTGGTGTGTCTCCCAGGTGGCTTGTGGCAAACTTTAAACAACACTTTTTATGGATATCTTTAAGAAATGGCTTTCTTCTTGCCACTCTTCGATAAAGGCCAGATTTGTGCAATATACGACTGATTGTTGTCCTATGGACAGAGTCTCCCACCTCAGCTGTAGATCTCTGCAGTTCATCCAGAGTGATCATGGGCCTCTTGGCTGCATCTCTGATCAGTCTTCTCCTTGTATGAGCTGAAAGTTTAGAGGGACGGCAGGTCTTGGTAGATTTGCAGTGGTCTGATACTCCTTCCATTTCAATATTATCGCTTGCACAGTGCTCCTTGGGATGTTTAAAGCTTGGGAAATCTTTTTGTATCCAAATCCGGCTTTAAACTTCTTCACAACAGTATCTCGGACCTGCCTGGTGTGTACCTTGTTCTTCATGATGCTCTCTGCGCTTTTGACGGACCTCTGAGACTATCACAGTGCAGGTGCATTTATACGGAGACTTGATTACACACAGGTGGATTGTATTTATCATCATTAGTCATTTAGTTCAACATTGGATCATTCAGAGATCCTCACTGAACTTCTGGAGAGAGTTTGCTGCACTGAAAGTAAAGGGGCTGAATAATTTTGCACGCCCAATTTTTCAGTTTTTGATTTGTTAAAAAAGTTTGAAATATCCAATAAATGTTGTTCCACTTCATGATTGTGTCCCACTTGTTGTTGATTCTTCACAAAAAAATACAGTTTTATATCTTTATGTTTGAAGCCTGAAATGTGGCAAAAGGTCGCAAAGTTCAAGGGGGCCGAATACTTTCGCAAGGCACTGTACCGATATTTACATATAGTTGCATATTTTCCTAAGCTTGGATCCCAGGAATACAAAGAATTTCATATTTGGGTCCCAGGCTGAAAAGGTTTAAGAACCCCTTCCCTATGTAGTGCACTACTTTTTACCGGGCCCATAAGTATCTAGTCAAAAGTAGTGCACTATGTAGGGAATATGGTGCCATTTTGGAAGCAGACCAATCTGAGAATTGGTCTTTCTATTTCTTTGCCTGTGTTTTTAAACACCCCTATAGCAGAGCGAGAGGAGGAGAGAAACAGTGGGAAGGGGGACTGACTGTGGAAATGAAATTAGAACAAATTAAGAGAGATGAAAAAAGGGTAAGCAAGAGAAAGAGAGAGATAGAAAGAAGGTTGAGAAAAATAATGGGTATGTGAGAGAACACATTTAGAAAGGAAAGGCAGGGAAGAAAGGTCCTGTAGGGTAGGGAGAGAGGATGGAAAGAGTGGGAAGAGAAGAAAGGGAGAATAGAGGCCAAGGGAGAAGGGGCCAGAGAGAGAAGGGGCCAGGGAGAGAATGGGCAAGGGAGAGAAGGGGCCAGGTGGTGAAAGGGCCAGAGAGAGAGGCCAGGGAGCAAAGGGGCCAGGGAGCGAAGGGGCCAGGGAGTGAAGGGGCCCGAGAAGCCATATTTTACTAGTGACTACGGGCGTGTGGTCCAGCAGGGGTTAGTTTATTAGAGTTGTTGCTTTTATGAGGGGCTGGCTTACCCTACCTAACAAAATCCCAGCCTGCAGGTTCAGACCAGCCTTCTCTATTCTGCCCACGGCTACAGCCCTGACAGCAGCACACGCACACTGCTGCTCCATAAAGGACTGGATCAGTCCCCTATAAACCCACTCACACACTGTCTGGCACACATGCACACACACACACAGGACAAGCACTCTGTATTCTCACACCCACACAAACACACACAGATGATTTGCGCATTCACTCCCCGCTGTGTACACATGCATGCGGTATTGAACTATCCCGGATGGGTCATAAAACCACATGTACTGTATGAAGAGGATTAGCTATCTTCACTAGCATTAACAAATACTCTCATCTACCGTGTGTATCCTACCACAGTTGGCTGATGCTGTCAGCGGATGAGTGCTTCAGGCGTGAAACTTGACTTTCTCTCCCCATAAAAAAGAGGAGGCAGTGAGATCATTATAAGGAAAAAGGGAAAAAGGGAAGCAGCAGAGAAGATAGGAGAGAAGGGGAGAGAAGACAGAGAAAAATGGAAAGAGAGGAGCTGACAGAACTCAAAGTGCATCTCAGCAGAGTTTATAACCATTTGAACTGTTGTCCTGACTAACAGTCACTTGTTTACTACAGTTTGAATCTATCCTTTTGATCCCTCCCCTCCAGCCTCTGATCAGAAAAAGCTTTTGGTTGGACTGATGTGCCACTCAATTTATTCAACGTTCTCCATTTTAAAAGGGTATTATGCTCTTCTTGTATTAAAGTTCCACTCATCTAAACTGAACAGAAATATAAACGTAACATGCAAAAATGTCAAAGACTTCACTGAGTTACAGTTCATATAAGGAAATCAGTCCATTTAAATTCATTAATTAGGCCCTAATCTATGGATTTCACATAAGTGGGAATACGGATATGCATCCGTATTGTCACAGATACCTTAAAAACAAAGGTAGGGACGTGGATCATAAAACCAGTCAGTACCAGGTGTGACCACCATTTGCATCAGGCCTCCTTTGCATTGATCAGGCTGTTGATTGTGGCCTGTGGAATGTTGTCCTACTGTACTTCAATGGCTGTGCGAAATTGTTGGATATTGGCAGGAATTGATAAACGCTGTCCTACAAGTCAGTCCAGAACTTCTCAAACATGCTCAATGGAGGACATGTCTGGTGAGTATGCAGACCATGGAAAAACTGGGACATTTTTAGCTTACAAGGAATTGTGTACAGATCATTGCGACATGGGGCTGTGCATTATCATGCTGAAACATGAAGTGATGGTATCAGATGAATGTCATGTCAATGGGCATCAGGATATCGTTACGGTATCTCTGTGCATTCAAATTGCCATCAATAAAATGCAATTGTATTCGTTGTCTGTATCTTATGCCTGCCCATAACATAACCCCACCGCCGCCATGGGGCAATCTGTTCACAACATTGACATCAGCAAACCGCTCGTCCACACGATGCCATCCACTACCATTTGCCCAGTACAGTTGAAACTGGAATTCATCCGTGAAGAGCAGACTTCTCCAGTGTGCCAGTGGCCATCGAACGTGAGCATTTCCCACTGAAGTCGGTTACGACACCGAATTGCAGTCAGGTCAAGACCCTGGTAAGGATGACGAGCTCGCAGATGAGCTTCCCTGAGACGGTTTATGACAGGTTGTGCAGAAATTATTTGGTTTTGCAAACGTACAGTTTCATCAGCTGTCTGAGTGGCTGGTCTCAGATGATCCCGCAGGTGAAGAAGCCGGATGTGGAGGTCCTGGGCTGGCATGAGACTGGTTAGATGTACTGCCAAATTCTCTAAAATGACATTGGTAGAGAAATTAACATAAAATGATCTGGCAACAGATCTGGTATACATTCCTGCAGTCAGAATGCCAATTGCATGCCCCTTCAATACTTGAGACATCTGTGGTATTGTGTTGTGTGACAAAACTGCACATTTTAGAGTAGCCTTTTATTGCCCCCACAAGTTGCACCTGTGTAATGATCATGCTGTTTAATCAGCTTCTTCACATGCCAAACATGTCAGGTGAATGGATTATCTTGGCAAAAGAGAAATGCTTACTAACAGGGATATAAATAAAAAAAATTGCACAATATTTGAGAGAAATACGTTGTTTGTGCTCATGGAACATTTCTGGGATCTTTTATTTCAACTCATGAAACATGGGACCAACACTTAACTTAACAACGTCTTTATATATTTGTCTCAGAATATATGCTTTTCCCAAGGTGATGCTTATTTAAAAAGGCAGGTTATAGTAAAGTAGCATATGGAATAAAAAGAAATGATCATACCATGGATCATTGAGCTATTTTATTTAGAATTTTAGAACCCCTGTAAGTATTTAACAAATATATACAACATTTGTCCTTTACTACTATAGTCCATAGAAACGCATTGAAAACACATTCATAAATGGCAAAAGAGACAGTCAAAACTAAATAATAAGGAATGAGGTTTTGAAGTGTCTGTCCTATATCCCGATATAAGATATCCGATATAAGATATTCCTATATCGGGATATCGGGATACCACTACCTCCATACTTCCAATAATTGTTTTAACCGATATCTGGTTCCTTTCGGATGAGTCCCTTGACACTTGTTGAGAACACCACCATGTTCGTGAGAATGTCCCCTTTCCATCGAGGCGCTACAGACGTTTTCATGAGAAAACCGATTTCTCCTGATCTGACAAACAGCGCTGTAGCTTTTCCCCTTTCCCCCGCAGATGCGGAAGGCCAATATAGGCAGAGGAGGTGGATTGAGACGCAGCCCATGCAACAACAACAAAAAAACAGATATCTCTAGCTCAAACTGACAGATTTAGTTGGGAATGTTTTTATCATGTTACTTAGATTTACTGGCGTGTGAGTCAATAGACTTAAGGATTTGAAATGGTAAATTAGTATCATTAGGTTGACAGTCATTCTAACTCTGAACCTGTGTTCTGAAGTCTAATTCCTCTCTCCAGTCCTCATACTCTTTCCACAGAGCTGAAGGTTGGGATGGAGCCGTTCATTGCCACTGTTGCCTTCAACCTGTTTCTTTACGGATTAGGCCTGAAACGTTTGTTAAATGGTCTGTGTCTACACAAATCAAATGACCTTTTCAGACCTAAGCCACATGTCACGACTGGCTCTGAATATGGATCAGTTTAATGCCTACATGGCCTCGCATCGTCTATCTCCACTGACTACCTCTGGCTGACTCTGCTCTAAACTTTGACCCTGTGATGCGTCATCATCGGCAGTGACCCCGGAGGCAGGATTTGAGAACACAAAAGGGCGTAACCTGATTTTCTGACCCTAATGCTACTACCCCCCCCCCCCCCCCCCAAATCTGCTACTCTGGCACATCAGGGCGTCTGTGGAAATTTTCCCTCCGCTAAAACCTCCACCCTCCCTTCCACAGGCAAATACAGATGCCTATCAACATAAACAATCCACATAGAAAATAGATTGTGGACACCTTTCAATTGATCAACATTGAATGAATCCAAAGGACTCCATTGTTATTCAAAGTAGGCAGACATCTTTTACACCATGTTATTGTATTTCTCTTCTCGGTAATACAGCTGTGGCAGGCACTATGCTCTTGACTCAGAACTTGAATGAGTCTTTTACATAGATGTTTTATAAATCAATCTTAAACACTCCTTAACGACGGAGGATAGTGCAGACACCAGTCCAAAAGAGTAGAAAAGGGATAAGAAGAGCACATCCACAGCTGAGATGGACTCATGTTAATCAGTAGGATAGTGTTTACTGTAGTTCCCTTTTTAGAGTAGTGATATCATCCCCAATTGTAAGAGCATCTGAATTGAACAAATACACTAGTAAGTGATGAACAATCAATCTGATTCACTTTGACACACAACAGCCCCAACAACACCAGAGTGACAAAAGTCAAGTAAGTTTAATAGTGTTCATGTCAGTTGTACAGTTAACTGATAAATAACTTTATTGACGCACAACAGCACCAGAGTAACACAAGTCAAGTCAGTCTGAGTCGGTTGGCGACATTTGAATGACTGCTAAACAATGTTATTTTTATGTTTTTAGACAACATTATTGATACACTAAAAGCACCAGAGTGACACAAGTCAAGTCGATCTGAGACTTTTCCACTTGAGCGTTTCCTTGGCAACATCAATGGTCAGTCATCCAGAGCCAGTGCCCATGGCGAGGTGACCTTGGTTGTTATTTTCCATAGAGGTCAGCTACTAAGAACGTCAGGCATGCAGTCAGAGCACTGAAACATGCCTTCCTCTCTCTCTTTTTCTCAGTCTCTCACACTCACTCTCATCCTCTTTATCTCTTTCTCTCTCTGGATCTCTCGCTCTTTTCCAACACCCCACACAACCCTTCTTTTTTACATATTCTGTTTCTCGCTTCCCCTATCTCTGTCGCCCTCTCTGTTTCTCTTCTTACTTGTCAAATGTATGCCGTCTCTCTCTCTCAGCCCCCCCCCCCCCCCCCCCCCCTGTTCTGTGAGGGTGAATGGGTTCACTGGGATGTGGTTCAAAGGCTGTGTGAAACTCACATTGGTTAATACTCCCCAGCTGGACCTATCTTTGCTCAGATCTTTGAAAAAATAGAAGGGGGGGGGGGGGGGGGGGGCTATTTTAGTCTGTTCCCCTGCAGGATATCCTTTTGGACACCAAGTGTGTTTTGAATCCCTCTGCTACACCATTTAGCAATGTCATGAAATATACAATCATGTTGGGTACAGAGAGTGTAAATATGCTACACATTATGACAGTCGAAAATATATACATATATTTTTTTTATGTACAACAGCAGTCACTGGAAACATTAGTGAACACACAAACAGCAATTAATCCATGGGATTCAGTTTGCTAATCAAATGTTGTAATAAAAAAAACATGTAAAATTTGGAATGCACACCACCCCACTAGGACAACACGCATGTCTCGTGTGTTACGAGACATGTTTTTTCTTAGCCACTGTGCTTCTGCCTCTGCATTGCTTGATCTGGGGTTTAAGGCTGGGTATCTGTGAAGCACTTTGCGACCACCACTTCTGTAAAGGGGGCTTTATAAAATATATTTGATTGATTGATTGTGTTTTTGATACACTACATCTACAGTTATCATCCTGTGACACTAGCTAGTCCAACATCCCAGTTATAAGCTACACCTCATATCATAATATAAATGATTATAACAGTAACATAATATTTTAATAACAAACAGGGGACTTCCTCAACATTAGATTAGAGATGAATTAGTTCTAAACCACCAGTAAAAAGCTTAAAGAGAACAAGCATTTCACATCATTGCACCATAATTTATGGCTGACAATGACTAAAAACAAACAACGAAAGACGAAGGAGTTCATAAACTCCCTGAACCTAAGTGAAATACCCAGACACCACATTAATAATGACATGAAAAGCCAAATATCAAGACAATATTCGAACATACGAATAGCATCTTAATATACACTATATATACAAAAGTATGTGGACACCCGTTCAAATTAGTGGAGTTGGCTATTTCAGCCACCACATTGCAGACAGGTGTATAAAATCGAACACACAGCCATGCAATCTCCATAGACAAACACTGGCAGTAGAATGCCTTACTGAAGAGCTCAGCGACTTTCAACGTGGCACTGTCATAGGGTGCCACCTTTCCAACAAGTCAGTTCATCAAATTTCTGCCCTGCTAGAGCTGCCCCGGTCAACTGTAAGTGCTGTTATTGTGAAATGGTAACGACTAGGAGCAACAACGGCTCGGCCGCAAAGTGGTAGGCAACACAAGCTCAAAGACCAGGAACGCAGAGTGCTGAAGCACATAGAGCATAAAAATTGTCTGTCCTCAGATGCAACACTCACTACTGTGTTCCAAATTGCCTCTGGAAGCAATATCAGCACATGAACTGTTCGTTGGGAGCTTCATGAAATGGGTTTCCATGGATGAGCAGCCGCACACAAGGCCAAGATCACCAGGCGCAATGCCAGGCGTCGGCTGGAGTGGTGTAAAGCTTGCCGTAATTGAACTCAAGAGCAGCGGAAACGTGTTGTCTGGAGTGATGAATCACGCTTCTCCATCTGGCAGTCCAACGGACGAATATGGGTTTGGCAGATGCCAGGAGAATGCTACAAGCCCCAATGCATAGTTCCAACTCTAAAGTTTGGTTGAGAAGGAATAATGGTCTGGGGCTGTTTTTCACAGTTCAGGCTAGGCCCCTTAGTTCCAGTAAAGGGAAATCTTAACACTACAGCAATGCCCGCATACTCAAAGCGAGGTCCATACAGAAATAGTTTGTCGAGATTGGTGTGGAAGAATTGACTGGCCTGCATAGAGCCCTGAGCTTAAACACCTTTGGGATGAATTGGAACGCCAACTGCTAGCCAGGCCTAATTGCCCAACCTTACTAAAGCTCTTGTGGCTGAATGCAAGCAAGTCCCTGTAACAATGTTCCAACATGTAGTGGAAAGTCTTCCCAGATGAGTGGAGGCTGTTATAGCAGCAAAGAGGGGACCAAGTCAAGATTAATGGAAAATTATTTTGGAATGAGATGTTCAACGAGCAGATGTCCACATACTTTTGGTCATGTAGTGTGTTAATAAAAGATTGATCAACTGTAGAATGTTATTGATAACTGAATTTCTTTGTGTGTCTTTTGAAAACGGTTTATTGAAGACTACTCCGGTGTTCTCTCACTGGGCAGGGCAGGCAAATACATTGTCCAACCAAGCTCTTTCACTAAGGTTTCTGCACTCTTCCCTGGAGTTCACTCAGTACATCGTGGAGTGACTGGAGAGACAGTGGTGTGTGTTTGTCTCTATTTCCGTAAGCATGAGACGTCTGGATGTCTGAACACAAAGAGGCACAGGCATGCCCTGGGAGAACACACACACACACCTTAACATACAAATGTGCGTACACAAGTAAGCATACCAACTTTATACGTGTGAACACTGGGAACACGTCACAATTGTACAAAGTGTTCTAAACTTGTCTCAGAAAAATGAATATTCTGAATAAATTTGATTAGTCTGTCTCCACTCCTCCTTCCCCACCCCCAAACACATTCACACAGAAACAAACCTGTGCGATGTCAAATGCACTTCCTACCTTGTTGTTTGGAAGGCCGTACATCTTTCAGTCCCTCTTTATCTCTTTGTTCTTCAAAAGACTTCCATCTTCTCATGCTGGAAGACAGAAAAGTTCAAAACAAACTCTTCTCTATGCACTTATTTTCTGCGGTTGTTCTTTCGCACAAATCCAGCACTGCCACTCTCTTGCCAAGTCTCTCTCAACCAGCTCCTGACAAAATAGTCATGATAAACAGAAAGTGAAAAAAGAGAGAAAGCACAGAGAGAGCAGAGAGCACATAAAGGGCCTGTGCCTGCACACACGCTCTCTATAAGTCGTCAAAAAACGGAGCGAGCCACAGAGAGAGAAGCACTCTCCTAACAGAGACACACTGCAATGAACATGGTTTATTTTCCACTGGCTAGCTCCCCTTGTGTAGGACTCCAACCCTGGCTGTTCTCCTTCCTCCGCCTCCTCTCTTATCCTCCCCCCTCCCATCCCAGCCGCTCCAGCTCCAAGCTGCAGCCACTGAGCATGCCGAGTCAGAGCATGTGTGTCCAGCACGTGTGTATATCTGCTCGTGAACACATTTTTATGAGCAGGCACTGTAAGTGCACACTGCAATGCACAGTAAGCGTACATGTGCATGTATTCATACCCGTGGGAAGCAGGGTTGCTAAGGGTGCTGCAGCATTCCCTGAAAAAGAATAATAAAAACAAAAATTGTTTAACAAAAAAATTAGAATAATTAACATTTTCACAAAAGTAGTCCACTGGGCCTTTACTAGTCCTGTATTAGCGGACTGATATAGCCATCTATAACCTTCCCCCAACAAAAAATCACAGCACCCCCACCAACAAACAACTTCCGGCAGCAATGCATATATTATCTCAAGTGCACACGTATGTATTTTATATACACCTGAGTTCTTGTATTTGTTTTAGCATGAAATATATGCAGTAGTCATATTCCTAATATGCATTGCAGATGTGTGTACAATACGTGTCTGTGAATCGTTCTACATTTTTTTTAGGGAGAATAAGGTATGCTATCTGGGTCTGCATCCCAATGGCACCTTATTCCCTATTGTACTACTTTTGACCACGGTCCATGGTGCTCTGATGAAAAGTAATGCACTATATAGGAAATAGGGAGACATTTGGGACACATCCAGGTAACGAAAAACTAGTGACTATGCATTGTTGGTGCAGAGCATCTTACTTCCCTTCATAGTGCCTTTAAAATATTTAGTGGACTGTGACATTTATATTTTTGTTGTATAGGGGGGCACTGAGCTTTTCATTTTAAAAAGCTATTCCCATGCTGCATTTGCAAAATAATAAATTTCTTGTCATGTTTGATTAGATTTCTTCAATAAAACCAATATACCAAAACAGTACCTCTGTTAATCAGATTTCTTTATCAAAACCTCCTATCTCTAAACCGTCACCATATTAATCAACTCTGAGGAGGAAGCCAGGATGTTATTAGGTTGAGACTAAAGTGACTGACATGTGGGAACCATTTTGGTTTTATCCCACAAATCCAAAAATATAACGTGTAGTATCCTCTCTGATGACTGACCATAGTGTGTGTGTGTGTGTGTGTGTGTGTGTGTGTGTGTGTGTGTGTGTGTGTGTGTGTGTGTACATGCTGCTGTGTGTGAGTGTGCAAATATAGCCATAAAACTGTATTATAACCTGTTAAGGCATATGAATTGACACCCTGATATACAGGCCTAAAACCGAGCCAGTAAGAAGACAGTGGCAGAATAATTTTAACCACACATTTTGTTTCTTTACAAAAGTGGAGAGCAACATCTATTCAGTGAAGTCCACAAAACATATTGCATGTAACAAACAAAGAAAACAGGAGCTGCCCCCACTATTCCAGCAGCATTTCAACTTCAACTAATCACCTGTGCTTAGCCTCAACTAAAAGATACCAACAATTATTTTGTCCAATCAATGTAAACTTAATATGATGTGGCTGTCCTTGCTACTAATGTGTATGTGTGTGTGTGTAAGTGTATGTGTGTGTGTGTGTGTGTGTGTAAGTGTGTGTGTGTGTGTGTGTGTGTGTGTGTGTGTGTGTGTGTGTGCAAGTAAAAAAAGCATATTGACTCACCCTACTTGTAGAGAAACACCAATGCCATCCTCCTCTTACATGTTGCCTAAATGGTCTATGACTTTGTCTTTTTATATATTTTTATCAAAAGAGGGCAAATGCTTGCTGGCTTCCCTTGCATTCAAAGCTACTGGCGGCAACAATGTCATACTCATTCTGACCAGACAGCATCAGATAGATACGCTACATATACTGAGATAGAGGGGGACTGTTTCAATCGCTCGGATGCTTTCTTCTGTGAGAGACATTCAGCCTCTTGCGAATTGAAAGAAATGTATGAAACACAGAAAGACAAAAGATAAATTATTTTGTATGTTTTTTTCTGGGGAGGCTTGGCTTCCCCTGGCATCCATGAATACATACCACTGGGCGCTGCTCTACTCTGCCCACCCTTCTAAAGGGACGCTCAACTACTATGGGACAAAATGGGGGTGGGAAACAGACAAGACATCATATGAGCCCTACATTAAAGATATTTTATGAGCCCATGCACCAAAACCCCCAAATTATTGTGCCGTTATTCAATACATACAGTGCCTTGCGAAAGTATTCGGCCCCCTTGAACTTTGCGACCTTTTGCCACATTTCAGGCTTCAAACATGAAGAATCAACAACAAGTGGGACACAATCATGAAGTGGAACGACATTTATTGGATATTTTAAACTTTCTTAACAAATCAAAAACTGAAAAATTGGGCGTGCAAAATTATTCAGCCCCTTTACTTTCAGTGCAGCATACTCTCTCCAGAAGTTCAGTGAGGATCTCTGAATGATCCAATGTTGACCTAAATGACTAATGATGATAAATACAATCCACCTGTGTGTAATCAAGTCTCCGTATAAATGCACCTGCACTGTGATAGTCTCAGAGGTCCGTTAAAAGTGCAGAGAGCATCATGAAGAACAAGGAACACACCAGGCAGGTCCGAGATACTGTTGTGAAGAAGTTTAAAGCCGGATTTGGATACAAAAAGATTTCCCAAGCTTTAAACATCCCAAGGAGCACTGTGCAAGCGATAATATTGAAATGGAAGGAGTATCAGACCACTGCAAATCTACCAAGACCTGGCCGTCCCTCTAAACTTTCAGCTCATACAAGGAGAAGACTGATCAGAGATGCAGCCAAGAGGCCCATGATCACTCTGGATGAACTGCAGAGATCTACAGCTGAGGTGGGAGACTCTGTCCATAGGACAACAATCAGTCGTATATTGCACAAATCTGGCCTTTATGGAAGAGTGGCAAGAAGAAAGCCATTTCTTAAAGATATCCATAAAAAGTGTTGTTTAAAGTTTGCCACAAGCCACCTGGGAGACACACCAAACATGTGGAAGAAGGTGCTCTGGTCAGATGAAACCAAAATTGAACTTTTTGGCAACAATGAAAAACGTTATGTTTGGCATAAAGCAACACAGCTGAACACACCATCCCCACTGTCAAACATGGTGGTGGAAGCATCATGGTTTGGGCCTGCTTTTCTTCAGCAGGGACAGGGAAGATGGTTCAAATTGATGGGAAGATGGATGGAGCCAAATACAGGACCATTCTGGAAGAAAACCTGATGGAGTCTGCAAAAGACCTGAGACTGGGACGGAGATTTGTCTTCCAACAAGACAATGATCCAAAACATAAAGCAAAATCTACAATGGAATGGTTCAAAAATAAACATATCCAGGTGTTAGAATGGCCAAGTCAAAGTCCAGACCTGAATCCAATCGAGAATCTGTGGAAAGAACTGAAAACTGCTGTTAACAAATTCTCTCCATCCAGCCTCACTGAGCTCAAGCTGTTTTGCAAGGAGGAATGGGAAAAGATGTCAGTCTCTCGATGTGCAAAACTGATAGAGACATACCCCAAGCGACTTACAGCTGTAATCGCAGCAAAATGTGGCGCTACAAAGTATTAACTTAAGGGGGCTGAATAATTTTGCACGCCCAATTTTTCCTTTTTTGATTTGTTAAAAAAGTTTGAAATATCCAATAAATGTCGTTCCACTTCATGATTGTGTCCCACTTGTTGTTGATTCTTCACAAAAAATACAGTTTTATATCTTTATGTTTGAAGCCTGAAATGTGGCAAAAGGTCGCAAAGTTCAAGGGGGCCGAATACTTTCGCAAGGCACTGTAGCCTATGATATAGGCTACCGCACATTAGCCTACACGCGACAGAAAATAATAAGGTGACCCCTGAAAGTCAGATGGAGATAAATATATCAGATGGAGATAAATTATATCTACGTTCAGTCCTTATATTACTGTAGCATATGCTGCAGCAAATGTAGTGACCACAATGGTCACTTGTACCATTTTTTTTTTAAACTGACAAATAAAATCAATCAATCCGAACTGTGCAGCGCAATCAATCCAAACTGTGCAGTGGAAATTTGACAAATGGAAAGAGACATCTGTAACAAAACACCAAAAAGTTGAATGACATTCAGAGATTGCCAAGACAAGCCTTCGGTACTGGTAGGCCTATAAGGGAGGGAGGGATGTGTTTTCTGTTTGTCAAGATTGAAATAGACAATTTTTTGTGGTGTTAAAAACACACCATGATATTAAAGTGACCGAAGTCGGCATGTTTTGTTTACTGGTTGTGGTGCATTGGCACTGAAACCTGTTGCTGGATAATTCATTGCTTAGATGTTATGTAATTATAAATATGCCATCAAAACGTAAAACAACGCAATTAGCACAACACATACAGTAGGTTGTAATATGGCTATTTTGGGGGATTGGCTTCCCCGGTGACTTTACACACGCATCCATACTGGCAGAGCCAAGGGTGGGTCCCATCTTGTGTGCAGCATCAGAGTGAGATTTGCGCAGGTTAGCGTTTTTTGTTCTGGAGGCAGCTCTGCAGAGCGGTCATTTGTTGCCACAGCCACAAAGTCATCAAATCTGATATTAAACCTAATGCTAACCACACTACAAATCCTAATGCCTAACCCTAACCTTAACATTTTTACAATATGTGACCTGTTTCAAGACACTAGGCGTATGTCGCGGGTCTTTTATTTTTTTATCAAAATGTGTTTTTGCCATCTCGAACTTTCAGTGTATGCTATCTGTAAATACAAATAAAATTGTTACATTACGAGCCTAGTTGGTTTAGCCAAAGATTACGTAAAAACAACCTTCCCGCTAGCCATGATTGGATGAGATTATGAGTGGGCTGGACATGCAGAGAGATGAGTTTGGATTGGTCTGCCATATAGCACACTTCTGTCTATTTGAGCTGGTCAGTATATCTAGGTAATCCTGTCTAACATGGCTTTAATTTTTTTTAATCATGTATTAAAACTGCATAAGTGTTGCTCTCCACTTTCTGGAGGACTGAAATCAGTGGAATTTGAGTATGATAGCTAAGGAGATGGAGAAAACACCTGTCTCCGGATTACATCTTCAAATTAAGGACAACCATGGCATCCAACCGGAGACGCGTCGAACCATGAATGATGTATACGGTATAATGATGTAAGATAGTTTAGCTAGCTACATTTTCAGGTATTACACATTTCTAATTTTGACAGAAAGAGCCATTTGCTTGGTTCGCTATATCCTAATGTTAGCTAGCTAACACTGAACCTGGTTGGTTAGCTACCTGCAGATTCACGCAGGGTAGTAACGTCATCAGTTTTGATTATGGTTCCTGTTTACCTAGCTAGCTATTTTTTTTTACGTATATGACATTATTTGTATCTCAGAGCCATTTGCTTTAGCTAGCTATAGCCTAATGTTAGCTAGTGTAACAGTTTTTAAAATACTTTGTGAATTTCACCAGGTTCATATATTAATATAGCATAGTCCTAGTGCTGGAAATAGCTGTCAGTAATCCAGTGTGCCCACCTTGTTATTATGCATGCCTGCATCCTGGGAATAGGTGAGTGTGTACTTGCGTTTTGCCCTGCGTGCTCATGTTCAAATCATTTTGATTGACTGTGAGAGGAAGGCATGTTTTTTAGTTGTCTTCAGAAAAATGAGATTCCTTTAAGCACAAGCACAAGTCATGATACAGTGTTTTGCTCATGAATAATGTTGTATATTTAGAGTTTACTCATAAGTGGATGGTATTGTCAAAATGCAATTGGAATTGTACTTTTTAGAGTGATATTAACATTCTGAATTGAACATGTGGTTACTAGCTAGCTAATGTACTGTAAGTGCAAACAATGGCTAGCTCCTCGACTGATACTGTGCGACTATGTTTTGGAAAAAGGCAACAATTGGCAGAACATATTTATGCTCTTCAAATGTTTTGTATTTTCTTTTTGATGCAGTTATGTAGTTTTATCGATGTAAAATGTGCGTTGTGTTGATACATTATGAGAGGCTGTACTCATTTTTGTATTCTAAAATATTTTTTACGCACTATGAGAGAAAGAGGCGGCAGTTGCCAGAAAATATTTGTGCAATACAAATATTTTGTCTTTTATTTTAGATGCAGTGAATTCTGATGAATTAAAACAACCTGATCTCCGAAGTTCACGTCTATAGTCTCAATCAATCACATACAACGCAGAGTTACAGCGGTTCAGTTCAGCACCGGTTACACTATCTAACATTGAACCTGGTTGGTTAGCTACCTGCAGATTCATGCGTGGTAGTAACGTCATGAGTTGTAATTATCGTTAATTGTTTACCTAGCTAGCTAGCTAACGTTAGCTGACTGGCTGGCTTGCTAGCTAACGTTATGTGCATGACCTTATTTGTATCTCAGAGCCATTTGCTTAGCTAGCTATAGCCTACTGTTAGATAGCTAACATTCAACCTGGTTGGTTATCTACCTGCAGATTCATGCTGAGTAGTAACGTCATGAGTTGTGATTATTGTTTACCTAGCTAGCTAGCTACATGTCTTAACAAAAGACTCCACTATGCAAGTAACCATTTCGGGTATCTTCGTAAATTCAGTCTGGCACTCTGCTCCAATTTCAGAGCACTCTCGTCTGTGTGTGCAAGAGAGTGCAGAATAACAGATTCATTTACAAAAGCTCAACACCAGTTGAATGTGGCCGGTGCCAGTAAGTTCATCGGCCAGATCGTCCGGTGTGCGCTCCGAATGCGAAACGCTCTGAATTTATGAACAGACAATCTGACATCACAGTTGCAGTCACCAATGCTCTGGATAACATAACAGCCTAACCAGCCATGCTAGGGCTAGTAATGTTCAGTGAGCTGTTCGCTCTGACTTAGATGTCTGGAAGTAGCTAGCAAGTTAGCTTGGGTGCTTGACTGCTGCTGTTAGTACATTCGGATCAACCCTTAAAGAGTTGGGTGGGGCTAAAGCTTAAGAGGGTGTGAACAATGCTGAATGGGTGTAGACAAAGAAGGGCTCTCCAATAGTAGTACCAAAACATTCAAAAGGCAATTTTCTCAAAAGTGAGTTTAAAAGTTTATCATCTTTCAAAGCAGAATTACTTTCCCATTGTTCCTCAACTGTAGTGTATGATATAACATTTTGTAGCTCATGAGTCTCTACTTTAAGCCTATGTAAAATAAAATAAAATTCAAATTATGCTACTTAAGACCGATTTGAGCAGGTCAGTCACATATGGCAACTGTTTACTTTGCAGCTGGCCTAATGGGAAATCACTCAGTTCTGTCTCCAGGAACAGGCAATAAGCTATAAATGTCAACCTGCAAGATTTACAGTGCCTTTCACCATATCATTTTCAATGCTGTCCCTTATTCTTCCTATATTGTCTGCAGAATAATTCAGAATAATTCAGTGTGCAGTGTATTGTACTGTGTCACCGTCGCATGCCCTATATATATGTGGGCTGGGAGTAATGGGGAGAGTGACCTACCTGAGGGGAGGCTCTATTGTGCTGACACAGTCTGGGCAATGGTACAGTCTGCGGAAAAGGGGGTCCAGTAAACTATGAATGTTGAATAAAACTGACCTTTCGGCATACTTACTGTACCTCTCCTGGTCTTCTGCGCTGGGTTTTTGCATTTGAGCTTTTTGCGGCTACCTCCTCCGCTATTCAACATTAAGAAACTAAGACAGATACATTTAGTGGTATTTTTGTGATGCATGCAGCATGTCACAATATATTATAGCCTACCATTTAAAGAAAGTGCAGAAGTTATAAGTAAACACGTTTCTTGTAGACGGGGTGTTCAAAGCACACTGTCTAACGAGATCACTGTCCCAGTAGTGCCAAACACACGTCTACCACCAGTGAGTGAGTGATCAAACAGCAAAGAGAATATTCCCTGATTGTTTCAACTGTCTGCTCTGCTCTGTTCTGTGCGGCCTGTTACATAAAGGCTGTCCTCAAAACACTGCCATCCAATTCTGCTCACAGCACTGTTCGTTGTCTGTCTGAGTAATCTCCTTTTTTCCTCTGGCTGTGTCTGCGATGACCCAGTTTGCCTGAGGCACTCACTCAAAACACAACCAGAACACACAGAGTGTGTCTGAAATTGCACCCTATTCCCTGTATGGTGCACTTTTGTACAGAGCCATGTACTACTTTTGACTGGAGCAGTCTCAGGGCTCTGTCTGCGTCTGAAATTGCACCCACCTTATTCAATCAAAAGTAGTGCACTGCATAGGGAATAGGGTGACATTTCAGACGTTGTCACTGAGTCACAGGGCAATGAGTTTGCTCTGGGCAGTACACTTGACTGGACTGGACTGACAGACAGAAAGAGAGAGAGCTAGAGAGAGAGAGAGAGTCACAGCTCATGCCTGACAGTATCATGTCTCCCCAAACACAGTCCTAGTGCTGGAAATAGCTGTCAGTAATCCAGTGTGCAGACAGAATGCTCAGTCTTTTTCATGCACACGTTCAGGCAGCTTTTCTTTTTCATACCCATCAACACACAGCCAGCCTGGCTCACTGTTAGATCCCTTCTTACTCATCCCCATCTCTGTCTTCTCTCCTGTTCTCTACACTCCTCTACTGTTCTCCCCATCTCCTTTCCTCCCCTCTCATCTCTTCTCCTCCCACTTCAGCTCAACCCAGCTGATGAACTCATTAACTTACGCTGCTGCTGTATTCATTCATATATGATTCCATATTCTCATGCCAACTTCACTATAGGACACGACCCACTTGTTAACTATTACTCAATACCCACACAAACATGTGGAGCACAGAACGAGTCACTGTATTAGAAATAGATGTGCTATAGAGAATATGGAGAACAGGTTTAGTCAAGTAGCTGACTTCTAGTTGAGTAGTTTTAACACGGATAACTTCTTCAAAAAGTGATGTTTTGTGGGTTAATTGTGTGATATGCTAGTTACAGTGCATTCAGAAAGTATTTATCCACATTTTCTTACGTTACAGCCTTATTCTAAAATGGATTACATATTTTTTTCCCCTCATCAATCTACACACAATACCCCATAATGACAAAGCGAAAACAGGTTTTTAGAAATATTTGCAAAAAAGAAATAAACTACCTTTGCTATGAGACTCGAAATTGAGATCAGGTGCATCCTGTTTCTATTGATCATCCTTGAGATGTTTCTACAATTTGATTGGAGTCCACCTGTTGTAAATTCAATTGATAGACATGATTTGGAAAGGCACACACCTGTCTATTTAAGGTCCCACAGTTGAAAGTGCATGTCAGAGCAAAAACCAAGCCATGAGATCGAAGGTATTGTCTGTAGAGCTTCGAGACAGGATTGTGTCAAGGCAAAGATCTGGGGAAGAGTACCAAAACATTTCTGCAGCATTGAAGGTCCCCAATAACACAGTGGCCTCCATCATTCTTCAATGGAAGAAGTTTGGAACCAACAAGACTCTTCCTAGAGCTGTCCGCCCGGACAAACTGATCAATCAAGGGAGAAGGGCCTTGGTCAGGGAGGTGACCAAGAACCAGATGGTCACTCTGACAGAGCTCCGGAGTTGCTCTGTGGAGATGGTTGTCCTTCTGGAAAATTCTCCCATCTCTGCAGCACCAATCAGGTCTTTATGGTAGAGTGAACATACAGAAGCCACTCCTTAGTAAAAGGCACATGACAGCCCGCTTGGTGTTTGTCAAAAGGCAATTAAAGGACTCTCAGACCAAGCGTCACATCTGGAGGAAACCTGGCACCATCCCTACGGTGAAGCATGGTGGTGGAAGCATCAGGCTGTGAGATTAGTCAGGATCGAGGGAAAGATAAACGGAGAAAAGTACAGAGAGATCCTTGATGAAAAGACAACGCAGGAGTGGCTTCAGGACAAGTCTCTGAATGTCCTTGAGTGGCCCAGCCAGAGCCTGAACTTCAACCTGATCGAACATCACTTGGAGAGACCTGAAAGTAGCTGTACAGCTACGCTCCCCATCAAACCTGACAGAGTTTGAGAGGATCTGCAGAGAAGAAATGGGAGAAACTCCCCAAATACAGGTGTGGAAAGCTTATAACGCCACACCCAAGAAGACTCAAGGCTGAGTGTAATCACTGCCAAAAGTGCTTCAACAAAGTACTGAGTAAAAGTTTTGAATATTTATGGAAATATGATATCTGTTTTTATTTTTTCTAATATTTTAACCTCTTTTTGCTTCGACATTATGAGTTATTGTGTGTAGATTGATGAGGATTTTTTTAGTTAATTTTAGAATATAAGTCTGTATCATAGCAAAATGTGGAAAAACTCAAAGGTTCTGAATACTTTCCAAATGCACTGTGTCTATATATACACACACGATACTTCTAGCAATGCTAATATACAGTATGACCAACGGCTAAAAACAGGAAGTAATTCTCCGGAGGCAGAATGCCGTGAACCTATATTATCCGGAAATTGTTTTATGATGTTGGGCAGGTATCCCATTCAAATTCAATTCAAATTCTGTTTCCAGTGCGTTGTGGCCAATTCAAATTCAATTCATTGTTTGAATTTAGAAATTCCGAATTGACCCCAACCCTGTCACACACACACACATATAGTTGAGAGGAGCACAGGGTCACAGCAGTGCAGCGCATGTTTTGGGGTAAAGGGCTTTACTCAATGTCCCAATGGTAGGGAACTATTGTCAGGATCTGAACACAGCAGCCCTCCAGTTACCAGTTCAGTTCCCCCCACAGGAGGTTGGTGGCACCTTAATTGGGGAGAACAGGCTTTTGGTAATGACTGAAGCAGAATGGGTGGAATGGTATCAAATACGTCAAACACACGGTTTCATTTTCTTCCAGAAACCGGCCCAGGATTCAAACTGGCAACCTTTCGGCTGCAGGTCCAACTCCTTAGCCGCGGGGCTACCTACAGGTTGATTAGCAGGTGCAGATATTCACCTGTACTGAGTGATTAATGTAGCAGCATTAAACAGATGTGGCAGAGCTACTGTACACTCGATTCCTTGTTGACCTTTCTGACCCCCCTTCTTCCTCTCTATCTTTCCATTTCTCTCTTTGCCTCTCTCCCGTCTCCCCCTTTGTCGCTCTCTCTATTTTTCTCTCCTGCTCTCTCTTTCTCCCCTGTCTCTGCAACTGTGATTATTTTCTCTGGCATCAACTGCTTTGTCATTAGATTCACCTAACTTACTGTATATCATGTTTATAACCTGTGTGTGTAGATATATTTGATGTAAAGTTTGAACACGCAGCTAAAATTGAAGATAGCTAATGACAGCAAGAGTCAGGGTTAGTTGTAACAAGCCTAAAGAGGACTTGGTGCTGGGAATGCAAATGTTGGGCCCACCAAGCGTGTACCCTAGGACTATCATACCACTGTCACAACTGTGACTCTGATGGAGTGAACATGTCCAACATTTACTCACACACGCAAAAAAAGCATGTATTTTTGGAACACTTCACATGACATTCCACATGTGAAAACGTGTTTATGGACAACAAAAATGTGTCTATGATACACACACACACAGTGGGTTTAACATAGTGTTTTCAGCTTACATATTTGACACACTTGACTACATTGTGTATGTTTATTTATATAGTAATTATTATTCAATCTGGGATTTGAACTCACAACCTCTTGGTTCACATCTGAATGATATTTCTGCTACGCCACCACACCTGCATTCCTGCACCTTGAACTTCAAAGTAAATCTCAGCTTTGTTAAATACACACTCAAGGAAAACTACGATATTGTGTTTATCATAGTGATTCAAGAGTAACATTGAAACAGAATAATATGCCCCACCAATATTAGACAACTATACAGAAAAGCAAATTTCTGAAATAAGTAATTGAAATCAATGAGAAAATAGTCAGATTAACTTCTAACTAAAATAATAATGAATTTGTAGACATTGTTGCTAAGCAGAAAGATCAGCACACCTCAAATCCAGAGGTTGTGAATTCAAATCCCAGGTGGGGTTAAATTTTAGATGAACAGTATACCACTTACTTTAAAACTACCATACCATTACCTTACTTACAATGGTTTGTGATGGTTTGGGACCATCACATGACGTCCTGACGACTGGTAAAACAAATGTCTTGAGAACATCCATGTGCTTAATCTAAGTCACTTTTATCTTGAGCTAGCTTCGCCGTGGGCTTCGCCGAATGCTAGCACTTTTTACCTGGGGTAAACTCCTCCCGCCGGGGCAACCTGTGTCAGATAATCAAATCCCTGCAATATCTAGTGTGAAGTCTTCCAAAAACACATTTGCACATGATTTCACATGAAATGTCACATGAAGTGTTCCAAAAATACATATTTATATGTGAAATGTCACATGAAGTGTTCCAAAAACACATATTTATATGTGAAATGTCACATGAAGTGTTCCAAAAACACATTTATATGTGAAATGTCACATGAAGTGTTCCAAAAACACATGATTTCACGTGTGAAATGTCACATGTAGTGTATCAATGTTGCATCCCCATGTCACATTGATTTAACATGAGATCATGTTCTCACGTGCTCACATGTTGTCACATGTAGTTTTACATTAGCTTCACACATAATCACGTGATCACACAAGATCATAAGTGTTCACGTGAAATTATGTATTTTTTCTTTCATAAGAGACACCACAAACATTAAATTGTTTAGTCCAGATTTTGCTATTTAGTTGTGAAATGTTTAGTTGAGAAGGGCCAGTTAATGGAACTTTTTATGATTTGTATTATTATTTCTGCAGCACAAAATGTTAAACATGGCAATGTTGTTCTCATGTTCTCAATAAAGGCTTTCAATAATTCGTTGCATATGATGAAACAGTTACATTTCCCCCACGTCCCGGGTCAGTTGTAACATTTCAATCCTTGTATGAGACAAAGTCACAACTTGTCTGTTTGATTTAGAGAGATAATACCTATGCCCATTTGTTGCAAACAGATGGAAGCTGTCCCTATCACATTTTGAATGTAGTACATCAAACATTCTCTGAAAAATTGACAAAAATGCTAAAAAAAGTGTTACAAACATCCCTCATCTCCCCTACTCAATATGAGACTTGACATACAGATATTTATAGTAGAAGTATATGGAGTCTAATTAGGACTTTGATAAGTTCAAACTTGCACTCTATCGTGGAGTAAGAAGGGGTGTTTTCGGAATGGAGTCTCCGGTGCCTGTGCAGTCACCCTGTTTTTAGAGCTATAGTTGAAGTCGGAAGTTTACATACACCTTAGCCAAATACATTTAAACTCAGTTTTTCACTATTCCTGACATTTAATCCTAGTAAAAATTCCCTGTCTTAGGTCAGTTAGGATCACCACTTTATTTTATGAATGTGAAGTGTCAGAATAATAGTAGAGAGAATGATTCATTTCAGCTTTTATTTCTTTCATCACATTCCCAGTGAGTCAGAAGTTTACATACACTCAATTAGTATTTGGTAGCATTGCCTTTAAGTTGTTTAACTTGGGTCAAACATTTCAGGTTGCCTTCCACAAGCGTCCCACAATAAGTTGGGTGAATTTTGGCCCATTCCTCCTGACAGAGCTGGTGTAACTGAGTCAGATCTGTAGGCCTCCTTACTCGCACATGCTTTTTCAGTTCTGCCCACACACTTTCTATAGGATTGAGGTCAGGGCTTTGTGATGGCCACTCCAACACCTTGACTTTGTGTCCTTAAGCCATTTTGCCACAACTTTGGAAGTATGCTTGGGGTCATTGTCCATTTGGAAGACCCATTTGCGACCAAGCTTTAACTTCCTGACTGATGTCTTGAGATGTTGCTTCAATATATCCACATAAATTTTGCTCCTTCGTGATGCCATCTTTTTCATGAAGTGCACCAGTCCCTCCTGCAGCATAGCACCCCCACAACATGATGCTTCCACCACTGTGCTTCACGGTTGGGATGGTGTTCTTCGGCTTGCGAGCATCCCCCTTTTTCCTCCAAATGTAACGATAGTCATTATGGCCAAACAGTTCTATTGTTGTTTCATCAGACCAGAGGACATTTCTCCAAAAAGTACAATCTTTGTCCCCATGTGCAGTTGCAAACTGTAGTCTGGCTTTTTAATGGCGGTTTTGGAGCAGTGGCTTCTTCCTTGCTGAGTGGCCTTTCAGGTTATGTCGATATAGGACTCGTTTTACTGTGGATATACATGTATTGTAGATACCTTTGTACCTGTTTCCTCCAGCATCTTCTCAAGGTCCTTTGCTGTTGTTCTGGGATTGATTTTCACTTTTTGCACCAAAGTACGTTCATCTCTAGGAGCCTGAAGGTCCCCTTCCTGAGCGGTATGACGGCTGGAATTTTATAAGCTGTTTAAAGCTTGATAAAGTACAGTCAACTTAGTTTATGTAAACTTCTGACCCACTGGAAATGTGTTACAGTGAATTATAAGTGAAATAATCTGTCTGTAAACAATTGTTGGAACAATTACTTGTGTCATGCACAAGGTAGATGTCCTAGCCAACTTGCCAAAACTATAGTTTGTTTACAGTAAATTTGTGGAGTGGATGAAAAACAAGTTTTAATGACTCCAACCTAAATGTATGTAAACTTCAGCTGTATGTCCCATTGTGCCATACAGAATCAAGAGTGTCACACACAGTTGCACACACACCACCATTACCCTTCACACTTGCAAAACGAGAGTGTTTGAGACACAGCTACTGGTTAGACTCACATAGACCCCTAACCTCTAAGGCAGGCTGGGACTTAGTGGGACTCGGGGCAGAAGGGAGGGTTAGTGGTATTCAGTAATACTAAAACAAACAGAGGGCATCTGTCATTAAACAAGACCTCGTAATTTGAATATAGGCAAAACGTGCTGGTTTAACTACTCAACTCACTTTCTTGTTATGACTTCCAATACAGTCCAAACCCAACAAACGCTATCCCTGCCACTACTACTTTGTAAAGGGCATGGGCATTAGACAGTCCAGTATAAAAAATAAATAAAAATGTTTAACCAGGAAGGGCTCATTAAGATTTGAAATCTCTTTTTCAAGAGTGTCCCGGCCAAGATGGGCAGCACCAAATCCTTACACAATTACAGACAAACATGAAAAACTACAGGCAATCTAAAAACTGAATTCACAAGTGTATAACAAAATCATAAAACAGCAAATTAAAAACATTGAAAGGTCAGGGAATCAGCCTCAAAATCCTTCATCAATGATTGAAACGTACTGGTTTAAAGATGCACTATGCTCTGTTTTGTCTTGCTTGCAAAATTTCTAATAGTTTTCTTCATTTCAGTTTATCTGACAAAACAAGTAAGTATAGTGCAGAGAATCACTGTACCATCTAAACCGCTGTGAAATATATTTTCCGTAACTAAAATAGTGTATTTTCAGCTGTTTGACTGCAAGTCTACGAAGCAATTGATCTGTTCTATGTGCACTATTTCTATGCTTCCCGTTTTGTTTTTGCATCTTTTACTATCGGTTTTGTACACTAGTTTCAAACAGCCGAAAAATACAATATTTTGAGTTTTAGAAAATATATTTCACATCCGTTTAGATGGTACTCTACACTATACTTGATTGTTTTGTCACAAACTGAAATTAGGCATACTATTAGAATTTGAGCATACTAGGAACTGGCAGAGTGATTTCTGCATAGTGCATCTTTAAGTCTAATTATAATGCTGTGTAGGCCTCCTACTGATATTACAATTTTCTACAAATTATTCCAATACATTTTTAGGCTATTTGACATTTAAAATATGCATGTATTTCTATTGTAATGGCAGAAATTATTGACGAGAACTTGGAAGACCGCCAACAGAGGGAACTTCTTGGAGAACTGATTGATGTTCAGTGGAAAATGTCAGCTTTATGTTTAAATCAACTTTCTAGGACAGCAATGTGAGTTTTTGTGGTTTGCCAATATGGCAGTCACTATTGGGTCTACTTTCAGAAACTCCCATTTCATAGCCTACTACAACAACACTATGTTGATGCTCGCTGGGATGTTGGTTACCAGAGATGGACTGTCTCAATACATTGCATATTAGTCCACAATTTCTCAGACATTTGGCTCGTAGTTCTTGCACAGGAAAGAATTGGAGACTGTTGTGATCTGATTGGTCCCTGAAAACTAACAGTGAACAGCAAGGGGGAGATAAAAATGATGGTTAAGGAGAAACCAATCATACGACCACCACTACAGATAGAGTCCACTAGCTAGCTGCACTGGTGTAAAATGTCGCTATTGATATGATTTGTATATTAACACACAATATCTGGGACATTCTGGAGAACACTTATGGATCTGTTACCAACATACATACTGTACATCCATATATTTTCTCTGTAAACTGATTTGACAAATGATTTGCATTTATGCGGTGAGGTGGGGCTAACTAATTGAGAAATTGCAATTGCAACTTTGTGATATCAAATGCCTTCTTACACTTTAGGATGGGGCATGCAACCAAGCTCACATGAAACAATCCATGAAGACAAATGATCTGAAGTATGAAGTATACCTTCTGAGTATAAAAAATTAAGATGATTATAGATATACTGAACAAAAGAATGTGCGCAACATGCAACAATTTCTAAGATTTTATTGAGTTACAGTTCATATAAGGAAATCAGTCAATTTAAATAAATTCATTAGGCCCTAATCTATGGATTTCACATGACTGGGTCACAGATACCTTTAAAGAAAAAGTAGGGCTGTGGATCAGAAAACCAGTCTTTCTGGTGTGACCCCCATTTTCCTCATGCAGCGCGACACATCTCCTTCGCATAGAGTTGATCAGGCTGTTGATTGTGGCCTGTGGAATGTTGTCCCACTCCTCTTCAATGGCTGTGCGAAGTTGCTGGAAATAGGCGATCCAGAGCATCCCAAACATGCTCAAATGGGTGACATGTCTGGTGAGTATGCAGGCCATAAAAGAACTGGGACATTTTCAGCTTCCATAAATTGTGAACAGTTCCTTTGCCGAATGGGGCTGCGCATTATCATGCTGAAACATGTGGTGATGGCGGCAGATGAATGGCACGAAAATGGGCATCAGGATCTCGTCACCGTAACTCTGAGCATTTAAATTTCCATCGATAAAATGCAATTGTGTTTGTTGTCCATAGTTTATGCCTGCCCATACCATAACCCTACCATGGGGCACATTGACATCTGCAAACCGCTCACCCACACGACGCCATACACATGGTATGTGGTTGTGAGGCGAGTCGGACATACTGCCACATTGGATGTAGGATGGATTATCTTGACAAAAGGAGAAAAGCAGGGTTGTAGACAAATTTGAGCACAACATTTTAGAGAAATAAGCTTTTTTTGCATATGGAACATTTCTGGGATCTTTTATTTCAGCTCATGAAACCAACACTTTACATGTTGTGTTTATATTTTTGTTCAGTGTAGATTGAATGGGCTTGTCATTCACACATTAACGCATGCTCAACAGAAAAAGAACCGTTTGCAAATTATCTGTGGGACAACAAAATATACTAATCCCAAAGTCGTCTGCTCCCGCCCGCAGCATGAAAAACCTCAATGATCGCTGTCCCGCAGGAGGGGTCCCAGCAGGGTCAGACAGCCAGGGAAGACCAGTCTACACAGCAGAATTTTGCAGTGAATGATACAAAGTTCCATCTTGAATTGGGTAGACCTACAGTAGCTACAGGACAGCGGCTTAAGTTTAAAGTTACAGTCTGGGATCTGGGAATAATAGTCATTTAAATTATTGAACCATTGATTATATTTTTGGTTAATATAATGTGTACATGTACACCAAAATAATTCTTTGTCATGCCTCATTTTAGGAGGATCAGATGGTGACATGGGTCTCAGCAGGGTCAGGCAGCCAGGTAAGACCAGTCTGTGACGAATGTAAGGTGAATTTTTGCAGATACAACACTTTACTCTCTCTGTGCAGCAAACACTGGAGAAGCCAGATGCCATTTTAAGATAATTTGACAAACCTTCAAATTTGATTTTCAAACTGTATCAAGGGTTGATAGAGGCTTTTCACGAAGACACAAAACATGGAAAACAAAAATTTGAGGAAGACCTGATAGAAGCTATGATGATGATGAATGGATATGTTTGAATGCCCAGACATGTTCATATATCTCAGACATAAATTACTGCAGTTTAAGACTATCCATAGAATGTACTATATGCCTATGAAACTGAATATCATGCAGAGGAAATGTAATTCCTCTGCTGGAGGTGTAAAACACAAAACGGGACATAAATGCATATGTTATGATCTTGTGAAGGCCGGCTCAATTCAGGCAAAGAGTATGTTCTTTTATCTCAGCATGTCTACAGATTCTACCTTCTCCCTTTTGTTGTTTGTTTGTAAATGTTGATACTGGAGACTTACCTGAAGAAAATGTGCAACAAAGCATTTATAGCGGCAAAGAAATGCATTGCTATTAATTGGAAGGTCGGTTATCCTCACACAATGTCAAGGTATGTATCACTAAATGTAAACTCAGCAAAAAAAGAAATGTCCTGTCACTGTCAACTGCGTTTATTTTCAGCAACTTAACATGTGTAAATATTTGTATGAACATAACAAGATTCAACAACTGAGACAAACTGAACCAGTTCCAAAGACATGTGACTAACAGAAATGGAATAGCGTTCCCCTGAACAAAGGGGGAAAATCAAAAGTAACAGTCAGTATCTGGTGTGGCCACCAGCTGCATTAAGTACTGCAGTGCATCTCCTCCTCATTGACTACACCAGATTTGCCAGTTCTTTGCTGTGAGATTGTACCCCACTCTTCCACCAAGGCTCCAGCTAGTTCCCGGCTATTTCTGTGGGGAATGGCCCTAGCACTCATCTTCCAATCCAACAGGTCCCAGACATGCTCAATGGGATTGAGATCCGGGCTCTTCGCTGGCCATGGCACTGACATTCCTGTCTTGCAGGAACTCATGCACAGAACGAACAGTAATGCTGGTGGCATTGTCAGGTACCACATAAGGGAGGAGGATGTCTTCCCTGTAACGCACAGTGTTGAGATTGACCGCAATGACAACAAGCTCAGTCTGATGATGCTATGACACACAGCCCCAGACCATGACGGAACCTACACCTCCAAATCCATCCCGCTCCAGAGTACAGGCCTCGGTGAAACGTTCATTCCTTCGACGATAAACGTGAATCGTCAATGAAGAGCACTTTTTGCCAGTCCTGTCTGGTCCAGCGATTGTGGCTTTGTGCCCATAGGCAACGTTGTTGCCGGTGATGTCTGGTGAGGACCTACCTTACAACAGGCCTACAAGCCCTCAGTCCGGCCTATTGCGGACAGTCTGAGCACTGATGGAGGGATTGTGCGTTCCTGGTTTAACTCGGGCAGTTGTTGTTGCCATCCTGTACTGTCCCGCAGGTGTAATGTTCAAATGTACCAATCCTTTGCAGGTGTTACACGTGGTCTGCCACTGTGAGGACAATCAGCTGTCTGTCCTGTCTCCCTGTAGCACTGTCTTAGGCATCTCACAGTATGGACATTGCAATTTATTGCCCTGGCCACATCTGCAGTCCTCATGCCTCCGTGACTAAGGCACGTTCACGCAGATGAGCAGGGACCCTGGGCATCTTTCATTTGGTGTTTTTCAGAGTCAGTAGAAAGGCCTCTTTAGTGTCCTAAGTTTTCATAACTGTGACTTTAATTGCCTACCGTCTGAAAGATGTAAGTGTCTTAACGATCATTCCACAGGTGCATGTTCATTAATTGTTTATGGTTAATTGAACAAGCACGGGAAACAGTGTTTTAACCCTTTACAGTGAAGATCTGTGAAGTTATTTTGATTTTTACAAATCATCTTTGAAAGACAGGGTCCTGAAAGAGGGACGTTTCTTTTTTTGCTGAGTTTATTACAAGATTAGGGGTAAACTGGGCAACTTTCATAAGTTCTGGATGCCTTGTATGGAACACAGTACGAATAAAGGTGTCTGTATTGAAAACATGAGGGGAGATACCTTTTGAGGTAATCCCTAGCTGCTGGGCTGCTCTGCCCTGGCCCTGGGGGTCTGCCATCCTGTAGGTTGTCACTCTGGCCTTGGCCTAACACACCCAAAACAAATAATGAATGTTCCACTTAGGTCCCAAACCTAAGTGGGGTGTGTTTCATTTGGGGGCTGCAGGGTGTTGGACCCCTAAGGACAGGACGTTTGAAACCCAGCTATATTGTGTGCAAGTAAAAAGAGCTCTACAGTACTATTAGACCTATGCGATTAATTATATGGAGGATTTGCTGTTTCTGTGTGTTAATGTCCACTACCAGTCAAAAGTTTGGACACACTTACTCATTCCAGGGTTTTTCTTTATTTGTCCTATTTTCTATATTGTAGAATAATAGTGAAGACATCAGAACTATGAAATAGCACATATGAGATCATGTAGTATCCAAAAAAGTGTTAAACAAATCAAAACAAATTATATTTTCCAAAGTAGCCACCCTTTGCCTTGATGACAGCTTTGCACACTCTTGGCATTCTCTCAACCAGCTTCATGAGGTAATTACCTGGAATGCATTTAAATTAACAGGTGTGCCTTCATAAAAGTTAATTTGTGTAATTTCTTTCCTTCTTAATGTGTTTGAGCCAATCAGTTGTGTTGTGACAAGGTAGGGGTGGTATACAGAAGATAGCCATATTTGGTAAAATACCAAATCTAATCAAAGTTTATTTGTCACGTGCGCCGAATACAACCTTACAATGAAATGCTTACTTACAGGCAACATCAACTGTTCAGAGGAGACTGCGTGAATCAGGCCTTCACGGTCGAATTGCTGCAACGAAACCACTACTAAAAGGACACCAATAAGAAATAGTCTGATGGCCTTGAGATAGAAGCAGTCTCTTGGTCCCAGCTTTGATGCACCTGTACTGACTACGCCTTCTAGGTGGTAGCGGGGTGAACAGGCCGTGGCTCGCGTGGCTGATCTTCTTGATGATCTTCTTGGCCTTCCTTTGACACCGGGTGCTGTAGATGTCCTGAAGTGTGCCCCCGGAGATGCATTGAGCAGACTGCACCAATCTCTGGAGAGCCCTGCTGTTGAGGATGGCGCAGTTCCTGTACCAGGTGGTAATAGAGATCAACAGGAAGCTCTCAATGGTGCATCTGTAAAAGTTTGTGATGGTCTTACGGTCCAAGCCATATTTCTGCAGCCTGCTGAGGCTGATTGTCAGTGATGTGTACGCCGAAGAACTTGAAGCTTTTCATCTTCAAAAAACGCCGGCCCCGTTGATATGTATGGGGGCGTGATCCCTGTGCTTTCTCCTGAAGTCCATGATCAGCTCTTTAATTTTGTTGACGTTGAGTGAGAGGTTATTTTCTGGCACACACCTCTCTGTAGGCTGTCTTGTCGTTGTTGGTAACCAGGCCTACGACTGATTGTGTCATCTAAAAACTTGATGATTGAGTTGGAGATGTGCGTGGTCACGCAGTCATGGGTGAACAGAGAGTAAAGGAGTGGGCTGAGTACGCACCCCTGTGGGTCCCCTGTGTTGAGGATCAGCATATTGGAGGTGTTGTAGCCTACCTTCACCACCTGAGGGCTGCCCATCAGGAAGTCCAGGACCCAGTTGCACAGGGTGGGGTTCAGACCCAGGGCCCCAATCTTAATGATGAGCTTGGATGGTACTATGGTGTTGAAGGCTGAGCTGTAGTCAATGCACAGCATTCTTACATAGTAGGTATTCCTCTTTTCCAGATGGGATAGGACAGTGTCCAGTGCGATGTCAATTGCGTCATCCATGGATCTATTGGGGTGGTACGTAAATTGAAGTGGGCCTAGGATGTTGGGTAAGGTGGAGGTTATATGATCCTTAACTATCCTCTCAAATGACAGTAGTGAGTGCTATGGGGAAATAGTCATTCAGTTCAGTTCCCTACACTTTCTTGGGTACAGTAACAATGGTGAATATCTTGAAGCAAGTGGGGACAACAGACTGGCATAGGAAGAGATTGAATGTGTCCATAAATCAAATCAAATCAAATGTATTTATATAGCCCTTCGTACATCAGCTGATATCTCAAAGTGCTGTACAGAAACCCAGCCTAAAACCCCAAACAGCAAGCAATGCAGGTGTAGAAGCACGGTGGCTAGGAAAAACTCCCTAGAAAGGCCAAAACCTAGGAAGAAACCTAGAGAGGAACCAGGCTATGTGGGGTCGCCAGTCCTCTTCTGGCTGTGCCGGGTGGAGATTATAACAGAACATGGCCAAGATGTTCAAATGTTCATAAATGACCAGCATGGTCAAATAATAATAATCACAGGCAGAACAGTTGAAACTGGAGCAGCAGCACGGCCAGGTGGACTGGGGACAGCAAGGAGTCATCATGCCAGGTAATCCTGAGGCATGGTCCTAGGGCTCAGGTCCTACGAGAGAGAGAAAGAAAGAGAGAAAGAGAGGATTAGTGAGCGCATACTTAAATTCACACAGGACACCGGATAGGACAGGAGAAGTACTCCAGATATAACAAACTGACCCTAGCCCCCCAATACATAAACTACTGCAGCATAAATACTGAAGGCTGAGACAGGAGGGGTCAGGAGACACGGTGGCCCCATCCGATGACACCCCCGGACAGGGCCAAACAGGAAGGATATAACCCCACCCACTTTGCCAAAGCACAGCCCCCACACCACTAGAGGGATATTTTCAACCACCAACTTACCATCCGGAGACAAGGCCGAGTATAGCCCACAAAGATCTCCGCCACGGCACAACCCAAGGGGGGGCGCCAACCCAGACAGGAAGATCACATCAGTGACTCAACCCACTCAAGTGATGCACCCTTCCTAGGGACGGTATGAAAGAGCCCTAGTAAGCCAGTGACTCAGCCCCTGTAATAGGGTTAGAGGCAGAGGATCCCAGTGGAAAGAGGGGAACCGGCCAGGCAAAGACAGCAAGGGCGGTTTGTTGCTCCAGAGCCTTTCCGTTCACCTTCACATTCCTGGGCCAGACTACACTCAATCATATGACCCACTGAAGAGATGAGTCTTCAGTAAAGACTTAAAGGTTGAGACCGAGCTTGCGTCTCTCACATGGGTAGGCAGACCATTCCATAAAAATGGAGCTCTTTGGAGAAAGCCCTGCCTCCAGCTGTTTGCTTAGAAATTCTAGGGACAATTAGGAGGCCTGCGTCTTGTGACCGTAGCGTACGTGTAGGTATGTACAGCAGGACCAAATCAGAGAGATATGTAGGAGCAAGGAGCAATGCTTTGTAGGTTAGCAGTAAAACCTTGAAATCAGCCCTTACCTTGACAGGAAGCCAGTGTAGGGAGGCTAGCACTGGAATAATATGATCACATTTTTTGGTTCTAGTCAGGATTCTAGCAGCCGTATTTAGCACTAACTGAAGTTTATTTAGTGCTTTATCCGGGTAGCCGGAAAGTAGAGCATTGCAGTAGTCTAACCTAGAAGTGACAAAAGCATGGATGAATTTTTCTGCATCATTTTTGGACAGAAAGTTTCTGATTTTTGCAATGTTACGTAGATGGAAAAAAGCTGTCCTTGAAACAGTCTTCTATGTTCTTCAAAAGAGAGATCGGGGTCCAGAGTAACGCCGAGGTCCTTCACAGTTTTATTTGAGACGACTACAACCATTAAGATTAATTGTCAGATTCAACAGAAGATCTCTTTGCTTCTTGGGACCTAGAACAAGCATCTCTGTTTTGTCCGAGTTTAAAAGTAGAAAGTTTGCAGCCATCCATATCCTTATGTCTGAAACACATGCTTCTAGCGAGGGCAATTTTGTTTCATTGAAATGTACAGCTGTGTGTCATCCGCATAGCAGTGAAAGTTAACATTGTGTTTTCGAATGACATCCCCAAGAGGTAAAATAATAGTGAAAACAATAGTGGTCCTAAAACGGAACCTTGAGGAACACCGAAATTTACAGTTGATTTGTCAGAGGACAAAACCATTCACAGAGACAAACTGATATCTTTCCAACAGATAAGATCTAAACCAGGCCAGAACTTCTCCGTTTAGACCAATTTGGGTTTACAATCTCTCAAAAAGAATGTGGTGATCGATGGTATCAAAAGCTGCACTAAGGTCTAGGAGCACGAGGACAGATGCAGAGCCTCGGTCTGATGCCATTAAAAGGTAATTTACCACCTTCACAAGTGCAGTCTCAGTGCTATGATGGGGTCTAAAACCGGACTGAAGCATTTCGTATAGAGAGCCGTTTATTATGTTCAACATAGGAGGGCCAAGCACGGGAAGCAGCTCTTTCAGTAGTTTAGTTGGAATAGGGTCCAGTATGCAGCTTGAAGGTTTAGAGGCCATGATTATTTTCATAATTGTGTCAAGAGATATAGTACTAAAATACTTGAGCGTCTCTCTTGATATTCCAACTCCACTTTGTTTCTGTACTGACGTTTTGCCTATTTGATTGCCTTACAGAGGGCATAACTGGACTGTTTGTACTCAACCATATTCCCAGTCACCTTGCCGTGGTTAAATGAGGTGGTTTGCGCTTTCAGTTTTTCAGGAATGCTGCCCACTATCCACGGGTTTTGGTTTGGATAGCTTTTAATTGTCACAGTGGGAACAACATCCACTTTAAGCTTTCTGATGAATTCAGTCACCATGTCAGTGTATATGGCAATGCTATTCTTAGATCAAAACAATTTTGAAGCATGGATTCCAATTGGTCGGACCAGTGTTGAACAGTCCTTACCACTTGTACTTATTTGAATTTCTACCTATGGGAAGGGAGGAGCAGGATGGAGGCGTGATCTGATTTGGCGAAGGAAGAGCGGGGGAGGGCCTTGTTGCCGTCCCCGAAGTGAGATTAGCAGTAGTCGAGAGTTTTTGAAGTGTGAGTGGCACAGGCAATGTGTTGAAACAAATTTGTTAGCATTTTCCTCAGATTTGCTTTAGTAAAGTCCCCAGCTACAATAAATGGGGCCTCAAGATATGTGGTTTCCAGTTTGCACAAAGTCCAGTGTAGTTCCTTGAGAGCCGTTGTGGTATCAGCTTGAGGGGGAATATACACGGCTGTGACGAAGACCGAAGAGAATTCTCTCGTGAATTTGATTGTAGGTCGGGTGAACAATAGGACTCGAGTTTCTGTACATTACCACAATCACACCATGAGTAGTTAATTATGAAATGCACACCTTCGCCTTTCACACCCACTTAAGCCTTAGCCTCACCCATCTCTTTAAGGATTCACATGTAAAGCCAAGTGCTAAACAGTGAGTACAGTAGTAAAGTATATGTCAATCTAGCAAACCAGGCTACAAACAGCAACTTTCTAAGCAATGTTTTGGTTTGTTTCTAGCTAACAGTGTGCTTTGATTGACTCCATTGTCTTAGTTGAGATGTTGACATCATTGGTGTGATCCACATGTTGCAGGTCAGTTGTGGCCAGGCCCATAGCGTAGACTGTGGTTGGAGTTTGCATTTGTCTGTGCTCTGTGGTTGATTGAGCTGTTCTGGACAAGAAGTTAGCTACCTGTAGTTATTTGCCCTGTTTCATTGCATGTGGAGTTGGTATCTTTGTAGCCTTAGCAACATTCTCTGCGGTCGCTTGGGGGCTGTGAGAAAGGGTTTCTTGAAGATCGTCTCGGGGGTTCGCGGTGTATTGTGATGAACTCTCTACCATGCAGATACTGTTCAAACGTGCAAAACAATGGAGAGACATTCTTTCTCAAACTGTGCATATCTTTGTTCTGTGTGAGTCAATGTTCTGGAGGCAAATGAGACAGGTTGTCCTTTTCGTAGAAGGTCTGCACCCAAACCTGTCTCACTGGCATCACACTGCTGTGTGACATCATCACTCAGGTCGTAGTATCTGAGCACTGGGTGTTGTTTGACTAACTGTTTGATAGTCTCAACTGCTGTGCCATTTCTGTGGTAGACATGTCCATTCAATGTCCTTGTCATTCAGTCTTCTGAGCGGCTCACACACATCAGATAGGCGGGGCATGAATTTTGCAAGATAGTTCACAAACCCCAATAGCCGCTGTAGTGACTTGACGTCGGTCTGTGTACCCATATTCTGAATGGCTGTTATTTTCTCTGTGTCAGGGCGAAGGCCCTCTGTGGTGAGAAGATGACCCATGTATGTCACACTAGGTAGCTTTAACCTGAGTTTATTTTTGTTCAGCTTTAGGTTGACATCTCTTGTTCTCTGTAGACGAGCTGTAAGGTTTCTGTCATGATCTGCCATCGCTTCTTCGTGTGTGTCACCACATCCATAGCGTAGAATGTAATCTGCGATCACACGCACTCATTTTAGTCCCTGTAGTGATTCGTCCTCTCTGCGCTGGTATTCTTCAGCTGCTGGGTTGATTCCAAATTGCATTCTCAGAAATCTATACCTTCCTACAGGTGTATAGAAAGTTGTTAGCTGCTCACTTCATCAAGTTTGACATGCCAATATCCATCTTTGGCATCGAGTACTGAGAATACCTTTGCACTGGATATCATTGGTAGAATATTTTCTATTGTGGCCATCTGGAAGTGGATCTCAGTAAGGCGTTGTTGAGTGCACTGGGGTCCATGCATATTCGTCGTTTACCGGGTTTTTCAATAACAACCATGTTGCTGATCCACAGTGTGGGCTGTGACTTTCATGATGTCTGCAATGTCCGTTCAATGTATGGCCTTTGTGATCCTTTCCTTCAGTGGAATAGGCATCCGTCTTGGTAGCTGCTGCACAGGCCCGGGCTGCATTGTCTACTTCTAGGTGTAACTCTCCAGGAAGGCAGCCAATCCCATCCAACACATCCTTGTACTTGGAGATGATCTCCTCAGTTGTCATGATGACCTCAGTGAATGTGGTGCTTGGGGTGTCAACGTGATGTAGCACATGGCTGTGGTTCACGTGTAGTAAGCTGAGTCTTTCACATGTGTCAGCTGACAGCAGAGGAAGCTGGGATGTCTTCAACTGAAATTTGAAATTAAAATTTTTTCCATCATGATCTGCTGAGATTGCATTCTCCTGTTGAAAATTATCAGTGTGCCGTCATCTAGCTTGAGTGTAGTTTTGCTGGGTAGGAGAACTGGGTTACTGTCTTGCATGACTCGCTGTTGGTCCCCATAGTTTATGACATTCCCTGTTGATCCTGTGTCTAGTTGACATTTAATTGTATGGCCGGGGTCATATGTCAATGGCTCATCACTGAGTGGAGCTAGCTTAAGGTTAACGAACCATTTGTTTGCCTTGTCTTCCACAGAGTTAACCCGTGAGATGTACAAGATTGCATCTGTTTGGTCATCTGACTCATTATGGTCCTCTAATAGATTAAGTTGAGGTTTGTGTTGTGCTTGTTTATAAACTCTGGCAAAATGGTTTCGTTTGCCACATGCTTTACAGGTGACACTGTATGCTTGGCATTTGGCTTTGGCATTAGCATGTACTGAACCACAGTAATGACAGGGTCAGTCGTTTGGCATTCAATGTTTGTAAGTATCCCCTGTAAAGTCTGTCTGTTTACGACCTTATGTTTGGCGTATTTATTCTGAACGTCGCTCAATGGAGGTATAATGTACAGTCTTGTGTTTATTCACTTGAACGACACGTGAATGGATTTGTTCAGTGTGAGGTTAGGTTCTCTGAGCATGTGCTCGCACAGATATATCTTTAGTGCCTATGACAGGCCTGTCACAGACTAGTTCCTCCCGTAATGCGCCAAATTCGTGTGTCTGCTAGCTTCCTCAGATTTCCAATGTACTGCTCTGTTTCACATTGACTTTGTTGACAAGCATTAAACATGTGACTATTAAAACCTACCCTAAACAGAAACTGTGGATTGATGGCAGGATTCACGCAAAACTGAAAGCGTGAACCACCGCATTTAACCATGGAAAGGTGACTGGGAATATGGTTGAATACAAACAGTGTAGTTATTCCCTCCGCAAGGCAGTCAAACAAGCAAAATGTCAGTATAGAGACAAAGTGGAGTCGCAATTCAACGGTTCAGACATGAGACATATGTGGCAGGGACTACAAACAATCATAGACTACAAAAAGAAAACCAGCCATGTCACGGACACTGACGTCTTGCTTCCAGACAAACTAAACACCTTCTTTGCCCGCTTTGAGGATAATACAGTGCCACCGACGCGGCCCACTACCAAGGACTGTGGGCTCTCCTTCTCTGTGGACGACGTGAGTAAGACATTTAAGCATGTTAACCCTTGCAAGTCTGCAGGCCCAGACGGCATCCCTTGCAACATCCTCAGAGCAGGAGCAGACCAGCTGGCTGGTGTGTTTATGGACATATTCAATCTCTCCCTATGCCAGTCTGCTGTCCTCACATGCTTCAAGATGGCCACCATTGTTCCTGTACCCGAGAAGGCAAAGGTAACTGAACTAAATGACTATCGCCCTGTAGCACTCACTTCTGTCATCATGAATGCTTTGAGAGGATAGTCAAGGATCATATCAACTTCACCTTACCTGTCCCCCTAGACCCACTTCAATTTGTGTACCTTCCCAATAGGTCCACAGACGATGCAATCGCCATCACACTGCACACTGCCCTATCCCATCTGGACAAGAGGAATACCTATGTAAGAACTCTGTTCATTGGCTACAGCTCAGCATTCAAAATCATAGTACCCTCCAAGCTCATCATTAAGCTGGAGTCCCTGGGTCTCAACCCCACCCTGTGCAATTGGGTCCTGGACTTCCTGATGGGCCACCCCCAGGTGGTGAAGGTAGGCTACAACATCTCCACTTCGCTGATCCTCAACACTGGGGCCCCACAAGGGTGCGTGGCCATGGCCATGCACACCAACTCAATCATCAAGTTTTCAGACGACACAACAGTAGTAGGCTTGATTATCAAAAACAATGAGACACTCTATACTGTGGAGGTCAACACATTCGGAGTGTGGTGTCAGGAAAACAACTTCTCACTCAACGTCAACAAAACAAAGGAGATGATCGTGGACTTCAGGAAACAGCAGAGGGAGCACCCCTCTATCCACATCGATGGGACAGCAGTGGAGAAGGTAGAAAGATAAGTTCACATCACGGGCAAACTGAAACAGACAGTGTGGTGAAGACGGCTAAACAGCGCCTTTTCAACCTCAGGAGTCTGAAGAAATTTGGCTTGTCACCTCAAACCCTTACAAACCTTTACAGATGCACAATTGAGAGCATCCTGTCGGGCTGTATCACCGCCTGGTACGGCAACTGCCCTGCCCACAACCGCAGGGCTTTCCAGATGGTGGTGCGGTCTGCACAACGCATCACCGGGGGCTAACTACCTGCCCTCCAGGACACCTACAGCGCCCGATGTCACAGGAAGGCCAACAAATGCGACAGGTTGTCCTTTTCGTAGAAGGTCTGCACCCAAACCTGTCTCACTGGCATCACACTGCTGTGTGACATCATCACTCAGGTCGTAGTATCTGAGCACTGGGTGTTGTTTGACTAACTGTTTGATAGTCTCAACTGCTGTGCCATTTCTGTGGTAGACATGTCCATTCAATGTCCTTGTCATTCAGTCTTCTGAGCGGCTCACACACATCAGATAGGCGGGGCATGAATTTTGCAAGATAGTTCACAAACCCCAATAGCCGCTGTAGTGACTTGACGTCGGTCTGTGTACCCATATTCTGAATGGCTGTTATTTTCTCTGTGTCAGGGCGAAGGCCCTCTGTGGTGAGAAGATGACCCATGTATGTCACACTAGGTAGCTTTAACCTGAGTTTATTTTTGTTCAGCTTTAGGTTGACATCTCTTGTTCTCTGTAGACGAGCTGTAAGGTTTCTGTCATGATCTGCCATCGCTTCTTCGTGTGTGTCACCACATCCATAGCGTAGAATGTAATCTGCGATCACACGCACTCATTTTAGTCCCTGTAGTGATTCGTCCTCTCTGCGCTGGTATTCTTCAGCTGCTGGGTTGATTCCAAATTGCATTCTCAGAAATCTATACCTTCCTACAGGTGTATAGAAAGTTGTTAGCTGCTCACTTCATCAAGTTTGACATGCCAATATCCATCTTTGGCATCGAGTACTGAGAATACCTTTGCACTGGATATCATTGGTAGAATATTTTCTATTGTGGCCATCTGGAAGTGGATCTCAGTAAGGCGTTGTTGAGTGCACTGGGGTCCATGCATATTCGTCGTTTACCGGGTTTTTCAATAACAACCATGTTGCTGATCCACAGTGTGGGCTGTGACTTTCATGATGTCTGCAATGTCCGTTCAATGTATGGCCTTTGTGATCCTTTCCTTCAGTGGAATAGGCATCCGTCTTGGTAGCTGCTGCACAGGCCCGGGCTGCATTGTCTACTTCTAGGTGTAACTCTCCAGGAAGGCAGCCAATCCCATCCAACACATCCTTGTACTTGGAGATGATCTCCTCAGTTGTCATGATGACCTCAGTGAATGTGGTGCTTGGGGTGTCAACGTGATGTAGCACATGGCTGTGGTTCACGTGTAGTAAGCTGAGTCTTTCACATGTGTCAGCTGACAGCAGAGGAAGCTGGGATGTCTTCAACTGAAATTTGAAATGAAACATTTTTCCATCATGATCTGCTAAAATTGCATTCTCCTGTTGAAAATGATCAGTGTGCCGTCATCTAGCTTGAGTGTAGTTTTGCTGGGTAGGAGAACTGGGTTACTGTCTTGCATGACTCGCTGTTGGTCCCCATAGTTTATGACATTCCCTGTTGATCCTGTGTCTAGTTGACATTTAATTGTATGGCCGGGGTCATATGTCAATGGCTCATCACTGAGTGGAGCTAGCTTAAGGTTAACGAACCATTTGTTTGCCTTGTCTTCCACAGAGTTAACCCGTGAGATGTACAAGATTGCATCTGTTTGGTCATCTGACTCATTATGGTCCTCTAATAGATTAAGTTGAGGTTTGTGTTGTGCTTGTTTATAAACTCTGGCAAAATGGTTTCGTTTGCCACATGCTTTACAGGTGACACTGTATGCTTGGCATTTGGCTTTGGCATTAGCATGTACTGAACCACAGTAATGACAGGGTCAGTCGTTTGGCATTCAATGTTTGTAAGTATCCCCTGTAAAGTCTGTCTGTTTACGACCTTATGTTTGGCGTATTTATTCTGAACGTCGCTCAATGGAGGTATAATGTACAGTCTTGTGTTTATTCACTTGAACGACACGTGAATGGATTTGTTCAGTGTGAGGTTAGGTTCTCTGAGCATGTGCTCGCACAGATATATCTTTAGTGCCTATGACAGGCCTGTCACAGACTAGTTCCTCCCGTAATGCGCCAAATTCGTGTGTCTGCTAGCTTCCTCAGATTTCCAATGTACTGCTCTGTTTCACATTGACTTTGTTGACAAGCATTAAACATGTGACTATTAAAACCTACCCTAAACAGAAACTGTGGATTGATGGCAGGATTCACGCAAAACTGAAAGCGTGAACCACCGCATTTAACCATGGAAAGGTGACTGGGAATATGGTTGAATACAAACAGTGTAGTTATTCCCTCCGCAAGGCAGTCAAACAAGCAAAATGTCAGTATAGAGACAAAGTGGAGTCGCAATTCAACGGTTCAGACATGAGACATATGTGGCAGGGACTACAAACAATCATAGACTACAAAAAGAAAACCAGCCATGTCACGGACACTGACGTCTTGCTTCCAGACAAACTAAACACCTTCTTTGCCCGCTTTGAGGATAATACAGTGCCACCGACGCGGCCCACTACCAAGGACTGTGGGCTCTCCTTCTCTGTGGACGACGTGAGTAAGACATTTAAGCATGTTAACCCTTGCAAGTCTGCAGGCCCAGACGGCATCCCTTGCAACATCCTCAGAGCAGGAGCAGACCAGCTGGCTGGTGTGTTTATGGACATATTCAATCTCTCCCTATGCCAGTCTGCTGTCCTCACATGCTTCAAGATGGCCACCATTGTTCCTGTACCCGAGAAGGCAAAGGTAACTGAACTAAATGACTATCGCCCTGTAGCACTCACTTCTGTCATCATGAATGCTTTGAGAGGATAGTCAAGGATCATATCAACTTCACCTTACCTGTCCCCCTAGACCCACTTCAATTTGTGTACCTTCCCAATAGGTCCACAGACGATGCAATCGCCATCACACTGCACACTGCCCTATCCCATCTGGACAAGAGGAATACCTATGTAAGAACTCTGTTCATTGGCTACAGCTCAGCATTCAAAATCATAGTACCCTCCAAGCTCATCATTAAGCTGGAGTCCCTGGGTCTCAACCCCACCCTGTGCAATTGGGTCCTGGACTTCCTGATGGGCCACCCCCAGGTGGTGAAGGTAGGCTACAACATCTCCACTTCGCTGATCCTCAACACTGGGGCCCCACAAGGGTGCGTGGCCATGGCCATGCACACCAACTCAATCATCAAGTTTTCAGACGACACAACAGTAGTAGGCTTGATTATCAAAAACAATGAGACACTCTATACTGTGGAGGTCAACACATTCGGAGTGTGGTGTCAGGAAAACAACTTCTCACTCAACGTCAACAAAACAAAGGAGATGATCGTGGACTTCAGGAAACAGCAGAGGGAGCACCCCTCTATCCACATCGATGGGACAGCAGTGGAGAAGGTAGAAAGATAAGTTCACATCACGGGCAAACTGAAACAGACAGTGTGGTGAAGACGGCTAAACAGCGCCTTTTCAACCTCAGGAGTCTGAAGAAATTTGGCTTGTCACCTCAAACCCTTACAAACCTTTACAGATGCACAATTGAGAGCATCCTGTCGGGCTGTATGTATGCTTTACAGGTGACACTGTATGCTTAGTTTTTCAGAGTCAGTAGAAACCGTTTTTCAGAGTCAGTAGAAAGGCCTCTTTAGTGTCCTAAGTTTTCATAACTGTGACTTTAATTGCCTACCGTCTGAAAGATGTAAGTGTCTTAACGATCATTCCACAGGTGCATGTTCATTAATTGTTTATGGTTAATTGAACAAGCACGGGAAACAGTGTTTTAACCCTTTACAGTGAAGATCTGTGAAGTTATTTTGATTTTTACAAATCATCTTTGAAAGACAGGGTCCTGAAAGAGGGACGTTTCTTTTTTTGCTGAGTTTATTACAAGATTAGGGGTAAACTGGGCAACTTTCATAAGTTCTGGATGCCTTGTATGGAACACAGTACGAATAAAGGTGTCTGTATTGAAAACATGAGGGGAGATACCTTTTGAGGTAATCCCTAGCTGCTGGGCTGCTCTGCCCTGGCCCTGGGGGTCTGCCATCCTGTAGGTTGTCACTCTGGCCTTGGCCTAACACACCCAAAACAAATAATGAATGTTCCACTTAGGTCCCAAACCTAAGTGGGGTGTGTTTCATTTGGGGGCTGCAGGGTGTTGGACCCCTAAGGACAGGACGTTTGAAACCCAGCTATATTGTGTGCAAGTAAAAAGAGCTCTACAGTACTATTAGACCTATGCGATTAATTATATGGAGGATTTGCTGTTTCTGTGTGTTAATGTCCACTACCAGTCAAAAGTTTGGACACACTTACTCATTCCAGGGTTTTTCTTTATTTGTCCTATTTTCTATATTGTAGAATAATAGTGAAGACATCAGAACTATGAAATAGCACATATGAGATCATGTAGTATCCAAAAAAGTGTTAAACAAATCAAAACAAATTATATTTTCCAAAGTAGCCACCCTTTGCCTTGATGACAGCTTTGCACACTCTTGGCATTCTCTCAACCAGCTTCATGAGGTAATTACCTGGAATGCATTTAAATTAACAGGTGTGCCGTCATAAAAGTTAATTTGTGTAATTTCTTTCCTTCTTAATGTGTTTGAGCCAATCAGTTGTGTTGTGACAAGGTAGGGGTGGTATACAGAAGATAGCCATATTTGGTAAAATACCAAATCTAATCAAAGTTTATTTGTCACGTGCGCCGAATACAACCTTACAATGAAATGCTTACTTACAGGCAACATCAACTGTTCAGAGGAGACTGCGTGAATCAGGCCTTCACGGTCGAATTGCTGCAACGAAACCACTACTAAAAGGACACCAATAAGAAATAGTCTGATGGCCTTGAGATAGAAGCAGTCTCTTGGTCCCAGCTTTGATGCACCTGTACTGACTACGCCTTCTAGGTGGTAGCGGGGTGAACAGGCCGTGGCTCGCGTGGCTGATCTTCTTGATGATCTTCTTGGCCTTCCTTTGACACCGGGTGCTGTAGATGTCCTGAAGTGTGCCCCCGGAGATGCATTGAGCAGACTGCACCAATCTCTGGAGAGCCCTGCTGTTGAGGATGGCGCAGTTCCTGTACCAGGTGGTAATAGAGATCAACAGGAAGCTCTCAATGGTGCATCTGTAAAAGTTTGTGATGGTCTTACGGTCCAAGCCATATTTCTGCAGCCTGCTGAGGCTGATTGTCAGTGATGTGTACGCCGAAGAACTTGAAGCTTTTCATCTTCAAAAAACGCCGGCCCCGTTGATATGTATGGGGGCGTGATCCCTGTGCTTTCTCCTGAAGTCCATGATCAGCTCTTTAATTTTGTTGACGTTGAGTGAGAGGTTATTTTCTGGCACACACCTCTCTGTAGGCTGTCTTGTCGTTGTTGGTAACCAGGCCTACGACTGATTGTGTCATCTAAAAACTTGATGATTGAGTTGGAGATGTGCGTGGTCACGCAGTCATGGGTGAACAGAGAGTAAAGGAGTGGGCTGAGTACGCACCCCTGTGGGTCCCCTGTGTTGAGGATCAGCATATTGGAGGTGTTGTAGCCTACCTTCACCACCTGAGGGCTGCCCATCAGGAAGTCCAGGACCCAGTTGCACAGGGTGGGGTTCAGACCCAGGGCCCCAATCTTAATGATGAGCTTGGATGGTACTATGGTGTTGAAGGCTGAGCTGTAGTCAATGCACAGCATTCTTACATAGTAGGTATTCCTCTTTTCCAGATGGGATAGGACAGTGTCCAGTGCGATGTCAATTGCGTCATCCATGGATCTATTGGGGTGGTACGTAAATTGAAGTGGGCCTAGGATGTTGGGTAAGGTGGAGGTTATATGATCCTTAACTATCCTCTCAAATGACAGTAGTGAGTGCTATGGGGAAATAGTCATTCAGTTCAGTTCCCTACACTTTCTTGGGTACAGTAACAATGGTGAATATCTTGAAGCAAGTGGGGACAACAGACTGGCATAGGAAGAGATTGAATGTGTCCATAAATCAAATCAAATCAAATGTATTTATATAGCCCTTCGTACATCAGCTGATATCTCAAAGTGCTGTACAGAAACCCAGCCTAAAACCCCAAACAGCAAGCAATGCAGGTGTAGAAGCACGGTGGCTAGGAAAAACTCCCTAGAAAGGCCAAAACCTAGGAAGAAACCTAGAGAGGAACCAGGCTATGTGGGGTCGCCAGTCCTCTTCTGGCTGTGCCGGGTGGAGATTATAACAGAACATGGCCAAGATGTTCAAATGTTCATAAATGACCAGCATGGTCAAATAATAATAATCACAGGCAGAACAGTTGAAACTGGAGCAGCAGCACGGCCAGGTGGACTGGGGACAGCAAGGAGTCATCATGCCAGGTAATCCTGAGGCATGGTCCTAGGGCTCAGGTCCTACGAGAGAGAGAAAGAAAGAGAGAAAGAGAGGATTAGTGAGCGCATACTTAAATTCACACAGGACACCGGATAGGACAGGAGAAGTACTCCAGATATAACAAACTGACCCTAGCCCCCCAATACATAAACTACTGCAGCATAACTACTGAAGGCTGAGACAGGAGGGGTCAGGAGACACGGTGGCCCCATCCGATGACACCCCCGGACAGGGCCAAACAGGAAGGATATAACCCCACCCACTTTGCCAAAGCACAGCCCCCACACCACTAGAGGGATATTTTCAACCACCAACTTACCATCCGGAGACAAGGCCGAGTATAGCCCACAAAGATCTCCGCCACGGCACAACCCAAGGGGGGGCGCCAACCCAGACAGGAAGATCACATCAGTGACTCAACCCACTCAAGTGATGCACCCTTCCTAGGGACGGTATGAAAGAGCCCTAGTAAGCCAGTGACTCAGCCCCTGTAATAGGGTTAGAGGCAGAGGATCCCAGTGGAAAGAGGGGAACCGGCCAGGCAAAGACAGCAAGGGTGGTTTGTTGCTCCAGAGCCTTTCCGTTCACCTTCACATTCCTGGGCCAGACTACACTCAATCATATGACCCACTGAAGAGATGAGTCTTCAGTAAAGACTTAAAGGTTGAGACCGAGCTTGCGTCTCTCACATGGGTAGGCAGACCATTCCATAAAAATGGAGCTCTTTGGAGAAAGCCCTGCCTCCAGCTGTTTGCTTAGAAATTCTAGGGACAATTAGGAGGCCTGCGTCTTGTGACCGTAGCGTACGTGTAGGTATGTACAGCAGGACCAAATCAGAGAGATATGTAGGAGCAAGGAGCAATGCTTTGTAGGTTAGCAGTAAAACCTTGAAATCAGCCCTTACCTTGACAGGAAGCCAGTGTAGGGAGGCTAGCACTGGAATAATATGATCACATTTTTTGGTTCTAGTCAGGATTCTAGCAGCCGTATTTAGCACTAACTGAAGTTTATTTAGTGCTTTATCCGGGTAGCCGGAAAGTAGAGCATTGCAGTAGTCTAACCTAGAAGTGACAAAAGCATGGATGAATTTTTCTGCATCATTTTTGGACAGAAAGTTTCTGATTTTTGCAATGTTACGTAGATGGAAAAAAGCTGTCCTTGAAACAGTCTTCTATGTTCTTCAAAAGAGAGATCGGGGTCCAGAGTAACGCCGAGGTCCTTCACAGTTTTATTTGAGACGACTACAACCATTAAGATTAATTGTCAGATTCAACAGAAGATCTCTTTGCTTCTTGGGACCTAGAACAAGCATCTCTGTTTTGTCCGAGTTTAAAAGTAGAAAGTTTGCAGCCATCCATATCCTTATGTCTGAAACACATGCTTCTAGCGAGGGCAATTTTGTTTCATTGAAATGTACAGCTGTGTGTCATCCGCATAGCAGTGAAAGTTAACATTGTGTTTTCGAATGACATCCCCAAGAGGTAAAATAATAGTGAAAACAATAGTGGTCCTAAAACGGAACCTTGAGGAACACCGAAATTTACAGTTGATTTGTCAGAGGACAAAACCATTCACAGAGACAAACTGATATCTTTCCAACAGATAAGATCTAAACCAGGCCAGAACTTCTCCGTTTAGACCAATTTGGGTTTACAATCTCTCAAAAAGAATGTGGTGATCGATGGTATCAAAAGCTGCACTAAGGTCTAGGAGCACGAGGACAGATGCAGAGCCTCGGTCTGATGCCATTAAAAGGTAATTTACCACCTTCACAAGTGCAGTCTCAGTGCTATGATGGGGTCTAAAACCGGACTGAAGCATTTCGTATAGAGAGCCGTTTATTATGTTCAACATAGGAGGGCCAAGCACGGGAAGCAGCTCTTTCAGTAGTTTAGTTGGAATAGGGTCCAGTATGCAGCTTGAAGGTTTAGAGGCCATGATTATTTTCATAATTGTGTCAAGAGATATAGTACTAAAATACTTGAGCGTCTCTCTTGATATTCCAACTCCACTTTGTTTCTGTACTGACGTTTTGCCTATTTGATTGCCTTACAGAGGGCATAACTGGACTGTTTGTACTCAACCATATTCCCAGTCACCTTGCCGTGGTTAAATGAGGTGGTTTGCGCTTTCAGTTTTTCAGGAATGCTGCCCACTATCCACGGGTTTTGGTTTGGATAGCTTTTAATTGTCACAGTGGGAACAACATCCACTTTAAGCTTTCTGATGAATTCAGTCACCATGTCAGTGTATATGGCAATGCTATTCTTAGATCAAAACAATTTTGAAGCATGGATTCCAATTGGTCGGACCAGTGTTGAACAGTCCTTACCACTTGTACTTATTTGAATTTCTACCTATGGGAAGGGAGGAGCAGGATGGAGGCGTGATCTGATTTGGCGAAGGAAGAGCGGGGGAGGGCCTTGTTGCCGTCCCCGAAGTGAGATTAGCAGTAGTCGAGAGTTTTTGAAGTGTGAGTGGCACAGGCAATGTGTTGAAACAAATTTGTTAGCATTTTCCTCAGATTTGCTTTAGTAAAGTCCCCAGCTACAATAAATGGGGCCTCAAGATATGTGGTTTCCAGTTTGCACAAAGTCCAGTGTAGTTCCTTGAGAGCCGTTGTGGTATCAGCTTGAGGGGGAATATACACGGCTGTGACGAAGACCGAAGAGAATTCTCTCGTGAATTTGATTGTAGGTCGGGTGAACAATAGGACTCGAGTTTCTGTACATTACCACAATCACACCATGAGTAGTTAATTATGAAATGCACACCTTCGCCTTTCACACCCACTTAAGCCTTAGCCTCACCCATCTCTTTAAGGATTCACATGTAAAGCCAAGTGCTAAACAGTGAGTACAGTAGTAAAGTATATGTCAATCTAGCAAACCAGGCTACAAACAGCAACTTTCTAAGCAATGTTTTGGTTTGTTTCTAGCTAACAGTGTGCTTTGATTGACTCCATTGTCTTAGTTGAGATGTTGACATCATTGGTGTGATCCACATGTTGCAGGTCAGTTGTGGCCAGGCCCATAGCGTAGACTGTGGTTGGAGTTTGCATTTGTCTGTGCTCTGTGGTTGATTGAGCTGTTCTGGACAAGAAGTTAGCTACCTGTAGTTATTTGCCCTGTTTCATTGCATGTGGAGTTGGTATCTTTGTAGCCTTAGCAACATTCTCTGCGGTCGCTTGGGGGCTGTGAGAAAGGGTTTCTTGAAGATCGTCTCGGGGGTTCGCGGTGTATTGTGATGAACTCTCTACCATGCAGATACTGTTCAAACGTGCAAAACAATGGAGAGACATTCTTTCTCAAACTGTGCATATCTTTGTTCTGTGTGAGTCAATGTTCTGGAGGCAAATGCGACAGGTTGTCCTTTTCGTAGAAGGTCTGCACCCAAACCTGTCTCACTGGCATCACACTGCTGTGTGACATCATCACTCAGGTCGTAGTATCTGAGCACTGGGTGTTGTTTGACTAACTGTTTGATAGTCTCAACTGCTGTGCCATTTCTGTGGTAGACATGTCCATTCAATGTCCTTGTCATTCAGTCTTCTGAGCGGCTCACACACATCAGATAGGCGGGGCATGAATTTTGCAAGATAGTTCACAAACCCCAATAGCCGCTGTAGTGACTTGACGTCGGTCTGTGTACCCATATTCTGAATGGCTGTTATTTTCTCTGTGTCAGGGCGAAGGCCCTCTGTGGTGAGAAGATGACCCATGTATGTCACACTAGGTAGCTTTAACCTGAGTTTATTTTTGTTCAGCTTTAGGTTGACATCTCTTGTTCTCTGTAGACGAGCTGTAAGGTTTCTGTCATGATCTGCCATCGCTTCTTCGTGTGTGTCACCACATCCATAGCGTAGAATGTAATCTGCGATCACACGCACTCATTTTAGTCCCTGTAGTGATTCGTCCTCTCTGCGCTGGTATTCTTCAGCTGCTGGGTTGATTCCAAATTGCATTCTCAGAAATCTATACCTTCCTACAGGTGTATAGAAAGTTGTTAGCTGCTCACTTCATCAAGTTTGACATGCCAATATCCATCTTTGGCATCGAGTACTGAGAATACCTTTGCACTGGATATCATTGGTAGAATATTTTCTATTGTGGCCATCTGGAAGTGGATCTCAGTAAGGCGTTGTTGAGTGCACTGGGGTCCATGCATATTCGTCGTTTACCGGGTTTTTCAATAACAACCATGTTGCTGATCCACAGTGTGGGCTGTGACTTTCATGATGTCTGCAATGTCCGTTCAATGTATGGCCTTTGTGATCCTTTCCTTCAGTGGAATAGGCATCCGTCTTGGTAGCTGCTGCACAGGCCCGGGCTGCATTGTCTACTTCTAGGTGTAACTCTCCAGGAAGGCAGCCAATCCCATCCAACACATCCTTGTACTTGGAGATGATCTCCTCAGTTGTCATGATGACCTCAGTGAATGTGGTGCTTGGGGTGTCAACGTGATGTAGCACATGGCTGTGGTTCACGTGTAGTAAGCTGAGTCTTTCACATGTGTCAGCTGACAGCAGAGGAAGCTGGGATGTCTTCAACTGAAATTTGAAATGAAACATTTTTCCATCATGATCTGCTAAAATTGCATTCTCCTGTTGAAAATGATCAGTGTGCCGTCATCTAGCTTGAGTGTAGTTTTGCTGGGTAGGAGAACTGGGTTACTGTCTTGCATGACTCGCTGTTGGTCCCCATAGTTTATGACATTCCCTGTTGATCCTGTGTCTAGTTGACATTTAATTGTATGGCCGGGGTCATATGTCAATGGCTCATCACTGAGTGGAGCTAGCTTAAGGTTAACGAACCATTTGTTTGCCTTGTCTTCCACAGAGTTAACCCGTGAGATGTACAAGATTGCATCTGTTTGGTCATCTGACTCATTATGGTCCTCTAATAGATTAAGTTGAGGTTTGTGTTGTGCTTGTTTATAAACTCTGGCAAAATGGTTTCGTTTGCCACATGCTTTACAGGTGACACTGTATGCTTGGCATTTGGCTTTGGCATTAGCATGTACTGAACCACAGTAATGACAGGGTCAGTCGTTTGGCATTCAATGTTTGTAAGTATCCCCTGTAAAGTCTGTCTGTTTACGACCTTATGTTTGGCGTATTTATTCTGAACGTCGCTCAATGGAGGTATAATGTACAGTCTTGTGTTTATTCACTTGAACGACACGTGAATGGATTTGTTCAGTGTGAAGTTAGGTTCTCTGAGCATGTGCTCGCACAGATATATCTTTAGTGCCTATGACAGGCCTGTCACAGACTAGTTCCTCCCGTAATGCGCCAAATTCGTGTGTCTGCTAGCTTCCTCAGATTTCCAATGTACTGCTCTGTTTCACATTGACTTTGTTGACAAGCATTAAACATGTGACTATTAAAACCTACCCTAAACAGAAACTGTGGATTGATGGCAGGATTCACGCAAAACTGAAAGCGTGAACCACCGCATTTAACCATGGAAAGGTGACTGGGAATATGGTTGAATACAAACAGTGTAGTTATTCCCTCCGCAAGGCAGTCAAACAAGCAAAATGTCAGTATAGAGACAAAGTGGAGTCGCAATTCAACGGTTCAGACATGAGACATATGTGGCAGGGACTACAAACAATCATAGACTACAAAAAGAAAACCAGCCATGTCACGGACACTGACGTCTTGCTTCCAGACAAACTAAACACCTTCTTTGCCCGCTTTGAGGATAATACAGTGCCACCGACGCGGCCCGCTACCAAGGACTGTGGGCTCTCCTTCTCTGTGGACGACGTGAGTAAGACATTTAAGCATGTTAACCCTTGCAAGTCTGCAGGCCCAGACGGCATCCCTTGCAACATCCTCAGAGCAGGAGCAGACCAGCTGGCTGGTGTGTTTATGGACATATTCAATCTCTCCCTATGCCAGTCTGCTGTCCTCACATGCTTCAAGATGGCCACCATTGTTCCTGTACCCGAGAAGGCAAAGGTAACTGAACTAAATGACTATCGCCCTGTAGCACTCACTTCTGTCATCATGAATGCTTTGAGAGGATAGTCAAGGATCATATCAACTTCACCTTACCTGTCCCCCTAGACCCACTTCAATTTGTGTACCTTCCCAATAGGTCCACAGACGATGCAATCGCCATCACACTGCACACTGCCCTATCCCATCTGGACAAGAGGAATACCTATGTAAGAACTCTGTTCATTGGCTACAGCTCAGCATTCAAAATCATAGTACCCTCCAAGCTCATCATTAAGCTGGAGTCCCTGGGTCTCAACCCCACCCTGTGCAATTGGGTCCTGGACTTCCTGATGGGCCACCCCCAGGTGGTGAAGGTAGGCTACAACATCTCCACTTCGCTGATCCTCAACACTGGGGCCCCACAAGGGTGCGTGGCCATGGCCATGCACACCAACTCAATCATCAAGTTTTCAGACGACACAACAGTAGTAGGCTTGATTATCAAAAACAATGAGACACTCTATACTGTGGAGGTCAACACATTCGGAGTGTGGTGTCAGGAAAACAACTTCTCACTCAACGTCAACAAAACAAAGGAGATGATCGTGGACTTCAGGAAACAGCAGAGGGAGCACCCCTCTATCCACATCGATGGGACAGCAGTGGAGAAGGTAGAAAGATAAGTTCACATCACGGGCAAACTGAAACAGACAGTGTGGTGAAGACGGCTAAACAGCGCCTTTTCAACCTCAGGAGTCTGAAGAAATTTGGCTTGTCACCTCAAACCCTTACAAACCTTTACAGATGCACAATTGAGAGCATCCTGTCGGGCTGTATCACCGCCTGGTACGGCAACTGCCCTGCCCACAACCGCAGGGCTTTCCAGATGGTGGTGCGGTCTGCACAACGCATCACCGGGGGCTAACTACCTGCCCTCCAGGACACCTACAGCGCCCGATGTCACAGGAAGGCCAACAAATGCGACAGGTTGTCCTTTTCGTAGAAGGTCTGCACCCAAACCTGTCTCACTGGCATCACACTGCTGTGTGACATCATCACTCAGGTCGTAGTATCTGAGCACTGGGTGTTGTTTGACTAACTGTTTGATAGTCTCAACTGCTGTGCCATTTCTGTGGTAGACATGTCCATTCAATGTCCTTGTCATTCAGTCTTCTGAGCGGCTCACACACATCAGATAGGCGGGGCATGAATTTTGCAAGATAGTTCACAAACCCCAATAGCCGCTGTAGTGACTTGACGTCGGTCTGTGTACCCATATTCTGAATGGCTGTTATTTTCTCTGTGTCAGGGCGAAGGCCCTCTGTGGTGAGAAGATGACCCATGTATGTCACACTAGGTAGCTTTAACCTGAGTTTATTTTTGTTCAGCTTTAGGTTGACATCTCTTGTTCTCTGTAGACGAGCTGTAAGGTTTCTGTCATGATCTGCCATCGCTTCTTCGTGTGTGTCACCACATCCATAGCGTAGAATGTAATCTGCGATCACACGCACTCATTTTAGTCCCTGTAGTGATTCGTCCTCTCTGCGCTGGTATTCTTCAGCTGCTGGGTTGATTCCAAATTGCATTCTCAGAAATCTATACCTTCCTACAGGTGTATAGAAAGTTGTTAGCTGCTCACTTCATCAAGTTTGACATGCCAATATCCATCTTTGGCATCGAGTACTGAGAATACCTTTGCACTGGATATCATTGGTAGAATATTTTCTATTGTGGCCATCTGGAAGTGGATCTCAGTAAGGCGTTGTTGAGTGCACTGGGGTCCATGCATATTCGTCGTTTACCGGGTTTTTCAATAACAACCATGTTGCTGATCCACAGTGTGGGCTGTGACTTTCATGATGTCTGCAATGTCCGTTCAATGTATGGCCTTTGTGATCCTTTCCTTCAGTGGAATAGGCATCCGTCTTGGTAGCTGCTGCACAGGCCCGGGCTGCATTGTCTACTTCTAGGTGTAACTCTCCAGGAAGGCAGCCAATCCCATCCAACACATCCTTGTACTTGGAGATGATCTCCTCAGTTGTCATGATGACCTCAGTGAATGTGGTGCTTGGGGTGTCAACGTGATGTAGCACATGGCTGTGGTTCACGTGTAGTAAGCTGAGTCTTTCACATGTGTCAGCTGACAGCAGAGGAAGCTGGGATGTCTTCAACTGAAATTTGAAATTAAAAATTTTTCCATCATGATCTGCTGAGATTGCATTCTCCTGTTGAAAATTATCAGTGTGCCGTCATCTAGCTTGAGTGTAGTTTTGCTGGGTAGGAGAACTGGGTTACTGTCTTGCATGACTCGCTGTTGGTCCCCATAGTTTATGACATTCCCTGTTGATCCTGTGTCTAGTTGACATTTAATTGTATGGCCGGGGTCATATGTCAATGGCTCATCACTGAGTGGAGCTAGCTTAAGGTTAACGAACCATTTGTTTGCCTTGTCTTCCACAGAGTTAACCCGTGAGATGTACAAGATTGCATCTGTTTGGTCATCTGACTCATTATGGTCCTCTAATAGATTAAGTTGAGGTTTGTGTTGTGCTTGTTTATAAACTCTGGCAAAATGGTTTCGTTTGCCACATGCTTTACAGGTGACACTGTATGCTTGGCATTTGGCTTTGGCATTAGCATGTACTGAACCACAGTAATGACAGGGTCAGTCGTTTGGCATTCAATGTTTGTAAGTATCCCCTGTAAAGTCTGTCTGTTTACGACCTTATGTTTGGCGTATTTATTCTGAACGTCGCTCAATGGAGGTATAATGTACAGTCTTGTGTTTATTCACTTGAACGACACGTGAATGGATTTGTTCAGTGTGAGGTTAGGTTCTCTGAGCATGTGCTCGCACAGATATATCTTTAGTGCCTATGACAGGCCTGTCACAGACTAGTTCCTCCCGTAATGCGCCAAATTCGTGTGTCTGCTAGCTTCCTCAGATTTCCAATGTACTGCTCTGTTTCACATTGACTTTGTTGACAAGCATTAAACATGTGACTATTAAAACCTACCCTAAACAGAAACTGTGGATTGATGGCAGGATTCACGCAAAACTGAAAGCGTGAACCACCGCATTTAACCATGGAAAGGTGACTGGGAATATGGTTGAATACAAACAGTGTAGTTATTCCCTCCGCAAGGCAGTCAAACAAGCAAAATGTCAGTATAGAGACAAAGTGGAGTCGCAATTCAACGGTTCAGACATGAGACATATGTGGCAGGGACTACAAACAATCATAGACTACAAAAAGAAAACCAGCCATGTCACGGACACTGACGTCTTGCTTCCAGACAAACTAAACACCTTCTTTGCCCGCTTTGAGGATAATACAGTGCCACCGACGCGGCCCGCTACCAAGGACTGTGGGCTCTCCTTCTCTGTGGACGACGTGAGTAAGACATTTAAGCATGTTAACCCTTGCAAGTCTGCAGGCCCAGACGGCATCCCTTGCAACATCCTCAGAGCAGGAGCAGACCAGCTGGCTGGTGTGTTTATGGACATATTCAATCTCTCCCTATGCCAGTCTGCTGTCCTCACATGCTTCAAGATGGCCACCATTGTTCCTGTACCCGAGAAGGCAAAGGTAACTGAACTAAATGACTATCGCCCTGTAGCACTCACTTCTGTCATCATGAATGCTTTGAGAGGATAGTCAAGGATCATATCAACTTCACCTTACCTGTCCCCCTAGACCCACTTCAATTTGTGTACCTTCCCAATAGGTCCACAGACGATGCAATCGCCATCACACTGCACACTGCCCTATCCCATCTGGACAAGAGGAATACCTATGTAAGAACTCTGTTCATTGGCTACAGCTCAGCATTCAAAATCATAGTACCCTCCAAGCTCATCATTAAGCTGGAGTCCCTGGGTCTCAACCCCACCCTGTGCAATTGGGTCCTGGACTTCCTGATGGGCCACCCCCAGGTGGTGAAGGTAGGCTACAACATCTCCACTTCGCTGATCCTCAACACTGGGGCCCCACAAGGGTGCGTGGCCATGGCCATGCACACCAACTCAATCATCAAGTTTTCAGACGACACAACAGTAGTAGGCTTGATTATCAAAAACAATGAGACACTCTATACTGTGGAGGTCAACACATTCGGAGTGTGGTGTCAGGAAAACAACTTCTCACTCAACGTCAACAAAACAAAGGAGATGATCGTGGACTTCAGGAAACAGCAGAGGGAGCACCCCTCTATCCACATCGATGGGACAGCAGTGGAGAAGGTAGAAAGATAAGTTCACATCACGGGCAAACTGAAACAGACAGTGTGGTGAAGACGGCTAAACAGCGCCTTTTCAACCTCAGGAGTCTGAAGAAATTTGGCTTGTCACCTCAAACCCTTACAAACCTTTACAGATGCACAATTGAGAGCATCCTGTCGGGCTGTATCACCGCCTGGTACGGCAACTGCCCTGCCCACAACCGCAGGGCTTTCCAGATGGTGGTGCGGTCTGCACAACGCATCACCGGGGGCTAACTACCTGCCCTCCAGGACACCTACAGCGCCCGATGTCACAGGAAGGCCAAAAAGATCATCAAGGACAACATCCACCCGAGCCACTACCTGTTCACCCAGCTACCATCCAGAAGGCCAGGTTAGTACAGGTGCATCAAAGCAGGGACTGAGAGATAGAAGCTATTTTTCAATCTCATGGCCATCAGACTGTTAAACAGCCATCTCTAACACAGAGGCTGCTGCCTACATACAGACTTGAAATCATTGGCAACTTCAATAAATTGATCACTAGTCACTTTAATAATGCCACTTTAATAACATTTACATATCTTGTATTACTCATCTCATATGTATATACTGTATTTTAGACCATCTTTTGCATCTTTCCTATGCCGCTCGGTCATTGCTCATCCGTATATTTATATATTCTTATTCCATTCCTTTACTTAGATGTGTGTGTACTAGGTAGTTGTGGAATTGTTAGATTACTGCACTGTCGGAACTAGAAGCACAAGCATTTCGCTACACTCACATTAACATCTGCTAACCATGTGTATGTGACCAATAGAATTTGATTTGATTTTCGATTACTTCTAGTAGATCACATTTCTGGATGGCTCAAAGTGTTTCTGTAGCGCATCTATAATTTTTACCGGGTCAGTTCAGACATATGATGACGCTGTTGGAGATGACATTCATTTCCTCATCACATTTAGCAGAGTTGCCATGCATAATTTTTCTTCCTTTTCATCCAGACCCGTAGCCATCTCATAGTTTTCCCATTGTGCTCGGAAAAATGTGCAGTTGTATGTATCTCCCTTCATGTCCATAGGCTCTGGTACTGGAATGTTTTTTTTGTGTTTTGTTGTCGTTATTATTTGAAGCTGGTTAGCTAGTTGGCATGTCCCTTCCTGCTGTGCATTTATCCATGTGCTGTTTTGATATTTTGATTTTCAGGTATATGCCTATTTGGTTCTAACACTGTTTTGTGTGGTGTTTGATCTATACAAGAGCGAGGTAATGTTGATAAGAATGTCTTTACTTCAGAGGCCATGCAATTCAATACTCATCTTTAAAACAAAAGCAATTTAGATCAAGCGGGTCCATATTAACAAAGGAAATGGAAGGACAAACAGTACAGCTAGATAGCAATAGAAACTGTACCATAGAGGCACAGAATAAGTTAGAGGAAAAACAAAAATAAATGGAGGGAATTATTAAAGAAAGATCAAGTGTAATATATTAGGAAATATAAAAAATAAAGCGAATTTACCAAATATTTTTAAAAATCTTTTAACATAGAAATGCTACCATTCTTTTTTTTACTGAAACTGGTAACAAATGACGGAGTCGCCCATAATTCCCCAAACAATTATTTGAAAGAGAAAGCAAAGTACTTTAAGCATATATCTTCTCCATCTCCACTAACCAAAGTTAATTGTATGGATTTATATAATGAATATGAATTCAGAGGGCAGAAATGATTAAATATTAAAGCATAGACCTTTCACTAAAGGTGTGAGTCACACACAAGTTATACTTTTGTTCCGAACTGGTTCTCCAGCAGATAAGTGAGAATGTCTCACCCCATGTTCAAGAATGGCCTTTTTCTCTTTATTCAGATATCAACCTCTCTTTTTAAACAAGCCATAGAAAGTTGGTTGCAATTTCAGTTTAATCCACCAGAAAAGACAGAACAAATAATACAACAAGTAGTGGTTCAACTAACATATACTAATTGATTAAAACATTTTTTTTTTTTACAAAGATTATAAATTTTTTTATGTTTAAAAATTATATCATAAATATGATTGGTGGAGCTAAAAAAAACAAATATGGAAATGTCTGCTCTACTCAAAATTACAACCAACTATTTGCAGCATTTCCACAAAAATGGAAGAGGGAAAAAGTAAGAAACTTGTCTGTCTGCATTGTGGAATAGATATTGCTAGCTCCTGTACATATGTATAAAATGGTTTTACATAATGTTTTTTACAAGTGTACTGACAAGTGAGTATGTTTACATGCACACTAATAATTTGATATTAAACTGATTATGGCAGTAGGCCGAGTATGTAAATAGTCATGTAAACACCTTACTATGTTTATCTTAAATCGGCGTAACGTCAAAAGACGAAAATGCTATGACATATTCATGGGAAATCGTTGTGTACTGTCTGTATTCCTACTGTAGCAGCATGGTGTAGAATATGAGACATCTCAAAGACACACATTATCTAGCAAGAACACACAGTTACAAGACTAATATGAGTCATTAAGCCAAAGTATTTTACTGAGTAACTTTCTATTAAGGTATCTATACTTTTACTCAAGTATGATAACTGGTTACTTTTTCCACCACTGCTCGTTTATCATTTGTTTTGTCAACGTTTTGTTGTCCAGCTCCTCTTGGAAAGAGGAATCATCAGAAGCAGCCATTGTAGATAATTATTTAGCAGTCTTGGATGGACAGTGCACGGTAACATTGCTCCTGTGATCCTGTACCAGCTCTGTTTTGTAAAGCCTACCTTCGACGGTTGGAACAAGGAAATATGGTTCCTGTCAGGCTGTAGTCTTTACAAAAAATGAATCAACCTAAATATCCTGCAATTTCCTGGCAGATAGGAACATCATTGAGACAACTCCAGTAGCTGCATTGAACAAGGATGACCCTACAGTATCTACTCGCATGATCTGTCACACCCTAATCTGTTTCACCTGTCCTTGTGATAGTCTCCACCCCCCTCCAGGTGTTGCACATAATCCGCATTATCCCCTGTGTATTTATACATGTGTTCTCTGGTTGACCATTGCCAGTTTGTCAAGCCAACCAGTGTTTTTGTTCTCAGCTCCTTCTTTTCCCAGTCTCTTTTTCTCACCCTTCTGGCCTGTCCTGACTCTGAGCCTGCCCGACCTGTACCTTTGCCCCACCTCTGGATTGTTGACCTCTGCCTACCCTGAGGCTGCCTGCCGTCCGGTACCGTTGCCCCACCTCTGGTTTACTGACCCCTGCCTGCCTTGACCTGTCTATTGCCTGCCCCTTTTGGACTATTAAACCATTTATCAATTCGACGTTGTCTGCATCTGGATCTTACCTTCATTCCTGATACGGTTGGTCGTGCAATCAGTGAAATACAAAGGCCGCAATATTTGCTACAAAAAAATGACTCCATAGACTTTTAGATCAGACAGCAGGCTCAATCAAGCAATGACATCGTTGGCGTTACTCCCATGGTGAGAAAATACAGCTTTAGTGCATAATTATATCTGAAACACCTTCTCATCACTCAATCATGTAGGGAGGGATACATTGGTCGGCTAATACAGGACTAGTGAAAGACTCAGAGCACTACTTGTGTAATATTGTGTGATATTGTGTGATAAGTGTAATATTTTTTATTAAGGTTTTTCAGGGGGTGCTGCAGCACCCTCAGAACCCCGACTTCCCATGGCTATGCTATTCACTCAGTGTAATGAAAAAATGTCTAGCTAAAATTGATAAAATCTTGCTGCGCAATGACAGAAATTCCGTCTATGCCTTCTCAGAGTATAATATGTTTAGTTAAATGACTATGGTATATCAACTGGTAAAAATGTGCTGTCCAACTGAAATACTCCAATCATACATTGCCACCTAGTGGCATTTAATAGTAGCATCTTTGCAAATATCAAAAATCACACATGAATGCAGATAAAACATTTATTTGCAATCATTTGTATATTTCTTAAGCAGTTCATGATCACTATAATTTTCACAATCCTTTATCATTACAGAGGCAGTCATTTGCAACAAAATATAATACACAACCTTCTGGAACACTGTGTAATGCACACATCTTAAAACAATAAATACAACATTTTAACAGGATTTCTTTTTTTTTCATGTATAGTTTGTGAGCTTGTTTTATTTCCCCTTTTTGCATGGAGAGCACTTGTGGAAATAGTGAGAGCAGTCTGGCTCAGCGCAGAGGAGGTTATTATTAATAATAATTTTTTTCTTACCATTAAAATGACAACAAAACAAGTTAACGGTAATGTGGGAAGACTAGACTGTGTCGAGTACTGACGACTTCAATAGATGGAGTACTGCCAACTCAAGTAGGATGGACGAAACAGTGTGAGGGTAAAGTGAAGTTGCAAAACCAAGTAAAGGGAATTAACTCAGCGCAGAAAAAATTGATCTGTAACTTCTTTAACCAATAATACGTTTTCTTCACTCATTCATTAAAGCATTCGCTCCTTTACAACAATATAAATGAATGGTTTCATACATTATCATTTGAAGGCTGTTGTATATTTTGTACATACATTTGACAACCATATCATTATATCCTTTTTTCAATAATAGTGATTCCCCGGTTCATATAGGCAATCACGTACATTTAAAATAAACAACTTAAATATCCAATCTTTCAACATATTCAAATAACTTTCTAATCTAGCAAACATATCACTGGCTAAACACAGACAATGGGAGAGTCCTGAGAAGAGCTTTCTGTGCTCTGTGCAAAGACATGGCATAGAGCACAGTAAAGAGGGGAGAGAGAGAAAAACAGTGAGAGAGAGGAAGAGACAGAAGTGAGAGAGACGGGGGGGGGGGCCGTGACAGAAGCATTGTTTTAATTTCTAAGATCACGCTTTCCCACTTCTGCCAGCATATTGTGTTTGCAGCCATGTTGTTGCAAGCGCAATGCTTTGTTATACTGTAGATGGGGTTACTAATGACGTTTATCAGGTTGTGAAAGAAACAGGTTATTACTGTGTATAGCTTTGCGGGGAGACCGAAACACAGTTGGCCTCAAATGTAGACATTTGTGACGTGACTGATCGTCATGACAAAACATATTGATATTGGCCATATATGAATAATAAGTCCTTGAGGAAGCATCTCAATGTTGATGGGTTTAATGTACTGTTTAGTCTGTTTTTTTTGAGCAAAGGTGACGTTTGGGGCGGAGGAGTGGAGGGGGGGGGGGGGGGGGGGGGGGCTGTGTGGGTTACATTGCACATTTACCAGGTCTCCACTCATAGGTCACTATATAAAGGAAAAGGAAAGCATACATACATTAAGGAAAAAAAAGTGAAAATATGCTGGCGCTTTTTAACATAACACTGCTTATAACAGGTTCTGAGAAGGATCATTAGGATCAAATGCTTCTTCTCAAGACATCTGTGATGACTGTCAACCATCTCCATTTCACCTTGACAAGAAAAATCTTAATTCAGACAGCAAGAGTAGTTTGGTTGGTTGGCTACATCCTAGGTGTCTCATGTGCAGTAGCTAGCTGTCCCAAAACACATGGCACTGGTTGATATGTAGAACTGCTCATGACATCGTCCCTCTGCCTTCATTGGTTGGACGTACCTGCATGTCATTTTCTTAGTTGTGCTAACAAACATGAACACTTGTCATTTAACAGGATGTGCGCTGCACAAATGTAAAAGACAAAAACAAATAAATGTTAAAAGCTTGAATGTTTAACCCTTTCCAAACAAACGTCTTTAAACAAAGCATTTACGGCTAGGTTGGAGTTGCTGAGGGATGGTTGAACTAGCCAACTCGACCCTAAAGCTAAAAGTGACAGCTCTCATCTGATTGTCAAGATTCAGGCCTATATTTGTGCTTTTTGAGGAGGGTTTATACAGCGGGTGAAATGACTGAGTACATTGAAAGTCACATTTTCAGAGCCATGGAAGATTCTAGCAGAAAAGGGGTTTCTTGTGCAGGTCTCTTCTCGTCACAGTGTATGAGAAAGCAGCCATGTTTTTTAAATTTTTTTTAAAGGTGGCACCAAAGCGTCGGCTGGGTAGAGACCCCAGGCAGCACTGTCTGAAACATCCCCTTCTCATGACACGACCCAACCTAAGTTTGTTAGCCATCAACAACGGCTCAGAAATATGACACGTTTTCATGAAGCGCTCTCCCCATTCAGTGAGGCATAGGGAAGGGAGGGGAAAGGGCAACTTGGAGATTTCGCTGCCCTGCTCCTGTCCTTTGTGCTCTGGCCAATACACACACCTCCTCATTCACAAATAGTGCATTAAAGCATACATCTTCAATACATTTCAATATATTCTATCAATATACACTACCGTTCAAAATATACTATAACATCAAATTGATCAGAAATAGTGTAGACATTGTTAATGTGTTAAATGACTATTGTCTCAACGTCAACAGTGAAGAGGAGACTCCGGGATGCTGGCCTTCCAGGCAGAGTTGCAAAGAAAAGGCCATATCTCAGACTGGACAATCAAAATAAATGCTTAAGACGGGGCAAAAGAACACAGACACTGGACAGAGGAACTCTGCCTAGAAGGCTAGCATCCCGGAGTCGCCTCTTCACTGTTGACATTGAGACTGGTGTTTTGCGGGTACCATTTAATGAAGCTGCCAGTTGAGGACTTGTGTTTCTCAAACTAGAAACTCTAACATACTTGTCATCTTGCTCAGTTGTACACCGGGACCTCCCACTCCTCTTTCTATTCTGGTTAGAGCCAGTTGGTGCGGTTCTGTGAAGGGAGTAGTACACAGCATTGTACGAGATCTTCAGTTTCTTGTCAATTTCTCGCATGGAATAGCCTTCATTTCTCAGAACAAGAATAGACTGACGAGTTTCAGAAGAAAGTTATTTGTTTCAGGCCATTTTGAGCCTGTAATCAAACCCACAAATGCTGATTCTCCAGATACTCAACTAGTCTAAAGGCGGCCAGTTTTATTGCTTCTTTAACCAGAACAACAGTGTTCAGCTAACATAATTGCAAAAGGGTTTTCTAATGATCAATTAGGCTTTTAAAATTATAAACTTGGATTAGCTAACACAACGTGCCATTGGAACACAGGAGTGATGGTTGCTGATAATGAGCCTCTGTTTGCCTATGTAGATATTCCATAAAAAAAATATGCCGTTTCCAGCTACAATAGTCATTTACAACATTAACAAGGTCCACACTGTATTTCTGATCAATCTGATGTTATTTTAAATGGGGGAAAATGTTTTGCTTTTCTTTCAAAAACATCAACATTTCTAAGTGACCCCAAACTTTAGAACGGTAGTGTTTATATATATATATATATATATATATATATATATATATATATATATATATATCTCAATGCTGCAATATACACTGATTGTACAACATATTAGGAACACCTACTCTTTCCATGACATAAACTGACCAGGTGAATCCAGGTGAAAGCTATGATCCTTTATTGATGACACCTGTTAAATCCACTTCAATCAGTGTAGACGAAGGAGAGAACACAGGTTAAAGAAGGAGTTTTAAGCCTTGAGACATGGATTATGTATGTGTGCCATTCAGAGGGTGAATGGGCAAGACAAAATATTGAAGTGCTTTTGAACGAGGTATGGTAGCAAGTGCCAGGCGCACCGGTTTGAGTGTGTAAAGAACTGCAACGCTGCTGGGTTTTTCATGCTCAATAGTTTGCCGTGTGTATCAACAATTGGTCCACCAGCCAAAGAACATCCAGCCAACTTGACAACTGTGGGAAGCATAGGAATCAACATGGGCAACATCCCTGTGGAACGCTTTCAATATCCACGCCTCAACGAATTGAGGCTGTTCAACTCAATATTAGGAAGGCATTCCTAATGTTTTGTACCCTCAGTGTATATAGACTCATTCAATGAGTGTGTTTACACAGCATATGCGATGGAAGGCGGGGCATTTTTGGTCTGGTTTTGATAGCGGTGTGTGTGTGTGTGTGTGTGTATGTTTACCGCGCTAGTTAGATAGCAGAGGAAATGTTTGCTTTGCGTTGGCTGCATCCGTCTTAGCTCAGCAGTGTCTCTCTGGGCTGCTGGGAGGTGGGGGCGGGGCAGGAATTCCTCAGTCCTGCTGTAGCGTCTCCCTCCAATTGAAGCTGTGATTGGGCCCGTGGGTCAATGGAAGGATGGGCGGGTCCACCAGCTGCCACACCCCTGTCTCCCCCATCTCCTCAGCCGCACAGAAACCTAGGTAAGGAATCTATACAGGGAGAGAAGGAGAGATGGATGCGTATTGAGGGACAAACTGGTGTCATTAGAGAAGTGTGCGGGGGGGTGGGGAGGCAGAGAGAGAAAGGAGGCAGAGAGAAAGGGACAAAGAGGGAGAAAACGAGATACATTAGAAGGGAGAGAGCAAAAGAAAGCGAGATAGAAAGCAAGATATAGCAGATCAAGAGATGTCCTAAAGAAAGCATGCTGACCTTTCTGACCACTTGTACAAAGTCCTTGGCGTTCTGTGGGCTGAGGCCCTGCATCTGGCGAGTACATGCCTCCAGGGAGGAAGCATGGGCCACAATCAGCACAGTGTTTCCTGTGTGAGACCAGAGGTTACATACGTTTACATTTTTTGTCATTTAGCAGACATTCTTATCCAGAGCGACTTACAAGAGCAATTTGGGTTAAGTGCCTTGCTCAAGGGCACATCAACAGGTTTTTCACCTAGTCGGCTCGCGGATTCAAACCTTTCAATTATTGTTCCAACGCTCTTAACCGCTAGGCTACCTACCACACATAACATGACTTACTTACAGTACATATCTACTTATTCACGCTAACTCACAAATACCATCACTTAAAGTACATGGACCAGTGGAGGCTTCTCAGAAGAGGAAGGGGAGGACCATCCTAATCAGTGAATTTCAGAAATAGATACAATTATATTCACTTCACCAAGTACCTGATTAAAACACACTGTTTTGCAATGAAGGTCTATAGTAGTCTCAACAGCACCCTCTAGGGTAGCACCATGGTGTAGCCGGATGACAGCTATTTTCCATCCTCCTCTGGCTAAATTTATTTCAATACAAAACCTAGGAGGCTCGTGCTCCTCAACCCCTTCCATAGACCTACATGGTAATCATGACGACTTTCGGCGCACGTCCTCAAACCAATCAAAGCTTTTGCAGTATGAACTGACATGTTGTTCATCCAATTAAAGAATTAGAGAATGAACCGAGTACTACGCATGTGTGATTTAGAAGCTTGGTGAGTTGGTGACATTGTTGGTTAGATTGAGATTAGCATAGTGAATAGTTAAGCGTTTTTAAGATATTCAATTCAAATGAGTTTCTTCAAACTACAGGACACGAAGGTAAAGTATATATTGTTTTCTTGGTTTTATAACTATTTTTGTGTTGCGTTAGTGCCGTTTATAAAAAATAAAAAAAAAGTGTAGCAAGTAGCTAGTTTAGCTACCAGAGTGCAGTTCTCTCTGCTAGAATTGCTGCTAACGCTCACAAACAATGTAGTGGATTTTTTGTTGAGGAACCCGCATTGCCCACATCAGATGTTACGATGCTTTATTTGCTGAGCATATGGAAGTTTCTACTGTCTTCTTCTTTGATCATCTTCTTTGAGACAAAATCCATTCAGAATGATTAGACAGCTTCCATCGCATAATCCATTAAAAGTGAGATTAAAAGAAAGGTTGACGCAGAGCATTTTGGCACATGGCAAATCAGCTGTCGCTCGCCGTTGTTAGCTGTGAATACAAATAGCCAATACAATTCCATTACAGAAGCGCCATCATAGGTTTGTGCAACAAGTTTCTCCATGAAGTTAAACTCTGACTTTGTTCATTCTGAGATGTCCAACAGACTGCGCACCTTGCTCATTTGACACAAAAGTACCCCAAGAAATGCTCCTGAATAAAGCCCTGATCATCCACATACGCAACTGAGAGCGACAGCTGATGTCTGTGGTTTCATCCATTTGCCATGTGACAAAATGCGCTGTCAACCTCTTAAATGGATGGAAGCTATCAAATCATTTTGAATTGATTTCGGCATCAAAGAGAAAGACAGTAGAAACTTCCATATATCTCCCTGGTGACGCAAGTAAAGCATCGTCACTTGTTGCCCAAACCTAGGATGGCGCTTATGTAATGGAATTTATTGGCTATTTGTATTCACAGCCTGGTCCCCTCCTGTTCCCTGATTAAGAGGGGATGACCACTCCGTTACCAGTGTCAACTCTCTTCTGACATGAACTGAAGCCATGTCTCATGGATGCACTGACTGTTTCCTGTCCAAGCATTGTGAGTAGGCCTGTCAATGTTCTCTCATTACTGTATGTAGAGTCAATCACATTCACAAACACAATCCCATTATTACACATCAATGTGATTTTAATCCTTGCTTGGACTAACTCATTCTTAGCTATTTTGTACTGCACTGAAGCCTTTGAACACACCTCATACCCACATTCAATCCCTTCCCAACACTGTAAGTGGCCCTCTCATTCCCATTCCCCATAATATTTCATTATAAATGTCTTTATTAAATGTATTTGGTTCAAATCATTTTTGAAACACCGTCTTCTTCGTGTGGTCTGTGACTATACCGTGGTTCTCTTATACTACTCCATTTTTGAAGTTACCAGCCTCCATTGATCAACTCAAGAGTTTAGGAGTTAATCAGCACTTTCGAGGGGATCATCCCGAGCGATTAGTTGCACAGATTTGCTAATCTTGACCACATCATGAGTAGTTGTTTAGGATGCAGGATGATTTGTAGATCAGGGATTCTGCACAGAGCCTTGCTCAAGCCCATCCTCTGGAACACTCTGAATATGTAGCATAGTGTTACTTCACAGTGACTGTCTAGTCTGCTTTGGTCCTCCTTACCCAGGTTTTTGCACTCTGTCAGAATCTCCCTGGTGACCTGGAAGCTCCGGCTGATGTAGGCGTCATAGGACTCTGACACGCCAAGCTTGCTGATGGGAATATGAGGTCTGGAAGAGAAGGAGAGAAGAATCTGTTAGTTACACTGAGCCCTGTCCTCTGTAGCTCAGTTAGTAGAACATGACGCTTGCAACGCCAGGATAGTGGGTTAGATTCCCGGGACCACCGTACGTAAAATGTATGCAAGCATGACTATGTCACTTTGGATAAAAGCATTTGCTAAATTACATATTCAGAAAATCCTGTATAAATGTTTTATTGCTGGCTATTTTCTGTTTACAATGTATTTTCACCTGACTGCAACACTTACCAAAGAGCTGCAGTTAGTTTCAGAATGGGTAGCAAGGAATTAGTTAGTCCTAAATATTTCCAAAACTAAAGGCATTGTATTTGGGACAAATAATTCACTAAACCCTGTATCGCAACGTCTCGTAATGAATAATGTGGAAATTGAGCAAGTTGAGGTGCTTGGTGTAACCCTGGTTTGTAAAATGGTCAAAACATAGATACAACAGAAGCTATGATGGGGAGAAGTCTGTCCATAATGAAGCGCTGCTCTGCCTTCTTAACAACACCATCAACAAGGCAGGTCCTACAGGCCCTGGTTTTGTTGCACCTGGACTACTGTTCAGTAGTGTGGTCAGGTGCCACAAAGGGGGACTTGGGAAAATTGCAGTTGGCTCAGAACATGGCGGCACGGCTGGCCCGTAAAAGTACATGGAGAGCAAACATTAATGACGTGCATGTCAATCTCTCTTGGCTCAAAGTGGAAGAGAGATTGACTTCATCATTACTTGTTTTTGTAAGAGATTGACAAGCTGAATGTACTGAGCTGTCTGTTTAAAATTCTAGCATACAGCTCGGACACCCACGCATACCACACAAGACATGCCACCAGAGGTCTCTTCACAGTCCCCAAGTCCAGAACCGAATATGGAAGGCCATAGAGCCATGACTACATGGAACTCTATTCCACATCAGGTAACTGATGCAAGCAGTAGAATCAGATATAATAAGCAGGTGAAAACACACACAAAGGTAGACACATGCATTCGCACACATTGTGTGTATGGGGGTATTACATTTTTGGAGGGTTGTGGATATGTGGTGGTGAAGGGATGTTACAGTGAGGGGAAAAAGTATTTGATCCCCTGCTGATTTTCTACGTTTTCCCACTGACAAAGAAATTATCAATCCATAATTTTAATGGTAGGTTTATTTGAACAGTGAGAGACAGAATAACAACAACATAAATCCAGAAAAACGCATGTCAAAAATGTTATAAATTGATTAGCATTTTAATGAGGGAAATAAGTATTTGACCCCCTCTTAATCAGAAAGATTTCTGGCTCCCAGGTGTCTTTTATACAGGTAACAAGGTGAGATTAGGAGCACACTCTTAAAGGGAGTGCTCCTAATCTCAGTTTGTTACCTGTATAAACGACACCTGTCCACAGAAGCAATCAATCAATCAGATTCCAAACTCTCCACCATGGCCAAGACCAAAGAGCTCTCCAAGGATGTCAGGGACAAGATTGTAGACCTACACAAGGCTGGAATGGGCTACGAGACCATCGCCAAGCAGCTTGGTGAGAAGGTGACAACAGATTATTCGGAAATGGAAGAAACACAAAAGAACTGTCAATCTCCCTCGGCCTGGGGCTCCATGCAAGATCTCACCTCGTGGAGTTGCAATGGTCATGAGAACGGTGATGAATCAGCCCAGAACTACACGGGATGTCAATGATCTCAAGGCAGCTGGGACCATAGTCACCGAGAAAACAATTGGTAACACACTACACCGTGAAGGACTGAAATCCTGCAGACCCCGCAAGGTCCCCCTGCTCAAGAAAGCACATATACATGCCCGTCTGAAGTTTGCCAATGAACATCTGAATGATTCAGAGGACAACTGGGTGAAAGTGTTGTGGTCAGATGAGACCAAAATGGAGCTTTTGGCATCAACTCAACTCGCCATGTTTGGAGGAGGAGGAATGCTGCCTATGACCCCAATAACACCACCCCCACCGTCAAACATGGAGGTGGGAACATTATGCTTTGGGGGTGTTTTTCTGCTAAGGGGACAGGACAACTTCACTGCATCAAAGGGACGATGGATGAGGCCATGTACCGTCAAATCTTGGGTGAGAACCTCCTTCCCTCAGCCAGGGCATTGAAAATGGGTCGTGGATGGGTATTCCAGCATGACAATGACCCAAAACACACGGCCAAGGCAACAAAGGAATGGCTCAAGAAGAAGCACATTAAGGTCCTGGAGTGGCCTAGCCAGTCTCCAGACCTTAATCCCATCGAACATCTGTGGAGGGAGCTGAAGGTACGAGTTGCCAAACGTCAGTCTCGAAACCTTCATGACTTGGAAAAGATCTGCAAAGAGGAGTGGGACAAAATCCCTCCTGAGATGTGTGCAAACCTGGTGGCCAACTACAAGAAACGTCTGACCTCTGATTGCCAACAAGGGTTTTGCCACCAAGTACTAAGTAATGTTTTGCAGAGGGGTCAAATATTTATTTCCCTCATTAAAATGCAAATCATTTTATAACATTTTTGACATGCGTTTTTCTGGATTTTTTTGTTGATATTCTGTCTCTCACTGTTCAAATAAACCTACCATTAAAATTATAGACTGATCATTTCTTTGTCAGTGGGCAAACGTGAAAAATCAGCAGGGGATCAAATACTTTTTTCACCTCACTGTATATGATGTACTATTTTTACATGGCCTTTAGATTGCAGGCCTGCGTAAGAGTAAAGCAAAAAAACTGGTTAGGAACTGCCCTGAATCAGCCGTTATGGGGAGCCTAGCTGTGTGGAGAAGGCACTTTTTGTTTCCTTAAGTGTCCTTGCATCAACAACCTTTGAAATGTTTGAATCCTTTATGATACCATGTTATTTGTGGATTCAAATAAAGTATTTCAGGTGTGTGTGTATGTATGTAAGTTCTGAGGTACTGTATTCAAACTAGGTGTACTGTACCTGTAGGTTGTGTCCACACTCAGGCTAGCAGCAGCCATGTCAGTGGGAGGAATCCAGGCAGGGAGAGAGGTGCCAGACACCCACTTGGTCCACTCAAACAGACCAGGCTCTATACGGATCTTAGTCTTCCCCTCCTGCTGCAAGCCTGTGGAATAGAATAGAATAAAACAGAATTGAATACAATAGAATAGTTTATTGTAATCCGAGGAGGAAATTCTTTGTTCATCAGGCTGATGATTGTGGTGGATGGTTATGATATTGATCAGGACATACCTCTGAGGATGTTGTGGGCAGTCTGGACACAGCGCAGCGAGGGAGAACAGTAGACAAAATCTATCACCGCTTGGCTCTCCAACAGAGCTTCACCCACAAGGCGGGCCTGAGTGGAACCGAATACTGTGATTGGACAGTCTTTGTCGTAGTCTCGGAAGCCTCCACTTCTCGTTGGCAAACTAGACGGCATGTTGAGGTTGGAGCGAACATATCGGCCTAGAGTCATGAACGTAAAATAGGAGGCAGACTGATTATCATAATAGAGTAGGTACATTAGTACTACAGTAAAGCATATCTACTATTCAATCCAATCTCCTACTGACCTTTAGCATCAAAGCACTGAGTGATCCAGTGTTTCCCAAACACTACATCCATCCTCTCACCATGGCGACACACAAACAGACTCCTCTTGGGAAGACATGACTGAGTAGTGGGCCTCAGCATCTGGAGAACACAGTTTCATTACACACTGTTCATACATACTGTTAATAGCCATTATTAAGTACTATTATTCAATCATGTCTGTGCATAAACATTTGAATTCTTATTCAGAGTAGAATAAGCAAGGTTGTACAGCCTTTAGTAACCTAAAAAATGTATTGTGAAAAAAAATATATATATAGATATATCAAAAATGTGTTACATTTTGTGGCAAATCATTCAGTGTAACACGACTACCTGGACAGGTGGACAGAGGACAGTGAGGCTGGATGGATCTCCAGGGTCGTCAAGAAAAATTCCGTCCAGCTGTCCATCAAATAACAGGCCGCCCACTGCACCCCCAGTGTTGGACGGGGAGGCTGGGTTGCTGAAAGAGTGAGATCTGGGGAACAGATATACAGAATCAGGAAATTAACTTGAACCTAAACCATATCAAAAGTAACAACCCTCTTTTAAAATTGCTACGTTTTGGAGCAGCAAAACAGCAAGCAGATAGGAAAGGGGACAACTCTACTGCATTAAAAACTCACTTATTTACAGAATCACAGCCATAGCAAATCTCTACCCATTGAGTATGAAGCCTTCCTCTACTTACCCATGGAAGACCCAGGTGTCACACTCATCTGCCCGCCTGACATAGTTCTCAGGCAGCAGTCCAGGTAGCCCAGTGCCCAGAGAGGTGCCATAGACCCAGCCCTCGCTGGCACTACCCTGTTCCACGGGGGTCATGAAGATAAAGTCGCCAGGCGCCAGCTCTAGCTCGTCCTCATTCTGGGGCACGTATGGGTACATCACACGCAGCGTCTGGGGGGGGGTCAAATCTAAATTGCATTTAAAAATACACTTTACAGTAAAACAATACGACAATACAGTGAAACAATACAGCTAGACTAAAGTAAGAGAGATATATAAAAAGGAAAACAAGAGATCAGTAATAAAGACAAAAAAGAGAGATGAATAACACATAGACCACAACCCGGTCAGAGTAAGGCAGATTGGGGGGGCTGGTGTACCTCGTGGTTGGCAAATCGGATGTCCCGGGAGAAGAGAACGGCCAGCCAATCGCAGCCCAGCGACACGTCCACTCCCTTGGCCAGCTTCTCCAAGGCAGCCAGGTGATTGGTCTGGAAGTGGTAGGCCAGGGTCACATGGAGCTGCTTCTTATGGGGCTCCACGTGCACATCTGAGTTACGGATGGAGAGAAACAGGAGCATTATAGACACCATTTATATATTTACAGCTATATGGTAATTTATTTTTGAAAGTTTGATAATTGGAGAGAGACAGAAACAGAAAAGACCAAGTCCATATTATGGCGAGAAGAGCTCAAATAAGCAAAGAGAAACAACAGTCCATCAATACTTAAAAGACATGAAGGTCAGTCAATGCAGAACATTTCAAAAACTTCAAGTGCAGTTGCAAAAACCATCAAGCGATATGAGGCCGTCATGGGGACCGCCACAGGAAAGGAAGACCCAGAGTAACCTCTGCTGCAGAGGATAAGTTCATTAGAGTTACCAGCCTCAGAAATGAGCAATTAACTGCACCTCAGATTGCAGCCCAAATAAATGCTTCAGAGTTCAAGTAACAGACGCATCTCAACAACAACTGTTCAGAGGAGTCTGCATGAATCATGCCTTCATGGTCGAATTGCTGCAAAGAAACCACTACTAAAGGACACCAATAATAAGAAGAGACTTGATTGGGCCAAGAAACACGATCAATGGATATTAGACCGGTGGAAATTCATCTGAGTCACTGGCTTACTGGTGCTCTTCCATGCCATCCCTAGGAGGGGTGATTCACTTGAGTGGGTTGAGTCACTGACGTGATCTTCCTGTCCGGGTTGGCACCCCCCCCTGGGTTGTGCCGTGGGAGATCTTTGTGGGCTATACTCGGCCTTGTTTCAGGATGGTAAGTTGGTGGTTGGAGATATCCCTCTAGTGGTGTGGGGGCTGTACTTTGGCAAAGTGGGTGGGGTTATATCCTGCGTGTTTGGCCCTATCTGGGGGTATCGTCGGACGGGGAACAGTCTCCCCCGACCCCTCCTGTCTCAGCCTCCAGTATTCATGCTGCAATAGTTTGTGTGTCGGGGGGCTAGGGTCAGTCTTATATCTGGAGTACTTCTCCTGTCTTATCCGGTGTCCTGTGTGAATTTAAGTATGCTCTCTCTAATTCTCTCTCTCGGAGGACATGAGCCCTAGGACCATGCCTCGGGACTACCTGGCCTGATGACTCCTTGCTGTCCCCAGTCCACCTGGTTGCGCTGCTGCTCCAGTTTCAACTGTTCTGCCTGCGGCTATGGAACCCTGACCTGTTCACCGGACACGCTACCTGTCCCAGACCTGCTGCTCTACCTGCGGTAGATACTCTGAATGATCGGCTATGAAAAGCCAACTGACATTTACTCCTGAGGTGCTGACTTGTTGCACCCTCTACAACCACTGTGATTATTATTTGACCCTGCTGGTCATCTATGAACATTTGAACATCTTGGCCATGTTCTGTTATAATCTCCACCCGGCACAGCCAGAAGAGGACTGGCCACCCCTCATAGCCTGGTTCCTCTCTGGGTTTCTTCCTAGGTTCTGGCCTTTCTAGGGAGTTTTTCCTAGCCACCGTGCTTCTACACCTGCATTGCTTGATGTTTGGGGTTTTAGGCTGGGTTTCTGTACAGAACTTTGTGACATCAGCTGATGTAAGAAGGGCTTTATAAATACATTTGATTGAGGAGTCCAAATGGAAGATTTTTGGTTCCAACCGTCGTGTCTTCATGAGACAGTAGGTAAACGGATGATCTCCGCATGTGTGATTCCCACCGTGAAGCATGGAGGAAGATGTGTGATGTTGCTTTGCTGGTGACACCGTCTGTGATTTATTTAGAATTCAAGGCACACTTAACCAGCATGGCTACCACAGCATTCTGCAGCGATATGCCATCCCATCGGGTTTGCGCTTAGTGGGACTATCATTTGTTTTTCAACAGGACAATGACCCAACACACCTCCAGGCTCTGTAAGGGCTATTTGACCAAGAAGGAGAGTGATGCAGTGCTGCATCAGATGACCTGGCCTCCACAATCACCTGACCTCAACCCGATTGCGATGTTTTGGGATGAGTTAGACCGCAGAGTGAAGGAAAAGCAGCCAACAAGTGCTCAGCACATGTGGGAACTCCTTCAATACTGTTGGAAAAGCATTCCAGATGAAACTGGCTAATGCCAAGTGTGTGCAAAGCTGTCATCAAGCCAAAGGGTGGCTACTTTGAAGAATCTAAAATATTTTGATTTGTTTAACACTTTTTGGATTACCACATGATTCCATATGCGTTATTTCATAGTTTTTGATGTCTTCCCTATTGTTCTCAATGTAGAAAATATTACAAATAAAGAAAAACCCTTAAATGAGTAGGTGTGTCCAAACTTTTGACTGGTACTGTACACAAAATAACTATCTATAGACAACAGGTCAAACGAAATTAAGTGCAGCTAAATTTGCAGTCTTTCCAGCTTCAGTTTGAAGGGATTGTGTTAGCTGTGTTGTTGGCTAGCTCTCGAACAACAGTGTCCTGAGCACATTGTCTATGGCAGGTGAAATCTCGCATCATTAGGCCATTGATATGGATGTAGCCAAATAAATACCACTAGAAAACAGCTTAAACAAATGCAAATGCAGCTACTATGTTGTTTTTCTGGTTGCACTGTTTGACCTGACTGTAACTTAGCTGTAGTTGGCTAGCTAGCAAGCAAAGGATAAGAATGTTGCCAGCATGGTAATGGAACATTTAGAACGATCGATTGGGTCGCGTCCATAGATACAGAACAAAAAGACTGAACGATTGGGTCGTGTCTCTGGCAACCGAAACGATAGAACTAACGACCAGCCGGCTTGGGTAGCAACCCTAGATGTGTGTCGGAACTTGTGGAAGGATGAAACAGTGTGAATAAATGAATCAAAATACCATTTTCATTATTTGACTATGTTGGTAACCCGTTGTATGTCCTCCAAACACCTGCTTCTCGGACAGTATCATTTAAACGTATTGTCCAATACATAGGTCCAATATACCTGCTTTAGTAGCCGCCTCCGTAGCAAAGTCAGCGGCAAAGTCCTTGAGCACTTCTGCCACCTGCTCCTCCACAAAGAGGCCTATGAAGTTGGAGGAGGTGTAGAGCTCCAGGGGGAGAGGGTTAGGGAAACGACCCCTCCATGACCCCACTGTAGCCTGTAGGGCCTCACTCAGTGCCTCCACCTTACCGTCCGCACACTGGAGAGAGAGGGTGACTGAGTTAGTTACATGTACAGTATAGTACAGACAGAGACGCAACTCTGTACACAACTCTGTGCTGCATAACACAGAGATTGCACAGATACAGAGCAACGACAGCTGAGTCAAAACCCAGCTAGCAGCGTATACATGCACCATGGCACATTACACAGTAAAACAATGCCAAGAATCCAGGTCAAAGAAACCCAGCCAAGACGTGCAGTCACTGCCAGTACTGACGACAAACAGTCTCACGGTTTGTCCTGAAACAGACAAACAAGGGTCCCCCATTGGTCAGGGCAGTACTCACCATGAAGAACTGGCAGAGGGTGATGTGAGGGAAGATGTTGTGGGCCTTGTTCTTGCCGCAGGTGACCCGTGACTGCTGCCAGAAAGTGCTGAGCTGGTGGAGCAGGGGGCCGCTGGGGCGCAGGTACAACACATACTCCCTGGGGAGAGGGTCGTCCAGAAATGGGTCGTCCACATGAGAGAACAACCTTGGGCGAGGATAAGGGTAGGTGAGGAGAAGGAGAGGGGGAGGCGAGGAGGGATGGCAGGAGGGTCAGTACACAGGGCAAATTCAAAAAGTCTCAGAGTGGAAGCACTGATTTAAGATCAGTCTTGCCTTTCAGGTCACAACGAATATGACTATATGGGCGAGCATGGGGGGCCCGATCCTAGATCAGCATTCATACACAAAGATGCCTTTGAAATATGAGCCTAGGGAACTGGATGTGGGCTACACCCTCAACCAACACCACGAGTCATGTCTTTATAATGAAGTGTCTGTCAAAATAGCTTTTCACTTGACACTACAGTATATTTCATTACTCTACAGTATATTTGTTCATATAACAACAAAAAACATATTTTTTCCATTTTATAAAGCGGCACTGTGCAATAATAAAAAGAGTGTGGGGTGAGTGAGTGGTGCATGTTTGTTCCATCACCAGCAGCTAGCAACAGGGTTTGCAGTAACAGAGTTACAGCGATGTCCTCATACAGTCTATGGACAGATGTCCTTAAATGTGATCCGCTTGAATGATTACCACCTCTAACCAGGCCTTCACTATTAAGTCAGGAAGAAGTAAGTAAGGGTGTGTGTGTGTTCAATACCCACCAATCACAGGCTGCCTGCACATTTTTGCCTCCCGTAGACACCAGAGCTTTTAGCCTGCAGAAAGAGAAAGACAGAGATGATAAGCAGAGTGTCAAAATCAAGTGTCTTTTCCAGAGGATGTTTTACTAGAACTTAGTTTATTGGAACTTGTTCAAGAGTTTTGTATTATTACCATGTATCCCTGTACCACAGTACCCAGCACTGTACCACAGCGAAAAAGGTATCCACGTGTGCAGCCTTGCAGTAGGTATGGCTATAGTTTGCATTTTATATGGCTCTAAATGTCATGATACAGTACAACCACAGTCGGCAAAGTCAACTTCTGTTCATTTGCTTTGGAGAGAGTTTAAATTAAGATGTGAAAACAGGGCTTATTAAGGGTTAAATAAATGACTGCTAATGCATGCTACAGTGTTCATTCTTATCACGCGCTAGGGAGGGGGGCGATATCACACGCTAGTTCCTCTTACACTTTATTAGTCATTAAGAAAAACTGTGGCCACTGACCATCTTTAGATCAGCAAAGCCACTGTCCTCACGTCACACGGTTGGAGTGGATGATATTCAGTCGACTGTAATCAATAGCTCCTTACACAACTCTTAACAGACAGGCTTCAATAACACACTTTCCGTGGCAAGATTGAGCGGGTAAGATAGCTATAGCGTTTGACAACATGTATGTTTGTTTGTGTCTTTATGGACGATGTGTATCCATGCGTGTCCGTGTCAGAGAGAGAAGAGTCATTGTGTGCAGTGATAAAAGGCAGCAGCTGCAGATGTATTTTTCTTGTGGAAATTAATGATTGAATATGTGAAGAAAATGCAAATGAGTTACTGCTGGGAAATGAGAAAAACATCAGCTAAAACTAAAGTGGGGAGAAAGTCACTGAGGTCAATTAGAAACATTATTACCTACATTTGATACCATCTATGAAGCTACGGTATAAAAAGCTAGCTAATTGTGCCATTTCCCAAAGCCAGTCAGCTAACATCTATGGGATTTTTTTTTACTCTGAGTGAGAAAGAGCTAATGACATTACAGTTAATGAGAGCTTCTCAGATTATAATTAGCGTCTTTTTATAAAACCTCTAAAATCACATGTTCACACTCACAGTAACTCTGTAGGGACTAGAATACCTGCTATGATGATCAGAGACTGTGCCAGGCAGTGCCAGCTGCCACATAACTCAAAGGACTACATATTAACCCAGAATACAAACTGACAACTGGACTACAACTCGGAGGACTTCATTACCCAGAATCCCCACTGACTACGGCACTGGGGATGGTAATTAACTGTGAGCCACATGGACAGAGTTAAGTGGATGGACTCTTATTGACACACACTCCCTCTCAGTGTGACACTGTTCTATGTCACATTGTTTCACACCCACCCCAGTCAGCCTGTCCTCAATGTGTCATTTGTACCTGTGAAGGATCTATATTCACACACACACGGACACCTGCACGCACGAATAAACAATTCAAGTGAATGACACAGATGAGAACTTTTACACACCGTCACACACGTTCGGATGCAACATACAACACCACACTGTCTCTCTGACTTGAGCTGAGAATAGCAAAAGCCCTAGTTTATTTCAGATGACAATAGAACACCATTTGTGTGATGTAATCACAAAAAGGGCCATTGACCAATTCCTTTTCCTGGTTCTTCTCAAGGTTACTTCACTTCCTGCTTCTCTTTCACAGGCTACTTACTGGTCACTTTAATAATGTTTTCATATTTTGCATTACTCATCTCATATGTATACACTATATTCTATCATATTCTACGGTATCTTAGTCTATGCCGCTCTGACATTGCTCATCCAAATATGTATACATTCTTAATTCAATTCCTTTACTTTAGATTGTGCCTATTGTTAGATATTACTTGTTAGATATTACTGTTGGAGCTAGAAGAACAAGCACACCCGCAATAACATCTGCTAAACAAGTGTATGTGACAAATAAAATGTTATTTGATGAAATGTATGCATTTCATTTCCGTTAGCAGTAAAGACTATCAAAAGTACTCGTGACTCTATCACCATCAGTGAATGCGGAACAAACATTGTAAGAAGCACCACACAGACTAAAATGTACTGTCTTTTTCCCCCATTTCTGTTAGCAGCATAGAAACAACTGAGAAGACTAGTCTACCAATCACCCTGTTTGTGACTCTGCTCTCTTACTTTGCATGTCTCATGATCTCACCATCTGTCTGTGAATGAGTTAAGTTTGAAGTTGTATTCGTCACATGCAAAATAACAGTGAAATGCTTAACTTGCAAGCCCTTCAACAGAGCAGCATTCTATATCAAAATAGTATTAAAAAAAACAAAACAAGTCACACAAAAATGACAGGTTGATGTAAGCTATATACAGGGTCAGTGCCAGTACCACGTTTACAATGTGCATACTGGAGTAGTTGAGGTAGATACAATGCCTTCATAAACTATTCATACCCCTTTACTTATTCCACAAGTAGTTGTGTTTTTAGAAATAATGTCTGCAAATGTATTGAAAGTGAAATACAAAATTACATCATCATTCAGACCCCTGAGTTAATACTTTGTAGAAGCACCGTTGGCAGCGATTACAGCTGTGAATCTTTCTGGGTACGTCTAAGAAAGTTACACACCTGACTGTGCAACATTTGACCATGATGCTTTTCAAAATTCTTCAAGCTCTGTCAAATTGGTTGTTTATCATTGTTAGACAACCATTTGCAGGTATTCATAGATTCAAGTCAAAACTGTAACTCGGACACTCAGGGACATTCACCATCTTCTTGGTAAGCAACTCCAGTGTAGATTTGCCCTAGTGTTTTAGGTTATTTTCCTGCTGAAAAGGTGAATTAATCTCCCAGCGTCTGATGGAAAGCAGACTAAACCAGGTTTTCCTTTAGGATTTTGCATGTGCTTAGCTCCTTTCCGTAATAATAATTATAATAACAATATAGCAGCAACATAAGTGGTGGGTGTGGGCATGGTGGTAAGTGTGTGTGTGTATGTGACTGTGTGTGTGTGTGTGTGTGTAGTGTGTGTGTGTGCGCGCAAGAGTGTTAATGTGTATGAGTTGAGACAGTTTGCATTTAGTCAGTCAGAAGCATATGGTCCTTGGTGGGGGTAGGCAGCTATTGTATATCTGCTTAAAAGTGCAATTGCTTGGGGGGGAAGGGGGGGAAGCTGTCTCGGAGCCTGTTGTACCGAGACCTAATACTTCGCTGCCGCCAGCCGGACGGAAGCAGAGAGAGAACAGTCTATGGAAGGGGTGGCTGGAATGTTTGGCTATTTTTCGGCCCTTCCACAGACACCGTTTGGTGTGTACAGTATGTCCTGAGGATAATTCAGTGTGTAGACTAGACACTTCTTAAAGAGGTGGAAGCAAATAAGTGTCAAAGACAACACTTACTATTACATTTTTGTTAGCAGTATAGAAACTATCCAAGACACAAGCAACCAACCAACCATCGTGAATATGACTATACTCACTGTGTGTGTGTGTGTCTTGGCTCACCACCATCTGTGTGTGAATGATTCATAAATGGAAACAGAGCCTGCATCTCAAATGGACCCCTTTTCCATGTATAGTACACTAGTGTTGACCAGGGTCAACAAGCAGTGCCCCATATAGGGAATCAGGTGCCATTTGGGACACATCCAAAGACTCCACCATCACCACTATGTGACCAGACCTCAGAGTGAGAAGCTAACAGTGAATGTCGTGCCACTCTGGTGTTCACAGTCGGTGAGCTATTTTTACACCAGCCATCCCCACAGAGAGAAAGCCTGCCGACAGAGCAGTGTGCCTGCCTGCCCTGGCTGCTGCTGCCGCAATGCATGCTAGGACAAGAAAGTCCTGATTACCTCACCAGATGGCTCATACAGTCACATAGAGAAAACACAGAGACATACGGTCATTTCCATGTAAAATGACCCATGAGCACCAACATATGAAGTTCAAAGGAGCATGTAAAATTGGGTGTGAAATATTTAGCAAAAGTAATTCATATATACACTACCAGTCAAAAGTTTAAGAACACCTTCTCATTCAAGGGTCTTTATTTTTACTATTTTCTACATTGTAGAATAATAGTGAAGACATCAAAACTATGAAACACATATGGAATCATGTAGTAACCAAAAACGTGTTAAATAAGTCAAAATATATTTTAGATGTTAGATTCTTCAAATGTGACCCATTTCAGGAAACTAGGCATATGTCGCTAGTCATGACTTCACAGGAGAGCCATTACATTTTATTTTTATTATAAAAATGCGTTTTGGGGCAGGAATGCCTTCTGGAATATGTGAACTTTCAAGTGCCTTAATAACAAATTTGTGTGCCATCTGTAAATATGAATACAAATTGTAAAATTACGAGCCTTGTTGGTTAAACCACAGAAAGAGACAGCAACCTTCCCACTAGCCATGATTGGCTGAGATAATGAATGGGCTGGACATGCTGTGAGAGGAGTTCGGATTGGTCTGCCATATAGAAAGCTTCTGTCTATTAGAGCTGGTCAGTCTGTTGGTAATCATGTCAAACATGGCATTAAAAAAAATATATACACTGCATCGCAGTGCTAGAGGCGTCACTACAGACCCTGGTTCGATCGGGAGTCCCATACAGCGGCGCACAATTGGTCAAGCGTCATCCGGGTTGGGGGAGGATTTGGCCGGGGTAGGCCGTCATTGTAAATACGAATTTGTTCTTAACTAACATGCCTAGTTAAATAAAACGGAGGTACATTTTACCGAAACTCTGTTACTCTGTTTGCATCTTCAGTAAAAATGTGTTTTTGTCAAATGTTCAGTGTACATTGTTAAAAGCAGTCCGTGCATCGATTTGTATGGTTTGTTAAATTTGGAAATTTATTTTTAAGTGAAAAATATGAGTTTACCATGGATGAGCATTACCATGGAATTGCCCATATGCAGTGAGGGAGCCACGTGGAAGCATAGGCCTACACACAAGCACTTTCGAACACACATATACAGTATATTCCACCTTTATTCAAGGGAGAAACTACGCTGAACAAAATAAATAAAACGCAACATGTAAAGTGTTGCTGCCATGTTTCATGAGCTGAAATGAAAGATCCCATTCATTTTCCATACTCACAAAAAGCTTATTTCTCTCAAATTGTATGTACACATTTGTTTACATACCTGTTAGTAAGCATTTCTCCTTTGCAAAAATAATCCATCAACCTGACCCCGTGTGGCATATTAAGAAGCTGATTAAACAGCATTATCATTACATATGTGGACCTAGAGACAAAAGGCCACTCTAAAATGTGCAGTTTTGTCACACAATACAATGCCACAGATGTCTCAAGTTGAGGGAGCAAGCAACTGCCATGCTGACTGTAGGAGCTGTTGCCAAATAATTTAATGTTCATTTCTCTACCATGAGCCGCCCTCGTCATTTTAGAGAATTTAGAAGTATGTCTGGCCTCACAATTGGAGACCATGTGTATGGCGTCGTGTGGGCGAGCAGTTTGCTGATGTCAACTTTGTGAACAGAGTACCACATGGTGGCGGTGGGGTCATGGTATGGGCAGGCGTAAGCTACGGACGCTGAACACAATTGCATTGTATTGATGGCAATTTTAAATGGACAGAGATACCGTGAAGAGATCCTGAGGCCCATTTTCGTACCATTCATCCGCAGCCATCATCTCATGTTTCAGCATGATAATGCATGGCCCCATTTCACAAGGATCTGTACACAATTCCTGGAAGCTGAAAATGTCCCAGTTCTTCCATGGCCTGCATACTCAGACATGTCACCCATTGAGCACGTTTGGGATGCTCTGGATCAACGTGTACGTCAGCTTGTTCCAGTTACTGCCAATATCCAGCAACTTCGCACAGCCATTGAAGAGGAGTGGGTAAACAGTCCACAATCAACAGCCTGATCAATTCCATGCGAGAGACGCTGCATGAGGCAAATGGTCTGACTGGTTTTCTGATCCACGCCCTTACTTTTTTTAAAAAGGTATCTGCAACTAACAGATGCATATCTGTATTCTCAGTCATGTGAAATCCATAATCCATAGATTAGGGGATAATGAATTTACTTCAGTTGACTGATTTCCTTATATGAACTGTAATTCAATAAAATCTTTCAAATTGTTGCATGTTGCATTTATATTTTTGAACAGTATAGATCGATTTCCTATTTCTGCAGGAGATCACAGTGACCCAGAGGTGACCGAGTGACACCAATAATGAGGAGGACACTGCCCTCACATAAAACATTTGGCACACAATCAAATGAAATGTGTTAGAACCCGTTTTCTCGATATTCTAACATTCTCAGTACAACATTCTATGGAAGACACCCCAATGTGGTTATTATAAAGTAGCTATATCTATGTAAGTGACACTTACAGCGACACAGACTAAAATACTTTGAAGCTTATCATCTCATGAGGATTAGGTGTGAGAGAATTTAACTCATTCAGTGGAGACTAGAACACTAATATAACACACACCTGTTAAAATGCTAGCTTGTCACCTTCTCCAGTGTGGGTGCCGGCCAGGTCTGGAGTTATTAACTCCAACCCTCTCCACCCCTCACAACTCCTCTAGTCCCTAACAGTGATGGGAGGGAAGAAAAAAAATATATAGTTACATATCAGGATTTCTCTTTGATGATATTATAATACATTATATCATATTGACAATATCGCAACATACTGTCATTTTTGCTCTAGTTGGCTGTACCTGCACCAAAACTCCAGTATTTTTCCTTCATTAGCTAGATCTCCATCTTGTTTTTAAATAGGGAGGCAATTTTTTTTGCGCTCTTATTTCCATGACTGATCAAAACTCGTTTTCTCATGGCTCGTCCTTCTGCAGCCGACATACGGTCAGCGAAATGTTTGCAACATCGAATCGCAATACATATAGAACCGAGAGAGTCGCAATACAAATCGTATTGGCATTTAAGCATTGTGATCATATCGTGAGGTCCCTGGCAATTCCAGGCACTAGTCCCTAGCCCCTCTCCTCTCCTCGTCCACCCCGCCCCTCCTCGGTTCCAAGCAGGAACTCAATGATTTATTTATAAACTGCATTTCCTGTTCAAGGCAAGCAAGGGATAAAAAGGTTGGAGTGCACTCTGATAATGTACAATCATAGTAGTGGTGTGGTGAAAGGGAGTGTGGATTTGTCTGAATGGACATGTTGCATAGCCGTAGTGAATGTATGTTTTTGTTCTTGAATAAAATCACACAACAGGGTCAAACGGGAGGACTAACTGCTTGGTGATAAAGAAGGAGATATTTGAGCGAGTACAACATTTAGGAAACACTTGAGGGAGCTCTGTTTACTCACACAACCTAAAAACATACTCATCTGGTTGCATCCCCTTTCAGAATCTGTACTACAGCTCCCCCTGGCCCCTCCCCGACTCAGCCTCTATGGGGAAATTCACATTTCCTGTTTACAAAGCTGCTAGTGTGCACACATCACTCACCACTTATCACACTGACCGTGCAGAGAAAACTCCTCATCCACAACACACAAATCAACTGCACCTCCAAAACTATCAACAGAGGAAGTGTCCTTCCCTGTATCTGGCCTGGCTTCTGACTCACCCTTAGACAGCTGAGATAAGGCTTCACGAACCTGATCCTCATACATCAGCCTGCGTTTGAACTGAACCACACAGAATAAGAAAACACTTCCTCATCCTCTCCAACTTTAGGGCCTTTTTTCAACAGCAGTTAGTGAATTCCTGCTGGATGACCTTTCAGAAGAGAATATGTAAAAAAAAAAAAGGTTGAAGAACAACATTCTGTATGCGTCCGAAATGGCACCCTATAACCTACATAGTGTACTACTTTACAGTGCACCCTATGGGCCCTGGTCAATGTAGTGCACTATGTAGAGAATTAGGTGCCCATTTGGGACAGAGCCTATGTCTCAGTCCCTGTGCTCTGTTGTGCCGTAAATGCATCATCTCCAGCTCCGATCAGTCTCAATGAGACTTACTACATATCCCTACTCACTCAGGGAGGAGTGATGGCACACCTCGCTGTAATGTGCAGAGGGATGGCAGAGCAGTGGGGGAAGATGAGAGAGGGAGGAAGAGAGAGTTCTAAGACAAAGAGGATAGAGGGGGGGGGGAGAAAAGGATATGGAAGACAACAGGAGGGAGATGGAAGAGAGTTAGGCATGCTGATCCTTAAACCACACAAAGCCCATTCTGTGCTGTACTGACTGCGAGCTGCTCAAACATCTTCTGAACCCAACAAAAAAGCTCAGCCCACTAATTGGTTGTGTAAGACATCCTTGTTATCCAGGGCCAGTATTCATAAAGCCGCTCAGAATACGAGTGCCAATTTAGGATCAGGTCTCCCTCCTGTCCATGTGATCTTATTCATTATCATCTAAAAGGCAAAAAGGATCCCTGATCAGCACTCTTACTCTGAATACGGCCCCTGGTCTCTGGTACGGTGAATGAATTGATTGTGGTTAACAACTAGGCCTTAACTTTCCATTCAGTGTTTCCCTCAGACCGTAGTCTCTCTACAAAGCCAACAGTATGATGAACCCCTCTGCCAGTGTCTCACACAATCACTCACTTCATAAAAAAACATAAAAATTAAAAAAAGAGGATAGAGGACCATGTGGTCATTCAGGGTAGAGATAGCGGTGGGTGACACCATTAAATATAGAGACAGAGCGAGAGAGATAAAGAAAAAACACATTTCCATCCACAGTTATGAGAGTTAAGTCATACCGTATAATTTAAAAAAAAATAAAAAACAGGAACTTTCGGTACAATTTTTAGTAAGTGGTGTGATCTGTGTCTGTAAAATGTATTATGCGAGAAATGACGGAAGAAACATCTATGTGCAAATATTGATATAATAATCATATCGAAGGAAACTTGGAGTCACAGATTAAATAAATTAACTTCACAGGTTGGTGAAAGTGCACGGTGATGAGCTTGATGCTCCTTGACAATAAATATTGAGGGTCTTATTCTGGTGACATGATCGATGCTTGACAAAAATATTCCATAATAAACTCATGTAGGATAGCCTACCTGCACAGCCTGCAAGCTGTTGGCTAGAGGGCACGTGCCAAGACCAGAGTAGGCACATTTGCTATTTAACGCAACGCTATTTGACAAAACTAAAATCGGTAGAGTTGATAATGCGATGGAAACACACTGAACATGAGATATTTTATTCGGTACATAAAAACGGAAGAAAGAAAAGAACAAGCTCACATGGGAATGTAAAAGCAACTACTAGTCCGTCTAACATTGGGAGTCTCCAGGCAGAACACTATGCAGCAAGGACAGACGAGTGTGCAACTTTCTTTTTCATTGGTATATAGTTTCTTATCCGTTAGTCAGCACCACCTCATCTAAAAGGGTGTGTGTTCTTTATTTCATTCCCTTTCTCTCCAGAGAGATATGGTAATGTCCTAAATGACACCCCATCACCTATATAGTGCCCTACTTTTGACCAGAACCCTTAAAAACGGGTCCTGGTCAAAAGTAGTACACTAAATAGGTGATGGGGTGTCATTTAGGACATTACCATATCTCTCTGGTGGCTCTGGAGAGAAAAGGAATGAAATAAAGGAGTAGGGTGTAATTTGGGACACAACCATAGCCTAACATCTGTCACACAGAAAGCCGAGTCAAGCTCAAGGCACCAGCAACATTTAATCCATCAGGTCCTCCCTATTCTACTCTAGCCTGGGTAGACCAGACTGAACACTGTACTTAGGTGGTGAGCCAGGGCTGTGTTCAGTAACCAGGGCTGTGTTCAGTACAATTTTTTAGTTCTGGCACATTTCTTTTGAAGGGAAACGGTGCTGTACTGAACAACCATTTGAAAAACGGAATGTGGTTGGGTTGTGAAACGCTTGTCAGCATGGCCACTGCCCTTGATATATGTCACTCAATGCTTCAAGCCACACCCGCCGCGGTACATCCGCAAGACTAACCTAATTGTCAAACTGTAGAAATAGTAGCCCTTTACTGAAGTAGCACAACTTCAAAAGACTGGCTAGCTTTGCAAGGGACACAAATAAAAACACTAAATGATACCACCATTAATAACCAAATATGCTGATGTCAGTGTAGCTATTTGGATATGTTTTCCCCTCTGTTGCATAATGCATGAGATGCTGAGTCCACAGAAACAGTAAACACTAGTCTTTTGGTATTCACTTTTAGTTGACACAGAGGAGCCAGAGTAATCAATACAAATATCTCCTCTCAAAGTCTGTCCTCAGTGGCTCAGATCAGGCTACAAATGCATGAAGGCATCACCCCCCCCACCACACACACACACACACACACACACAAACACACACACACACAAACACATCCAAAACAAAAAATGTTTTAAAACCTCTCTCTCATTTTGATCGTGGTCTAGTCCTTGTGTATGGCTTTAAGCTACAATATATTACCAATGACACTACAGCTTTCTGACTCAGTACATACAGTATAGACTTGTCAGCAATCAAACCATACTTATTTTGTCATTCTAAAGAATTCCATCTATTCCAGCAGATCTGAATCTGTCCACCATGCATGTTTGTCTCTGGGGGCCTGATTGCTGAACGCACACAGTACAGAGCCTCAGCGAGCTATTCTGCAGACAGTCAGTAACCCCCCCCCCCCCCCACCCACCCACAAACAAACAAACAAAAGAACATCAATATACCCATTTGCTTGTAGGCTACATCTAGCAATGTGGTAAACATCTCTACTGGATGTCCCTAGAATGCAACTACAAAGCTTTTAGAAAAAGGAAACAATAACAGGAGAGAGAGGGAGAGTCTTTGCTAGAGTGTATTTTATACCAATAGTGTTGGATCTGTGACATTCACTTGTATTGATCATATCTTCAATGCAATATCAGATCCCATTGACTGTAGTGACCATAACATTGGCTTTCCTTGTTACTGCCACAAAGTACCAAAGGAAGGGCTTATTGATAAAGAGATCATCATGTTTCTCAGGAACATTTCTCTTTGTTGAAAATTTAAAACAAAATGTATGTTAGTCTGATGTGTATAAGGAGGAGAATCCAGATGAAGCACGGAGTATTTGTAAAATTATTCTTGCTAATTGTTGACAAGCATGCACCTGTTAAGAAAGTGTCAGAGCCCACTGGATCGGTGATGAATTAAAAAATTGTATGGTTCAAAGAAATGCAAAAAAGTCAGGTTGTTCATCTGTTTGGTTGACATACTGTCAATTGAGGAAAATAAGACATATATATTTGTTTTGGTAAAGTAGGGATAAAGACTTCAGAGCACCTTACATGATAGGGAGTGGCTCTTAATCCATGACTGGATCTTTTATTTCTGAGGCTCAGTATCCATGAGTGTGCAAATTCTTGCAGTATCTCGCGGGAATTTGGGACTTCACTCATTTTCTCATGCCGAAATCAGATTAGAAACATACAGTGATTTCAGAAAGTGTTCATAGCCCTTGATTTATTTCACAATCTGTTGTTTCTGTTTTCTGTCCTCTCCGGCACCTGACTTAGGAAGGACGCCTGTACCTTTGTAGTGACTGGGTGTATTGATACTCCATCCAAAGTGTAATTAACTTCACCATGATCAAAAATATTTTCAATGTCTGTTTTTTTTACCCATCTACCAATAGGTGCCCTCCTTTGCGAGGCATTGGAAAACCTCCCTGGTCTTTCTGGTTGAATCTTCCTTTGAAAATAAATGTTTGACTGAGGGACCTTACAGATCAATGTACAGTGCCTTGCGAAAGTATTCGGCCCCCTTGAACTTTGCGAACTTTTGCCATATTTCAGGCTTCAAAACATAAAGATATAAAACTGTATTTTTTTGTGAAGAATCAACAAGTGGGACACAATCATGAAGTGGAACGACATTTATTGGATATTTCAAACTTTTTTAACAAATCAAAAACTGAAAAATTGGGCGTGCAAAATTATTCACCTTTTAGCCACCTTTTGCTGCAATTACAGCTGTAAGTCTTTTGGGGTATGTCTCTATCAGTTTTGCACATCGAGAGACTGAATTTTTTTCCCATTCCTCCTTGCAAAACAGCTCGAGTTCAGTGAGGTTGGATGGAGAGCATTTGTGAACAGCAGTTTTCAGTTCTTTCCACAGATTCTCGATTGGATTCAGGTCTGGACTTTGACTTGGCCATTCTAACACCTGGATATGTTTATTTTTGAACCATTCCATTGTAGATTTTGCTTTATGTTTTGGATCATTGTCTTGTTGGAAGACAAATCTCTGTCCCAGTCTCAGGTCTTTTGCAGACTCCATCAGGTTTTCTTCCAGAATGGTCCTGTATTTGGCTCCATCCATCTTCCCATCAATTTTAACCATCTTCCCTGTCCCTGCTGAAGAAAAGCAGGCCCAAACCATGATGCTGCCACCACCATGTTTGACAGTGGGGATGGTGTGTTCAGCTGTGTTGCTTTTACACCAAACATAACATTTTGCATTGTTGCCAAAAAGTTCAATTTTGGTTTCATCTGACCAGAGCACCTTCTTCCACATGTCTGGTGTGTCTCCCAGGTGGCTTGTGGCAAACTTTAAACGCCACTTTTTATGGATATCTTTAAGAAATGGCTTTCTTCTTGCCACTCTTCCATAAAGGCCAGATTTGTGCAATATACGACTGATTGTTGTCCTATGGACAGAGTCTCCCACCTCAGCTGTAGATCTCTGCAGTTCATCCAGAGTGATCATGGGCCTCTTGGCTGCATCTCTGATCAGTCTTCTCCTTGTATGAGCTGAAAGTTGAGGGACGGCCAGGTCTTGGTAGATTTGCAGTGGTCTGATACTCCTTCCATTTCAATATTAGCACTTGCACAGTGCTCCTTGGGATGTTTAAAGCTTGGGAAATCTTTTTGTATCCAAATCCGGCTTTAAACTTCTTCACAACAGTATCTCGGACCTGCCTGATGTGTTCCTTGTTCTTCATGATGCTCTCTGTGCTTTTAACGGACCTCTGAGACTATCACAGTGCAGGTGCATTTATATGGAGACTTGATTACACACAGGTGGATTGTATTTATCATCATTAGTCATTTAGGTCAACATTGGATCATTCAGAGATCCTCACTGAACTTCTGGAGAGAGTTTGCTGCACTGAAAGTAAAGGGGCTGAATAATTTTGCACGCCCAATTTTTCATTTTTTGAATTGTTAAAAAAGTTTGAAATATCCAATAAATGTCGTTCCACTTCATAATTGTGTCCCACTTGTTGTTGATTCTTCACAAAAAATACAGTTTTATATCTTTATGTTTGAAGCCTGAAATGTGGCAAAATGTCGCAAAGTTAAAGGGGGCCGAATACTTTCGCAAGGCACTGTATGTGTGGGGTAAAGAGACGAGGTAGTCATAAAAAAAAAATCATGTTAAACACGATTATTGCACAGAGTCCATGAAACTTGTTATGTTATAACCTCTTGAAGCTAGGGGGCTCTATTTTTATTTTTGGAAAAATAACATTCCCAAAGTAAACTGCCTATTTCTCAGGACCAGATGCTAGAATATGCATATAATTGACAGCTTGGGATATAACTCTAAAGTTTCCAAAACTGTAAAAATATTGTCTGTGAGTATAACAGAACTGATATTGCAGGATAAATCCTGAGAAAAATCCAATCAGGAAGTGACTTATTTTGAAACCCCTGTCTTTCTTTCGATCCCTATTGCCCATTGAAAGGGATATCAACCATAATTCCCTTTTCTGTGGCTTCCCTAAGGTGTCTACAGCCTTTAGACGTAGTTTCAGGCCTTTATTTTGAAGAATGAGCGTAAACATCCACATTGTGTAAGTGGTCTGTTGGCTCTGTGTGACTTTTGAGCAAAAAAGAGAGGTAGCCATTTTTCCTCCCGGTCCTAGTGAAAAGCAAACTATCCCGGTTGATATATTATCGAATAGATATTAGAAAAACACCTTGAGGATTGATTTTAAAAAACGTTTGCCTTGTTTGTCGATATTATGGATATAATTTTGAATTTTTGTCTGCGTTGTCGTGACCGCTATTTCCGGTGGATTCCTAGGCATAAAGGATCAAACTAACGGAGGTATTTGGATATAAAAAATATCTTTGTTCCCTTTATGGAACAAAAGTCTCGTGAGTGAAAACATCCGAAGCTCATCAAAGGTAAACAATTAATTTGATTGCTTTTCTGATTCGTGACCAAGCTTCCTGATGCTAAGTGTACATAATGCTATGCTAGGCTATCGATAAACTTATAAACGCTTGTATTGCTTTCGCTGTAAAGCATAATTTCAAAATCTGAGAAGACAGGGTGATTAACAAAAGGCTAAGCTGTGTTTCGCTATATTTCACTTGTGATTTCATGAATATGAATATTTTCTAGTAATATGTTATATGTTATAATACGTAATACGTAATACGCTATGCTATTCAGCGTTGCTGATGACAAATATACCGGATCCGGGATGGGTAGTTAAGAGGGGAAGGGGTTGACTAGCTAGCCACATAGCCAGCAGGGTTGCATCAGTTTTCATTGGACTAGAGCTAGCTTGGCTGGCTAGCTAGGTAGCTAACACTAGCTAGATAACATGAGCTGATCATCATGTAGCAAGCAGCCTGTGCTGACTAGCGTCGTTAGCATGCTAAAATTAGTTAGCTAGCTATCAAAAATAAATTAATCAAGGAAATTGTACTGAACACATGATTAAAAACTTTGTAGTTGCTATTGATGTTTTGGTTGTTGTTTTTTTTTTGCTTAGTGACATTGTGAAAATCATAATTTTGCCATTTAACTAATTTAACTACTGGGATGTTTCTAAGAAGTCCTATACCTACCGGTATAAGAAGTCCTAAATCCCTGAGATAATTTGTGCGGAGAGGGAGCCTCAGAAATAAAAGAGCCGGTCAAGCACTAGGAGACACCATAAGTGATATTATGGGAAGAAAACCCAATTCATCTCCATAGTTTAGCGATGGGTCATTTATAACAAAACCTTTTGATATAGCCAGTCATTTCAATTATTATTTCACCGGTAAAGTGGCCGAACTGAGAAGTGAAATTATAACATTGAACAGTGAACCACCATATTTGTGTATTGAAGATCTATTAATGAAAGAGAAGGATTGCCGTTTTGAATTTAGTCAAGTTTGTGTGGAAGAGGTGGAAATAATAATCATCAATAATGAAAAGCCACCAGGTATAGACAACCTAGATGGGAAATGATTGCGAATGCGAGCAGACTGTATAGCCACCCCTATTTGTCATGTCTTTAACCAAAGCCTAAAGAATGGCACTGGAGGGGACGGCTGCCGTTTTACGGTACCCTAACTAATTGTGCTATTTTGTGTGTTTTTTCACATTGTTTGTAACTTATTTTGTATATGTTGATGCTACCGTCTCTTATCACCGAAAATAGCTTCTGGATATCATAACAACAATTATTCACCTTGAACTGGACAAAGATTTTTTCTTTAATGAGTCGGAAGTGAAGGATATAATGTTGCTCCCAGACAAGGCCCAAATCCCCGTCATACGCATTAAGAAAATAAGGAAATAGAGGGCGTGGAAATCATGGTGCCTTCTGAGAATTCGTTGGCGAGTGGGTAACCCGCCTCTACCAACCATTCTATTTGCCAACGTGCAATCACTGGAAAATAAACTGGATGAGAACCGTTCGAGACTATCCTACCAACTGGGCATTAAAACCTGTAATATCTTATGTTTCACCAAGTCGTGGCTGAATGACAAGGATAATATACAGTTGGGTTTTCCGTGCATCGGCAGGACAGAACAGCTACATCCGGTAAGACTATGGGTGGGGGTGTGGGTCTATTTGTCAAAAACAGCTGGTGCGCAACGTCTAATATTAAGGTCGTCTCGAGGCATTGCTCGCCTGAGGTAGAGTACCTCATGATAAGCTGTAGACTACACTATCTACCAAGAGTGTATCTATATTTTTCATAGCAGTCTATTTACCACCACAAACCGAGGCTGGCAGTAAGACCACACTCAATGAGCAGTATAAGGCCAAAAGCAAACAAGAAAATGCTCATCCAGAAGTGTCGCTCCTAGTGGCCGGGGACTTTAATGCAGGCAACTTAAATCAGTTTTACCTAATTTCTAACATGTCAAATATGCAACCAGAGGGGGAAAAGAAGACCACCATTACTCCACAGAGCTCTCCCTCACCCTTCATTTGGAAAATCTGACCATAATTCAATCCGCATGATTACAAGCAAAGAATAAGGCAGGAAGTACCAGTGACTCGCTGAATACAGAAGCGGTACGATGACGCAGATGCTATGCTACAGGACTGTTTTGCTAGCACAGATTGGAATATGTTCCGGGATTCATCCAATGGCATTGAGGAGTATACCATCTCAGTCACAGGCTTCATCAGTAAGTGCATCGACGACATCGTCCCCACAGTGACCGTACATGAATATCCCAACCAGAAGCAATGGATTACAGACAACAATCCGCACTGAGCGAAAGGCTAGTGCTGCTGCTTTCAAGGAGCGGGACACTAATCCGGACAATTATAAGAAATATCCCAATGCCCTCAGACGAACCATCAAACAGGCAAAGCGTCAATACAGGATTAAGATTGAATCCTACTACACCGGCTAGGACGCTCAGCGGATGTGGCAGGGCTTGAAAACTATTACGGACTAAAGGGAAACCCAGCCACGAGCTGCAGAGTGACAAGAGCCTACCAGATGGGCTAAATGCCTTTTATGCTCACTTTATAGAGCTGCACCATTGAGAGCATCACCGGTATGGCAACTGCTCGGCATCCAACCGTAAGGCGCTACAGAGGGTAGTGGGTACAGGCCAGTACATCACTGGGGCAAATCTTCCTGCTATCCAGGACCTACAGTTGAAGTCGAAGTTTACATACACCTCTGCCAAACACATTTAAACTCAGTTTTTCACAATTCCTGACATTTAAACCTTGTAAAAATTCCCTGTCTTAGGCCAGATAGGATCACCACTTTATTTTAAGAATGTGAAATGTCAGAATAATTTGAATGATTTCAGCTTTCATTTCTTTCATCACATTCCCAGGGGGTCAGAAGTTAACACACATTCAATTAGAATTTGGTAGCATCGCCTTTAAATTGTTTAACTTGGGTCAAACGTTTTGGGTAGCTTTCCACAAGCTTCCCACAATAAGTTGGGTGAATTTTGGCCCATTCCTAAAGAGTATTTAGTCAGCCACCAATTGTGCAAGTTCTCCCACTTAAAAAGATGAGGCCTGTAATTTATCATAGGTCCACTTCAACTATGACAGACAAAATTAGAAAAAAAATCCAGAAAATCACATTGTAGGATTTTTATTGAATTTATTTGGAAATTATGGTGGAAAATAAGTATTTGGTCACCTACAAACAAGCAAGATGTCTGGCTCTCACAGACCTGTAACTTCTTATTTAAGAGGCTCCTCTGTCCTCCACTCGTTACCTGTATTAATGGCACCTGTTTGAACTTGTTATCAGTATAAAATACACCTGTCCACAACCTCAAACAGTCACACTCCAAACTCCACTATGGCCAAGACCAAAGATCTGTCAAAGGACACCAGAAACAAAATTGTAGACCTGCACCAGGCTCGGAAGACTGAATCTGCAATAGGTAAGCAGCTTGGTTTGAAGAAATCAACTGTGGGAGCAATTGTTAGGAAAGGGAAGACATACAAGACCACTGATAATCTCCCTCGTTCTGGGGCTCCACGCAAGATCTCACCCCGTGGGGTCAAAATGATCACAAGAACGGTGAGCAAAAATCCCAGAACCACACAGGGGGACCTAGTGAATGACCTGCAGAGAGCTGGGACCAAAGTAACAAACGCCTACCATCAGTAACACATTACGCCGCCAGGGACTCAAATCCTGTAGTGCCAGACGTGTCCCCCTGCTTAAGACAGTACATGTCCAGGCCCGTCTGAAGTTTGCTAGAACGCATTTGGATGATCCAGAAGAAGATTGGGAGAATGTCATATGGTCAGATGAAACCAAAATATAACTTTTTGTTAACTCAACTCGTTGTGTTTGGAGGACAAAGAATGCTGAGTTGCATCCAAAGAACACCATACCTACTGTGAAGCATGGGTGTGGAAACATCATGCTTTGGGGCTGTTTTTCTGCAAAGGGACCAGGACGACTGATCCATGTAAAGGAAATAATGAATGGGGCCATGTATCGTGAGATTGAGTGAAAACCTCCTTCCATCAGCAAGGGCATTGAAGATGAAACATGGCTGGGTCTTTCAGCATGACAATGATCCCAAACACACCGCCCGGGCAACGAAGGAGTGGCTTCGTAAGAAGCATTTCAAGGTCCTGGAGTGGCCTAGCCAGTCTCCAGATCTCAACCCCATAGAAAATCTTTGGAGGGAGTTGAAAGTCCGTGTTGCCCAGCAAAAGCCCCAAAACATCACTGCTCTAGAGAAGATCTGCATGGAGGAATGGGCCAAAATACCAGTGTGTGAAACAGTGTGTGAAAACCGTGTGACTTACAAGACTTACAAAAAACATTTGACCTCTGTTATATACCCTTTGTTGGCATGACAAAGTATTGAGAAACTTTTGTTATTGACCAAATACTTATTTTCCACCATAATTTGCAAATAAATTAATTAAATCCTACAATGTGATTTTCTGGATTTTTTTTCTCGTTTTGTCTGTCATAGTTGAAGTGTACCTATGATGAAAATTACAGGCCTCATCTTTTTAAGTGGAAGAACTTGCACAATTAGTGGCTGACTAAATACTTTTTGCCCCACTGTGTATATGCATATTATTAGTAGATTTGGATAGAAAACACTGAAGTTTCTAAAACTGTTTAAATGTCTGAGTATAACAGAACTCATATGGCAGGCGAAAACCTGAGAAAAATCCAACCAGGAAGTGTGAAATCTGAAGTTTGTAGTTTTTCAAAGCTTGGCCTATCGAATCAAATTGCACTTCCTAAGGCTTCCACGATATGTCAAGCGTCTTTAGAAACTTGTTTGAGTCTTCTACTATAAAGGAGGGGGGAATGAGGGCTCTTTGAGTCAGTGGTCTGGCAGAGTGTCACAGACTCGTGACACGCGGTCGCGAGAGAATTAGCTCTCGTTCCATTGCTTTTCTACAGACAATGGAACTCTCCGGTTGGAACATTATTGAACATTTATGATAAAAACATCCTAAAGATTGATTCTATACATCGTTTGATGTTTTTACGACCAGTAATCTAACTTTTTGGGAATTTTCGTCCTACCTTTCCGCTGGAAGGAAAGAATGCGCGTTTCGATTTGTTTACCAAACGCCCTAACAAAAGGAGGTATATGGGAGGTATAATTAACTTTATCGGACAAATCAAACATTTATTGTCGTACTGGGATTCCTGGGAGTGCATTCTGATGAAGATCAAAGATAAGTGAATATTTATAATGCTATTTCTGACTAATGTTAACTGCGCAACATGGCGGATATTTCTTTTGGCTGGTTTAGGCTCTGAGCTCCGTACTCAGATTATTGCATGGTATGCTTTTTCCATAAAGTTTTTTTGAAATCTGACACAGCGGTTGCATTAAGGAGAAGTTAATCTAACGTTCCATGCATAACACTTGTATTTTCATCAATATTTATAATGAGTATTTCTGTAAATTGATGTGGCTCTGCAAAATCACTGCATGTTTTGGAACTACTGAACATAACATGCCAATGTAAAATTATATTTTTTGATACAAATATGCACTTTATTGAACAAAAAACATACATGTATTGTGTAACATGAAGTCTTATGAGTGTCATCTGATGAAGATCAAAGGTTAGTGATTAATTTTATCTCTATTTGTGCTTTTTGTGACTCTCTTTGGCTGGAAAAATAGCTGCGTTTTTCTGTGACTTGGTGGTGACGTAACAATCGTTTGTGGAGCTTTTGCTGTAAAGCATTTTTGAAATCAGACACTGTGGCTGGATAAAAAAATATTTTATCTTTAAAATGGTGCCTAATACTTGTATGTTTGAGAAATTTGATTTATGAGATTTCTGTTGATTTGTATTTGGCGCCCTGCAATTTCATTGGCTGTTGGCGAGGGGTTCCGCTAGCTACCGTTCCCAGACAGGTTAAGCATCTCCAATCCAAAATTAAATCTAGAATCGGCTTCCGATTTCACAACAAAGCCTCCTTCACTCATGCCGCCAAAAATACCCACGTAAACTGACTGTCCTACCAGTCCTTGACTTCAGCAATATCATTTACAAAATAGCCTCCAACACTCTACTCAGCAAACTGGATGTAGTCTATCACAATGCCATCCGTTTTATCACCAAAGCCCCATACACTACCCACCACTGCTACCTGTATGCTCTCATTGACTACATATCCGTCGCCAAACCCACTGGCTCCAGGTCATCTATAAGTCTTTGCTAGGTAAAGTCCCACCTTACCTCAGCTCACTGGTCATCATAGCAACACCCACCTGTAGCACACACTCCAGCAGGTATATTGCACTGGTCATCCCCTTTCCTTTCAGTTCTCTGCTGCCAATGACTGGAACGAATTGCAAAAATCTCTGAAGCTGGTCATATCTCCCTCTCTAACTTTAAGCATCAGCTGTCTGAGCAGCTAACCTATCACTGTATCTGTATTAGAGGTTGACCGATTATGATTTTTCAACGCCGATACCGATTATTGGAGGACCAAAAAAGCCGATACCGATTAAATTGGAAGATTTTTATTTCATTTATAATGACAATTACAACAATACTGAATGAACACTTATTTTAACTTAATATAATACATCAAGAAAATCAATTTCCCCTGAAATAAATGAAACATGTTCAATTTGGTTTAAATAATGCAAAAACAAAGTGTTGGAGAAGAAAGTAAAAGTGCAATATGTGCCATGTAAGAAAGCTAACGTTCAAGTTCCTTGCTCAGAACATGAGAACATATGAAAGCTGGTGGTTCCTTTTAACGAGTCTTCAATATTCCCAGGTAAGAAGTTTTAGGTTGTAGTTATTATAGGAATATTTCCCGCTATACCATTTGTATTTCATTAACCTTTGACTATTGGATGTTCTTATAGGCACTTTAGTATTGCCAGTGTAACAGTATAGCTTCCGTCCCTCTCCTCGCTCCTCCCTGGGCTCGAACCAGGAACACAACGACAACAGCCACCCGCGCTAACTCGCTAGCCATTTCACTTCGGTTACACCAGCCTCATCTCGGGAGTTGATAGGCTTGAAGTCATAAACAGCGCAATGCTTGACGCACAGCGAAGAGCTGCTGGCAAAACGCAAAGAAAGTGCTGTTTGAATGAATGTTTACGCGCCTGCTTCTGCCTACCACCGCTCAGTCAGATACTTAGATACTTGTATGCTCAATCATATTATATGCATCGCAGGACACGCTAGATAATATCTAGTAATATCATCAACCATGTGTAGTTAACTAGTGATTATGATTGATTGATTGTTTTTTATAAGATAATGTTTAATGCTAGCTAGCAACTTACCTTGGCTTACTGCATTCGCATAACAGGCAGTCAGGCAGGTCGTTATTGCGTTGGACTAGTTAACGGTAAGGTTGCAAGATTGAATCCCCCGAGCTGACAAGGTGAAAATCTGTCGTTCTGCCCCTGAACGAAGCAGTTAACCCACCGTATCTAGGCTGTCAGTTAAGAACACGTTCTTATTTTCAATGACTTGCCTAGTTAAATAAAGGTTAAATAAAGGTGTAAAAAATTTAAAAAGGCAAAATACCGATTTCCGATTGTTATGAAAACTTGAAATCGGCCTTAATTAAAAATCGGTCGACCTCAAACCTGTATACAGCCAATATGTAAATAGCACACCCGACTACCTCATCCCCATATTATTACTTTCCCTCTTGCTCTTTTGCACCCCAGTATATATACTTGCACATCATCATCTCCCGACTCCAGTATTAATACTAAATTGTCATTATTTTCACCTCTAGGGCCTATTTATTGCCTACCTCCCTACATTTGCACACACTATACATATATTTTTCCTTTGTGTTATTGACTGTAGATTTGTTTGTGTAACTGTGTTGTTTTTGTCACACTGCTTTGCTTTACACATACCACCCCCGCCCCTTTCCATTGTGAAACCAAAAGGTCATGATTTTGTTAGTCCATTAGGGACTGTTTTCATTGCTTTATGTTAGCAATCAATAACCTATACTGTGTGTGTATGTATTTCTGTGTGATTATTTAGTTAGTTAGTAAATAATTAAATAAGCCAATTTGTGTATCGCTGATTCATCACTTAGGTTAGGGTTTGTGCAGATTTAAGAAAGTCAACATTCAGAATGAGACTGATGAGGAAATAGTTAATAGTTGACTGTTATTGATGTAAGAGATATTTAGATCAACTCAAAAGATGGGAGATAGTAACTTGTAAAAAAACTTTTCCCATGGTGCCCCAAATTCCTAATGTGTTAATTGTTATATGATTCATTTAAAAATGTAAATTAAACATAGGTAATTATTCGATAAATAGCAGTCATCACATTAATGATAGTCACGACAACATAAAGTGTGTAACCATATAACATGCTTGAAACATCTCCTTCCAACTCACTCTCAAACACATAGATCCCCTCAACGCAGCACACTCTCCAGATCCCAATCACCTGTTCACACACCTGCATGTCATTATCACATGCTATTTAGTTCAGTTCTTTGCACCCCATCATTGTGAGGTATTGTTTGTTTTGTGACACATATTTGGAGCTTTGTTTTTCCCGTAATTTAATCCTCCCGTGTATGATAGAGAGGCAGGCCAAAACTAACGACGCCTTTTGCCTATTCCCTGCCTGTACTGTAGCCTATTGGATTTCCTGTTATCAATCTATTGCCTGATCTCCTGGACGATGTTACTAGCCTTTTCCCTGCCTGTACTGGACCCAGCTACCTGCCTCCTCCTGTGGTCCTTTACAATAAACACCCGCTGCGCCCTGAGCTTGAAACCAGCCCTCTATGCCCATCGTGTTCATTACAATAGCTGAACTCCAAGGAGAAACATTGAATGGTCAGTTATCATGTTCAAGTCAGTTGTTGTGAAGATGGGGAGAGGCATGTCTGTTATAAAATGTGTTTAACACAAAGATCAACTGTACTAGTTGTTCAGGCTTTGATCTCATCTTGATTAGTGTCCCGTAAAATGGTCAAGTGCAACAAGAAAGACCTAGCAAAGCTGCAACTGGCTAAGAAAAAATCATTCCATGTGTTATTTCATTTTTGATGTCTTCACTATTATTCTACAAAAAAAATATCAGTACCAGTCAAACGCTTGGACACACCTACTTATTCAAGGGTTTCTCATATTTAACTATTTTCTACGTTGTCAAAAAATATTGAAGATAAACTATGAAATAAGACATGGAATCATGTAGTAACTAAAAAAAAAGAAAAAGTGTTTAACAAATCAAAAATACATTTTATATGAGATTCTTCAAAGTAGCCACCCTTTGTCTTGACAGGTTTGCACAATCTTGGCATTCTCTCAACCAACTTCATGAGGTAGTCACCTGGAATGCATTTCAATTAACAGGTGTGCCTTGATAAAAATGTATTTCCTTCATAATGCATTTGAGCCAATCAGTTGTGTTGTGACAAGGTAGGGGTGGTATACAAGAAGAAAGCCCTATATAAAAACTTTGAAAGGTTTCTTCAAGTGCAGTTGCAAACTCCATCAAGCCCTATGATGTACTGGCTCTCATGAGGACCGCCACAGGAAAGGAATACCCAGAGTTACCTCTGCTGCAGAGGATAAGTTCATTAGAGTTGGCTGGAATCTGAGGCACAGTTCAAATAAATGCTTCACAGAAAACAACAGACACATCAACTGTTCAGAGCAGACTGTGTGAAATCAGGCATTCATGGTCAAATTGATGCAAAGAAACCACTACTAATTGGACATCAATAATAAGAAGAAACTTGCTTGGTACCAAGAATCAACAGCAATGGACATTACACCAGTGGAAAAAAACGGTCCTTTGAGTCCAAATGTGATTTTTTTGTTCCAACCACCGTGTCTTTGTAAGTAGGCGAATTAATGATCTCTGCATGTGTGGATCCCACTGTGAAGCATGGAGGAGGTGTGATATGTGAGGGTGCTTTGCTGGTGACACTGTCAGTGATGTATTTAGAATTTAAAAAAGGCACTTAACCAGCATGGCTACCAAGGCATTCGGCAGCGATACGCCATCCCATCTGGTTTGCACTTAGTGGAACTAAAATGTGTTTTTTTAACAGGACAATGACCCAAAACACACCTCCAGGCTGTGTAAGGGCAATTTGACAAAGAAGAAGAGTGATGGAGTGCTGCATCAGAAGACCTGGCCACAATCCAATTGAGATGGTTTGGGATGAGTTGGACCGCAGAGTGAATGAAAAGCAACAAGTGCTCAGCATATGTGGGAAATCCTTCAGGAGACTGTTGGAAAAGCATTCCTCATGAAGCTGGTTGACAGAATGCCAAGAGGGCGCAAAGCTGTCAACAAGGCAATGGGTGGCTACTTTGAGGAATCTCAAATATAAAATATATTTTGATTTGTTTAACACTTTTTTGGTTACCACATGATTCCATGTGTTATTTCATAGCTTTGATGTCTCCACTATTATTCTACAATGAAGAAAATAGTAAAAATAGAGAAAAGCACTTGAATAAGTAGGTGTCCAAACTTTTGACTGGTACTGTATGTATGTATGCATGTACACACACTTGAAGTCGGAAGTTTATTAAATTAAAAAAAAAGTCATTAAAACTTGTTTTTCAACCACTCCACAAATTTCTTGTTAACAAACTAGAGTTTTGGCAAGTTGGTTAGGACATCTACTTTGTGCATGACAAGTCATTTTTCCAACAATTGTTTAGACAGATTTCACTTATAATTCACTGTATCACAATTCCAGTGGGTCAGAAGTTCACTACTGTGCCTTTAAAAAGCTTGGAAAATTCCACAAAATGTCATGGCTTTAGAATCTTCTGATAGGCTAAGTGACATATTTTGAGTCAATTGGAGGTTTACCTGTGGATGTATTTCAAGGCCTACCTTCAAACTCAGTGCCTCTTGATTTTCCCATAATGTCAAGCACAAAGAAATCAGCTAAGACCTCAGGAAAAAAAAAATGTCTGGGTCATCCTTGGGAGCTATTTCCAAACCCCTCAAGGTACCACGTTCATCTACAAACAATAGTACGCAAGTATAAACACCATGGGACCACGCAGCTGTCATATCGCTCAGGAAGGAGACGCGTTCTGTCTCCTAGAGATGAACATACTTTGGTGCGAAAAGTGCAAATCAATCCCAGAACAACAGCAAAGGACCATGTGAAGATGCTGTAGGAAACCGGTACAAAAGTATCTATATCCACAGTAAAACAAGTCATATATCGACATAACCTGAAAGGCCGCTGAGCAAGGAAGAAGCCACTGCTCCAAAACCACCATAAAAAAGCCAGACTACGGTTTGCAACTGCACATGGGGACAAAGATTGTACTTTTTGGAGAAATGTCCTCCGGTCTGATTAAACAAAAATAGAACTGTTTGGCCATAATGACCATTATGTTTGGAGGAAAAAAAGGGGGAGGCTTGCAAGCCGAAGAACAACATCCCAACCGTGAAGCACAGGGGTGGCAGCATCTTGTTGTGGGGGTGCTTTGCTGCAGGAGGGACTGGTGCACTTCACAAAATAGATGGCATCATGACGTAAATTATGTGGATATATTGAAGCAAAATCTCAAGACATCAGTCAGGAAGTTCAAGCTTGGTCGCAAATGGGTCTTCCAAATGGACAATGAAACATACCAAAGTTGTGGCAAAATGGCTTAAGGACAACAAAGTTGAGGTATTGGAGTGCCCATCACAAAGCTCTGACCTCAATCCCATAGAAAAGTTGTGGGCAAAACTGAAAAAGCATGTGCGAGTAAGGAGGCCTATAAACCTGACTCAGTTACACCAGCCCTGTCAGGAGGAATGGGTCAAAATTCACCCAACTTAATGTGGGAAGATTGTGGAAGGCTACCCGAAACGTTTGACCCAAATGAAATTATTTAAAGGCAATGCTACCAAATTCTAATTGAGTGTATGCAAAATTCTGACCCACTGGGAATGTGATGAAAGAAAAGCTGAATTAAATCTCTACTGTTATTCTGGCATTTCACATTCTGAAAATAAAGTGGGGATCCTAACTGACCTAAAATGTAATTTTTACTAGGATTAAATATTTGGAATTGTGAAAAACTGGAGTTTAAATGCATAAGGTGTATGTAAATTTCCGACTTCAACTATACACACAACTTATTTGAAATTGAATTACATGTTGTTCTGGTCTATTACTGTTCTGTCATGTATTTGTAAGTTTTACACAGACCCCAGGAATAGCAGCTGCTGCATGTGCAGTAGTTAATGGAGATCGTAATAAACTAAACTAAACTCTCTCGCTCTCAGCACTTTGATTCTGTAAAGGTCACAAACCACTTCCTCAAACAGCCCACTTCCTCTTGGTGGACAAACGAGAGACAGAGAGCCTGCCCTGGCAGCGTGGGTGGAGAATACGTGTGTGCATGAGTATGCATACATGTGTATTTGTGAGTGTGTGTAGATTTGCTTCTCTAATCAGAATATGAATTAATAAAAAGAGGCAAAGGTGTACGTTGTTTGGTAGAGAGTAGTAGAGCATTTCAAAAGAGATGTATTTTTACTCTCCGCATCATTCAGTGACCACAGAAAGAGAGACTGAAGTTCTCGGTTTAGGGAGGAGATAAGCAAAAAACAAAAGAGAGGCTTGGTTGGAAGAGACATGTTTAACACCACCATGAAGAAAAATGGTGCTAATTATACAGGAAACGATTAATCCTCCCTGCATCATGTGACAATTAGCCACAGTGATCTAACGAGTGTCAAGACATTGAAGAATTTTACTTTCACTCCAGTATAATACAATGGCTCAGATATTTTGTCATGATCAAGGCCTACCTTCAAACTCAGCAATTCTGTCTTAGCATGGTGCAAGTCGCCTATTTTAATAGTGTGCAACATTTAAATATTGTTCATTTCATCAACAACAAAAAATATTTATATATATATATATTTATATATATATATATATATATATATATATTAACTGCACTCTCGGGTAAGGGCCTAGTAAGTAAGCATTTCACTGTAAGGTCACCTACACCTGTTGTATTCGGCGCATGTGACTAATAAAATAAAATTTGATTTGAATATTCATCAAACATTATTTTTTTCAGTGGCAACTGACGAGACTATAACGGACTAAATAGACCCAGAAAAAACAATATTTCCAGTTGACTAAAACGAGAACATCTGACTAAAATCTGACTACTAAATGGACTGGTTAAGAGTTTGAGAGATTAGAGCTTTTCAGTGATAATCAAAACTAATAATAGCGCAGATGCAAAACGAAATCCTGTCCAGCAGTTAGGATGCGCCAAATCCGGCACATACAGCCTAGCCTACATCAGCTGGTGCACTGCGGGAGAGCACGAGATGAGTGTGGGCACACAGGCTCCGCTCCAGCGCCGCCTCCGATTACACGTGTGGCCCAGGCGACGCTTGCTTTCCCATAGCTAACCAGTCATCACCAGCGTTCTAGTTAGATACCCTTTGCCTAGATGTTAAACACTAGCTGCTTTACGAAATTAAAAACAACGGCAGCATTAAGTTTAACGGTAAAACAGCCTAGCTACGCTTCTCTCCCTTGAGTATAGAATGTTGAATTTGTAGTCACGCTCAACCCTCCCACTTTCCCCACTGCATTTCAGAGACAGGTTGTGTAGCCAACGTACTAGCTGCGTCTCCCTCTTTTCCTCAGAGAAAACAGCTTGATTCTAGCCATTGCTGTTCAAAAGTTTGGCCCGATAAGACCGGCTATACGTATCTTTCCATCAGTGTATTGGAGGGCTGCATTTTACTTTCATGAAACATATCGCAGGTCGTTGTAAAACTAGGCTAACCATTTGTTGAGACCTTGTTCAATTCCATTACCTCATCAGCTAGTTATAGCTAACAATCTGGGGTGCGTTCAGCACGATACAATGTTTTGGAACGTTTAGATAACATTTCTATGTAGAACAAACCTGCCTCTGACATGTTGAATAAGGAATAACGTCACTCAATTCATGGGATTTCTATCTGCAACGTATTGCAGCTGAACTTGGCCCTGGTAACATTACCAATAGCCTATATGTAAACATTTGGTGGCACAGAAAGACAGGAAAATGGATAGCAAACAATGTACTGACCAAATAATGTTAGTTCATGTGGACTCAGTGACTCAGACTTGAGCACAAGGACTCGTGACTTGATAAGGGCTCTACGTTTAGTGACTTGACTACATCTCTGGGCGCAATTACACAGTTACCACATTGTAGTATCACAGTAATAAGACAGTAACATAGGGCTGTTACTAAAAAATAAAAGTATTGCATGTCAGAGCAATTGTCGAGGGACAGTGGTATGCCATGCCTGCATATTGCAAAAGATTGATTACCCATGTGACATACACTACATGACCAAAGGTATGTGGACACCCGCTCGTCGAACATCTCATTACAAAATCATGGGCATTAATATAGGGATTTGCTTCGATTCAGCCACAAGAGCATTAGTGAGGTTGGGCGATTAGGCCTGGCACTCAGTCGGCGTCCCAAATCATCCCAAAGGCGTTCAATGGAGTTGAGGTCAGGGCTCTGTGCAGGCCAGTCAAGTTCTCCAAACCAATCGACAAACCATCTCTGTATGGACCTCGCTTTGTGCACAGGGGCAATGTCATGCTGAAACAAGAAAAGGCCTTCCCCAAACTGTTGCAAGCACAGAATCGTCTAGAATGTCATTGTATGCTGTAGTGTTAAGATTTCCTTTCTCTGGAACTAAGGGATCTAGCCCGACCCATGAAAAACAGCCCCAGACCATTATTCCTCCTCCCCCAAACTTTAGTTGGCACTATGCATTGGGGCACGTAGAGTTCTCCTGGCATCCGCCAAACCCCGATTTGTCCATCAGACTGCCAGCTGGTGAAGCGCGATTTCGCACTCCAGAGAACGCGTTTCCACTGCTCAAGAGTTCAATGGCGGTGAGCTTTACACCACTCCAGACGACGTTTGGCTAGGGCTGGGCGATAAGAGTGCATTCAGAAAGTATTCCTTTGCTATGAAACTCGAAATCGAGATCCGGTGGATCCTGTTTCTATTCATCAACCTTGAGAGGTTGCTACAACTTGATTTGAGTCCACCTGTGGTAAATTAATTTGATTGGACATGATTTGGAAAGGCACACACCTGTATAAGGGCCCACAGTTGACAGTGCATGTCAGAGCAAAAACCAAGCCATGAGGTCGAAGGAATTGTCCGTAGAGCTCCGAGACAGGATTGTGTCGAGGCACAGATCTGGGGAAGGGTACCACATAAAAATCTGCAGCATTGAAGTTACAAGAACATAGTGGCCTCCATTTTTAAATGAAAGAAGTTTGGAAACGACAGGTCGCCTAGTGGTTAGAGCATTGGGACAGTAACCAAAAGGTTGCTAGATCGAATCCCCGAGCTGACAAGGTCGTTCTGTTCCTGAACAAGGCCGTTAACCCACTGTTCCTGGGCCTTCATTGTAAATAAGAATTTGTTCTTAACTGGCTTGCCTAGTTAAAAACAAATTTAAAAGGGCTGTAATGTAACAATGTGGAAAAAGTCAAGGTCTAAATATTTTCTGAATGCACTGTATATCATATATCAAATAAATGTGATTAATTTAAATGTATATTTTTGAGCGATATTCCAAATGCAAATCCATGCAATCCAAAAGTTTTTGTATTTTTCGTTATGAGTGTTTATGTCCGCTTGTTCTGATGGTATCCTCCTTCTCCCAAGCCCATCCCTCTACCACTCACAACAACAAAGATGAGATCACTTCTTCCTCTCTGACAAATGGTTTCAACTTGCTACTTGTGCAACAAATTGACAAAGACAAAGAAACAGAAATATTATTATACTGTAATGGAGTCAACCTTTCAAACCATACCCTGTTTATGTTTCAACTCCTCCAAATTCGAGCAGAGCAGACACTACTAAAATGGATGTACCAATGAACATTCATTCTGGAAAATTAATGCTCAGTTTGTCGTGCACGAATTACGGTAGCACGTATTGCTAGCAACATTTAGTCAAATAAAGATTGCTATACTAGCGGTTTAGTCAGTTTTATAAATGTGCAATAAGCATTAAAAAAAAATCTAAGGAATTGGCAGCTAGTTCTCATTGAGAAATAACGTAGGCCACTTGATTTCAACATTGAAACAGAGGACAGGCTGGCATGTTGATGAAAGTCAGCTGGACAGAAGGTTGTGTTCAAAATTCAACTGTGGCATTGTCAGCTGAATTCAGAGCTTGCACCTAGATCCAAGTTGGCTAAACTTGAAATATAAATATTAGCTGGCTATGCACTAGCACATTTTCTTGTGCAAGAGAGATTGTTTACGAGATCGGTGTTAATTTTATATAATGCCTGCTACATTAGTGAATTTGCATTAAGCACGTTTCTGGTTAAATTTGTAACTAAAAGCTGCAGTTTAGCAACATGGCAATGCTGGGTTACTATGTCACAACAACTCCCCGGTCATGTTTAGCAGCGTTTACATCTAACCAGAGTGGTCAGAACAAACAAACAAACAAACAAACAAACAAGAGGGAAGCTACAGAAGAGAAAAATGAGGAGGAGGGGAAGAGGACAAGTGAAATAAAAACCAAAATGTGCCAAGAAAAAGCAGATGGAGAAAAGGGAGGAAGAAGAGGAAAAGGGAGGAAGTATAGTCAGAGGAAGAGGCCGAAGAATAATAAGAACAAAGCAGAGCTAAGGCCAGGCCAATGAACCCCACGGTTGTGTCAAAGGGTCAAATGTAATCAGGCGTTGTAATTAAAAGCCTATTACTCTGCAGCCATCCCATCCTAACCCCACAGAGAGCCAGATCGCCATCTGCACTATGCTGTGTTGCACATGCCTTCCAGAGCCCTGCCAGACCCTACAGTCAAGTGCCCATGGGCTCTCAGTATGGAAACAGACTGAGGATGGGCATTAACAGATTGGGAATGGAAGGTGTTTGAACACAACCAGTATGGTACAGCAGGGAGGGACACTTACTATGGCAACAGCGACTAGGCAGATGGCTCATCAATAAACACATGCACAGAGAGACACTCATACACAAAGACACCCTCCCTCTGTCAAACACACACACACAAAGGATAAACATGTGTTCAAACACATACCAGTAATTACAGTCAAATGCATTACCCTCCAACAGAAGCATCGGCTACTCAAACATTAACAAGCAGCCTATGTCACATAATGTTAATGCAATGAGGCTGTGGAGTCAACACTTTCATATTTTTGGGTTGCGTAAGTACACACTTGTGGTCAAGCTCATCTTAGATATACTGTACAGCAGACACGCAGGCACTGCGAAACACACTTCTACTGAACTGTGGAAACTGATGAGTCTATACTGGTTGATTACAAAGCAGGGCTTAACTGCTATCTCACAGTCAAACTAGTTTAGCGGGCAATATTAACCAGGTGAAATTGTGTCATTTCTCTTGCGTTCATTGCACGCAGAGTCAGGGTATATGCAACAGTTTGGGCTGCCTGGCTCATTGCGAACTAATTTGCCAGAATTTTACGTAATTATGATACATTGAAGGTTGTGCAATGTAACAAGAATATTTAGAGATGCCACCCGTTAGATAAAATACCGAACGGTTCCGTATTTCACTGAAATAAACGTTTTGTTTCAAAATGATAGTTTCCGGATTCGATCATATTAATGACCAAAGGCTCGTATGTGTTTTATTATGTTATAATTAAGTCTGATTTGATAGAGCAGTCTGACTGAGCAGCAGCAGGCCTGTAGTCATTCATTCAAACAACACTTTCGTGCGTTTTGCCAGCAGCTCTTCGCAAGCACAGCGCTGTTTATGACTTCAAGCCTATCAGCCTAATGGCTGGTGTAACCAATGTGAAATGGCTAGCTAGTTAGCTGGGTGTGCGCTAATACTGTTTCAAACGTCACTCGCATTTAGATTTGGAGTAGTTATTCCCCCTGCGCTGCAAGGGCCGCGGCTTTTGTGGAGCGATGCCTCGAGTGTGGCTGTTGTCGATGTGTTCCTGGTTCGAGCCCAGGTAGGGGCGAGGGGGACGGAAGCTATACTGTTACACTGGCAATACTAAAGTGCCTATAAGAACATCCAATAGTCAAAGGTATATGAAATACAAATGGTAGAGAGAGAAATAGTCCTATAAATACTATATTAACTACAACCAAAAACCTCTTACCTTGGAATATTGAAGTCTCATGTTAAAAGGAACCACCAAATTTCATATGTTCTCATGTTCTGAGCAAGGAACTTAAACATTAGCTTTTTTACATGGCACATATTTTACATGGCACATATTTTACATGGCACATATTACTTTCTTCTCCAACACTTTGTTTTTGCATTATTTAAACCAAATTGAACACGTTTCATTATTTATTTGAGGCTAAATTGATTTTAGATGTTTTATATTAAGTTAAAATAAGCGTCCATTCAGTATTGTTGTAATCAGTATTGTTTAAATCGGCTGATTTAAATCGGTATCGGCTTTTTTGGTCCTTAAATAAATCAGTATCGGTATTGAAAAATCATAAAATCGGTCGACCTCTAACAGAGACTTCCTGTCACAACATGTAATGATTAAAGTTGTTTAAGTGAATAACTCAAATAAAAAGGTTAAACATTTTTAAACGTGTGGCAATACCTGGAGAAGCATAGCTTTTGTCCAGTATAATACCTTACAAGCTACGGAGTCGCTCTGGCATCAACTCTGCTATCCTGGAAGGACACACTGGGCATTGAGATACACCCAAGTCATAAATTGTTCTCTCCGCTACTGCACGGCAAGCGATACCAATGGACCAAGTCTGGAACCAACAGGACCCTGAAGAGCTTCTACCCCCAAGCCATAAGACCGCTAAATAGCTAACCGGTCTATCTGCATTTACCCTTTTTGCACTCTTGACTCATCACATACGCTGATGCTATTGTTCGTCTATTTTTCATGTTACCTTTATTTAACCAGGTAAGCTAGTTGAGAACAAGTTACACATGGAGTTTCACATGGAATAAACATCAAGCAACTCTGGGATGCTGGCCTTCTAGGCAGAGTTCCTCTGTCCAGTGTGTGTTTTTTTCACCGATCTTAATCTTTTCTTTTTATTTGCCAGTCTGAGATTGGCTTTTTCTTTGTAACTCTGCCAGATACTCAAGTCTAAAAGGTCAGTTTCATTGCTTCTTTAATCAGAACAGTTTTCAGCTGTGCTAACATTATTGCAAAAAGGTTTTCTAATGATCAATTAGCCCTTTAAAATGATAAACTTGGATTAGCCAACACAACGTGCCATTGGAACAGGAGTGATAGTTTGATAATGGGCCTCTGTAGACACGCCATTAAAATGCAACAAGTCATTTACAACATTAACAATCTAACTGTATTTCTGATTAATCTGATGTTATTTTATAATAAAGTGTTTCTCTTTCAAAAACAAGGACATTCCTATGAGACCCCAAACTTTTGAACAGTAGTGTGTGTATGAACAGTTTAAGTCAGAAATTTACATACACCTGAGCCAAACACATTTAAACTCAGTTTCACATTTCCTGACATTTAATTATAGTAAAAATGCCCAGTCTTAGGCCAGTTAGGATCACCACTTTATTTTAAAATAATGTGAAATGTCAGAATAGAGAATGATTTATTTCAGCTTTTATTTCTTTCATCACATTCCCAGTGGGTCAGAAGTTTACATGCAATGCTACCAAATACTAATTGAGTGTCTTTAAAATTGCAAAACTTGGGTCAAACGTTTTAAGTAGCCTTCCACAAGCTTCCCACAATAATTTGGGTGAATTTGGACCAAATTCCTCCTGACAGAGCTGGGTCAGGTTTGTAGGCCTCCTTGCTCGCAGATGCTTTTTCAATTCTGCCCAGGTCAGGGCTTTGATGACCACTCCAATACCTCGACTTTGTCCTTAAGCCATTTTGCAACAACTTTGGAAGTATGATTGGGGTCATTGTCCATTTCTGTCTAGCGTTCGAATGTGCAGTTGCAAACTGAAGTCTTGCTTTTTTTATGGCGTTTCGGAGCAGTGGCTTCTTCCTTGCTGAGCGGCCTTTCAGGTTATGCCAATATTGGACTCCTTTTACTGTGGATATTCATATTCACAAGGTCCTTTGCTGCTGTTCTGGGATTGATTTGCACATTTCGCTCCAAAGTAGGTCTCTAGGAGACAGAACGCATCTCCTTCCTGAGCGGTATGACGGATGCGTGGTCCCATGGTGTTTATACTTGCGTACTATTGTTTGTACAGATGAATATGGTACCTTCAGGTGTTCAGAAATTGCTCCTAAGGATGAACCAGACTTGTGGAGGTCTACAATCTTGGCAGATTTCTTTTGATTTTCCTATGATGTCAAGCAAAGAGGCACTGAGTTTGAAGGTAGGCCTTGAAATACATCCACAGGTACACCTACAATTGACTCAAATGATGTCAATTAGCCCGTCATGGCTATAGAAGCCTCCGATATCATTTTCTGGAATTTTCCAAGGCACAGTCAACTTAGTGTATGTAAACTGACTCGTGATACCATGAAATAATCTGTCTAAACAATTGATGGAAAAATTACTTGTGTCATGCACACAGCAGATGTCCTAACCGACTTGCCAAAAATATAGTTTGTTAACAAGAAATTTGTGGAGTGGTTGAAAAACTAGTTTTATTGACTCGAACGTAAGTGTATGTAAACTTCCGACTTCAACTGTATGTATGCATGCATGTATAAATACCTCAGCAAAAAATAAACGGCCTTTCTTCAGGACCCTGTCTTTCAAAGATAATGCATAGAAATCCAAACAACTTCACAGATCGTCCTTGTAAAGTGTTTAAACACGGTTTCCCACGCTTGTTCAATTAACCATAATTAGCGAACATGCACCTGTGGAACAGTCGTTAAGACACTAACAGCTTACAGACAGTAGGCAATTAAGGTCACAGTTATGAAAACTTAGGTCTGGGGAAAAAAAGACAAAGACACCCAGGGTCCCTGCTCATCTGTGTGAATGTGCCTTAGGCATGCTGCAATGAGCACTTCAGATGTGACCAGGGCAATAACTTGCAATGTCCGTACTGTGAGACGCTTAAGACAGTGACACAGGGAGACTGGACGAGCAGCTGATCGTCCTCGCAGTGGCAGACCACGTGCAACACCTGCACAGTATCGGTACATCCAAACATCACACCTGCGGGACAGGTACAGGATGGCAACAACTGCCCAAGATACACCAGGAACGCACAATCCCTCCATCAGTGCTCAGACTGTCTAGGCTGAGAGAGGCTGGACTGAGGGCTTGTAGGCCTGTTGTAAGGCAGGTCCTCACCAGACATCACCGTCGCCTATAGGCACAAACCCACCGTCGCTGGTGCAGACACTGACGAGTCACATTCATCGTTGAAGAAATGAGCGTTACAACAAGGCCTGTACTCTGGAGCGGGATCGAAATGGAGGTGGAGGTTCAGTAATCGTCTGGGGCGGTGTGTTACAGCATAATCGGACTGAGCTCGTTGTCATTGCAGGCAATCTGAACACTGTGCGTTACAGGGAAGACATCCTCTTCCCTCATGTGGTACCCTTCCTGCAGGCTCATCCTGACATGACAATGCCATCAGCCATACTGCTCGTTCTATGCGTGATTTCCTGAAAGACAGGTATGTCAGTGTTCTGCCATGGCCAGGGAAGAGCCCGGATCATGTCTGGGACCTGTTGGATGGGAGGGTAAGGGCTAGGGCCATTCCCCCCCAGAAATGTCTGGGAATTAACGTGCCTTGGTGGAAGTGTGGGGTAATATCTCACAGCAAGAACTGGCATATCTGGTGCAGTCCATGAAGAGATGCACTGCAGTACTTAATGCAGCTGGTGGCCACAACAGATACTGACTGTTACTTTTGACCCACCCCCCTTTGTTCAGGAACACATTATTCCATTTATGTTAGTCACATGTCTGTGGAACCTTTTCAGTTTGTCTCAGTTGTTGAATCTTATGTTCATACAAATATTTACACGTTAGGTTTGCTGAAAATCAGAGCAGTGGACAGTGAGAGGACGTCTTTTTGCTGAAATATATATATATATATAAATAATCACAGAGTACCAGTCAAAAGTATCTTATTTGGACTATTTTCTCCATTGTAGAATAGTGAAGACAGCAAATCTATGAATTAACACAATGAATCATGTAACCAAAAAGTGTTAAACAAAAATATATTTTGAGATTCTTCAAAGTAACCACCCTTTGCAAATCTGTCAAGGCCATCATGGCATTCTCTCAACTAGCTTCTCCTGGAATGCTTTTCTAAGTCTTGAAGGAGTTCCCACATACGCTGAGAACTTCTTGGCTGCTTTTCCTTCACTCTGCCATCTAACTCATCCCTTGAATCAGTGGTCCACACTTTTGACTGGTACTGTATATGTAGTAAAAGTCATTCAATATTTGAATAAAACAATTTACAATTCCATTTGTTAACTTATTTTATTTTAAACAACGTTGGATGCAGCTTATGGTAGAGAAATGAACAGCTCTGGCGGACATTACTGCAGTCAGCATGAAAATTGCACGCTCCATCAAGACTTCACATCTGTGGCATTGTGTTGTGTGACAAAACTAGAGGTGGACCAATTAATCGGAATGGCCGATTAATTAGGGTCGATTTCAAGTTTTCATAACAATCGGTATTTTTGGACACCGATTTGGCAGATTTTTTCCCCCGCACCTTTTTTAATCTTTATTTAACTAGGCAAGTCCGTTAAGAACACATTCTTAGTTTCAATGACTGCCTAGGAAGGGTGAACTGCCTTGTTCAGGGGCAGAAAGACAGATTTACCTTGTCAGCTCAGGGATTCAATCTTGCAACATTACAGTTAACTAGTCCAACGCTCTAACCACCTGCCTCTCATTGCACTCCACGAGGAGCCTGCCTGTTACACGAATGCAGTAAGCCAAGGTAAGTTGTTAGCTAGCATTAAACTTCTTATAAAAAAACAATCATAAATCACTAGTTAAATACACATGGTTGATGATATTACTAGTTTATGTAGCGTGTCCAGCGTTGCAAATAATCGATACGGTGCGTATTCGCGAAAAAGGAATGTCCTTGCTCCAATGTGTACCTAACCATAAACATCAATACCTTAAAATCAATACACAGAAGTACATATTTTTAAACCTGCATATTTAGCTAAAAGAAATCCAGGTTAGCACGTAATATTAACCTGGTGAAATTGTGTCACTTCTCTTGCGTTCAATGCACGCAGAGTCAGGGTATATGCAACAGTTTGGGCTGCCTAATTTGCCTGAATTTTGCGTAATTATGACATAACATTGAAGGTTGTGCAATGTAACAGGAATATTTAGACTTATGGATGCCACCCGTTAGATAAAATACAGAACGGTTCCGTATTTCACTGAAAGAATAAACGTCTGGTTTTCGAGATGATAGTTTCCAGATTCTACCATATTAATGACCTAAGGCTCGTATTTCTGTGTGTTAAGTCATAATTAAGTCTGATTTCATAGAGCAGTCTGACTGAGCGATGGTAGGCACCAGCAGGCTCGTAAGCATTCATTCAAACAGCACTTTTTGCATGACAAGTAATTTTCCCAACAATTATTTACAGACAGATTATTTCACAGTACCACAATTCCAAAGGTCAGAAGTTTACATTCACTAAGTTGACTGTGCCTTAAAACAGCTTGGAAAATTCCAGAAAATGTCATGGCTTTAGAAGCTTCTGATAGGCTAATTGACATCATTTGAGTCAATTGGAGGTGTACCTGTGGATGTATTTCAAGGACTACCTTCAAACTCAGTGCCTCCTTGCTTGACATGATGGGAAAATCAAAAGAAAAATCAGCCAAGACAATAGTATGCAAGTATAAACACCATGGGAGCGGGAGCGCGGGAGCGGTATGACGCAGCCGTCATACAGCTCAGGAAGGAGATGTGTTCTGTCTCCTAGAGAGGAACGTACTTTGGTGTGAAATGTGCAAATTAATCCCAGAACAGCAAAGGAACCTGTGAAGATGCTGTAAGAAACAGATAAAGTATCTATATCCACAGTAAAACGAGTCCTAGATCAGCATAACCTGAAAGGCCACTCAGCAAGGAAGAAGCCACTGCTCCAAAACCGCCATAAAAAAGCCAGACTACAGTTTGCAATTGCACATTTGAAGAAATATCCTCTGGTCTGATGAAACAAAAATAGAACTGTTTGGCCATAATGACCATCGTTATGTTAGGAGGAAAAAGGGGGAGGCTTGCAAGCCGAAGAACACCATCCCAACCGTGAAGCACGGAGGTGCCAGCATGTTGTGGGGGTGCTTTGCTGCAGGAGGGACTGGTGCACTTCACAAAATAGGTGGCATCATGACACAGGAAAATTATGTGGATATATTTAAGCAACATCACAAGACATCAGTCAGGAAGTTAAAGCTTGGTCGGAAATGAGTCTTCCAAATGGACAATGACCCCAAGCATACTTCCAAAGTTGTGACAAAATGGCTTAAGGACAACAAAGTCAAGGTATTGGAGAGGCCATCACAAAGCCCTGACCTGGGCAGAACTGAAAAACCGTGTGCGAACAAGGAGGCCTACAAACCTGACTCAGTTACACCAGCTCTGTCAGGAGGAATGGGCCAAAATTCACAAACTTATTGCGGGAAGCTTGTGGAAGGCTACCGAAACGTTTGACCAAGTTGAAAATGTTTAAGGCAATGCTACCAAATACTAATTGAGTGTATGTAAACTTCTGACTTACTGAGAATGTGATGAAAGAAATAAAAGCTCAAATAAATCAATGTCAGGAATTGTGAAAAACGGAGTTTAAATGCATTTGGCTAAGGTGTATGTAAACTTCCGACCTCAACTGTGTGTGTGTGTGTGTGTGTGTGTGTATGTAAAATTATTTTGGGGAAGGAAAGGAATAGCTCCCTTGTGTACACTGCCGGTTATCAAGTCGACAGCCTTTCCTGCAAGACTTCTTGGAAACCAATCTTAAAATGGAGAAGCAGCAGGAAGTTAACAGCAACCACATTGAAATGTGAGATATTTCCATCTTATAATTCTCTCAGAAAGATCCATCTTCCACATGGCTGATCTAGCCTGGGTGCCAGTCTGTTTCTGCTCTCTTGCAGCACACACATTTCCAGATTCCCTCTTGCAAGACAGCAGAAAGGCTGGCACGCAGGTTAGATCTGACAACCAGACTCAGGATCACTGCCCCTTCCTCCTACAGTTCTGCATGTGACAGTGGCTGACACTGCGTGCAAGTGTCCAGTGCTGTGACAGTGGCTGACTGTCCAGCTAGATCACATCTGATTATCGCTGCTCAATGACAAATTATTCAGCATGAATACCCTTCATACAACAGTAGGGTTGTATGATTCATGTTCTCCACACACACACTGAAGCTCTTGTCCTCGAAAGGCTATGCCAAAGAGTTTCCCGGACAAACATTTTGTCTTATCCTCATAGCTACAGTAGGTCAGTGAGGCTTGTGTGTTTGTAGAGTGAATCATATAACCCTTCTGTCATAAGTATTAGTGCTTCTCTGTACCAGGAAACCTTCAATCACTACAGGGATTGAAGGTAAAGAGACTCACTAAGCAATTAGCCATGCTAACAAAGAAGGATACACTGAAGTGAGGGTTAAAACTACACAAAACCCCTGGTCAACTTTCAATATTAAACTGTTTAAAGACAAACCAATCAACACTCATTTCCAGATCCCAATTGTTTGGTTGAAAAAAAACAAAAAACTATGCTTGTCTTTCCCCATTTTCTCTCCTCCTTCCTCTGCTTACAATGTTGGATACATAAACCATCTGTGACCTCACATCTGGTGAGTACTACTAGAGTTGAGTACACTAGCATCTAAAACACAGTGTTCAGGCTCGGAGTATTGAAGTATTCAAGCATATGAAACAGTGTTAAGGCCATTAGCATGTGATTGTGAAACAGTTCAGACTAATATGTAAAACAATGCTGTTTGGTATAGAAAATATTGAACACCCAACCAGTAAAAAAAAAAAGTGTTTTTTTAAACACCTATTGCTACTTAGAGGTGACATGACGGTGCACTACTTTTCAGACAAGTTTTTCCTTAAGAGTGGTTTTGGTAAATCCTGAGAAGTATTTTCATATTACTTACAACCTCATGCTAATCACATTAGCCAACGTTAGCTTAACCGTCCCGTTGGGGGGGGGGGGGGGACAACGATCCTGTTCAGGTTAAGAAGAGTGTTTTTGGTAAATCCTGAGAAGTATTGCTTTAGCAGTACCCTCCTGTCCCGTCTGCCTGGGACGTTATTAAAAACAAACTCAAATTTGGCCAGGAAGACAATTTCATTTCCCAAGACGCAATACATGACCAAATATGTGAACTCCTGCTTGGGTTCACATACTTGAGGTCATGTAGTGCATCATGGGCATTAAAATAGCAGCAAAGGGGGACCAATTCCATAACAGCCTCCAATCTTCTGGGAAGGCGTTCCATTAGATGGTGGAACATTGCTGCTTCCATTCAGCCACAAGAGCATTTGAGGTTGGGCACTGATGTTGGCCAGTTAGGCCTGGCTCGCAGTTGGCCTTCCCATTCATCCCAAAGGTGTTAGAAGAGGTTGAGATCAGGGTTCTGTGCAGGCCAGTCAAGTTCTTCCACACCGATCAACAAACCATTTCTGTATGGACCTCGCCTTGTGCACAGGGGCATTGGCATGCTGAAACAGGAAAGGGCCTTCCAAACTGTTGCCACAAAGTCGGAAGCACAGAATCGTCTAGAATGTCATTGTATGCTGTAGCGTTACGATTTCCCTTCACTGGAACTAAGGGGCCTAGCCAGAACCTTGGGTATTTTTTTTATTTTTTAAAGCCATTATTCCACCAAACTTTACAGTTGGCACTATGCATTGGGCCAGGTAGCATTCTCCTGGCATCCGCAACATTCAGATTTGTCCGTCAGACTACCAGATGGGGAAGAGTGATTCCTCACTCCAGAGAACGCGTTTCCAGTGCGCCAAAGTCCAATGGCGGCAAGCTTTACACCACTACAGCTGACACTTCCATCGCGCATGGTTATCTTAGGCTTGTGTGCGGCTGCTCGGACATGGAAACCCCTTTCACGAAGCTCCCGACAAACAGTTATTTTTGCTGACATTGCTTCGAAACCACTAATTTCAAGGGGTGTCTTCAGACACACATAATTCCAAAGCAACTAGGACAATTTCAGTTGATCAATGTATTTATAAAAGTTTTTTTTTTACATCAGCAGATGTCAAAGTGCTCATGCAGAACTCAGCTCAAAACCTCAATAGAGCAAGCAATGCAGATGTAGAAAACTCCCTAGAAAGGAGGTAACCTAGGAAGAAACCTAGAGAAGGACCAGGCTCTGAGGGGTGGCCGGTCATCTTCTGGCTGTGCCCGGTGGAGGTAAGACTACATGGCCATTTAAGCAAGATCGTTCAAGATATTCAAACGCTCATAGATGACCAGCAGGGTCAGATAATAATCAAAGTGGTCATATAGGGTGAAGAGAGCAAGAGGATACCTAGTCAGTTGCACAACTGAATGCATTCAACCGAAATGTGTCTTCCGCATTTAACCCAACCCGTTAAGATGTTATTGAAGGAGTTCAAGACCTGTCCAAGGTGGATGGTTGATCGTGACAACATTAGGCTATAGAGCAGGGATGGGCAACTTTGATAGGGGTGGGGTCCAAACAATTTACACACACACACACTAGATGACTCACAGGGGGTGCTGTTCTGAAGCCAACGCACCTCCATTTTGGTACTCACCCACAATTATAAAGCAAATAGTTGGGAAGCTATAGAAATGCATTGTGATGTCTACATTCAATATATTAGACACCTTAATGCATACTTCAACATTAAAACAATATACAAAATATGTACTTCAAGGAAAATGTTTAAGTAATAATGTTACGGTCCCCACTTCCACCCCAAAAAAAGTAAACAGAATTCCATTCATTCCTATGGAGGACTGCTCCTTCTAGGGAGTGGCAATATGTCCAATCAGTGGCTTCATAGCCCCCCTTTGGCCATTACATAGCATCAGCAATCCAGAGTTTATATACACATCATTGGTCTGCATACCCACACATGCAGTAAGAGCCAGCCCTAGCCTTTTGGGGGCCCTAGGCAGGCAAGGGCAATTACACAGCCATAATGCAAATACTCAAAAACAATTACATCCAACACAATAACCTATCCATAAAAAAAAATCTAAGAAAGAAAAAATAAATCAGCTGTCATAGGTTTGGTTAAAATTTGAGCCATGATTTAAATTTTCTCCAGTATATGGTAACTGTCAGAAAGTGACAATCTGCACTCTCAGTAAGTCAACTCTGACAATGGTAATGGTTTGGAATCAAAAATATGAACTGTTTGTAGAGTGATTCAATTGGTTTTAGAATGGTGGCTACTGCATGTGAGAAAAATAACATGTGAAAAGTTCAGAACCCTTAAATTAGTCCAAACTAGACCGTGTTAACCACCTTCACCGGTTTCTTGAAAGTCAAGTTGGAGTCCAAATGATGCTGATATATAGGACATAGCATTTGACCCTCTACCAGTACCAACAATGGAGTGTTTCTTTTAACACCGGTATGGAACAATATTGCTCTGCAACTTAACCTATAATAGCAGGCTTAAAATAAAGCTTTGTTTGCACAGCTTAGACTGCGTTTAGACACGCAGCCCGAATCTGATCTTTTTGTCACTAATTGGTATTTTTTGACCAATCAGATCAGCTCTGAAAAAAGATCTGATGTGAAAACATCTGATTGGTCAATACCAATAAGTGGAAAAAAATATCAGAATTGGCCTCCCTGTGTGACCGCAGCCTTAGTCTAAAATTAGACTGCATAATAAGTAATCTAATGAATAGCGGCAGTACACTAGCTGTAGGTCAGATACTCACGCCCTGGTCTTGGGGAATCCCATGGACAGCAGCACGTCCAGACTTGACCCATGTTTTACAGTGCCCGATCGATTCTGGCGCTGCCTCCGCGGGGTGACTTTGGTGTAAAGCTCTTCTTTAGCTGCCATCATAACTCTCACCGTTCCATTGGTATTTCAGTCCTCGGTTTCACTTACTTTCAGTAAAACCGGAAAGATGGAGGCGGCGGCAGACATTGAAAAAGCGGATAATTTGTGTTAAACGGAATTAGACTAGACGTTGCTACACATGAACGACAATCCCGTTTAGTGGATGGAATAAAGCGAACAGGAGGTTCTGTAGACAAATGTTCTGAACACAGAATGAACTAAGCAGCTTCCTGGTGAAACGCAGATAAAGTCATAACCATAGCTGCAGAAGGGGGGTCACTAGTCGGAAGTCACTTTTGCTCTCAACGTCGCCGAGTCGAATGCGCTGACTAGGATGTAAACTATTTTTTGCTGGGAGTTTCTTGCAATTGTTCGCTAAAAACGTTAACACATTTGTGTCCTGAAAGTATTTATTCAATGTAACTATGCCTCAAATGTCTTATTTATGAATGGATTTTGAGTGAGCGTCGGGACAGCCTGTCAAAAAGGTTGCAGCTCTCAACAGCACCGCCCCTTTTTCTTAAAGAGACAGGATTCACTTACGTCACATTTCTTTCTGTATGATCAAATGTATCCATTCACAGTGATTATACAGTGACTGCGCAAACAGAATAGAAGCTTACCCCCTCTCTGCACCACATGCACATCTACGGAATTCTTAAGACATTCCGAATTACAAAAACGATTTAAGGATACTGGTCTGTAAATGTACAAATTGTATATCTTTAAAATGTTTGGGTCTGGAAAACAGTAAGCTACATGGGAACACATCTAATTGGCACAGGTCAGAGGGCATATTAACATTCTCTAATTAGCCCTACACCAAACCTGCTATACACTAAACAAAACATTTTATACAGTGTGCCTTAAGAATAGTCTCTCTCAATCTAGCCTAAACTGATTATGGTAAAGGATAGATAACACTCAACAGTACTGAAGGACCATGGATGATCTTAGCTAGCACCTTCTGGATACATTGTACATAATAATAATAGCTCAAAGTCAAAGATATGGGAAAATACAACTATTACAAAAATGGTCTTTCAGAGACTGTTCTTCAAATAGTATTTAATATTAGAATCAGGTGTTACCTTAAAAACAACAAATACATTAATCTGTCAAAATTGTAAAATGCTCAATAAAAAGATCTAGATTAAAACCTGACTAATTTTTGCGAAATAAATATCTTAAGTACGACTGCACCCATGTTCTTTGTATGATGTTGCTGTGAGCACAATATCCCATCTTTGGGATGCTAAACTTGATAACTTGCAAAGAAGGAGAATGCACATCTCAACAAGTCTGGTTGCTAGTTTGTTACTGCTCTTGACAACTTCTCATGGAATTGTCATGCCAAACATATTTAAGTGTTTAATAGTGAGTGACAAAGAGTTGGCACGGCAGCACAAACCGATCTGGGACCAGCAACAAACAATTCAATACAATGACTAATACAAACATTAGGAATGTGATCAAAATAGCGTTTTACCACCTGAGAAACATTGCCAAGGTGGGTCCGTTTCCATGCTTTTATTCCAAGCATGCTTGACCACTGTAATGCTAACCTGTCTGGTCTACCCAAGAAAGCCATTGGTCAACTGCAAAACATACAGAATGCTGCAGCACGGGTCCTGACCGAGACCAGATGGAGAAGCTACATTACACTGGTTTTATGGTCCCTGCACTGGCTGCCTGGGTTTTAGAATTAATTTTATTTTCTATTGGTTTTTAAAACCAATTCACAATTGTGCACCCAATACATGTAAGACAGGCTTTTAAAGTTATGTACCCAGTAGGGTTCCTCTGGCACTGGCCTTTTAACTATCCCAAAGCCTAGGACCAAGAGGCATGGAATGGCAGCCTTTAGTTACTATGCCCCCAGACTCTTGAATAGCCTGCCAGAGAACCTGGGGGAGCCAAAACTGTGGACATTATTTAAAGAGATCTTAACACATATTTTTAGATATGCATTTCCTTAGGGTGCTTTTTAGTCATTCAGTTCGTTATTCTTCAGTGTTTTTATGCTCTTATGTCTGTTGTGTAGTAAATCGTTTATTTATGGTTATAATTTCTCCCCTGTAAAGCACACGGTGTTGCATTCCATGTCAGAAATGTGCTGTATAAATCAAGCTCGATGTGAGTTGATCAAAACACAATGCCATTTAAAACTAACTACCGTAAACAAAACATTTCACATTACAACTCACTGAACAGCATGGATATTCAAGGCACACAGGGTATGCGTATCAAACTGCAACCTATTCCCTACATAAATGCTCTAGAGCCTTGGTCAAAAGTAGTGCACTATATACAGAATAGGGTGCCATTTGGGATACAGTAGAGGCATGGGACAGAGGAAGCTGTGGTATTTCCAAAGCTTGTGTCAGGTTGAACAATCAAGACTTGGCAAGTTGAATCCCTTATGAAGATTGTAGGTTGTAGCTCAAAATCACACTAATCCCTATATAGTGCACTTCTTTTGACCAGGGCCCATAGAGCTCTATATTGGGCTAGCCTAGCGGTTAACAGTGTTGCGCAAGAAACTAAAAGGTTGTTGGTTCAAATCCACTCCTACCCTTGAAAAAGGAAGTTAACCCCCAAAATATACTCCCCGGGCATCGATGACGTGGGTGTCAATTAAGGCAGCCCACCACACCTCTGATTCAGCAGAGTTGGGTTAAATGCAGAAGACATTTGTTGAATGCCTTCAGTTGTGCAACAGAGTAGGTATTCCCTTTCCCCTTCCTTCTAGTGACTATATCGGGAATAGGGTGCAATTTGGGACGCAATGCATAAAACGCATGTTCTATTGGGGTTAGAAAAATTTAAATCACCAGCGTTATTGAAATATTTTTGGGAAAAAAGAAAAGTTCTATACACACAGCCGCCACAAAATAAAGCAGACATACAGTAAGTAGGTGACTGCCAGTTAGAGAAATATTAAAGTGGAAATAGTTTTTATAAACAGATGGAATTAAAAAGATTACATTAAAATCAATTCACACTGAGCAGGTAAAAGGGCCAGTGGTATTAGCATTTACCCAATTATCTCTCCTTCCTCCCAAAGTGTGCACTTTGCTTCACTGATTTGAAAGGAAATGGCTGGTATAAGGAAAACATGTGGAAACTCCCACTAGCCCATGCCGCTGCCAATCCAATGCTCTGAGATTTGTGGGAAGCAGTAAACAAGAGCACACTTCAGGAGAAAAGGGAGATGTTATTGGGACGCAACCGCATTCATCGTTGTTGCCGTAGACTCCTGAGTATATCCTATGTTGCTTGCCCTGGCTATACCACGAAAGAAGACTTCTGTTTGAATTCCCCCTGAAACAGACAGAGAAGACTGCAATTACAAGACTACACCTTTTCACTGGAATACAATACCAAAGGACAGCAACCATTAAGTCTTTAGAGATGGTCCTCTGCAGCTCAGTTGGTAAAGCATGGCGCTTGCAACGCCAGGATATTGGGGCCGATTCTCGGGACTACCCACACGTAAAAATGTAGGCACCTATGACTGAGTCGCCTTGGATAAAAGCATCTGCTAAATATTATATATTTCCCTGACAACCAAACCATAGAATACACTACAATCGTAATAATCATCTAATTGTCAGAAATTGAATTTGAGAACACAGAGAAAACAAAGCATATAGAAATTATTTTCATCACAATAATGTCTATTATCTTTTGAATAATCTTCTGCTTGCTAAAATGTTAAACACACCAGAGAAATGGAAGAAATACTATGGAAATGAATGTCTAAAAAGCACAAGACATGTTAAGACATTACAAAGAACGATGAAACTTACATCCTCTTCATCGCCATACTCCGATGTTGGCTGGTAGACCACTGAGGGTTTGGGTTGGCTGTAAGAGGAACACACCAAGTGAGCCTACAGTGATATCTATAAAGCCATCAGCCACTTTAAAGTGTACTATATTGTACTTTTTACATGGTGTTCTCTTTTTATGAAATGTTACATAAAATCCTTAAATTAAAAAGCCCTCAGCAACAGGGGCTGAGGCAACCAAAGGAGGACATAGATGTAATTTGACACTGGCGCTGAAAACCAATTTGCTAAGTCCTGCATTAACATGATCAGACAAAGTAATCAGTTATTAAAGAGTCCACTTACCTTGCACTCTTTTCTGTGAGGACAGAATAAATAAAAGTGAGTTAAATGTAGAGACATTTGTATGATGATTTGAATTTGAAGATTATAACTTGCAGTTCATAATGTTTCAGTCACTGATCTGGGCCCGTATTTTTTTAAATGTCTTTGAATAGGAGTTCTGATCTAGGATTAGGTCCCTTCTGTCCATGCAATCTTATTCATTATGATCGAAAAGTCCAATCGGTTCCTAGATCAGCACTCCTACTTTGAGACGCTTTATGAATACAAGACCAGGAGTGGTTAGGGGGTGTGAACTCACTAGGCAGGTATCCTTTGCGGCGGGCGTACCACAGTCCAAAGCCTAGCAGGGCCAGGGCTAGGAGAGCCACGATCACCCCGGCAACAATACCTCCAGTGTTGATGTCATCTAGACAGAGAGGAGGAGGAAAAATTGGGTAATTTCCACCGAAATGTTGGTTGATGCATCTTCCCGCACATTGATAAAACACTGTACTAGCAGACTAACTCAGCAAAAAATAAAAATAAAAAATCTGTTTTTCAGGACCCTGTCTTTCAAAGATAATTAGTAAAAACCCCAAATAATTTCACAGATCATTGTAAAGGGTTTAAACACTATCCCATCCTTGTTCAATGAACCATAAACAATTAATGAACATGCACCTGTGGAACGGTCGTTAAAACACTAACAGCTTACAGACAGTAGGCAATTAAAGGTCACAGTTATGAAAACTTAGGACACTAAAGAGGCCTTTCTACCGACTCTGAAAAATTCTGAAAAACACAAAAGGATAGAAGCCCAGGGTCCCTGGGTCCCTGCTCAACTGCGTGTTTGAAAGCTGCAAGGAGGCATGAGGACCAGGGTAAAACATTGCGATGTCTGTACTGTGAGACGCCTAAGACAGTGCTACAGGGAGTCAGGACGGACAGCTGATCGTCCTCGCAGTGGCAGACCACGTGTAACACCTGCACAGGATTGGTACATCCAAACATCACACCTGCGGGACAGGTACAGGATGGCAACAACTGCCCGAGTTACACCAGGAACGCACAATCTCTCCATCAGTGCTCAGACTCTCCGCAAAAGGCTGAGAGAGGCTGGACTGAGGGCTTGTAGGCTTGTTGTAAGGCAGGTCCTCACCAGACATCACCGGCAACGTCGCCACCTATGGGCACAAACCCACAGTCGCTGGACCAGACAGGACTGGCAAAAAGTGCTCTTCACTGACGAGTCGCGGTTTTGTCTCACCAGGGGTGATGGTCAGTCGTGTTTATCATCAAAGGAATGAGCTTACGCAGAGGCCTGTACTCTGGAGCGTCCGTCATGGTCTGGGGCAGTGTGTCACAGCATCATCGGACTGAGCTTGTTTTCAAGCTCAACACTGTGCATTACAGGGAAGACATCCTCCTCCCTCATGTGCTACCCTTCCTGCAGGCTCATCCTGACATGACCCTCCAGCATGACAATGCCACCAGCCATACTGCTCGTTCTGTGCACGATTTCCTGAAAGACAGGAATGTCAGTGTTCTGCCATGGCCAGCAAAGAGCCCGGATCTCAGTCCCATTGAGCACGTCTGGGACCTGTTGGATCAGAGGGTGAGGGCTAGGGACATTCCCTCCAGAAATGTCCGGGAACTTGCAGGTGCCTTGGTGGAAGACTGGAGTAACATCTCACAGCAAGAACTGGCAAATCTGGTACAGTCCATGAGGAGGAGATGCACTGCAGTACTTCATGCAGCTGGTGGCCACACCAGATACTGACTTAATTTTGATTTTTACCTCCTTTGTTCAGGGACACATTCAATTTCTGTTAGTTACATGTCTGTGGAACTTGTTCAGTTCATACAAATATTTACACATGTTAAGTTTGCTGAAAATAAAACGCAGTTGAGGAGATTTCTTTTTATGAAGAGTTTATAACACTTTAAATGTATATTTTCTAAACCTTTGAGTGCAAAGTTCATTATTCATTTCTAATAGTTTAAATTATTTTCTTCTCAGTTGTATTTGTTCATTTCACTTGCCTTGGCAAATGTAAACATATGTTTCCTTTGAATTGAAAGAGGGAGAGACAAATAGAGAAATTAGATACATTACCCTGGCTCACAAAGTCAAAATGGGAGAGTGAAACAGCCTAGCATCCTTGTCAACGAGTGGAAAAATAATATGTGCATTCACTATGGCATAAAGACCAAAGCAAATAATGCTAATATTCGGGGGGGTGCTTGTTACACACACACGTAATGGAAATAAATATTTTTTGCATATCCCAACTCTGAGACAACTGCAGGGAGTGGGGTCACGGCCATGGTCACCTGCCCCTGGAGGAATTAGGGTTAAGTGCCTTTGCTTTGACGCCGGTATTCGAACCACCGACCTTTCGGTTACTCGCCCAACGCTCTAACCTATCTGCTGCCCACATCTAGGTCTGGTTATTGTAAAAGCACTTATGCGGATGTAAAAACTTTGATTCCAGGGGTTGTTAGGAAACATATCCACCAGCATAACAATATTTTAAGAGTACATAATGTGAATCGGCTGCAACAGGATTATCTAGATTTACCGGTGTATGGTATGACCTACATTTGAATGAAGGAAACACTTTCCTAGATCGCTTTCACATTTTTGTATTAGGCCAGTAAGCTACTATCCAAACCAAACAAGAGTGATTCACATTAGGGATGGGGGTTGGAAATAATTTCTCTATTCGAATAGTATCATGAATTATTTTTTGATATACAGTACCAGTCAAAAGTTAAACTATTCCTTCCAGGGTTTCTTCATTTTGACTACATTGTAGAATAATAGTGAAGACCTCACAACTATGAAATTTAACACATGGAATCATGTAACCAAAAGAAGTGTTAAACAAAATCTAAATATATTTTGTATTTGAGATTCTTCAAAATAGCCACCTTTGATGACAGCTTTGCACTCATTGGCATTCTCCGATCCATAGAAAACAAAGAGCACTTACGGACTTCCATTCTGACAGCTTCACAGCGTTTCGCAGGGCCGGCAGCGTTCACAGCCTCACAGCTGTAGTCTCCTGTATCCATCTTGGAAGCAAAAGGAAACTCCTGCGGGGATAGAAAGAGACATTTACAAGCACTGATATTAAATAAAAAGGGTAAACAATTGAAATAGAGGTTAGATACCACACAGTACTGTTGTGTTAGCCTGGTCCCAGATGTACAGTGCCTTGCGAAAGTATTCGGCCCCCTTGAACTTTGTGACCTTTTGCCACATTTCAGGCTTCAAACACAAAGATATAAAACTGTATTTTTTTGTGAAGAATCAACAACAAGTGGGACACAATCATGAAGTGGAACAACATTTATTGGATATTTCAAACTTCTTTAACAAATCAAAAACTGAAAAATTGGGCGTGCAAAATTATTCAGCCCCTTTACTTTCAGTGCAGCAAACTCTCCAGAAGTTCAGTGAGGATCTCTGAATGATCCAATGTTGACCTAAATGACTAATGAGGATAAATACAATCCACCTGTGTGTAATCAAGTCTCTGTATAAATGCACCTGCACTGTGATAGTCTCAGAGGTCCGTTAAAAGCGCAGAGAGCATCATGAAGACCAAGGAACACACCAGGCAGGTCCGAGATGCTGTTGAAGAAGTTTAAAGCCGGATTTGGATACAAAAAGATTTCCCAAGCTTTAAACATCCCAAGGAGCACTGTGCAAGCGATATTGAAATGGAAGGAGAATCAGACCACTGCAAATCTACCAAGACCTGGCCGTCCCTCTAAACTTTCAGCTCATACAAGGAGAAGACTGATCAGAGATGCAGCCAAGAGGCCCATGATCACTCTGGATGAACTGCAGAGATCTACAGCTGAGGTGGGAGACTCTGTCCATAGGACAACAATCAGTCGTAAATTGAACTTTTTGGCAACAATGCAAAACGTTATGTTTGGCGTAAAAGCAACACAGCTGAACACACCATCCCCACTGTCAAACATGGTGGTGGCAGCATCATGGTTTGGGCCTGCTTTTCTTCAGCAGGGACAGGGAAGATGGTTAAAATTGATGGGAAGATGGATGGAGCCAAATACAGGACCATTCTGGAAGAAAACCTGATGGAGTGCAAAAGACCTGAGACTGGGACGGAGATTTGTCTTCCAACAAGACAATGATCCAAAACATAAAGCAAAATCTACAATGGAATGGTTCAAAAATAAACATATCCAGGTGTTAGAATGGCCAAGTCAAAGTCCAGACCTGAATCCAATCGAGAATCTGTGGAAAGAACTGAAAACTGCTGTTCACAAATGCTCTCCATCCAACCTCACTGAGCTCGAGCTGTTTTGCAAGGAGGAATGGGAAAAAATGTCAGTCTCTCGATGTGCAAAACTGATAGAGACATACCCCAAGCGACTTACAGCTGTAATCGCAGCAAAAGGTGGCGCTACAAAGTATTAACTTAAGGGGGCTGAATAATTTTGCACGCCCAATTTTTCAGTTTTTGATTTGTTAAAAAAGTTTGAAATATCCAATAAATGTCGTTCCACTTCATGATTGTGTCCCACTTGTTGTTGATTCTTCACAAAAAAATACAGTTTTATATCTTTATGTTTGAAGCCTGAAATGTGGCAAAAGGTCGCAAAGTTCAAGGGGGCCGAATACTTTCGCAAGGCACTGTATGTGTGTTATACAGCCAACTATGGTCAGCCTGTTTGGCATTCCAATGAGTTTACTATTCAGCACATGTGTTATTAGCCGTAGCCTATTTAGCTAGCTCAAACCAGCTAAACTGCCACGATGGATATCAGAAATTGGCTTTGATAAAGTAGGGAAACAAAGCCAAAGTAGCAGGGGACACCTGGCTACTGTGTCAGTAGACCTTAAAAGTTGACAGCGCTGGAGTTCCTTGGGCACTGAATGCAAGTGTTCATAAAAAACACAGTAAGACTCGAGGCTACAGGGCTGCTGAAGGCAGTGACAGTTTACATCCTCTTCAGTCTTCGTGATCCTTCAAACAAATTACTCCAGGCAAAAGCAACAGATCTTTACACTTAAGTCAGTGGTCCGCAGTGCATCGAGAAGTTGGTGTGACAGTGGCACTAACGCACCACCAGCTCCAAGCAAATGACAATGTTATGCAAGTACAACTCCAGCAATACGTGGTAGACAGTACAGTAGGCCAGCAGGACAGAGGAGAAAAGACTGCATCGTTCTGACATTTCACCAAGAACAGAGAAGGCAATAGCCAACTGTGTGCCCTTGACTTTATAGAAGGTGAAACCACTGCTGGATCTAAGCAAAACCCAATTTGGTGGAAGCGGAGCTGTCGCTCGCCAGGTTTTGCAAACTGAAATTGCCCGCTAAGGCTCCAATGTGCTAAATCACAACATGTCGCTGAACTCATGAACACCATCATTATCCATGTTCGAAGCATGCTGCATCTCACTGTAGTAGTCTGTTTTGAATCTCCAGTCGCCTTTTGTTTACTCTGACTAGCCTGTATCAATCTGATATTTTGTTTACTAGGCGTACTTGGTATCGCTGCTTTGTTCGGTTCACATTAGCAGTTATGTCAGTATTCTAAGTCAAATTGCTATTCATTACTTTTGTTTTCATGCATGAATAACTAGGTTGCTACTTTCCAATGCAAGAACCCCCCCCCCAAATTGTATCCCCTCACCGATTTCCACTGCCCCCTTAGTCACTATCCCAGCGACGGGTCTAGAAACACCTGCAGTGGGGAGCGCACCTGGCCTGGGATAATCATCTGCTGTGTCATTGCTACCAGTGATGGGCACACTTAAGGGATGAATGGTCTCTAGACAGAATTGGCTATTGCTGCTGTCAGATTGACCAGATTATTACTTCCAATAATTGCAAGAGGGTCTTCAATACAATAGCTAGAATGCAGTTATACTTTTAAAATGTGATCCTATTGGTTTTCAATTTCATTAAGCAGTTAGTGTTTAACCAGGCAAAGCCAAAAAAAGAGCAGGCTGGTGACTGTTGGTTACAAGGAAGCAAGCGAGTCGCCTGCGCGATGTGTTGCCTACGATCAGAGGCAGACCTAGAGCAGAGCCTGCACACACTCAGCACTTTCTTCGCCACAGCTGCGTGTGCCAGTGTCCTTACTGCTAGCTAGAGAACAGAACCCTTGCTCCTCTGCGCACAGTGTTGTTAATATTCTGCATATACAGTAGTAGCCTGTCCAGTCCAAATACAAGCACGCAGGAAGGCAAGTAAGTCACCAATGGTCGAGAAGGCGAGTCTGAGGTCAGAGTCACAAGTCATGAAAATCATGACTCCGATTATAACACTGGACTAATTCCTTTAACCTTTTTGGGATAGGGGGCAGCATTTTCACTTTTGGCTGAATAGCATGCCCAGAGTGAACTGCCTCTTACTCAGACCCAGATGCTAATATATGCATATTATTAGTTGTATTGGATAGAAAACACTGAAGTATCGAAAACTGTTTGAATGATGTCTGAGTATAACAGAACTCATATGGCAAGAAAAAACCAGAGAACAATCCAACCAGGAAGTGGGAAATCTGAGGTTTGTAGTTTTTCAAAGCTTGACCTACCGAAAACACATTGAGATATGGATGAGGTTGCACTTCCTAGGGCTTCCACTAGATGGCAACCGTCACTGACTCACCTGAGTCAGTGGTCTGGCAGAGAGCCTTGGTCTCATGACGTGCGGTCTCAACAGAGTTACCTCTCAGTGCCTTTCTTTTACCTTTATTTAACCAGGTAGGCAAGTTGAAAACAAGTTCATTTACAATTGCGACCTGGCCAAGATAAAGCAAAGCAGTTCGACACATACAGAGTTACACATGGAGTAAAACAAACAGTCAATAATACAGTATAAAAATAAGTCTATATACAATGTGAGCAAATTAGGTGAGATGAGGGAGGTAAAGGCAAAAAAAAAAGGCCATGGTGGCAAAGTAAATACAATATAGCAAGTAAAATACTGGAATGGTATATTTACAGTGGAAGAATGTGCAAAGTAGAGATAGATTTAATGGGGTGCAAAGGAGCAAAATAAATAAGTAAAATAAATACAGTAGGGAAAGAGGTAGTTTGGGCTAAATTATAGATGGGCTATGTACAGGTGCAATCTATGCGCTGCTCTGACAGCTGGTGCATAAAGCTAGTGAGGGAGATAAGTGTTTCCAGTTTCAGAGATTTTTGTAGTTCGTTCCAGTCATTGGCAGCAGAGAACTGGAAGGAGAGGTAGCCAAAGAAATAATTGGTTTTGAGGGTGACCGGAGAGATCTACCTGCTGGAGCAAGTGCTACAGGTGGGTGATGCTATGGTGACCAGCGAGCTGAGATAAGGGGGGACTTTACCTAGCAGGGTCCTGTAGATGACCTGGAGCCAGTGGGTTTGGCGACGAGTATGAAGCGAGGGCAAGCCAACGAGAGCGAACAGGTCGCAATGGTGGGTAGTATATGGGGCTTTGGTGACAAAACGGATGGCACTGTGATAGACTGCATCCAATTTGTTGAGTAAGGTATTGGAGGCTATTTTGTAAATTACATTGCCAAAGTCGAGGATTGGTAGGATGGTCAGTTTTACAAGGCTGTTTAGAGTGATGAGTGAAGGATGCTTTGTTTCGAAATAGGAAGCCAATTCTAGATTTAACTTTGGATTGGAGATGGTTGATGTGGGTCTGGAAGGAGAGTAACCAGACACCTAGGTATTTGTAGTTGTCCACGTATTCTAAGTCAGAGCCATCCAGAGTAGTGATGTTGGACAGGCGGGCAGGTGCAGGCAGCGATCGGTTGAAGAGCATGCATTTAGTTTTACTTGTATTTAAGAGCAATTGGAGGCCACAGAAGGAGAGTTGTATGGCATTGAAGCTTGCCTGGAGGGTTGTTAAGTGTCCAAAGAAGGGCCAGAAGTATACAGAATGGTGTCGTCCACGTAGAGGTGGATCAGAGATTCACCAGCAGCAAGAGCGACATCATTGACGTATACAGAGGAGAGTCGGTCCAAGAATTGAACCCTGTGGCACTCCCAGAGACTGCCAGAGGTCCGGACAACAGACCCTCCTCCGGATTTGACACACTGAACTCTATCAGAGAAGTAGTTGGTGAACCAGGCAAGGCAATCATTTGAGAAACCAAGGCTGTCGAGTCTGCCGATGAGGATGTGGTGATTGACAGAGTCGAAAGCCTTGGCCAGATCAATGAATACGGCTGCACAGTAATGTTTATCATCGATGGCGGTTAAGATATCGTTTAAGATATCGTTTAGGACCTTGAGCGTGGCTGAGGTGCACCCATGACCAGCTCTGAAACCAGATTGCATAGCAGAGAGTATGGTGAGATTCAAAATGGTCGGTAATCTGTTTGTTGACTTGGCTTTCAAAGACATTAGAAAGGCAGGGTAGGATAGATATAGGTCTGTAGCAGTTTGGGTCAAGAGTATCTCCTCCCTTTGAAGAGGGGGATGACCGCAGCTGCTTTCCAATCTTTGGGAATCTCAGACGACACGAAAGAGGTTGAACAGGCCAGTAATAGGGGTGGCAACAATTTCAGCAGATAATTTTAGAAAGAAAGGGTCCAGATTGTCTAGCCCGGCTGATTTGTAGGGGTCCAGATTTTGCAGCTCTTTCAGAACATCGTCTGACTGGATTTGGGAGAAGTAGAAATGGGGAAGGCTTGGGCGAGTTGCTGTGGGGGGTGCAGTGCTTTTGACCGGGGTAGGGGTAGCCAGGTGGAAAGCATGGCCCAGCCGTAGAAAAATGCTTATTGAAATTCTCAATTATAGTGGATTTATCAGTGGTGACAGTGTTTCCTATCTTCAGTGCAGTGGGCAGCTGGGAGGAGGTGTTCTTATTCTCCATGGACTTTAGTGTCCCAGAACTTTGAGTTAGTGTTGCAGGAAGCCAATTTCTGCTTGAAAAAAACTGAAGACAAAGGAATTTAAAGGAATTCTCCGGTTGGAACTTTGATGTTATGTTAAAAACATCCTAACGATTGATATCATACATCGTTTGACATGGACTGTAACGGAACTTTATGAGTTTGTCTGCACGAAATGCTCGCGCCTCATGAAGATGGATTATTATTGGTGGCTATTTGGACATAAATGATGGAACAAATCAGTCATTTATTGTTGAAACTGGGATTCCTGTGAGTGCATTCGGATGAAGATCAAAGGTAAGTGAATATTTATGGTGTTGTTTCTAACTTTGTTGATTTCAAAATGGTAGATATTCCTCTGGCTGTTTTGGGCTCTGAGCACCGTACTCAAATTATGCTTTTTCCGTAAAGTTTTGAAATCTGACACAGCAGTTGCATTAAGGAGAAGTTTCTTTAATTCTGTGAATAACAGTTGTGTCTTTTATCAATGTTTATTATGAGTATGTTTTACTGCCAATTGTGTAAAAATGGGCCTACATAAAGCCAACCAATAAAACACTGCAGAAAATATCCTGATTAAAAATATTTATTTGATCACATTGGCTGCACATGTCCTGCCTGCAACAAATATGAAACATTGTATCAACTATTAACTTGGGTCTGGCTCAAAGCTTGTGCTAGCAAACTTGCAACATTTTATAAAATATTCTGGGCCCTCTGAGTATCATGTGCTAGTGAGCTTGGAACAGACAGCTTTAGGCCAGTTGCTCGACTTAACCAGCACCTCAAGTTTACTGCTTGAACTCCTTTTCTAGAATATTAGCTTGAATGTATTGTGGAGCTCCCAAAATGATTACAGGAACCTATTATTTCAGTCCAAGTAGAGAACTGATAAGTAATCAGGCAGGCATATTTTATGACATTTCCATTAGACCAGAGAATGAAAATTTGTGGTTACAGTAGTTATTGAAAGGGAGAAAGCTAGAAAGATTTTAAATACATTGAGGAACTATTGTAATTCTCAATTATGTAAAAACAGAGACCTTGTTTGCTTACTGTTTGAGGTGAAGGAAAACATTACTTTGAGAAGCTCCACAGCTGGAGGCTGGACTGAGGGCTGTTGTAAGGCAGGTCCTCACCAGACACCACCGGCAACAGAGTCACCTATGGGCACGTTTATCGTCGAAGGAATGAGCGTTACACCGAGGCCTGTACTCTGGAGCGGGATCGACTTGGTGGAGGGGCCGTCATGATTTGGGGCAGTGGCTCACAGCATCATTGGACTGAGCCTGTCATTGCAGGCAATCTCAACACTGTGAGTTACAGGGAAGACATCCTCCTCCCTCATGTGGTACCCTTCCTGCAGGCTCATCCTGACATGACCCTCCAGCATGACAATGCCACCAGCCATACTGCTCGTTCTGTGCGTGATTTCCTACAAGACAGGAATGTCAGTGTTCTGCCATGGCCAGCGAAGAGCCTGGATCTGAATCCCATTGAGCAGGTCTGGTACCTGCTGGATCAGAATGTGAGGGCTAAGGCCATTTCCCCCCCCAGAAATGTCTGGGAACTTGCACGTGCCTTGGTGGAAGAGTGGGGTAACAGCTCACAGCAAGAACTGGCAAATCTGGTGCAGTCCATGAGATACTGACTTACTTACTTTTGATTTTGACCCCCCCCCCCTTTGTTCAGGGACACATTACTCCATTTCTGTTAGTCACATGTCTTGTGGAACTTGATCAGTTTGTTTCTGTTGTCTTATATGTATACATAAACACAGTTGACAGTGAGGACGTTTCTTTTTTTTGCTGAGTTTAGTAAAACCCAAGATCATTCTGACTTCCTTTTATATAGAAAGGGCTCAAGAGGAATGATGTTCAGAAAAAGATAACAGCCAAGAGGGGGGTACTCCACTGACAAAATTGCAGAGAACAAAAGCCAACTAAATTAATTCTAAGAATTAGGATGTAGAAACTGCCAAAAACAAATCTAGTAGTAAAGCCTAGACATTATGAGTGATCTGGTTTCCAACAAAACAATGGTGGCTAATGAATTCAACTCATATTTTACTTATGTTGCTAATATGTTGGTTAGCAACTTACCCACCACTTGTTTGGGAATTAACAACTCAAGAGCTACTACGCCAATCTGGGGTCCAACCCAACTCTTTCTCCTTTAAAAAGTGTTTATGTAGGCAAGGTAGCTAAAATGCTAGTGGAGCTTAACTGCTCCAAAGCCACTGGCTTGGATGCTATACCAGCAAAGTTGTTGAGATGCAGCAGATCAAATTGCCCCATGTATTACTCACATAATTAACCTCTTGATCTAGGTACATTCCCAAACAAAAAATGGCCAGTCATTAATTTGCACAAGGACCAACCGTGGGCACTACAGGCCAGTCTCCATCCTCACTGTCAAGACCAAAATCGTAGCGTGTGGTCCATGAGCAGCTCTACTTGTAAATAATCTCATTAAATGAATTCCAGTCAAGGTTCATAAAATCATACTCTACCGACTCATACTTAAAAATGTCCACATAAGGAAGGAGATTGATAATGGTGCAGCTTAACCTCAAGGCTTTTGATACAGTTAATCATAACATCCTACTTGCCAAGTTAAAGGCAGGTTGGGAAGTACCACTCTTGAATGGGTTGTATGTCCTACTTGCAAGGGAGGGAACATGTGGTTGAAGTAAATGGTTTGCCCTCCAAGGCTAAACCCATAAGCGGTGGATGGCCATATGGGAGCATGCTAAGGCTTTGGTTATTCCTAACTAGAGGTAGACCGATTAACCTTTCTAGGGCAGGCATTCCGTTAGCGGAACCCCCTTAACATTCCGCTGAAAAGGCAGCGCGCGAAATTCTAAAATATTTTTTTAGAAATATGTAACTTTCACACATTAACAAGTCCAATACAGCAAATGAAAGAAACTTCTTGTTAATCTACCCATTGTGTCCGATTTCAAAAATGCTTTACGGCTAAAGCACAATATGTTAGGTCATAACCAGGTCGAAAAAAACTGAAATTTTTACAGTCAAAGATAGGAGTCACAAAAAGCAGAAATGTAGATAAAATTAATCACTAACCTTTGATGATCTTCATCAGATGACACTCATAGGACATCATGTATGTTTTGTTCGATAATGTGCATATTTATATCCAAAAATATCCATTTACATTGGTGCCTTACATGCAGTAATGTTTTGACTCCAAAACATCCGGTGATTTTTCAGAAATACTCATAATAAACATTGATAGAAAGATAGTGTTATTCAGAATTAAAGATAAACTTCTCCTTAACTTGTTGAGTGTAGGGTGCAGTATTTAGATTTTTTTGGATGAAAAACATACCCATTTGAAATTGCCTGTTTCTCAGGCCCAGAAACTAGAATACGCGTATAATTATCAGATTAGGATAGAAAACATTCTAAAGTCTCCAACTGTCAAAATATTGTCTGAGTATAACAGAACTGATATTGCAGGTGAAAACCTGAGGAAAATCAAACCAGGAAGTGGCTTCAATTTTGAAAGCTCTGCCTTCGCTCCATTTAAAGGGATATCAACCAGATTACTTTTCCTATAACTTCCTCAAGGTGTCAGTCTTTAGACATAGTTTCAGGCTTTTATTTTGAAAAATGAGTGAGAAAGATAACATTGCACTGGGTGTCCGCATGAGTTTTGCTTGCGCAACCGGAGTGGGGCAGCCACCGTCTCTCCCTCTCCTATTGAGAAAGTGATTATCCCGGTTGATATATTATCAATTATTCATTTTAATAACAACCTGAGGAGTGATAAAAAACTTGACATGTTTCTGTGGACATTACGGATACTATTTGGAATTTGTCTGCAATGTCGTGACAGCTCGAGCCTGTGGATTTCTGAATATAACGCGCCAAATAAATTGAGGCATTTTGGATATAAAAATAATCTTTATGGAACAAAAGGAACATTTGTGTAACTGGGAGTCTCTTGAGTGCAAAGATCTGAAGATCAAAGATAAGTGATTCATTTGATTGCTTTTCTGATTCGTGACCAAGCTACTTTGATGCTAGGTGTTCATAATGCTTTGTCTAGTGATCGATAAACTCAAATGCTTGGATTGTTTCGCTGTAAAGCATATTTTCAAAATCTGACACGACAGGTGGATTAACAAACTAAGCTGTGTTTTGCTATATTGCACTTGTGATTTCATGAAAATTAAAACTGTTTAGTAATTTTATTTGAATTTGGCGCGCTGCAATTCAGCGGGTGTTGATGAAAATGATCCCGCTAACGGGATGGGGTGCGTCAAAAGCAATCGTTGCACAACTGTACCTAACCATAAACATCAATGCATTTTTTAAAATCAAGACAGACGTATATATTTTTTAACCTGCATATTTAGCTAAAATAAATCCAGGTTAGCAGGCAATATTAACCAGGTGAAATTGTCACTTCTCTTGCATTCATTGCACGCAGAGTCAGGGTATATGCAACAGTTTGCCTAATTTGCCTGAATTTTACATAATTATGACAACATTGAAGGTTGTGCAATGTAACAGGAATATTTAGACTGATGGATGCCACCCGTTAGATAAAATACGGAATGGTTCCGTATTTCACTGAAAGAATAAACGCCTGGTTTTCGAGATGATAGTTTCCGGATTCGACCATTTTAATGACCTAAGGCTCATATTTCTGTGTTTTATTATGTTATAATTAAGTCTGATTTGATAGAGCAGTCTGACTGAGCGATGGTAAGCACCAGCAGGCTCGTAAGAATTCATTCAAACAGCACTTTCGTGAGTTTTGCCAGCAGCTCGTCGCTGTGCTTCAAGCATTGAGCCGTTTATGATTGCAAGCCTATCAACTCCCGAGATTAGGCTGGTGTAACCGATGTGAAATGGCTAGCTAGTTAGCGGGGTGTGCGCTAATAGCGTGGCAAACATCACTCGCTCTGAGACTTGGAGTGGTTGTTCCCCTTGCTCTGCAAGGGCTGCGGCTTTTGTGGCGCGATGGGTAACGCTGCTTCGAGGGTGGCTGTTGTCGATGTGTTCCTGGTTCGACCCCAGGTAGGGGCGAGGAGAGGGACGGTAGCTATACTGTTACACTGGCAATACTAAAGTGCCTATAAGAACATCCAATAGGCAAAGGTATATCAACAAATCGTATAGAGAGAAATTGTCCTATCATTCCTATAACTGCAACTTCTTACCTGGGAATACTGAAGACTCATGTTAAAAGGAACCACCAGCTTTCATATGTTCTCATGTTCTGAGCAAGGAACTTAAGCGATAGCTTTTTTACATGGCACATATTGTACTTTTACTTTCAACACTTTTTTGCATTATTTAAACCAAATTGAACAGGTTTCATATTATTTGAGGCTAAATTGATTGTATTGATATTAAGTTAAAATAAGTGTTCATTCAGTATTGTTGTAATTGTCATTATCACAAATACATAAAAAAAACATTTTTTAAAAAGTCTGATTAATCGGTATCGGCTTTGAAAAATCATAATCGGTCGACCTCTAGCAGTAACAGTCAAAAGTTGACAGCTACTAATTCCAGGGTTTTCCTTTAAATTTTATTATTTTCTACATTGTAGAATAGTGAAGATGTAAAAACTATGAAATAACATGGAATCATGTGGTAACCAAAAGAAGTGCTAAATTAAAATCTTATATTTGAATAATGTCAAAGTAACCACCCTTTGCCTTGATGACAACTTTGCACACGCTTGGCATTCTCACAACCAGCTTCATGAGGTAGTCACCTGGAATGCATTTCAATTAACAGGTATGCCTTGTTAAGTTAATTTCTTTCCTTCTTAATGTGTTTGAGCCAATCAATTGTGGTGTGAAAAAGGCAGAGGTGGTATATAGAAGATAATTTTTTACCAAATATGGCTAAGTTCATATTACGGCAAGAACAGCTCAAATAAGCAAAGAGAAATGACAGTCCAGCATTACTTTAAGACATGGTCAGTCAATCCGGAAAATTTCAAGTGCAGTCGCTAAAACCAAGCGCTGATGAAGAAACTGGCTCATGAGGACCACCACAGGAAAGGAAGACCACAAGTTACCTCTGCTGCAGAGGACAAGTTCATTAGAGTTACCAGCCTCAGAAATTGCAGCCCAAATAAATGCAGAGTTTAAGAAACAGAAATTGCTCACAGGAGAGACTGAATTAGGCCTTCAAATTGCTGCAAAGACATTACTACTAAAAGGACACCAATAAGAAGACATGCTTGGGCCAAGAAACATAAGCAAAATACATTAGACCAGTGGAAATCTGTCCTTTGGTCTTGTGAGTCCAAATGAGATATTTTCTTCCAACCGTCATGTCTTTGTGAGACGCAGAGTAGCTGAATGGATGATCTTCGCATATGTGGTTCCCACCGTGAAGCATGGAATAGGTGGTGTGATGTGGGGGTGCTTTGCTGGTGACACTGATTTATTTAGAATTCAAGGCACACTTAGCCAGCATGGTTACCACAGCAATACACCATTCCATCTTGTTTGCGCTTAGTGGAACTATCATTCGTTTTTTTTCAACAGGGCAACAACCCAACACACCTCCAGGCTGTAAGGGCTATTTGACCAAGGATAGTGATGGAGTGCTGCATCAGATGACCTGGCCTCCACAATCAGCCAACCTCAACCCAATTGAGATAGTTTGGGATGAGTTGAACTGCAGAGTTTAGGAAAAGCAGCCAACAAGTCCTCAAAATGTGGGAACTAATTTAAGACTGTTGGAAAAACATTCCTCATGAAGCTGGTTGAGAGAATGTCAAGAGTGTGCAAAGCATGGCTACTTAGAAAAATAGAATATTTAGATTTGTTTAATACTTCTTTGGTTACTATATCATTCCATGTGTTATTCCATAGTTTGCATCGTCACTATTCTACAATGTAGAAAATAGTAAAAAATTAAGAAAAACCTTCCAATGAGTAGGTATCCAAACTTTTGACTTGTACTGTAAATAATGAAGGATGTAGGACTGACCCCAATTAGTCAACCATTTGGTCAATAGGCTATTGGTCGACCAAGATATACTTTTTTTTATTCGAGCAGTAGCACACATTTTTTTTTGAAATGGCACACAGGACACCTGTCTGAGTCACACCCATGTCAGTGAACTAATCCATTGTAGTGTGCCATCCACGTGGCCTCCACAAGGGTCTGCACGTCTCAATGTGACTCGTGCCAATTTGTGCACTTTCGTAACTTCATTGTGTGAATTGTTTGCCTTGATTGTTATTGTATATCAATTCCCCATTACATATAAAAATCACCAGTAGTACATTTACCGTTAATGCCTATAATTTGTAATCTACAATGTGCTTGGTTATGTGAATATCTGTTAATGCATTCAATATTATTCCTGTCTTTTGCAGTTCTCATTGTCAGAGTGGAGAAGTTGTTTGCACAGAGCACAACATATACTACACAAGAGAAAAGTTTTGGTTAATTTCATTCCATTTACGACTTGTCAATTTAGTCATCGTCTTTTGTTTGGAGCGCTACTGTCAATGTTGCGTAAGGACGTGCACGCATAGAAGTAGGTCTATAGGCTACCTGGCCTGCGGGCAAATGCAGGTAAATAAAACGTACCCTGATAGTATTTCTGATTGGCTTAATGAACCACCACTAATGACCTGTGGAGCTTCTCACACAAAGTATGTTATTACATCCAATGAGAATGGATGCTATTGTCAATGTATTTATATTTTTTTTAATCCTTTCCAGCTCTCTCCCTTTCGATAACCACTCAGAATGAAGGGGGAAAAAAGTAATGAGTGGAGATTATGGTTCATTGCTTAGGTGGCTACATGTGCCCATTTTAATAGAACATCAATGCGACAACTGTTAGCCAGTTGGCTTGGGTGCTTGACTGTTAAAACAGAACGCTCGGATCAACCCTTATAGAGATGGGTGTGGCTAAAGCTTAAGAGGGTGTGAACGATGCTGAATGGTGTATACAAAGGAGAGCTCTCCAGTAGGTACCAAAACATTCAAAAGGTCATGTTGTCAAAAGTGACTTTACAAGTTGATCAACTTTCAAACCAGAATTACTTTCCCACTGTTCCTCAAATGCAGGCTATGATTAACCATTTTGTAGCCCTGTGTGTGTGCTTTTATCCAATGTAAAAAACACAATTTCAAACACCATTCCATTTTTTGCTACATTAGATCGAATCAAGGCGGTCGGTCACATACGCCAAACACTATCATGAAAGAGGGCCACAATGGATATAAGTAGACTGCTTATCCTCGATAATTCTTAATCAAGTGCATAATTGTGTACGTGTATGCAAAACGTTTTGTTCCAATGTGCTCCAATGAATATGACCCAGGTTAATGTTGTATAGGCCTAGCAATGAGAGTTGGGGTGAAAAGGACGCAGGAACACTGACCAGGTTGCCATTGACAGTGTTGATCTTGTAGGTGTAGTTCCTGAAGGCAGCGAACTTGCTGGGGTCCTCAGGGAGAGGGTTATTGTCTTTGTACCACTTGTAGGTAGGGGGAGGTGACCCCTGGGCATCATGGCAGGAAAGCAGCACGCTACGCGCCGTTGTCACAGAGGTTGGGACCCTACACATAGGCATGGATGGAGGCACTGCAGGAAAACGTAATATGTTACACTGACATCTTATTGTCGCGGTATCCTGAATCAATTCACACACGATCATAAAATTGTCACATTACAAGGGAGTTTCTATCCTGTCTATAACATTTACAGGCAATATCATTGCTCAAACTCAGATGAACTCCGACGAAGATAATCCCTCAAAGCAGTGTCTAGCTCTTATGTAATAATAAATCGGGTAGTTTGGGTCCTGGATGCTGATTGGCTGAAACAGCTGTAGGTACATCAGATAATATACCATGGGTATGACGCATAAAACACTTGTTTACTGTTGTATTCATGTTGGTAATCAGTTGTAAAAGTAGTAGCAATAAGTTGCAATAAGGCACCTCTGGGGGTTTTTGGTATATGGCCATAACACATTTAAGGGCTGTTTTCGCTTAGTTAACAAATGATACAAGTCAAATCTCAAATTGTTTAGGGGGTAGATCAGCTTTAATATTGCAGCTTCCATCAATGTAATTGTCTGCATCATTTCGAATCCCCTGACATTTAAAAAAAATATATTTTAAAAAATTGGGGTGGAAATGTAACACGGGATTCTTTATTTTTCCTATATTGAAGAATGTACAACTTATTGGCTCAAACGCATTAAGGAAAGAAATTCTGTAATTAACTTTAAGGCACACCTATTAATTAAAATGCATTCCTTATGAAGTTGGTTGACAGAATGCCAAGTGTGTGCAAAGCTGTCAAGGCAAAGGGTGGCTACTTTAAACAAATGAAAATATATTTGAAGTTCAACACTTTGATTCCATGTGTTATTTCATAGTTTATGTCTTTATTATTCTACAATGTAGAAAATATAAAAAGAACCCTGGAATGAGGTGGTGTCCAAACTTTTGACTGGTACTATATAATGTTTTGTAAATATTTTCTCCTAACCCTACCACCCCTCCTTGGAGTTAACTAATAGAACACTGAGGCTTCCCCTTCCAGTTTATGCATACGATATACATTTCGCAACAGTGATCTTTAGTTTGTATTTAATCCAATCCTTCAGACCAAAAACAAGCTAAAATATATATATATATTAGACAGTCTCAAAATATCTAATGATTGTCTCACAGTAAAATCTGCAGAGCTGGCACGTTCGTACACATAAAAAATTCTAAGTTCTAAATCCGGCGTCATCAGTTCATAAAACTTGAACTATTTTGCAATCTATGTGGCACAGCTGGCAATGTGTGTCTAAATTAAACTGGTATACTTTATTAATCACAATTTTCTTTAGCCAATTTTGGTCTTTATTAATGCAGGGCCGACTGACAAGTTCCTTACTCTTCTCCCCTCTTCCATTTTTGCAGTAATGTTGCGATTAGTTGGTTGTAAATTTGAGTAGAGCAGATATTTCCATATTTTTGTTAGCTGCATGTGACTTAACAATGTAAGAGGACTGGTGGAGTTAACAAAATATTTATTTTATTCCAAAACTAAATGTTTGTTTTATCCATTAGTATATTGGAGTTTAACCATAATATTTGTTCCGTCTTTTCTGGTGGATTAAACTGAAATAGCAACCAACTTTCTAGAGCATGTCTTTTTTTTTTAAATTGCGATATTTGAGAATACATTTTTAAATAACCAAAAGTGAGAGGTTGTAATCTGAATAAAGGGGAAAAAGGCCATTCTTGAACTTTGGCGAGACATTCTTAATCTGCTAAAAAACAACTTCAGATACAAAAGTTATACATATGACTCATGCCTTTAGTGAGGTCGAATGCTTCAATAATATTTGAGCTTCGAATTCATATTATATAAATAGGCCCGTCCAATTGTCTGGCTCGCCGTTTCCAAATAATATTTTTTCATAATTAAAAAAAAACAAGTTGCTAGATATAGGCAAGGCCATACGTAAATAGTTAAACTGGGATATGACTGAAGAGTTACTCAGGGTGATTTTTCATACAAAATGGACAGGTATTTTCCATTCTATGGTAGCAAGTTCTTATATATTTTTATGCTAATTTCTATTAAAATATATTGTACTGAGATCATATCCTGAAAGAAATTAAGACTGTCCACATCAGTCAGACCATTTTATTAGTAAACAACGCGGTAATGTCAAATTTTTTGTGATCTAATATGTAATAGTACACTTATAATTTTGTTGTAATCCAGAGAGGTTTGAAAAGTATCTAGATCCTCTATGAGGCTGTGGAGGGATCCAAATTGTGGATATAAAAGAAAACATGAATCTGCATACAATGACAACTTTGTTTTTAACCCCTGGATTTCTAGACCCTTGAGATTGTTGGATATGATTTTAATAGCTCACATTTCAAATGGTCTTAATAAATAGATACAGTGCATTAATAGAGTATTTAGACCCCTTGACTTTTCCCATGTTATCCTAAAATATATATTTTTTAATGAAAATCCTCAAACACACACAAAACCCCATAGTGACAAATAGAAAACCGGTTTAGACATCTTTGCAAGAACCCAATGGACTGACAGAGCTCCATAATTCCTCTGTGGAGGAGAGACTCTCCCAGAACGACAACTCTCTGCAACACTCCACCAATCAGGCCTTTATGGTAGAGTAGGCAGACGGAAGCCACTTCAGTAAAAAAGGCACGACAGCCAGCTTGGAGTTAGCCAAAAAGGCCCAGAAAGACTCTCAGACCATGATAAACAAGATTCTCTGGTCTAATGAAACCAAGATTGAACTATTTGGACTGGAGGAAACCTGGCACCATCCCTACAGTAAAACATGGTGGTGGCAGCATCATCCTGTGGGGATGCTTTTCAGAGGCAGGGACTGGGAGACTAGTCAGGATCGAGGGAAAGATGAACTGAGAAAAGTACAGAGAGATCCTTGATGAAAACCTGCTCCAAAGCACTCAGTACCTCAGACTGGGGTGAATGTTCCAACAGGATAACAACCCTAAGCTAACAGCATAGGAGTGGCTTCAGGACAAGCCTCTGAATGTCCTTGAGTGGCCCAGCCAGAGGCCAGACTTGAGCCCGATCGAACATCTCTGGAGAGACCTGAAAATAGCTATGCAGTGACACTTCCCAGCCAACCTGACAGCGGTGGAGAGAATCTGCAGAGCAGAAATTGGAAAAACTTACCAAATACAGGTGGGCCAAGCTTGTAGCGTCACACCCAAGGCTGTAATCACTGCCAACAAAGGTGCTTCAAAGTACAGGGACTGAATACTTAATTTGATTTCAGTTGAAATGTTTTTATAACTTTGCAAAAAATTCTTACAACCTCTTTGCTTTGTCATTTTGGGTTATTGTGTGTAGATTGAGACATTTTTCATCCATTTTAGAATAAGTAATGTAACAAAATGTGGAAAAAGTCAAAGGGTCTGAATACTTTCCAAATGCACTGTACATAATTTCAGACCATTGTATAAGCGATTATCCAAACATTTTTATATAAACTCCAGTTGTACTTTATCAAAAGTATTTTAAAAGTCAGCTATGAATACCAGGCCTGGTTTCCCAGATTTTTCAGTGTTCTATTGTTTATAGTACTTGTCTTATTTTATCTCCCGCTTATCTTCCATGTAAAAAAACCTGTATAATCAAGATTAATAATATCGAACAATATCTTTTTAATTCTATGCGCTATGCGTTTTGCTAGCATTTCAGGATCACAACACTGAAGTGTAAGGGGCCTCAATTTTTTTAATGGACTGCATCTTTATATGTAAAACTTGGGTCCCGTTTCAGTAATAATGAAAATCAGGCCTTCTTGCTGAGTATCTGAGTCTACAATTTGTTATAGGAGTGGTTTAAAAAAAAACATGCTAATAACAGTCCTCTAGATTATACTTACCTAAAACGGTGAGCTTCACTTTGACCTCCCCAAAATTCTGACTACCAGACACCGCGCAGTAATACTCCCCATTATCTTTCCGTGTCACCTTACTGAACCTCAGCATCCCATCAAACTTAGTGACACGGTCGGCATACGGTGCTGAGAGAGGGAGGAAACATTATACTGGAGGAATGGCCAGTCACTCATTTGTAGGGATAACAAAAGTTCTTCTTCTGGTTTGAATACAAGAATAACGGTTAGACCAATGTGGATGAATATACAAGCTAATAATCACAAGTCCTACAAATACAAGAGGCCATACGTAATGCATTTCTTTGGAATCAGTCTGAAAAGTTGATGTACTTACTGGTAGGTTTCCCATCAAAAATGACATGGGTTGTAGAACCCTTCATGTCCTTAAACTTCCACTCAACTCTGGCATTTGCACCAAAGTCAGCAGAGTGAGTGCAGTAAAGATCAGCACCTGTAGAGAACAGTCTAATCAGTTTAAACCACAAAGCTGTGGGACAAATACAATAAAACGTTTTCAATATATTCTGTATTCCTTCCTTGTAATAGACAATGTGACAGTTGAAAGCTTTTGTTTATTTCAGAAAAGCTCAACATGCCAATTGATAGCCAATTTCTATTCTCCAGGACTTACCTTCATTCTCTTTAGCCCTCACATCTGCATTGCTGGTTGTGACTGTGAAGGCGCAGTCTATACCTGGGGAGAGAGCAGTAGAGAGATCAGAGACATTAAAGATGTGAAATTACTTAAGGGATGCATTGCAGCTTCGGAAATCAAACACCAAGTGCTCAAGTCCTAACACCATCTACAATTAACATAAACACCTGCAGAGATGACTGTTTTGGTTTCCGCTGAACTCTAAAGCCTTTACATTTTTATCAGGGAGTCATATCAATGACCTGCTCCGCTCTCTTTAAAGCCCTAAGAGCATGCCTGGTGATCTGCCAACCAATGGCCTGAAGCCTACAGGGTGTGGACTAGGTCTTCACGGGTCTGGGGTAGGAAATACTATAGATGACCCTCGGATCCGGGTCAGATCCCATTCTGTGTCCTTGGGTCTATGTAACTACAGCTGATAGGCTATACATGGTTGGGTCTAGGACATGAACTCATTGACTTAAGGCCTACCCAACATAGACCTAATTGTTAACCATAGGAGCAACTTAGTTGAGAACATTTGTCACTCTGCTCTAGACAGGTACGGTCTAGGTTGTCCTCGGATCAACTTTTTGGACCCGGGATAAACTTGTGGTTTGACTAGACAATCAATGGGGTGTATTCATTAGTTGTAGACCGTAGCGAAACATTTTTCATAGTGAAATATTATTTTCTCCAAATGATTTGAGGGAGTGCACACGGCTATTCTGTGTTGAGCAGTTAAGAAACAGTTCCACCTGTTATGCTTCATTTAGAGTTATTTATGCAACTTCAGTTGTAAAAAACATTGGGCTATATGTTTAGATGTTTTATACATTCTAAGGCTGCATGATGCAACTAACGATGATTTGAAAACAGTAGCATGAAAGGCAGCTTTGTTTTTTTGTGCAGGCTGTACACACTTCAGTCTCATTCACAATAACTCAGATTTCCCGGCTACATCCCCTTTGTGTGGCTGTAATGCCACCAAAAAAAAAAAATCCATGCCTTTTGCGGCCAGTGGCCGTTGTATAATAATGATTTTAATTCCCTTCTGCTTGCCAAAGCGTCGCTCACTCACATGGCTCACCGTGACCGGGTCACAGATTGAAATATTTCAATGGATGATGTATGAATTTGAAGCTTCCGCTTGGCGTTTCCACTCACTACAAAAAATGGTAATGAGGGGAAGCCCAGCGGCAGCAGTGAGAGTAGATGGATTTTGGCCTACCCCTGCACATTCTCATCGATGAAACATTTTATCTAAATACAGTTCCCAAAACTAGAATCTTATGAACAGAGTGGACAAAATTTTGTAGACTTTAGCCTTTGCCAAAGTTTGTAAAACAAAAGTGCATCGTTTAGGAGTGCAAAAGCAAATTGAGTGATTGCACATGTGCACTTCAGAGTAGGCGTTCCCCAACTGAAATATGCAGATTTATGCTACAAAGGGACCATAGGATCTCGCAAACTCATGCTTGGCTCTGCCCACCTCCTTGCTTATGCTGCCCACTATGACTTCTGTTCTCAATGGAAATGATAGGCTGTTGTCCATCTTGGTTTAGTTATAAAAATCTTTGATTGAGGCTACAAGTGAACACACAACGAGTACACAACTGAGCGCATCCTTATCCAGATCCGAGGCGCATATTGAATAACTATTTTTTTTTTCTCTACCAGCCAGATGAGTAGGGTAACTGTAACTAACACACTTTTGTACATAGTGCTGGTTCATAATATTGACCTTATTTTAGCGCCCCCAAAACATAATACTTCCAGGTCAACTGTAATATCAATACCATTGTAAAGCACAATTTCTCCCCTTTCAGCAAAATCAACGACGAGACCTTCAAGATGCCTGTTTCTGCACGATTTTAAGGAAATTAGCTCCTTCGGGTCTTTTTTAAAATGGCAGGTGGAGAAGTGAAACCAACTGTGTGATAGTGAAAGGTGTGGGGAAAACTGCTTTTTTCACCCGATCTGTCCAACTGATCACCTCTAAAATGTAAATAAAACACTATAAAAGAGATGTGTGTGTGTGTCAATACATACCTATTTGAAGGTTTGTGTCAGGTTTTTAGGGGGGTGCTAAAGTTAAGAAGCAAACAGCAGCTGTCACAGCTTTTTAAAGTCTTGATGGATTGCAGTGATGACAAAAAAAATTTATGCATTCAGCTGTACAATTGACTAGGTATCCCCCTTACAAACAAAGGGACAAGGAAATATACGAGAGAGAGAGGGGCTAACCCTGGTGGAAAGAGGCTGTACGGCACAAAATTAGTTGCAAATGAGTGCAATACGTTACAGTAACGTACTGCATCAGAGGGGTCCGTTGTTTTTCTCCACAACGTCTCAAATTAGGTTATTACCGTGTCAAGCCACGCAGAAAGTAAACACCCCGGATTTTGATGCAACAGTCCCATTATTTTTCATTTCAACCTCATTTCAATGCTGCAGTTGTGCAAATTTGTCACCGTTACTAGGGGGTAACTAGCACCCCCCCCCCCCCCCCCCAAGAACAATGTCTAATTGCTTTGTCTCAATTGCGATGAAGGTCATGCTAAGAACAAGAAAAAAACAGCTAAAGTTAACACTAGGTACAGTGGGGCAAAAAAGTATTTAGTCAGCCACCAATTGTGCATGTTCTCCAACTTAAAAAGATGAGGCCTGTAATTTTCATCATAGGTACACTTCAACTATGACAGACAAAATAAGAAAAAAAAAAAAAAGAAAATCACATTGTAGAATTTTTTATGAATTTATTTGCAAATTATGGTGGAAAATAAGTATTTGGTCAATAACAAAAGTTCCTCAATACTTTGTTATATACCCTTTGTTGGCAATGACAGAGGTCAAACGTTTTCTGTAAGTCTTCACAAGGTTTTCACACGGTTGCTGGTATTTTGGCCCATTCCTCCATGCAGATCTCCTCTAGAGCACTGAGGTTTTGGGGCTGTTGCTGGGCAACACAGACTTTCAACTCCCTCCAAAGATTTTCTATGGGGTTGAGATCTGGAGACTGGCTAGGCCACTCCAGGACCTTGAAATGCTTCTTACGAAGCCACTCCTTCGTTGCCCGGACGGTGTGTTTGGGATCATTGTCATGCTGAAGGACCCAGCCACGTTTCATCTTCAATGCCCTTGCTGATGGAAGGTTTTCACTCAAAATCTCAATACATGGCCCCATTCATTCTTTCGACGGATCAGTCGTCCTGGTCCCTTTGCAGAAAAACAGCCCCAAAGCATGATGTTTCCACCCCCATGCTTCACAGTAGGTATGGTGTTCTTTGGATGCAACTCAGCATTCTTTGTCCTCCAAACATGACAAATTGAGTTTTTACCTGACCATATGACATTCTCCCAATCTTCTTCTGGATCATCCAAATGCTCTCTAGCAAACTTCAGACGGGCCTGGACATGTACTGGCTTAAGCAGGGGGACACGTCTGGCACTGCAGGATTTGAGTCCCTGGCGGCGTAATGTGTTACTGATGGTAGGCTTTGTTACTTTGGTCCCAGCTCTCTGCAGGTCATTCACTAGGTCCCCCCGTGTGGTTCTGGGATTTTTGCTCACCGTTCTTGTGATCATTTTGACCCCACCAGGTGAGATCTTGCGTGGAGCCCCAGATCGAGGGAGATTATCAGTGGTCTTGTACGTCTTCCATTTCCTAACAATTGCTCCCACAGTTGATTTCTTCAAACCAAGCTGCTTACCTATTGCAGATTCAGTCTTCCCAGCCTGGTGCAGGTCTTCAATTTTGTTTCTGGTGTCCTTTGACAGCTCTTTGGTCTTGGCCATAGTGGAGTTTGGAGTGTGACTGTTTGAGGTTGTGGACAGGTGTCTTTTATACTGATAACAAGTTTAAACAGGTGCCATTAATACAGGTAACGAGTGGAGGACAGAGGAGCCTCTTAATTAAAGAGGTCTCTTAATTAAAGGTCTGTAGAGAGCCAGAAATCTTGCTTGTTTGTAGGTGACCAAATACTTATTTTCCACCATAATTTGCAAATAAATTAATTAAAAATCCTACAGTGATTTTCTGGATTTTTTTCTCATTTTGTCTGTCATAGTTGAAGTGTACCTATGATGAAAATTACAAGCCTCATCTTTAAGTGGGAGAACTTGCATAATTGGTGGCTGACTAAATATTTGTTTGCCACACTGTATTTCATGAAATGTTTTTAGAGCACAACTCATGAGCCCACCTCCTGCACTGTTCACACCTAATCCAGTCCCCACCTGGAACTGAACAGGGGGAGAGATGCCAATTGAAAACCGCTTCAAAAAAATAAAATCTAACCAGGTATGAACAAGTTCTCATTAAGAACTGCGGTAGGTAGTAAACACTCGAAATTGAGCGCAGGTGCATCCTGTTCCCATTGATCATCCTTGATATGTTTCTACAACTTTGAATCCACCTGAGTTCAATTCAATTGATTGGACATTTGGAAAAGCACACACACACACCTAAATAAAAACAAGGTCCCACAGTTGACAGTGCATGTCAGAGTAAAAACCAAGCCATGAGATCGAAAGCATCGTTTGTAGAGCTCTGAGGCAGGATTGTGTCAAGGCACAGATCTGGGGAAGGGGACCAAAACATTTCTGCTGTATTGAAGGTCCCCAAAAACAGTGGCATCCATCATTCATAAAATGGAAGAAGTTTGGAAAGACCAAGACTGCCCGGCCTGGTCGCCTAGGCCAAACTGAGCAATCAGGGGAGAAGGGAATTGGTCAGGGAGGTGACAAAATATCAGATCGTCACTGACAGAGCTCCTTTGTGGAGATGGGAGACTCTTCCAGAAGGACAACCATCTCTGTAGCACTCCACAAAAATCAGGCCTTTATGGTAGAGTAGACAGACGGAAGCCACCCAGTAAAACGCAAATGAATCCATTTTAGAATAGGGCTATAAATTTAACAAAATGTGGAACAAGGGGTCTGAATACTCCGAAAGCACTGTATAAATCGCAATGCAGCATACAACTGAGATACACGTTTGGAACAAGTTCACTTTCATCCATAGCCTAAAAACACATATCAAGTGCAAGTTAGCAGTTAAGCTCACATCTGAAGGCATTTAGGACGTCTTCTACTGCGGATCATTAAAATATCCTAATGATTATGGTCATAAATATTATAGCGACACGACACCAAAGATGGTTTGGTATGGTTTAGAAATGTGTGAACCAAGCTTGAGTTAAACTGGACAAAAACCAAGGATTCCATCATAACTGTCATTTAAATAGATGTTTTATTTTCATGAATTAAAATATGTATCCCATGTGAAACATACTTTGGAATAACAGACATTTTGGGGCAATAAATACATAACAGTCTAGTAACACTAGTCCCTTGCGAATAGAGCTACAGCCTTAACTCCTGCAGAAAATGATACAAATGCACACGTCTGTGCTTCTTGAGAATGCAATGCTCAGTTATATAAAATATGTAGAGGTGCTGTCTTCTTCATAAAAGCTGATACATATTTTGTGGTTGAAATACTATTGCTTTATTGTATTTTCTCCCTAGTCCATAAACGTCATTGTTCCACAAAAGATGAGAACTTTACCGATGTAAACTAGATAGACGCATTCTATTACATTATACTGTTGAGCAAGGTTTTTCTTTTTTTTTTACTCTTCAATGGCAACATGACAAAGGAGAAGCTACATGTATCTAATTATAGACAAGTTGACTAACAAAGCCAGAAATAAACAGAAACAACTACAATCAGGCAAAACAAACTCCATCGGAAAAAAAATTGTTATGCAGTCTGTCTGTGCGGGCCTCAGATTTTCACAAATAGTCTGTGGTTGTGGATGGTTATTAGCCATTGCGGGCAGGTGCACAAACAGCTGACATGTGCAACGCTAACAGATTTGTAAACAAATCTGTGCACATAATGGCAGAAATAAGCTTTTTGTCTATCCAGAAATGTTCCATACTGTGATGTTTTATTTCAGCTCCTGAACAAAAAAAATATAAACAGGACCAACACTTCACATGTTGCGTTTATAATTTTGTTCTGTATAGATAATTTGTAGTCAGCAACATGGGAGTGATTGCTTCCTTTCAAGAGCACAAAACATCTACATTTGTGAGTTTCAGGAAACTAGGAGTATAATAGCTAACGAGTTGAGAAAACACCGGTCTCCGGATTACATCTGCAAACTAAGGGCAACCATGGCATCCGACCGGAGACGCATCCATCCATGATGTATACCAGGTAAGACATTCAGATATTACACGTTTCGAATTGACAGAAAGCGGTTTAATTTCAAGTAAAAAAATGCTATTAGCTAGTTAATGTTAGCTAGCTGGCTGGCTTGTTAACATTACGTGTATGATCTAATTATTCAAATCTCAGCCATTTGCTTGGCTAGTTCTAGCCGAATGTTAACATTGATCCTGGTCGATTAGCTACCTGCAGATTCATGCAGTGTAGTAATGTTATGAGTTGTGATCATGGGTAATTGTTTAGCTAGCTACATGTCTTAAAAAGACTCCATTATGAAAGTAACAATTTCGGGTGCGTTCGTAAATTCAGTCTGGCCATCTACTCCAATTTCATAGCACTCGTCTGTGTGCCAGAGCGCAGAATAACTGATGAATTTACGAACGCTCAACACCGGTTGAATATGGCTGGTGTCAGTAAACGTCGGCAAAAAAATAAATAATTGTTGCCAGCAGCAGTTAGTCACCAACGCTCTGGATAACATGAAAACAGCCTAACCAGCTCTGCTAGGGCGAGTAAAATTGTCAGAGTAGGATGTTCTCTCATGTGTCTGGAAGTAGCTAGCCAGTGAACAATGGTCAAGCACCCAAGCTGTGAGAACGATCGGAGCAACCCTACTGGTCAGCCTGAGCTTCCACTAGGCCGCTCCGAGAGCGAAACGCTCTGAATTTACAAAATTACAACCTGACAGCACAGTTAGTCACCAACACTCTGGATAACATGAAAACAGCCTAACCAGAACTGCTAGGGCAAGTAATGTTCAGTGAGCTGTTCTCTCATTTGTCTGGAAGTAGCTAGCATTTAGCTTGACTGCTGTAAGTGCAGAACGCTTGGATCAACCCTTAACTAGATGGGTGGGGCTAAAGCATAAGAGGGTGTGAACAATACTGAATGGAAGTAGACAAAGGGCTCTCCAGTAGTAGTACCAAAATATTCAAAGGCTATTTTCTCAAAAGTGAGTTTACAAGTTTATCAACTTTTCAAAGCAGAATAATTTTCCCATTGTTCCTCCAATGTAGTGCATGATACCATTTTTTCAGCTCCAAGTTTACTTTTATCCGATGTTAAAAAAGGTTGCTACATAAGACCATTTTGAGCCGGTCAGTCACATTACTAGACATCTTTGAAAAAGGTTGAGTAGAGCTTTTTTTTCCCTCTCAAAAAGCAGCAGAATTTTATTTTGAGACTAGCTTGAATAAGCTTAGTTAGTGAGGATCTTAAGGGCCAAGAAATTATCAATCTCCTGAGGTTGAAGAGGCGCTGTAGCGCAGTGTGGTTGGACTACACACCCCTATCCACAACACTAGGTGGACCATTTCAGATCGTCAGTGATGTGTACGCCGTGGGAACTTTAAGCTCTTCACCTTTTCTACTGCAGTCCCGTCAATGTGTATAGGGGCTTGCTCCCTCTTCAGGCTCCTGAAGTCCATGATCAGCTCCTTTGTTTTGTTGACATTGCAGGAGAGGTTATTTATTCTCCTGGCACCATTCTGCAAAGGCCCTCACCTCCTCCCTTTAGGCCATCTAGTCATTGTTATAGTCAGGCCTACTACTGTTGTCATCCCCAAACTGAAATTATTGAGTTGGAGGCATGCGTGACCACACAGTGATGGGTGAACATGGAGTACAGGAGGGGGCTGAGCAAACACCCTTATGGGGCCCCTGTGTTGAGGATCAGCAGGGCAGAGGTTGTGTGCAGTGCGATTGCATCCTTTTTGGATCTATTTGGGCGGTACGCAAATTGAAGTGGGTCTAGGGTGTCAGGTAAGGTGGAGGTGATATGATCCTTGACTAGTCTCAAAGCATTTCATGATGACAGAAGTGAGTTCTACAAGGCAATAGTCATTTAGTTCAGTTACCTTTGCTTTATTGGGTACAGGAACAATGGTGGACATATTGAAGCAAGAGGGAGAGCAGACTGGTCTGCGCATGTTCTTAGGATGTGGCTAGGGATGGCATCTGGGCTGGCAGCCTTGCGAGGGTTAACACGCTTAAATGTCTTACTCACGTCGACCACGGAGAAGAGCCCACAGACCTTGGGATCAGGGCGCGGTGGCGGCACTTAACCTCAACGCGGGCGAAGTGTTTAGCTTGTCCAGGAGCAAGACTGTCCACCACGTGATTGTTTTTCCCTTTGTAATCCCGCGACTGTCTGTAGACCCTGCCACATACATCATGTTTGAGGCATTGAATTGCGACTCCACTTCCTTTGTAGTGACATTGATTGCTTTACGCAGGGAACTACACAGTTTGTATTTTAACCATATTCCAAATCACCTTGCAGTGGTACATCTTTTGAATATATATTTAACCTTTAATGTGGTGGTTTGCGCTTTAAGTTGAGCAAACAGTCATCTATCCACAGATTTTGGTTTGGGTAGGTTTTAGTCAGTGTGAACAACATCCCCTATACACTTCCTGATGAACTCAGTCATCGTGTATATGTCAATGTTATTCTCCGAGGCTAACTGGAACATATCCCAGTCAGAGTGATCAAAACAATCTTGAAGCATGGATTCCTATTGGTCAGACCAGCATTGAAAATACCTTAGCATGGCTACTTCTTTTTGAGTTTTAGCCTATAGGAAGGGAAGGAGCCAAATGGAGTCATGATCTGATTTGCCCAAAGGGAGTGGAGGAGAGGGCCTTGTAGCCATGCCAGAAGGGAGAGTAACAATGGTCTTGAGTTGAAGCGTGAGTACTACAGGCAAATGTGTTGATAGAACTTCATTAGCATTTTCCTCAAATTTGCATTGTTAAAATCCCCAGCTACAATAAATGCATCATCAGGATACAGTGGGGCAAAAAAGTATTTAGTCAGCCACCAATTGTGCAAGTTCTCCCACTTAAAAAGATGAGGCCTGTAATTTAGCATAGGTACACTTCAACTATGAAAGACAAAATGAGAAAAAAAAAGTCCAGAAAAATCACATTGTAGGATTTTTTATGAATTTATTTGCAAATTATGGTGGAAAATAAGTATTTGGTCACCTACAAACAAGCAAGATTTCTGGCTCTCTAAAGACCTGTAATTAAGAGACCTCTTTAATTAAGAGGCTCCTCTGTCCTCCACTCGTTACCTGTATTAATGGCACCTGTTTGAACTTGTTATCAGTATAAAAGACACCTGTCCACAACCTCAGTCACATTCCAAACTCCACTACGGCCAAGACCAAAAGGCTGTCAAAGGACACCAGAAAAAAAAATTTGTAGAACTGCACCAGGCTGGGAAGACTGAATCTGCAATAGGTAAGCAGCTTGGTTTGAAGAAATCAACTGTGGGAGCAATTGTTAGGAAATGGAAGACATACAAGACCACTGATAATCTCCCGATCTGGGGCTCCAAGCAAGATCGCACCCCATGTGGTCAAAATGATCACAAGAACAGTGAGCAAAAATCCCAGAACCACACGGGGGGGACCTAGTGAATGACCTGCAGAGAGCTGGGACCAAAGTAACAAAGCCTACCATCAGTAACACACTACGCCGCCAAGGACTCAAATCCTGCAGTGCCAGATGTGTCCCCCTGCTTAAGCCAGTACATGTCCAGGCCTGTCTGAAGTTTGCTAGAGAGCATTTGGATGATCCAGAAGAAGATTGGGAGAATGTCATATGGTCTGATGAAACCAAAATATAACTTTTTGTTAACTCAACTCGTTGTGTTTGGAGGACAAAGAATGCTGAGTTGCATCCAAAGAACACCATACCTACTGTGAAGCATGGGTGTGGAAACATGCTTTGGGGCTGTTTTTCTGCAAAGGGACCAGGACGACTGATCCGTGTAAAGGAAAGAATGAATGGGGCCATGTATCGTGAGATTGAGTGAAAACCTCCTTCCATCAGCAAGGGCATTGAAGATGTAACATGGCTGGGTCTTTCAGCATGACAATGATCCCAAACACACCACCCGGGCAACGAAGGAGTGGCTTCGTAAGAAGCATTTCAAGGTCCTGGAGTGGCCTAGCCAGTCTCCAGATCTCAACCCCATAGAAAATCTTTGGAGGGAGTTGAAAGTCCGTGTTGCCCAGCAACAGCCCCAAAACATCACTGCTCTAGAGGAGATCTGCATGGAGGAATGGGCCAAAATACCAGCAACAGTGTGAGAAAACCTTGTGACGACTTACAGAAAACGTTTGACCTCTGTCATTGCCAACAAAGGGTATATAACAAAGTATTGAGATAAGTATTTGGTCAATAACAAGATTATTTTCCACCATAATTTGCAAATAAATGTAAAATCCTACAATGTGATTTTCTGGATATTTTTTCTCATTTTGTCTGTCATAGTTGAAGTGTACCTATGCTAAATTACAGGCCTCATCTTTTTAAGTGGGAGAACTTGCACAATTGGTGGCTGACTAAATACTTTTTTGCCCCACTATGTGGTTTCCAGTTTGTACAAAGTCCAGTGTAGTACCTTGAGGACCGTAGTGGTTTCAGCTTGGGGGAAATATACCTGGCTGTGACTAACAAAATAATTATCTTGGGAGATAATACGTCGATATTCTAGGTAAGGTAAACAAATGGACTTGAATTCCGAAACATTATCACAATCACACCATGAGTAGTTAATCATGAAACATACACCACTGCCTTTCTTCTTCCCAGATAACTATTTATTCCTGTCTGCACAATGTACTGAACCCAGGTGGCTGTATGGATGGTGAAAGTATATCCAGAGAGAGCCATGATTCCGTGAAACAGTATGTTACAGTCCCTGATGTCTCTCTGGAAGGAGATCCTTGCCCTGAGCTCATCTACTTCATTGTCCAGGGACTGAACATTAGCAAGTAATATACTCTGCCTTGAAGTCCACTACGAATACAAAAAGAAACATTCTGGACTAACATTTCAAAAAAATTAAACTGCAAAATTGCTTAGGAGCTAGAAGCACAGCTTCCATGTCTGTCGGCGTCATCTTGAGGGAGTCTGCATGGTCAATGCAGCACAAGCAACAATGATGACAACTATGCCGTTTTCACATTGCTTCTTAATATAAACCCACTAGCATTTTATAGTTACACTATTAGTTTGTTTCTTACTTCTGCAAACTAGCTCGTCTTTTCTTAGCAAGTTGGGCCTAAATTGTGTTAGTGGCTAATGCTTGTCACTAGTTAGCCAGCTAATAAATGTATAGAGTCTGCGCGAACGTAATTAGCTATACAGCCTGATAATACCAGTGATGGTGTAGACCTAAATCAGAATGTTGTTTGTGCTTCTAAATCAAAGAGCAATACGCAAAAGCATGAATGTTCGCAACATGAATACAATTTCTGCTACATGAAGTAGCAAAGAGAAAACAAAATATAGCCAAAGATAACAAGGTCCCCTAAGAAACATTTATCCACACTTTGGTTCCTACACAGTCACAATAACTCCTCCTTGGCCTTTCTTCGTTGTCATGTCAAACACAATTCAAAGTGCCCACTATGATATTTTAACTATAGAATTAGAACATGGAGTCATGGAAATGGAATCAAACAGTACACCCAAGTGTTTTGCTCTAAAAATCGCAACTAAAATCACAATTGCAACATTTGGTAAAAAAAAAAAAAAAAAGGCCTAGATTGTTTGCCCATATCGTGCAGCCCCACATGGCAGTGTGGAAATGACCTCAGAGCAGGAAATGCAGAAATTTATGAAAATAGTTTTTGGTTGTAGATGAATTGAACATAAACTGGGTGGGTCGAGCCCTGACTGCCATGATATCAGACCACAGGTATGACAAAACATGCATTTTTACTGCTCTAATCACGTTGGTAGACAGTTACTAATAGCAATAAGGGACCTCGTGGGTTTGAGGTATATGGCAAATATACCACAGCTAAGGGCTGTATCCAGGCACTCCGCGTTGTGTAAGAACAGCCCTTAGCCATGATATATTGGCAATAGAATGGAGAAAGTACCATTGAAATCACTTAGAATGTATGTGTTGCCAACCTAGGGCAAAACTTTTTCAAAAACAGTCATACCATCAAAATCTGAAAATTACCGTGATATGATATTTTGTCCATATTACCCGGCCCTAATTAGCTGTAATATTGGTATGGGAATAATAATGCATTTGATTTTTTTGAAGTGGTTTCTTGCATCAAACATTTTCATCCACCTCCTTGTCTGAAGGACAAGTGGATAAACAGGTTAATGCCAAGCCCTGCATGTTTTTTTGTTTTTTATAGACTCATGGAATGTAGGCCTACATTGAATACCACACAATGGCTGCTACTGTAGGCTGAATGATAGCTATTTACATGTTAACATGTTATGGGATGCATTTTCTCCATTGTTTGATGGTAGGCCTCCATTATGATCAAATAGCCACAGTAGCCTACTTGATCACTCTCTGAAACTTAAAAAGTGAGTACAGCCTGTGTTCACAGTAAACGTGCACTGGAAGTTGCACAGAACTCACAACATTCAAGTTTGCGCTCAGCAAACCTGAAATTTGCTCAGTGTCAAAACAGAGGGAACATTGGTATGGGCCTCATCAGGTACATGGAGGACAGGATAGCTTAGCTCAGTTCTACACACTACTGCATCTGCAAAGTTGTATTAAAGAGGATATTTTATGTCCAGGGTACAGCTTGTACAGTAGAGCTCCCACTGCGCTGCTCAGTTAAAAAGCAATCTCAACATCTATCAATCTCAATTCATCAGCTTTTATCTGAAGGTATCAGTGGTGACTGTGTGAACCGAGTTTGGTTTGCCCATTTAGATCAATTATTTGTCCAGATAAAAGCATGGGAACTAAGTCTACAGTGTGTAAAATGAAACCAGAGAATTCTCTTGTTTGCTTGTCGTGTGAGTTTCAGAGGTGGGGAGGCAGAGCTAGGGTTTCCAAGGTAAAGCAATAACCACATAACAGGTGGAAAGTATAGGTCCCCTTGCACAGATTTTAGGAATGGTTAAAGGCCTTCTAGACCAATATTTCATTCAACTCTTGAAACTAAGCTAATAGTCCTGAGGGCTGGTTTATTTGAAGCCAGTGTTGCACTGTCATTTTAGACAATCTAAAGAGAAGAGAGTATTACTTTATTGATCCCAATGTGTTAAATTATTTTATCATCTCCAACACATAATTAAAGAGATGAATGCACCTGCACCATGGTAGCCATACTTAAAATGCACAAAATTCTTGTTGTGTCCACAACTCTGAAAAAGTAATCTTCCATTCATTACTCAATGGTTATGACAGCAAAGTAAACAATTCAGTTGCATATTAATAAAAAAAAAAAAAACTTGCCTGGGAACCAAAAAAAAGTGTCTTCGGATATTTAAAAAAAAGTTCCCTCACAGGTACTCAACAAGCCATAATGTTGAATACCGGTATACTTTCCTGTGGATAGAGTCTCACATTCCTACCGTCAGAATGACCAACAGCGGTAACAACCGGTAGAACATGTTTATATGTCATTTTATTCAACATGCTGGCTTGATTTGATGTATTAGGATCCCCATTAGCGACAGCTAATCTTACTGGGGTCCGACAACGGAAGACAGTACAGGCAAAAAGGTAGAGGAAACTTTTCTGATCCAAAATACATTTTTGCCCGAGGTAGAATTCAATGCAATGGGAGTTTTCGATTCCAGGCAATCGAAAACCCCACGGAGAGAAGGATTTTCAGCGCCCAAAGTTGGCTTCGTGTGAACTACACTTCCTACACAGCTTATTTATTTTTTAGTTTACACAAATGTGTTCTAATCAAGCTAGACAGCGAACGTTAATTAGCCCAGGTAGCAGCCTTCATCTTCCCTTAGTATTCTGTAAACAAGCGCTGTAACATTGAGAAAAGTCCATGTGGGAACACTAACCCTATAAAAGAAAAGCTATCAATAAGCAATTTGTTATTTATTACTAATATGAAAAGGTCCTTATGCTACCAAAAAAACGTAGTTTAGTAATAGTTTTACATTAGTTATAATCAAGTTTGTCTTTCCAATACAATATACCGATTGAAACGTAATCTAAGACCAGAAGAGTTTTGATCGACAGAAGGAGCACTCACCTGTTGCATGAAGGAAGAGAAACACCGATACCAAGCCGCTGACAAACATATCGGCTCTCGACAAATGAAGCCTTATTTGTTTTCAAAACTGGTGAAGTGTCCAATTTCGACAGTCACTTTCAAATCAAAACTTTTCGATTAATCCAAAATTCTAAGTACGGTTAAGTAATTGTTGAAACTGTGGCCCACTCTGATTGAAATTGAAATATAATTTCGAAGAACAAAGAACCGACGCCTTACCGAATGCACCTGTAGAACAGTATGACGATTCTTCTTTCAACTGCACCTGTAGAAAGGAATGATTCTTCTTCTTTTAACTTTTGCGGCAGACTACACCTATTGGTGTATTGCTGCCACCTATTGTACGGGGTATTGAAACAAAAAAAATATTCCATTGCGGGACATAATACAAAATACAAAATACAAAAATAATCCACTTCTTCAGTGATAATAAGGCTCAGGGGCCTGTGTGGACTGGAACATTCAACATGATTCCTTATTTAGCCTCTGCTGTAAATTCCCTGACTCCCAAAAAACGTTCAGCAACACTCACAATGATGCCTTTTTTTCTCAGATATCTTCTTTGTTTGTGCTGTGCAGTTTATAACCAATGCAATAAACAAGTTCACATTTTTTTAACATGCAACATGTCAGGATCCATTTGGTGAGCAACATTTACTGATTGATGTCTCTAATCCAATACCATGGTTTCTTCAAAATGACTCCCTTCTTCGACTCTTCTCACCGCCTCCGGATAGGAAACATGCTGGACAGCCCTTATTCTTGACACCTCGGTCTCCTTCACCTCCTTCAACAGGGCACTTCATGAATTCTGGTGCATGCTCGCCACCATAATTGCAGCATGTCTACATACACTTGACACATGTCCCAATAGTTTACATTATCATACTGCAAGGGTTTGGGCACAAAGGCTCTTACAGGATATCTCACATCACCCAAAAGTACGTATGACGGGAGAGACTCTTCTTCAAATAACAAAATAAAGGATGACCATACGGGTCAGTCGGTGTGCACCTGTGACGGATGTGAAACGGCTAGCTAGTCAGCGGTGGTGTGCGCTAAATAACGTTTAAATCGGTGACGTCACTTGCTCTGAGACCTTGAAGTAGTGGTTCCCCTTGCTCTGCAAGGGCTGCGGCTTTTGTGGAGTGATGGGTAACGATGCTTCGTGGGTGACTGTTGTTGATGTGTCCAGAGGGTCCCTGGTTCGCGCCCGGGTATGGGCGAGGGGACCGTCTAAAGTTATACTGTTACACACTGCCTCTACTTCTTCAGTTATATCCTCTGCACTCACTTCTAGCTCCACTCCAGAGATAAATAACCCCCTTGATAAGCGTCCTGCTTTGCAGATCCACATACGACAAATTCCAATCCGATATATTTTTCAGGTGCACAGGCTCTCACAGAATAGCAAATAAAACTTAACGCAAAGATTATGGATATACTGACAAGATTACATGTCTCTCCGCCCTAACAATGGGAGTCGTACCTATAGCTCCCACCTATCCTTTCTTTGGATTGGAGGATACATCTCATTATTGTAATCCTTTTTAAAATATTGACATCAACTGCCTGTATTCAGTGGGATAGAGATACTATACTACTAACCTCATACCATGAATATGCATAACCATCTCAAGACAACTCCGATATAAAGTGTTTTTTCTCAAAGTTGCTGGGATGTCACATATCCTACTTATATCAGTAAACTCCTAACAATTTAAGCATAACGAAACTTCTATTCGATAAAACAAACCTCACGTAGCAAATAAATTATTCATTTTTTGTCATTGACCTCCATACAAACAAAATAGCAAAATAGCGGAAAAACGCCACCTGCTGAATTTTCAGCTAATTTGGGACTCGTTCTTCCTTGCCTGACCTGACTTTATCAGGAAGAAACTGTCAAAGCTCAACGAGACAGACAGGGTATTTTCAATCTCGCCATTGCCACTGGGTCTAAATCTCACCAAACGACAAGCGCCACAAACACTGTGACGTATGTCCATGAGGTGGTTTGATTAATCCCGCCAGGGCGCCCGTTGAGACTTGTTTTGCATTGGCTGAAAGTTGATCGCATTCGATGTTGAACTGGGCCGCCTCCCGGTCGTGAGCCAGGTGCCTGTTCAAAGCCCATGGCGAAGTCTGCTCAAAACAAAAGTGACGCAATTAAGCAAGTGTAGTAATCACTAGGATTCTGTTTCCCATGCAAAAGGGATTGCTTTTGATAAAAACGCTTTATCTGCCCTTCCCAATGAAAACTAATTAGACAATTCTAACATTTATTTTATGAAAAATAGATGTATGTTTCTGGACGATGCATCATGCTGCCTTGTTGACAATATGACCGAGTGGTGCAGATTACTGTTCGATTTGAGAAGGCGTGCATCCCTCCCTGCTTTCGCCCAATGATGTTACATCATGCCTGGTGGCCCGCTGCTCAGCATAATCAAATCCGCCCAGCATAAAGCCGTCTATTTGAATAAGCAGTTTAACTTGTTTAGAGTATTTACAGTATATTCTTTATACATACAGTCTTTGAAGTATAGCCTATGTGGTATAAAAAAAATAAACAAAGTGTTGAATTGTGCAATAATTTCATTGTGTTTTTATTCTACCTTATGTTATTTTTAGTATTACATATATTGGTTACTTGCATGCAGCAGAAAGGCATTTCACTGTACTTGTGCACGTGACATTAAAAGTTGAAACTTACAATCATTGGTGTCTACTCAATCAGCCCAGTCGGTAATTCACTTGTCTTCATCCTCCTATCAGGCTGCAAAGGGGTCGGTTTCCTCAACTCAATTTAATGAAAAGGTCAAGCAGTCGAGCAGTGAATTTCAAACAAAGATTCAACCCAAAGACCAGGGACATTTTCCAATGCCTCGCAAAGAAGGGCACCTATTGGTAGAAAAAAGCAGACATTGAAAATCCCTTAGAGGATGGTGAGGTTATGAATTGCACCGAGTCACTACAAAGTTACATGCATCCTTCCTAAATCAGTTGCCGGAGAAGAAGGAAACAGCTCAGGGATTTCACCATGAGGCCAATGGTGACTTTAAAACAGTTAGAGTTTAATGGCTGTGATAGGAGAAAACTGAGTTTAGAGATTGTTTTAATACTCACATGTACAGGGTTTCAGGTGTGGTTAAAGGGTACAGTGAAAATCTTAGGCTCTGAGCTACAACATGCACGACTTAAGTGAAATAAAGTAATGAAAATGGTAATTTAAAAAAAGGTAACGTTCATAGGGGGAGTAGCCGGGGGTTGTTGAAGTCACTGTCGTGCCTTCTTCACCATGGTGTCCGTGTAGTTATACCATTTCAGCTTCTCTGAGATGCGTACGCAGAGGAATTTGAATATACTGACCTTCTCCACGGCATCCCCGTTGATAAGGATGGGGGCGTGTCCAGCCTGGTTCCTCCTGAAGTCCACAATCATCTTTGTTTTTCTAACGTTGAGGGAGAGGTTGTTTACCTGGCACCACGCCATCCGAGTTCCTACCTCCTAACTGTATGCTGTCTCGTCCTTGTCGGTAATCAGGCCTACTACTGTTGTGTTGTCAGAGAACTTGATGATGGAGTTTGAAATGTGAGGTCATGCAGTCGTGGTATGAAAGAGAATACGGGAGGGAACTGAGGATGCACCGTTGTGAGGGCCCTGTGCTGAGAATCAGTGTCGAGGAGGTAAGGAGGTTTCCTACGTTCACCACCTGGGGGCGGCCCGTCAGGAAGTCTAGAACCCAGTTGCATAGGGAGGAGTTCAGACCCAGGGCGGTGAGTTTTATAATGAGCTTATAGGGCATAATGGCGAACCTTGGGGCTAGTAAATATCCTACTGCAAATTTGTTTTGAGTACCTTCCTTGTATTTATATTTCTGCTAAATATATTTTATTTTATTCCATTGAGCTTTAAAAAAATATATATGTTTTTCCTTACTCTTATTCTTTTTATTGTCGCATCATGGTGATACTGATTGTTTGTCGGCACTGGTGGTTTGTTTGCAAAGCAGGTTAGGAGAATTAACGTGGCATGTTAGGATAATTAACATAACAGGTTAGGAGAACTAACGTGGCAGATGAGGATAATTAACGTAACAGGTTAGGAGAATGAGATTAAGGTTAGGAAAAGGCTTAGCTGAAATTCTATAATTGTCAACTGGTATCCCCGACGCGACAACTAGATGGAGCTGTACTGGTAGCCACAACCATACAAATCATCAGTCTGGACAAACCATCAGTATCATAACACCTGCAAGTATTTAATTGTACTGTGTACCATGTGTATTCTGCATATGACAAATAAACTTGACTGACTTGAAAGTAATAAGGGCGGCAGGTAGCCTAACAGATTTTTGGGTCAGTAACCGAAATGTCACTAGTTTGAATCCCAGAGCTGATAAAGTGAAAAATCTGTCCATGTACCCTTGAGAGCAAGGCATTTAACCCTAATTGCTCCATGGTTGGCGTTGATAATGGCAAACTCTGACTGTGAACCCACTCTCAGCATGGAATGGGATATGAAAAAAAAAAATCAAATTCACAAGTGTATAATACATACTTGTACATGTGTGAAATAGGACAAATACAAGCACACCCACATAATTATAAATCTCACTCAATCAGCATAGCTGAATTCAAGGTATATTGTCCACTCATGATAGTGACAGATTGTTAATACCATAAATGAATACCATTTCATTTCCAGTGTCTGTAAATAAACAAGATATTTCTTTCAGACAAATTTAATAGAAATTACAGCAAATCAACCTATAACACAAAATAATATTAGAGGCTGAAGGTTGTATTAATGTCAGAAATAGGTTAGTCCAAATTTTGGAAAACTAAAAATACACAAAGAACCATCAAATTCATTATTTGCTCAGTGACTGATACAAACTGATGTAGGACACCAGTGTCAGTCAGCTGGTAGTGAAACTGTCAACCAATAGACATGGTGTTCGGTTCAGTCTAGCATTTAAATAAGCCTTTTCATAAAATATTTTATTTCAAACATAAAAGGCATCACATTTTTTCTTTCACATAATGTGTGGCAAGAGTGTAGAAATACCCATATATGGGCAAGTTGTTTGAGGGGTCACAAAATACATTTGATTTCAAAGGTGATAAAGAACACAGACATGAGTATTATCCTGTGTAGCTTAAGTGTTTTTCTAGGTAGGATGAATGTCCATGATCATGGGGTGTCCATACAATTGTCAAGGAAGAAAACATCACAGAGGACATCCAAAAAGAGTGCAGTCCAGATTTGTTGGAAGCAACCCTCTGCATACAACCGCCTCCACTGACCAATGTTGTCGTATTCCAACAGCCCACAACATCCTAGACCTTGTTCGAATGCTTTCCAAATACATCCATCCTAGATGAAATTACAGACCCTACGTTTCACCTCTCCAATCCCATACAGATCAGTTACTACCTCAAGTGAGGAAAGGAGGGTGTATTTTCTGGCCATTCAAACAGAGCCCTCGTACAGGCACCTTTGTCACTTGTCCTTCACTGTGGATCTACACCTGCTGCTCCCACAATGCCGTTCTGTCTCAGTTGGCTTCTCATCATCTGGTTCTTGGTTTTCCAATCATCAACCTGTGAGTGGGAAAAGGGAATATGTTAATGTGGTATGCTTGTGAGTTGTCATAGTAACCCACATCACCAGCTTTTGACCAACACCGCTCACTACTATTAAGATTAATGTAATGCATCATCGAGGTTTCTTTGGCTATGTATAGATCTTTAGCATGTTTGAGAGGATCAGTCTGAGCAAGGTGCTGCGGATGAATCCCTGGTCTACAGTTCCCCTGCAACTAGTAACTAGTCGTTATGTGGTCAAGGTTAGCAAATCTGTGCAGCACATTGCTCAGACAGATCCCCTTGAACATGGTGATTGTGTGTTTGAGTGGGAACAATCTGAGCTGCTGCAGTACCTCTTGTCTGAGCAACTGGTTGTCCATGCGTAGTCTCTCCAGATTCTCCAGGTCCTCCCCCAGTCTGGCATTGCTCTGACGCAGCTCCTGGATGTAATCACAAGCCTTGGACAGGATCCCTCCTTTACTCTGTAGGGAACAGACAGGACAGGAGGACACCACACTGGTCACAGCACTGGCATCATGCCTTGATATATACAATGAACAAAATTATAAAACACAACATGTAATACGCTGTTTCATAGGCTGAAATAAAAAAAATAACCCAGAAATTTTGTATACGCACAACAACAAAAAAAGAAGCTTTTTTCTCTCAAATTTGATTACATCTCTGTTAGTGAGCATTTCTCCTTTGCCAAGATAATACAGCCACCAGACAGGTATGGCATATCAAGAAGCTGATTAAACAGCATTATCATTACACAGGTGCACCTTGTGCTGGGTACAAAAGGCAACTATAAAATGTGCCGTTTTGTCACACAACACAATGTCACAGATGTCTCAAGTTGAGGGAGCGTGCAATTGGCATGCTGACTGCAGGAATGCCCACCAGCGATGTTGCCAGAGAATTTAATGTTAATTTATCTACCATGCTTAGCTGCCTCCAACATCATTTTAGAGAATTTTGCAGTATGTCCTGCCAGCCTCACAACCGCAGATGTGTATGCCGTCATGTGGGCGAGAGGTTTGCTGATGTCAACGTTGTGAACAGAGTGACCCATGGTTGCGGTGGGGTTATGGTATGGGTAGGCATAAGCTAAAACAACAAACACAATTGCATTTTATCGATGGCAATTTGAATGCACAGAACTACCATGATGAGATCCTGAGGCCCATTCCTTTTAAGGTATCTGTAACCAACAGACGCAAATCTGTAGTTCCAGTCATGTGAAATCCATAGATTAGGGTCTAATGAATTGATTTCAATTGACTGATTTCCTCATATGAACTGTAACTCAGTAAAATCTTTAAAATTGTTGCATGTTGTGTATAGTTTTGTTCAGTATAATAATAATAATAATGCCATTTAGCAGACACTTTTATCCAAAGCGATTTACATAGCTTGCTACGGACCACCACCGAGATAATCAATCTCTGTTGCGGGAAGAACTGACTTTTACATATTGTGTATATTTAATTATTCTGAACGCAAGGTCAATTCTTGCAAATGTTCTCAAAATACTTACTTTTATGTTTATGTTCGCTAGCTGGACAGGCAAACACCGCTGGTACTAAACTGTAAACCAATCAAAACTTGTGTCGTATGCCAATCACGTTATCCTTATCTAAGGTAGTAGACACCTGGTGACATCTTGAGAGGGAGCTTTTTCCGACAAACTCCTCAAGCAAAGTCTTATTATTTATTTGTAATCTAACTATTTAGTTCTAGAAACGTGACACCATCAATGCAAGCTGTGAAATGACTCCCAACTTAGAACATAGCAAGTAATCTAGTTAAAACAAATATATATATTGCTAGCTAGCATGACCAGATAGTTTTATCACTAGATAGCATGTCAAATCAAATTCAAATCAAGTTTTATTCGTCACATGCGCCGAATACAACCTTGCTTACTTACGAGCCCTTAACCAACAATGCAGAGTTTTAAAAAAGTACAAAAAAATTGATAAATAACTCTGAAAAATAGTAACAAAATAACAATGATGAGGCTATATACAAGGGGTACAGAGTCAATGTCCAGGGGTATGGGTTAATTGAAGTAAGAGCGTTTTAGCTATCAGTTTATTACAAGTAATTTGACTACACACATCTATAGGACAAGTAGTGTAAATCTAATAGTCATCAAGGCAGGACCCACTCATTTATTTCATACTGACAAATAAGAAATCCCACATTATCCCTGTCAATAGTTGGAGTAGGATGATTGCAGAGCACCCTGCCTCAGACTGTCAGGATGTTCATTTTCTAGCTCACAAACTACATTCCTTTGCTGTGATGATTTATTTGATGAATTCTTGTCTCTCACTTTTGTCTCACATGATCTATTATACCCTCCTATGTCCTAGTCCCATAGATCAACCAAGTGCTATTCACCAAGCATTGGCCGATTCACTCCTACTGCAGTTTGAACTAGACCTGGCGTCACTATTTAGACATTGGGACCCCATATGAATACGCATTTGCCTGTTGTCTTTTCTTTGTGGGTTTTGTCTCGCACAGTCTACTGCATTTTAGAGTTGAAGAACACCAACCAACTATAGATACATGCTTGTCTGAACATGTTTATTCATTATCTCTCACTTGGGGCCTGGGCACACAAATGCTCCTAGCGAGAAGGGTGAATACTGAAGCATACGTTGATGACAGTTCTAGTCTCCATCAGAGGCCCAGGCTTTTGACATAGATGGCAAAGCTCTCATTTCTGGACTGCAACATTGTAAGATTGTGCCCTCTGCACTTGATATACATTGATTGGTAGGTTACACTATATTTAGATACCTCAAATACTGCCCGAGACACCTTTGCCATTTGTCTTAGTTCTCAATAAATGGTGAAACACTATTTGTGATGGTGTTCTTTGTTCGAATATACAGTTTGAATGTACAGTATATGCATGAAACGTACATTGTGGAAAACGTCTCACACTCAGTCATAGTTAGTAGAATAATGAATGGATTGGCAAGACTTGGCACCGTCAACTTCTAGAAGTATAGTAGGAAAGTTAATAATTTAAACCACCTAAATATACTTGTATTAATTGAACATTTATTTCCCAACTGCTTTTTCTATAATCCTACAGGTTCTTTGTCATTCCCATACCTTATTTTCCAATGCATCCAACACTGGGCAGCTGCTATTTGAGAACTCATCTGGTTTAGGAATCAATTTTTGGTAATCTTATTGCAGAGCACATTGTACAATTGTTTTTATTGAATATTGTTTTGCAAGGTATGCTATATGTGTAGGCTATGCCATATGTATTGGCTAATATGCATATGAAGCTGATTTTAAACCTCCATTCTAGCAAACATTACATATTTTTATCTACATGCTTTTATGTGGGTTTCTATGCAAAGATAAGATGGCGCTGACAGACATGGCAGCTCTGCTTCTAGCTCCGAAGCAACGTTGCAGTATTTTTTTTGTGTGTGTGTTATTTCTTACATTGTTAGCACAGAAGGTTTTTTGAGTTATTACATACAGCCGGAAATAACTTTTGGACATCAGTCAAACTCCCCAGAATTACGACCAGGAATACTACTCCCGAATTGTATCCTTTGTTTGTACCCGACAGGGCAATTGAACTTATCCCCGAGGCTGCTCCAAGACGCCGCCGGCGGAGAAGATGTATTCGGAGTGGACTTCCAGTTCAACTCAGGAGGCAGGTACACCATCCACCACTACTAAGTATTTTATTCGCTAATGTTCAGTCTCTGGACAATAAAGTAGACAAGCTCATATAGCAAGGGACGGTAACAGGGACTGGTAACATACTCTGTTTCACGGAATCATGGCTCTCTCTGGATATACTTTCCCCATCCATACAGCCAGTTGGGTCCTCAGTACATCGCAAATATAGGAAAAAAGAACTCCCCGGGGAGAAGCAAGGCAGTGGTGTATATTTCATGATTAACTACTCATGGTGTGACTGTGATAACATACAGAAACTCAAGTCCTTTTGTTCACCCGACCTAGGATACCTCACAATCAAATGCCGACCGTATTACTTCCCAAGAGAATTCTCTTCGGTTATAGTCACAGCCGCGTGTATTACCCCTCATGCCGATACCACGATGGCCCTCAAGGAACTACACATGACATTGTGCAAACTGGAACCCATATATCCCGAGGCTGCATTTATTGTATCTGGGGATTTTAACAAAGAAAATCTGAGGAAAACACTACCGAAGTTCTATCAACACATTGACTGTAGTACTCGTGCTGGAAAACCGCTCAACCACTGCTACTCCCCCTTCAGGCACACCTACAAGGCCCTCCCCCGCCCTCTCTTCGGCAAATCAGATCACAAATCCATTTTACTCCTCCCTTCCTACAGGCAGAAACTCCAACAGGGAGCGTCCGTGCTAAGGTCTATTCAACGCTGGACCGACCAATCGGAAGCCATGCTTCAAGAGTGTTTTGATCACGCCGACTGCAATATGTTCCGGGTAGCCTCTGAGGATAACATTGATGTACAGTGGGGAGAACAAGTATTTGACACACTGCTGATTTTGCAGGTTTTCCTACTTACAAAGCATGTAGAGGTCTGTAACTTTTATCCTAGGTACACTTCAACTGTGAGAGACGGAATCTAAAAAAAAAATCCAGAAAATCACGTTGTATGATCTTTAAGTAATTAATTAGCATTTTATTACATGACATAAGTATTTGATACATCAGAAAAGCAGAACTTAATATTTGGTACAGAAACCTTTGTTTGCAATTACAGAGATCATACGTTTCGTTTCCTGTACTTCTTGACCAGGTTTGCACACACTGCAGCAGGGATTTTGGTCCACTCCCCCATACAGACCTTCTCCAGATCCTTGTCGCTGGGCAATACGGTCTTTCAGCTCCCTCCAAAGATTTTCTATTGGGTTCAGGTCTGGAGACTGGCTAGGCCACTCCAGGAACTTGAGATGCTTCTTACGGAGCCACTCCTTAGTTGCCCTGGCTGTGTGTTTGCTATGCTATCATGCTAGAAAGACCCAGCCACGACCCATCTTCAATGCTCTTACTGAGGGAAGGAGGTTGTTGGTCAAGATCTCACGATACATGGCCCCCATCCATCCTCCCCTCAATACGGTGCAGTCGTCCTGTCCCCTTTGCAGAAAAGCATCCCCAAAGAATGATGTTTCCACCTCCATGCTTCACTGTTGGGATGGTGTCTTGGGGTTGTACTCATCCTTCTTCTTCCTCCAAACACGGCGAGTGGAGTTTAGACCAAAAAGCTCTATTTTTGTCTCATCAGACCACATGACCTTCTCCCATTCCTCCTCTGGATCATCCAGATGGTCATTGGCAAACTTCAGACGGGCCTGGACATGCTCTGGCTTGAGCAGGGGGACCTTGCGTGCGCTGCAGGATTTTAATCCATGATGGCGTAGTGTGTTACTAATGGTTTACTTTGACTGTGGGACTGTGGTCCCAGCTCTCTTCAGGTCATTGACCAGGTCCTGCCGTGTAGTTCTGGGCTGATCCCTCACCTTCCTCATGATCATTGATGCCCCACGAGGTGAGATCTTACATGGCGCCCCAGACCGAGGGTGATTGACCGTCATCTTGAACTTCTTCCATTTTCTAATAATTGCATCAACAATTGTTGCCTTCTCACCAAGCTGCTTGCCTATTGTCCTGTAGCCCACCCCAGCCTTGTGCAGGTCTACAATTTAACCCTGATGTCCTTACACAGCTGTCTGGTCTTGGCCATTGTGGAGACGTTGGAGTCTGTTTGATTGAGTGTGTGGACCGGTGTCTTTTATACAGGTAACGAGTTCAAACAGGTGCAGTTAATACAGGTAATGAGTGGAGAACAGGAGGGCTTCCTAAAGAAAAACTAACAGGTTTGTGAGAGCCGGAATTCTTACTGGTTGGTGGTTGATCAAATACTTATGTCATGCAATAAAATGCTAATTAATTACTTAAAAATCATACAATGTGATTTTCTGGATTTTTGTTTTAGATTCCGTCTCTCACAGTTGAAGTGTACCTATGATAAAAAAATTACAGACCTCTACATGCTTTGTAGGTAGGAAAACCTGCAAAACGGCAGTGTATCAAATACTTGTTCTCCCCACTGTATACACGGACATGGTGACTGAGTTCATCAAGAAGTGCATAGGAGATGATGTTCCCACTGTGACTCCTAAAAACCTACCTAAACCAGAAACCGTGGATAGATGTCAGTAATTGCGGAAAACTGAAAGCGCAAACCACCGCATTTAACCATGGCAAGGTGACTGGGAATAAGGTCGAACAGGCAATCGAACTGGCAAAACATCAGTATAGAGACAAAGTGGAGTCGCAATTCAACGGCTTAGACACGAGACGTACAGTGGTTCTTCCTTTAAAAGTTGTGTTGTACTGCAGCACACCTTGCGGGCTACCGCAGAATCCTATGGCACATAAGTGTCAGCCATTGTTGCAATTGATGCTAGTTAGTGCTAGTTTGACCACCAGAGGGCATCTGAGAAGCATTTGACTTTTTTAAAATATTGGCTGTTCTAGAGAATTTAAAACCTTTTTTGTAAGAACATAGTACATGGGATTGATTTTAAGAAATGTATCTTAATTAATTTGATTAATATTATGGTGTTTCTATTCGAAGAAAAACAAAACCCTGTACAATGTGACTGATCAGGAGTAGGCTACTAAGAACAAAATAATCCTAACATTTCCACAACCTAATTGTAGGCTAACCAATACCCAAATTGAGATTCAGTGAAAATAAAAAATCTCATTGATTTATCAAGACCAGTCCCCATGCTTGTCTCAGAGCAGCACGAAACGGTGCAGAAATAGTTGACCACACACGGGTAGGCTATTGCTTCAAATCCTATTGCTTCTATCTTCAATATGCTTTAAATGCCACAATGTCACACATAATTGAACACATACCAATACTTATTTTCCACCATAATTTGCAAATAAATTCCTTAAAAATCGTACAATGTGATTTTCTGGATTTTTTTTCTCATTTTGTCTGTCATAGTTGAAGTTTACCTATGATGAAAATTACAGGCCTCTCTCATCTTTTTAAGTGGAAGAACTTACACAATTGGTGGCTGACTAAATACTTTTTTGCCCCACTGTACATATGAGATGAGTAACGCAAGATATGTAATAATTCTTAAAGTAGCAATATTAAAGTGACTAGTGTTCCATTTATTAAAGTGGCCAATGATATCAAGTCTGTAGGTGGGCAGCCGCCTCTCTGTGCTAGTGGTGGCTGTTTAACAATCTGATAGCCTTGAGATAGAAGCTGTTTTTCAATCTATGGGTCCCAGCTGTGATTCACCTGTACTGACCTCGCCTTCTGGGTGGAAGAGGGGTGAACTCGGGTGGTTAATGTCCTTGATGATCTTTCTGGCCTTCCTGTGACATCGGGTGTTGTAGGTGTCCTGGAGGGCAGGTAGCTTGCCCCCGGAGATGCGCTGTGCAGACCGCAACACCCTCTGGAGAGCCCTGCGGTTGTGGGAGGCGCAGTTGCCGTACCAGGCAGTGATACAGCCCGACAAGGTGCTCTCAATTGTGCATCTATAAACGTTTGCGATGGCTTTAGGTGACAAGCCACATTTCTTCAGCCTCCTGAGGTTGAAGAGGCACTGTTGCGCCTTCTTCACCACACTGTCTGTGTGCGTGGACCATTTCAGTTTGTCAGTGATATGTACACCAAGGAACTTAAAACGTTCCACCTTCTCCACAGCTGTCCCATCTATGTGGATAGGGGGGTGCTCCCTTTGCTGTTTCCTGTAGTCAACGATCATCTCTTTTGTTTTGCTGACATTGAGTGAGAGGTTACTTTCCTGATACCACACTCCGAGGGCTCTCACCTTCTCCCTGTAGGCTGTCTCGTCGTTGTTGGTAATCAAGCCTGCCACTGTAGTGTCGTCTGCAAACTTGATGATTGAGTTGGAGGCGTGCATGGCCACGCAGTCGTGGGTTAATAGGGAGTACAGAAGGGGGCTGAGAACGTGGGGCCCCAGTGTTGAGGATCAGCGGAGTGGAGATGTTGTTTCCTATCTTCACCACCTGGGGGCGGCCCGTCAGGAAGTCCAGGACCCAGTTGCACAAGGCGGGGTCGAGACCCAGCTTGGAGGGTACTATGGTGTTGAATGCTGAGCTGTAGTCAATGAACAGCATTCTTACATAGGTATTCATCTTGTCCAGATGGGATAGGGCAGTATGCAGTGTGATGGTGATTGCATCGTCTGTGGATCTATTGGGGCGGTAAGAAAATTGGAATGGGTCTAGGGTGACAGGTAGGGTGGAGGTGATATGATCCTTGACTAGTCTCTCAAAGCACTTCATGATGACAGAAGTGAGTGCTACGGGGCGATTGTCATTTAGTTCAGTTAACTTAGCTTTCTTGGGAACATGAACAAGGGTGGCCATCTTGAAGCATGTGGGGACAGCAGACTGGGATAGGGACTGACTGAATATATGCCGTCTGGGCCGGCATCCCATGACTATCGCCCCGTTGCAAGGGTTAAGATATTTAAATGTTTTACTCACGTTGGCCACGGAGAAGGAGAGCTCACAGTCTTTGGTAGCGGGCTGCGTAGGTGGCACTGTACTGTCCTCAAATAAGTTTTTTAATTTGTCTGGTAGCAAGACGTCGATGTCCGCAACAGGGCTGGTTTTCTGTTTGTAATCCGTGATTCTCTGTAGACCCTGCCACATACGTCTCGTGTTTGAGCCGTTGAATTGCGACTCCACTTTGTCTCTATACTGACGCTTTGCTTGTTTGATTGCCTTACGGACGGAATAACTAAACTGTTTGTATTCGGCCATGTTTCCAGTCACCTTGCCATGTTTAAATGCGGGTGTACGTGCTTTCAGTTTTGCGCGAATGCTGCCATCAATCCACAGCTTCTGGTTAGGGAAGGTTTTAATAGTCACAGTAGGTACAAAATCTCCTACACTTCCCTATAAACTTGCTCACCGAGTAAACTCGCTCAATGTTGTTCTTAGAGGCTACCCGGAACATATCCCAGTCCACGTGAGCGAAGCAATCTTGAAGCGTGGAATCCGATTGGTCAGACCAGCGTTGGATAAACCTAAGCATGGGCGCTTCCTGTTTTAGTTTCTGCCTATAGGAGGGGAGCAACAAGATTTAGTCATGGTCGGATTTGCCAAAAGGAGGGCGGGGGAGGGCCTTGAATGCATCGCGGAAATTAGAGTAGCAATAGTCGAGCGTGCTACTCACTCGTGTACTGCAATTGATATGCTGATAGAATTTAGGTAGCCTTGTTATCAAATTAACTTTGTTAAAATCACCAGCTACAATAAATGCAGCCTCAGGATATATGGTTCCAGTTTGCATAAAGTCCAGTGAAGTTCCTTGATGGCCGTTTTGGTATCCGCTTGCGGGGGGATATACACGGCTGTGACGATAACCAAGGAGAGATCTCTTGGGAGATAATACGGTCGGCATTTGATTGTGAGGAATTCTAGGTCAGCTGAACAAAAGGACTTGAGTTATTGTATGTTGTTACAATTACACCATGAGTCGTTAATCATGAAATATACACCCCACCCTTCTTCATCCAGGAAAGATGTTTATTCCTGTCGGCGCGATGCACTGAAAATCCCGCTGGCTGTACGGACTCCGACAGCATGTCCCCAGCTAGCCATGTTTCCGTGAAACAGAGTATGTTACAATCCCGGATATCTCTTTGGAAAGCAACTCTTGCCCTGATTTTGTCGACTTTGTTAACTAGGGACTGGACTTTACCGAGTAATATACTCGGAAGCAGTGGGTGGTGTGTGCACATCCGAAGCCTCACTAGAAGACCACTCCGGTGCCGTTGTTTTGGGTTGGTTTCTGGAATCAGTTCAAATGCCCTGGGAGGTGCAGACAAACAATCCGCTTTGGGAAAGTCGTATTCCTGGTCGTAGTGCTGGTTGTGCTGGTAAATTGACATCTCTCTGATATCCAATAGTTCTTCCCGGCTGTATGTAATGACTCTTAAGGTTTTCTGGACTAACACTGTAAGAAATAATACATATTAAAACAAATACTGCACAGTTTCCCATAGGACTAGAAGCGAAGCTGTCATCTCTATCGGCACCATCGTGCAAAGTTGCCTTGCTGTCTTGACCTTTGTATGCTCGGCTATAAAAATCCAACTGACATTTACTCCGAAGGTGCTGACTGGTTGCACCCTCTATAACCACTGTTTATATTATTTTACCCTGCTGGTCATCTATGAATGTTTGAAAAGCTTGAAAAATGATCTAGCCTTTATGGCCAAGTACTCTTATAATCTCCAACCAGTTCGGATTTAAGTATAACTTTCGTATGACTGACGCCTTTAGTAAGAGGTCTAATGCTTTAATATGTAATCATTTCTACCCTCCGATTTCATATTCCTTATATAATTAGGCCCATGTGTATATTCATCAGATGAACTGCAACATGTCGGTTAAAGCGATTTCATTCATGAATGCATAACCCTGCATTATAATTATATAAAAACAGATGGAGGCATTTTGTTTTTCACAAGCGTAGCAGGCTGTGAATTCTGCAAAAAAGCCAACCAAACTAAGAAAGACATGTCATTGGTTGCCATGGTGAATAATCCAATAATAATTGGTAAGATACATAAAAGGAAACATCAAAGAGTTTACCAGAATCTCTAAATGAAAATACTGGAAGATCAATAAAATGTCCTTGTACAGTGTAGATCTAATTAAATGTAAAGGAGTCAAAATTAATATCTAAGGGGCTTTTATACAATTATAATGCAGTGTTAATAATACATTTATATATTTGTAGGGGTTGATACATTTTTTGTTGGGAAAAATCTGGTTTTAGAGTACCTAAAACAATAAATTTGGTGGACTCGGTAAGATGGACTGATGGTTGAAGATGATGAGCGATCGACAAAGGCAATCAACATTGCTCTAATCACAGTCAGAAGACAGTTGAATAAACTTGAGTGGACTTATGGAAAGGCTTTGTAAAACATCTTATATATATATATATATATATATATATATATATATAATATTATTATTTATTTTTTTCAGAACATTAACCATGCGTGTTCTCGATATCTACTGTTCTGTAGTTTAGTCTGACAAACAAAGAACTTTGCGTGCTGCAGGCCCAGGCATGGATCAAAGCTGTAGAGACATTCAATGACATCATCAAGAGATATGGAGGACCCTATGTCAAAGAGGTGTCTTGGGGACCACATTGTGTCTATTGTCCTGCTAATAGCCCTTGTGAAAAACAAGTGTTTGAAAAAAAAATCCCCTTCCACTTGCCTCGTCTATTAATTTGAAAGAGTATTTTTATAATTATTTTATTAACAAAAGCATAAAGATGTTGAAGAAATAATGTACACTATTTGCTTTATCCGACATTTTGCAGTTGCATGAGGTTTGGACTTTAGAGAACTTAACCTCACGTTCGGATGAAAAGCGTGCCCAGAGTAAACTGCCTGCTACTCAGGCCCAGAAGCTAAGATAAGCATATTATTAGTAAATTTGGATAGAAAACACTGAAGTTTCTAAAACTGTTTGAATGGTGTCTGTGAGTATAACAGAACTCATATGGCAGGCGAAAACCTGAGAAAAATCCAACCAGGAAATGGGAAATCTGAGGTTTGTAGTTTTTCAAGTGATTGCCTATCCAATATACAGTGTAAATTTGGTCAGATTGCACTTCCCAAGGCTTCCACTAGATGTCAGCAGTCTTTAGAACGCTGTTTCAGGCTTCTATTGTGAAAGGGGAGCAAATAAGAGCTGTTTCAACCAGGGGTCTGGCTGAAAGCCTTGAATTGTTGATCGCGTGTGGCCGTGAGCACGAGCTCTGTTCCCTTTCATTTCTAAAGATAAAGGAATTGTCCGGTTGAAACAATATTGAAGATTTATCATCCTAAAGATTAATTATATACATCGTTTGACATGTTTCTACGAACTGTAATGGAACTTTTTTGACTTTGTCTGGACTTAGTGCCCGCACCTTGTGCATATGTATTGGTGAAATAAACCCTCAAACAAAAAGGAGGTATTTGGACATAAAAATTGACTTTATCAAACAAAACAAACATTTATTGTGGAACTGGGATTCCTGGGAGTGCATTCCGATGAAGATCATCAAAGGTAAGTGAATATTTATAACGCTATTTCTGACTTTTGTTGACTCCACAACATGGCAGGTTGGCTGGAGGTTAGAGAAGTTTATCTATAATCCTATGCATAACACTTGTATCTTTCATTGAAGTTTATGAGTATTTCTGTAAATTGATGTGGCTCTCTGCAAAATCACCAAATGTTTTGTAGGCAAAACATTACTGAACATAACACACCAATGTAAACTGAGATTTTTGGACATAAATATGAACTTTATCGAACATAACATACATGTATTGTGTAACATGAAGTTCTATGAGTGCCATCTGATGAAGATCATCAAAGGTTAGTGATTAATTTTCTCTCTATTTCTGCTTTTTGTGACTCCTCTCTTTGGCTGGAAAATGGCTGTATGTTTTTTGTGACTAGGTGCAAATCGTTGGATTAACAAGAAGTTTATATTTAAAATGGTGTATAATACTGTATAATACTTGTTTGAGGATTTTTAATTATGAGATCTCTGTTCTTTGAATTTGGCGCCCTGCACTTTCACTGGCTGTTGTCAAATCTATCCCGGTAACGGGATTTGATCCCTATGAAGTCCCTACATCGCAAGTTGGGAAATATATATATATATTTTGTAAACTTTACATTTAGCCGAGCTATCCTTTTGTAAAGGTTGAAGAGTCTATTGTCCTGCTAATAGCCCATCATCACTTCGATCATGCTATAACATACTGTAGCACCATTACCAGGATCTCTATTCATTTAAGTGAGCAGATTAGGGCTTTCAGGAAGAACGGAAAATTGCATGTCAATTCATAAACCATGTGCCATGGAATCGGTACATCTAAAATCTCTTACCAACTATTTAGCTAAGTGATGAATCGCATTGATTTATCAAGACCAGTCCCCATGCTGGTCTCAGAGCAGCGCAAAATGGCAGTTGACCACATGCGGGTAGGCTATTGCTTCAAATCCTATTAGAACAATTGGATGACTTTGGGTGTTCCAGTAAGCAACAATTTGCTTACCTTCATTAGCCTACTTTATTCTAATATTTATGTAATTAAGTGATATTTATTCCCATAGTAATTCATCATGGATCCCATAACAAAATAAACATTAGCATTTTGAAAGAGTATTTTTATAATTATTTTATTAACAAAAGCATGTTGATGAAGAAATACTGTACAGTATATGCTTTATCTGACATTTTGCAGTTGCATGAGGTCACCCACACGCACTTTAAACATTTGGATAATAAAGCATTTAAAGCATATTGAAGATAGAAGCCGCCTGTATATGTTTATTAGGCTACTGTGCAGTTTGACAAGTAAACATATCCTACAGTACATAGTAAACATGGTAAAGTGCCTAATTCCTTACATAAGGGAGAGCAGGCCATGTCCAGACTTTCTCGGTGACCTCAAGTACTTATTAACTCTTGTCTTTAATGCCTTTTCGGGTTGCATCAGTCATGGACAGAAACTTCTGAGACACAGTATTAATGATGAACACCTGGAGGTTCACTGGTAAGCCACATTTGCTTCAGGATCCATCTCAGTTGGTATTCTGTGGAACCATGCGTTTTATCGGTGCAGCCTGTTGTCTAGCCCTTTGTCCACTGATCTCCACGGATGGTTGTCAGCATGGTTGTATGCTCTGCAAAAACACATTCACGTTTTTAGTACACAATTAGCGATTTTATTACACAGTAAGCCTACACATTGATAGGCTATATACACTATTTTTTGGGAAAATACACTGAAACCAAATACCTTTAGTTTTGGTGATCCTCTCAGCTCCGGCTCATTTTCAAGTCCTCTGGTGGTTACAGTCCTAACCCTGGAACGGGTAGCACCATAGAAAGAAGCTGGCTTGATGAAAACTGTAAGCCGGAAAAGGGTCTGCTCGGACCAAAACACACTGCCGCTCAGGTTTGCATTGCAAATGAGGGGATAAACTGGGTCAAGACGCCAGCAGAGTAAATAGACCTTTATGTAGTAAAATCAAAAATAAATAAAATGTCCTAACTTTGCCAAGCCTACAAGCAAAGATGAACTGGTGAAGGCAATCAAGACGTTTTGGCTTGAGAAATTGACGATACAATTCTCCCCTTGCCCTCTTCCTTGGCAAGAGACTATTGTCCTGCTAATAGTCCATAATGGGTGGATGGATGGCTTCTTTTGTATTCAAATGTATTGAATGAATGTATGAATTAGTCATTTACCATTCTCATTCTGGAACGTTGTTTCCAGAGTTCTCTCATTTTCAAGTTTTAATTACGATATTTTGGAGATGATTTTGTTTTCAAATAACTGAAAGTAAGCGGTTATAATCTGAATAAAGGGAAAAAAGACATTCTTGAACATGGCGTGAGACAATTTGCCCTTTAAATTTTGTCTGGCTTGCCATTCCAAATAAAATGTCATGTATTGTTTGCTCATGTAATATAAACAGGTCGCTCTCCGCCCGATTCTCCGCCAATGCCGCACGATTCTCCGCCAATGCTGCATGACTCTCCGCCAATGACGTGACTCTCCGCCAATGATTAAAAGTTAGAGGATTGAAGGACTCTATAATTAATATCTAAGGGGCATTTTACATTAGGGAAAATCTGGTCTGTGAGAATATCTAATGAGCTTTTATATAATTATTAACAAAGTGATTATTATTAACCCTGCATTATTAGGATACATTATGAAAGTAAAATGGTAATATCTTTCCTTTTAGAGACTATAATACACTATAATAATATACACAAAGCACTAACCCTGACTCTTGGTTTTTAAGTGCTCATATGTCCAAGTCTATATATATTACTGGTGTTTTTTTTAACAAACATTGCTTATTTTAGTTAAATGCTATTCACAGACCGTAATAATTTGAGACCCAAACTAGCGATCAATTGTAGAGTTGTGACTTTTAAACTCAACAAAAAAAGAAATGTCCTCTTACTGTCAACTGCGTTTATTTTCAGCAAACTTAACATATGTGTAAATATTTGAATGAACATAACAAGATCCAACAACTGAGACAAACTGAACAAGTTCCACAGACATGTGACTAACAGAAATGGAATGATGTGTCCCTGAACAAAGGGGGGGGGGGTCAAAATCAAAAGTAACAGTCAATATCTGGTGTGGCCACCAGCTGCATTAAGTACTGCAGTGTATCTCCTCCTCATGGACTGCACCAGATTTGCCAGTTCTTGCTGTAAGATATTACCCCACTCTTCCACCAAGGCACCTGCAAGTTCCCGGACATTTCTGCGTGGAATGGCCCTAGCCCTCACCCTCCGATCTAACAGGTCCCAGACGTGCTCAATGGGACTGAGATCTGGACTCGTCGCTGGCCATGGCAGAACACTGACATTCCTGTCTTGCAGGAAATCACACACAGAACGAGAAGTATAGCTGGTGGCATTGTCAGGATGAGCTTGCAGGAAGGGACCTTCCACCTAGACCCCGCTCCAGAGTACAGGCCTTGATGTAACACATCACCCCTGGTGAGAGAAAACCGTGACTCGTCAGTGAAGAGCACTTTTTGACACGGTGGGTTTGTGCCCATAGGCGACGTTGTTGCCGGTGATGTCTGGTGAGGACCTGCCTTACAACAGGCCTACAAGCCCTCAGTCCAGCCTCTCTCAGCCTATTGAGGACAGTCTGAGCACTGATGGAGGGATTGTGCTTTCCTGGTGTAACTCAGGCAGTTGTCGTTGCCATCCAGAACCTGTCCCGCAGGTGTGATGTTCGGATGTACCGATCCTGTGCAGGTGTTGTTACACGTGGTCTGCTGTTCAGCTGTTCATCCGGTCTCCCTGTAGCTCTGTCTTAGGCGTCTCACAGTATGGACATTGCAATTTATTGCCCTGGCCACATCTGCAGTTCTAATGCCTCCTTGCAGCATGCCTAAGGCATGTTCAAGCAGATGAGCAGGGACCCTGGACATCTGTCTTTTGGTGTTTTTCAGAGTCAGTAGAAAGGCCTCTGTAGTGTCCTACATTTTCATAACTGTGACCTTAATTGCCTACCATCTGTAAGCGGTTAGCGTCTTAACGACCGTTCCACAGGTGCATGTTCATTAATTGTTGATGGTTCAATGAACAAGCATGGGAAATGGTGTTTAAACCCTTTACAATGAAGATCTGTGAATTTATATGGATTTTATGAATTATCTTTGAAAGACAGGGTCCTGAAAAAAGGACGTTTCTTTTTTTGTTGAGTTTATAATCACTTATATTTTCTATTTTTCACTTCTAGACTATCAGAAAGAAAGTTGGTACTTGTTTATTTTGATCCAAAGCCATGAATGAGTGAGTCGCTCAGTAGGTGCCGAGGCTATATGTCCACGCCATCAACTTGATTATTTAGCAAACATCACTTGCTTCTTATATTTCAGTCAACATACATCTCAAGCATATAATAACTTTTTTAAAGCTTCCAAAAGCATAATCAGTGCTCTAACTCCCCCTTTCGGTGGTCTGGAGCAATGAAGCAGTGACGCAGGGTAACGTACTAAACCACAAATTACCTCTAAGTCCCACAGCACAATCTCAAAACTTTAAATTGAGGAACCACTGCATGTGGCAGGGTCTACAGATAATTACTGATTACGAAAGGAAAACCAGCCATGTCGGACACTGACGTCTTGCTCCCGGACAAGCTGAACAACTTCTTTGCCCACTGAGGATAACACAGTGCCATCGACGTGGCCCGACTCCCCAAGGATTGTTCTCCATGGCCAACAAGAGTAAGATATTTAAGCGTGTTAACCCTCACAAGGCTGCCGGCCCAGACGATATCCCTAGCCGCGTCCTCAGAGCATGAGCAGACCAGCTGGCTGGAGTGTTTCCGGACATATTCAATCTCTCCAGATCCCAGTCTGCTGTCCCCACTTGCTTCAAGATGTCCACCATTGTTCCTGTACCCAAGAAAACAAAGGTAATTTAACTAAATGACTATCGCCCCATAGCACTTACTTCTTTCATCATCAAGTGCTTTGAGAGGTTAGTTAAGGATTATATTACCTCCACCTTCCCTGACACCATAGACCCACTTTGATTTGCATTCCACCCCAATAGATCCACACCCCATGCAATCGCCATCGCACTGCACACTGCCCTATCCCATCTGGACAAAAGAAATACCTATGTAAGAATGCTATTCATTGCCTATAGCTCAGCATTCAACACCATCTGGGTTCTGAACCCCGCCCTGTGCAACTGGATCCTGGACTTCCTGACGGGCCACCCCAGGTAGGAAACAACACCTCCACTTCACTGATCCTTAACACAGGGGCCCCACGCTCAGCCCCCTCTTGTACTCCCTGTTCACACATGACTGCGTGGCCAAACACGCCTCCAACTCAATCAAGTTTGCAAACGACACAACAGTAGTAGGTCTGATTACCAACAATGACTAGACAGCCTACAGGGAGGTGGGGGCCCTGGCAGAGTGGTGCCAGGAAAATAACCTCTCCCTCAACAGAACGAAGGAGCTGATCATGGACTTCAGGAAACAGCAGAGGGAGCACGCCTCTATCCACATCGATTGGACCACAGTGGAGAAGGTGGAAGGCTTCAAGTTCCTTGACGGACACATCACTGACAATCTGAAATGGTCCACCCACACAGACAGTGTGGTGAAGAAGGTGCAACAGCGCTTCTTCAACCTCAGGAGGCTAAAGAAATTCAGCTTGGCCCCTAAAACGCTCACAAACCTTTACATATGCACAATTGAGAGCATCCTGTTCCGCCGCCTGGTAGCACATTGCTCGTCCTAATATTTATATATTTCTTAATTCCATTATTTTACTTTTAGATGTGTGTATTGTCAGACACTACTGCACTGCTGGATCTAGGAACATAAGTATTTCTGTACACCCACGATAACATCTACTAAATATGTGTATGTGACCAATAAAATTTGAGTATACAGTTCAAAACAAGTTATTTCCATGACAGTCTGACCAGGTGAAAGCTATGATCGCTTATTGATGTCACTTGTTAAATCCACTTCAATCAGTGTAGATGAAGGGGAGGAGACAGGTTAAAGCATTTTTAGCCCTTGATATACAGTGCCTTGCGAAAGTATTCGGCCCCCTTGAACTTTGCGACCTTTTGCCACATTTCAGGCTTCAAACATAAAGATATAAAACTGTATTTTTTTGTGAAGAATCAACAACAAGTGGGACACAATCATGAAGTGGAACGACATTTATTGGATATTTCAAACTTTTTTAACAAATCAAAAACTGAAAAATTGGGCGTGCAAAATTATTCAGCCCCCTTAAGTTAATACTTTGTAGCGCCACCTTTTGCTGCGATTACAGCTTAAAGTCGCTTGGGGTATGTCTCTATCAGTTTTGCACATCGAGAGACCGAAATGTTTTCCCATTCCTCCTTGCAAAACAGCTTGAGCTCAGTGAGGTTGGATGGAGAGCATTTGTGAACAGCAGTTTTCAGTTCTTTCCACAGATTCTCGATTGGATTCAGGTCTGGACTTTGACTTGGCCATTCTAACACCTGGATATGTTTATTTTTGAACCATTCCATTGTAGATTTTGCTTTATGTTTTGGATCATTGTCTTGTTGGAAGACAAATCTCCGTCCCAGTCTCAGGTCTTTTGCACTCCATCAGGTTTTCTTCCAGAATGGTCCTGTATTTGGCTCCATCCATCTTCCCATCAATTTTAACCATCTTCCCTGTCCCTGCTGAAGAAAAGCAGGCCCAAACCATGATGCTGCCACCACCATGTTTGACAGTGGGGATGGTGTGTTCAGCTGTGTTGCTTTTACGCAAAACATAACATTTTGCATTGTTGCCAAAAAGTTCAATTTTGGTTTAATCTGACCAGAGCACCTTCTTCCACATGTTTGGTGTGTCTCCCAGGTGGCTTGTGGCAAACTTTAAACAACACTTTTTATGGATATCTTTAAGAAATGGCTTTCTTCTTGCCACTCTTCCATGAAGGCCAGATTTGTGCAATATATGACTGATGTTGTCCTATGGACAGTCTCCCACCTCAGCTGTAGATCTCTGCAGTTAATCCAGAGTGATCATGGGCCTCTTGGCTGCATCTCTGATCAGTCTTGTCCTTGTATATGCTGAAAGTTTAGAGGGACGGCCAGGTCTTGGTAGATTTGCAGTGGTCTGATACTCCTTCCATTTCAATATTATCGTTTGCACAGTGCTCCTTGGGATGTTTAAAGCTTGGGAAATCTTTTTGTATCCAAATCCGGCTTTAAACTTCTTCACAACAGTATCTCGGACCTGCCTGGTGTGTTCCTTGTTCTTCATGATGCTCTCTGCGCTTTTGACGGACCTCTGAGACTATCACAGTGCAGGTGCATTTATACGGAGACTTGATTACACACAGGTGGATTGTATTTATCATCATTAGTCATTTAGGTCAACATTGGATCATTCAGAGATCCTCACTGAACTTCTGGAGAGAGTTTGCTGCACTGAAAGTAAAGGGGCTGAATAATTTTGCACGCCAAATTTTTCAGGTTTTGATTTGTTAAAAAAGTTTGAAATATCCAATAAATGTCGTTCCACTTCATGATTGTGTCCCACTTGTTGTTGATTCTTCACAAAAAAATACAGTTTTATATCTTTATGTTTGAAGCCTGAAATGTGGCAAAAGTTCGCAAAGTTCAAGGGGGCCGAATACTTTCGCAAGGCACTGTAGTTGAGACATGGATTGTGTATGTGTGTCATTCAAAGGGTGAAAGGCCAAGACAACAAATGTAAATGCCTTTGAAAGGGGGTATGGTAGTAGGCGCCAGGCACACCGGTTTGTGTCAAGAACTGCAACGCTGCTGTGTTTTTTACGCTCAACAGTTTCCTGTGTTTATAAATTTTTTATTTAACCTTTATTTAACTAGGCAAGTCAGTTAAGAACAGGGTTTGGCCGGCAGGGATGTCCTTGTCCCATCGCGCACTAGTGACTCCTGTGGCAGGCCGGGAGCAGTGCACGCTGACACGGTCGCCAGGTGTACGGTGTTTCCTCCGACACATTGGTGCGGCTGGCTTCCGGGTTAAGTGGGCATTGTGTGAAGAAGCAGTGCGGCTTGGTTGGGTTGTATTTCGGAGGACGCACGGCTCTCGACCTTCGCCTCTCCGAGTCCGGACGGGAGTTGCAGCGATGAGACAATTGGATACCACGAAATTGGGGAGAAAAAAGGGTAATAAATAATAATATTATATGTTATTCTATTTTTTTGAAAACACAGTTTATTTGTCTTGTTTCATACGACCTGCCAAATCAAATTAATAATGGATTTCTTTGTGATGGTGTATATCAATGGATTTATTAAAATAGACTCCCGCCCACATATGCACACCCCTACTTCCTCTCCTCACCCGCATGCATGTGGGAGGTACAAAAGGCTTATGCCGGCAAGAATGTGGTAAAAATGGGCCTGTTTGAAAGTGGGGTTCATAGAAACATTTCCCACATTTTAATAAGTTCTACAGGCAACATACTGTAATTACTGTGTGAGCGCATTCATCTTAGGTAGCTAGGTGAGAAAACTGCTTTTTAGAAGAAAACAGATGTAGTTATCTGAAGTTTTTTAAGGGAGAAGGGGGGTGCTGTGGGAATAATCAAGGAAGAAGAACTAGAAAGAGAATCTCAGAAATGCGTCCATGTGAAAACGTATACCAGTTGAATAAAATATGAAGACTTGACTGAGTACCTGGGAACTCACCTGCCCATTCTTCGTCGCATCCAGGGTGCAGTCTGGGATGGTTTTGGACAGCTGGACGATCCAGTTGTTTATCTTATCTCTGCGTCGGCGCTCAACTGGGGACCGATTAAAAAGGTTAGAAAATGTCTTGAACAAATATAAAACAAGACTTCAGAGATCAACATCCTTGAACATTTTCAAGGTCACAGTACTGCTGTATATTCAAGTACCTTCATTGTGTTGGGCTCGTCTCTTGTCATCTCTAGATGTACGAGGAGGCTCTGACTTGCTGTAGAATAGAAAAAGAGGATTCAAAACAGTAGCCCAATGTACAACATGTAGACCTATCACCACATTCACCAGGTATGAAATACTATTGGCAATGTCATGTTATTTTAACTATGGTCGTGTTCATTAGGTCACGCGACAGAAAACATTTTTTAACATTTTGCAATGGGAAACCAAATGAGCTTTTCTTATTGGACAACCCCAGTTCCCTTGATGAAGGCCCGGAGGCCTAGTCAGTGATGGGTTATGTAATATCATAACCTGGACAAAGAGGATGTGATGTTATGTGTTAGATATCTTTGTTGAGGGTGCTATGGACCTCTGGTTTGTTCCGCCCAACACGTCCTGTGGGGACATCATCACATATAGCTGACCTGGAAGACACAGGGCACTATTAAGCAAACAGACAATGTACAGATTGACTGACTATCTCAGCTGGCCCAAATTCTCTCCCTCCACCTTGCCCTTGGACCTAACCCTTCGGTTTTTGCAGATCTGAAGTTTCCTGATTAGGTATAACCGGAAAAGTGCTATCTTGCTTACATCTTACAGATATGCCAACATTGAAGGATGGGGCAGGGAGCTAATTGGGACATGTTTGAATGACATAATTTCAACTGACCAGTGGGTGTGCTCTGAGTGAGCAGTGTTTCTGGCGCTTGTACATTCTCAACCATGGTACTCTGTGTGGCATCAGTGACAGGGTAGTAGTAGTGAGTCTCTGAGGCTTCCCCCTCCAGTCCCTCAGACTGGGAAAACACCGCCTGACAGACAGACAGACAGACAACACACATGACAGATATTTTAGATAGCAACAGATCCAACTAATAAACTGAATGGACAGCTGGTAGTATGCTTGCATGCACAATAAAGTGTGTGGGGCAAAGGAAATGATGGGTGAAACTTTATCAAGAGACGGCACTCCAGCCAAAGGGGATGATATATGTGAGACAAAGCAAACTTGTGCATTTTGTGTGTGTGTGTGTGTGTCTCAACACCATCCAAGGGTTGTACCTGTGTGACAGTCTGTGTCGTTGCGGGGAAGCCCGTCACCACGCTAACAGCAGAGGCGCCGTCTGTCTGTCCGTCCACCTGTCCATCAGACACCTGGATCACCCGGTACGTCACCTGAACAGAGGTGGGTGGGTCAGTAAAGGGATGGCTAAGACAGAATCTTACAAATGTGCAAACATCAAAGGTTTAGGGCCAAGGGGAAGGGAGAAAATTGGGACAGACTGAGTGTGTGTGGCATGCAAAGTTCCTTCTACCTGCCCTGAGGGAGGGTACAACTCCCCTACCGGCAACCCGCCTCCTTCGGTCTTGAACAGGTACTTGATTGGTTGATCAGACGAGAAGGTGGCTGCAGACTGGATGGTGGTGATGGCAGTTGGGTCGTCGGCCGTGGCAACAGCACCTGAGGGCGAGACCAGAGAGTCTTGTAGTTTTTGTGTTCTTTTTTTATTTGATTTAAGTCAGTTAAGAAACAAAATCTTATTTACAATGACAGCCCACCCTGGTCAAAAACTCTCCCCTAACCCGGACGACGCTAGGCCAATGATGCGCCGCCCTAGGGGCAGCCCGATAACGGCCGGTTGCGATACAGCCCAGGATTGAATCCAGGTCTGTAGTGACGCCTCGAGCACTGACATGCAGTGACTTGGACCGCTGCGCCACTCGGTCCCCCAAAGTAATAAAATCAGATCAACCTGACTAACAAGTTTTTACGTTAACATTAGCAGGATGTATGAGAGACAACTTGGCAGAACATTTTTTGCCCTGGCACTACACAGCTGATTCATATAATAAACTAATCATCAAGCTTTGATTATTTGTATCAGCTGTGTAGTGTCAGGGCAAAATCCAAAATGCGCACCCCTTAGGGTCCCCAGGATTGAGTTTGGGAAACTATAGGGCCTAGGCCCATGGCTATGACAGCATGTGTACTTGCATAGATCACAGCCTGAATAATTTCAGTAAACACACATCACATTGACCATTCAGGGAAGCAATGCAAAGAACGTATATAGTTTACACTGAACAAAAGTATAGAACGCAACACGTAAAGTGTTGGTCCCATGTTTATGATCTGAAATAAAAGATCCCAGAAATGTTCCATATGCAAAAATGTTTTATGTAAACAAATTTGTTTACATCCCTGTTTGTGAGCATTTATCCTTTGCCAAGATAATCCATCCACCTGACAGGTGTGGCATATCAAGAAGCTGACTAAACAGCATGATCATTACACAGGTGCTGGAGACAATAAAAGGCCACTCTAACACGTGCAGTTTTATCATACAGCACAATACCACAGATGTATCAAGTTGAGGGAGTGTGCAATTGGCATGCTGACTACAGGAATACCCACAGGTGCGGTTTCCAGAGAATTGAATGTTCATATCTCTACCATAAGCCACTTCCGGCATTTTAAAGAATTTGGCAGTACGTCGAACCGGCCTCACAACTGCAGACCACGAGTATGGCATCATGTGGGCAAGGGGTTCACTGATGTCAATGTTGTCAGAGTGGCCCATAATGGCAGTGGGGTTATTGAATGGACAGGCATACCATAAACTACAGACAATGAAACACATTTGCATTTTATCTATGGTAATGCACAAAAAAAACATCATGAGATCCTGAGGCCCTATTTTTTTATATTTTTTTCAAGGTATTGGGTGACCAACAGATGGGGCGGCAGGTAGCCTAGTGGTTGGAGCGTTGGGCCAGTAACCCCCCCCCCAAAAAAAAACAAAACACAAAAGGGTACAAATCCCCTACCGGCAATCCGCCTCCTCCTGTCTTGAACAGGTCCTTGATTGGCTGATCAGACGAGAAGGTGGCTGCAGACTGAAAGGTTGCTGGATTGAATCCCCGAGCTGACAAGGTAAAAATCTTTTGTTCTGCCCCTGAACAAAGCAGTTAGCCCACTGTTCCCTGGTAGGCAGTCATTGTAAATAAGAATCTGTTCTTAACTGACTTGCCTAGTTAAATAAAGGTTAAAATAATCTGTATTCCCAGTCATGTGAAATCCATAGATTAGGGCCTACTACATTTATTTCACAATACTGGATTTCCTTTTATTTAACTAGGCAAGAACGAATTCTTATTTACAATGACGGCCTACCGGGTTAACTGCCTTGTTCAGGGCAACGCTCTAACAACTAAGCTAACATGCCGCCCCCAATTGCAACACAGTAAAATCAATGAAAACGTGGCGTTTATATTTTTGTTCAGTCTATAACAAAAGTTATAGTTATATAGTTAATTCTCACCATTATGATAAATCATAGAATACTCTCAATGGCGCTCACCTTCATCGATTATGGGCACGTCACCTTCGTCATCCGGGCTCTTCTGCTGCCTGTGGTACAGGGGAGAAGGCGGCAACAGTCAGCCAATAGTTAACTGGACAACATAAAACAAAAGGTTGATTGCCCATTAACGAAAGCTTTTTCTGCCACACTTACCCTTTCATCTCGGTTTGCTGCTCTATGCCTTTAAAAAAACAGCAGCGGCGATTCTGTCAGTTTCACCTATAACGTTATTTACCGGAATCAAAAAATTAGGTCTATATTGAAACCAACAATGAAAAACATTGCCATGTTTATCTCGCACTGTAAAGTTAACTGGCTTGCTAGCTAATTAAGTACTCGATACAGTCCACAACAATTACGAATTAGCTAGGCACCCCTCGTAAATATAGATATTTAAGCAGTATTAATTGACAAATACAAATGAGTGTGTGATGGCAATATGTTATAGCTACGATACCTACTCAAATTAAATCATAAACCTCAAACACTGGACGGCAGGGCTCGAAAATGGTTAGCTAGCTATCTATCGTTAGCAATGTAAACAAGGCAAATGTGCTAGTTAGCTTGCAAACAACCAATCCGCGCTAGAATTCGTTAGAAAAGCAAGGGAGATTTCCCCAAATGGCTAGCTCATCATACCGACATATTTAATTAGTATTTAATCCAATTGAAGTCAAACTAACCCGTAAATATTGTAGCGCAGCTAGTCCACCCATCCATAAAACAAAGATTATCTATTATTTTGACAAGATAGTCGAGTGACCGCTCTACATGTCCTCAAAGATGGAAGCCATGTAGCGATTTTTTTTATAACTAACCCAAGACCCATCACAGCCTGTCGTTTCCAATATAGTAATGGCGTCTTTTTGTAGGTACTAACTCCGCCATGGTGCGTTGTACATAGCCTATTGGGAAAACGAATTGTGTTTTTGTAAGGGTTTTGGATAAACGCCAAATATAAGGTATGTGCTAAACATAGAACAAGAAGTTATCCTAAACCTATGTTCATCTTCATCAGCTAACATCATTTTTTGTGAATTTTGAAGCACTTATGACATTTTTAAAAAGCACAAAGGCTAAATAATTTATAAAGTTAATGTTAACTAACTAAATATCAAACTTTTAAGATCTCCTAAACCTCAGACCTAATTTTCGGCATAAATCCCGAAACCCAATTCTTTCCCCATTAATTTTCCCCAGGAATTTCTGAACAAAACAAAGGTAATTCATTTCTGGGTTTCATTATTATGAGCTGTATTGAAGCAAATTAATCATGGCGGCTTTTCCACTGCACTGCCGTGATTTTCACAGTTCCTTGTTTTGTTTCCAATTGCTCACGGCCCGCTTGATTCCTGGAACCAAGCAGGATATTCAGCCTCATTTTATATCTTCGATGTTGCACTACCAACTGCACTGGAATATAACTCCCTAATACTTTGCTTGGAAAAAAAGAAATAAATAAACCAATACCCTATCATCTAACCCTACACTCATTAAAAACCCACCTTCCTACTCTACTAAATCCACAAATGTAATCAACAAGGCTCCATTTTCGGCATGTCAGAAAAATAGTATGAAGCTAGTAAACTTAATGATGGTGTCATGCTTGGCCACACAGCCGTGGGTGAACAGGGAGGACATGAGGGACTAAGCACGCTCCCCTGAGGGGCCCCTGTTTTGAGGATCAGCGTGACAGATGTGTGGATAGCGCAAGGGCTGAGGGGGTAAAAATAACGTGTTTGGAATGCAGCCAGTGAATCTTCCCCTTCAGTTGGTCCACTTTCACATTTACCGCTACCCCAGTAATCACTCCTTTCAATGGCACCCTTTTCGTGAGCGCAAAACAATTCACATATCTTGTCCCCAGTCATTTGGCTCAGAGCGCCTGCTCCCTCTGACCTGCAGGAACACAATTTTTTTGAAATTTTACCTTTATTTAACTAGGCAAGTCAGTTAAGAACAAATTCTTATTTTCAATGACGGCCTAGGAACAGCCTAGGAATCTGCTAACTGACTAGCTAGCAGGTGGTGCAAACCAATTAGCTAGCAGGCTTGCTACCTGGCTACTAGCTATAGTCATGCTAACTAGTGGATATTAGTTTGTCCCTCATGCTAGCTAGATGAAGTAAGTCTCTCAACATTAGTCTCTCAACCTGCTGCAAGATAAAGCAGCCCGGCCAGAGGTACCTGCTGTAGAAAGGGGAGATTTCTACATTAATTTCTGTAGCTAACTTAGCTAGATCTTCAGTCAGGCTGGTGCTTATTGACTAAGTAGGCTAATAATTAAGAGGTAACCATTTACAGTAAACAATCTGGCCCTTTGCGTAGCTATTTTCTTACATTCAATACAACAATATCCAGTTAAGCTACAGTCAATGCTGATATTGTGGGTGTGGGGGTTCAGAATGTGCCCGCAGGAGAAGGACACAGTATGGTGTCTTGGAAATTTTCACTAGGGACTCAGTCAAACCTAAATTAATCATCCTTTATTATCAGCAAGCTGGAGAGGTTCCAACAAACTTAATGCACCATAGCACACGTTGGTCGGGAGCTCTGCCGGGGCAGTTCCATTATTTCTCTTATATACTGCTTTCACAGACACTGCTTTCAAGTTATAATTGCACAATTTACATTATTAATCATTAATTCGTCATTAACGTTTGGTTCCTGCATGTGCCTGACCAATACCTCACAAGGCTTCTTCTCTCCAAGCTGAGACCTTGAAACTGAGATATCCCCTTTGGTTCCCAGAACAATGTTCTAGAAGTACTGCCAATTGGTCTGAGGAGGAGGTCACAGTCTCCTGCACAAACCAAGATAGAGGGAGAGGAGATGTTGTTTACAATTCAATGCTATCTCTAGAGACCACAACATTTTCCCTCACATTGCCTGCTTTATCGTAAAATGTTAAGGTAACATATCGGCGACCTCGCCGCAGAGTTACAGGGTCAGGGAGTCAGAGGGCTAATCCTTAGGGAGAAATCCCAACCACCCAGCAGACACAATCTGGTGAGATTTGTATTGAAGCAAGACAAAAACAAAACAAACAAAAACAACAACAGCAATACACTTCTTCATATAAAAGACCTTATCCTTTACCCAATCAAGCTCTCTGTCTGTAAGGTGTCATAGAAATTCATAGTACTGAGAGAGACTTTGTCATTTCTTCAAACAATCATCTTAATTTAAAATGGATTAATTATTGCAATATTGAAGCTGTTCGACACACACCTCGAAGTGTGTGTTGCCGAGAGTTTAGCCTTTAATGAAAAAAAAACAGATATTATATAGGGGACCCAAAAATGCTTAGCATTGGCTGGTCGTCTCCCCCCCCCCCCCCCCCCCCCCCCCCACCCCCGTGCAGATCAGGGGGCATCATAAGCTACTTCAGGTACACCCTGTTGTTATCTGGGGGCTCCCGAGTGGCACTGCGGTCTAAGGCACTGCATCTCAGGAGGCATCACTACAGACACCCTAGTACGAATCCAGGCTGTATCACAACCTGCCGTGATTGAGAATCCCATAGGGCGGCGCACAATTGGCCCAGCGTTGTCCGGGTTTGGCCGGTGTAGGCTGTCATTGTAAATAAGAATTTGTACTTAACTGACTTGCCTAGTTAAATAAAATACAAAATAAAAAAATCTGCATCTGGTGCCATTTCCCAGATGCCAGGATGATTAGGATCAATGAGGGTTTTGTTCTACTCCTTCAGGCTATCTCTGTTACACCCACCACATCTTGTCTATGGAATGCAGACTGTAACTCTTTTGTCAGCTCAAGCCTCAGAGGCCTAACACAGAGGTCAGAAGTCATTCAACCCCATAAGTGAGTGTTTCTTTCCCTTTTCTTTCCCTGTACTTCAGACTCTTTTTTAAAAAGATATTTCAAACATTTTGTGTACCAAGTTTACCTTGTGTTTTTCAGTACATTTCTTATCAAGAGAATTTACATGTGTGCAACCAAAACTCGGACAATAGATACTTCAGAAAATGTAATGTGTGTGCCAACCCGTGAAGAGCCCACTAAAACACAATAAATCAAACACGGTTTCAACACCACTAACAAATAGGTTGTTTGTGTGTGGGTACTGGCGTGTGTGGTAAAATGCATGGTAAAAATAAACAAAATGGCCATCTTGTTCAGGAAGTCTTGATTAAACCATGTGTATACAGAATCATACTTCAGACACATCAGATGATAGTGTAATGTAATATATGATAATGTCCCGTTAAGCAGAATAGTAAACAATCCCAGAGACCCTTTCTTGTAATCTTGTCATTTTGAACAATTGCATTGACATATGAACTGTAATGACTGTCCCTGTGACATCATCTAGTCGAAACCTGTTGTTAATTAACCAATCTGCGAAGTCCTTCAAAAAGTTAGTGCTGGTGATCCTTATATATAATCATCCTATCCTGCCACAATGATTCAAAACCTGCTCTCTTATTTGTACATAGAGGTTATGGGGAGGGCCAGTGGGGTTGAGTAACTGATCTTAACATAGATCTTGGTAGTGGTGGTCAGCTAGTGAAGAGGTCCCTATGTAACCACGTCACATAGTCTAGTGTAGTCGTCTCCCTACTGAATTTGAATCGTGGAAAAGCCACATAAAAAAAAAATATAAGAAAAGGCAATAAAGGTTGACATTTTTCAAGTCCAAAAATCCAGAGAAAGATGTTGAATTGAACCCAGAACGAGCCAAAGAACTGTCAGTGCCGGAGGAGAGGAGTGAGGGGCAAATGGTTCCTGATGGCGATACTAATTCTGACAGTTCAGCATCACCACCGGCACCTCCACTAGCTAGTAGGCCTACAATTCTCTTCCTGTAGAACCATAAAATGTAAGGATGGGAGAGAAGGAGAAGTGTTTTTAGTAGGATGTATATAACTGTGATGGTGAGAAATGTTTTGCTGTCTGAATAGAGCTGTTTCGACCCTTTGGGAAGAACTAAACTTGGTTAAGCTTCTCTAGTGTCCGTGAGTTATTTACTCTGAAAAATAAGAACCTAGCAGTTGGCGTTGTCGGCAGGATTCACCACGATTTTTTATCAAACCAAAGAGTCCAAATCAGTGGAACAGGAGCCGGCAAAGCAATAAGGTTGGCAAGTTCCTACACCTGTTACCACTCTTTTTGACATCTTGGGGAGATGAGAATCGTAGGCTGAATAATTATAGGATACGGACTTAGGAAATCTGAGTTTATTTAAAAGGCCCATAGTGTTATTACCTGTCACAGATTTATAGTAAAAGGTAAGTCCCGGAAGGTAAGCCCAAACAGGTTGGTACCTGTTTAGAAGGTAAGTCCTAGGGGATAAATCCCAGTGGGTTAGTACCTGTGATTACTATACAAAAAAGGGTGAGGCCCGGGAAGGTAAACCTGAGCAGTTTAGAATCTGCAAAAGGTAAGTCCTTGTGGGTAAATCCCAGCGGGGTTGGTTCCCTGCATAATCTAGAAAGGCGTGTGAGCCTAGGTGTAGTGGCTGTGAAGCAGCTAGATGTGTGGACAATATTAGAAAGTATCAGTAGAGAGCAAACGAGCAGTTGGTACAGGACTATCGGGATGTGAATTGATGAACGATAGGATAAACAAGCACTAATAGGATTCCAATTCCGGCGCCGACAGAGATGGCCGCCTCGCTTCGCGTTCCTAAGAAACTATGCAGTTTTTTGTTTTTTTACGTGTTATTTCTTACATTAGTACCCCAGGTCATCTTAGGTTTCATTACATACAGTCGAGAAGAACTACTGAATATAAGATCAGCGTCAACTCACCATCAGTACGACCAAGAATATGTTTTTCGCGACGCGGATCCTGTGTTCTGCCTTACAAACAGGACAACGGAGTGGATCCCATGCAGCGACCCAAAAAAACAACTCCGAAAAAGAGGGAAACGAGGCGGTCTTCTGGTCAGACTCCGGAGACGGGCACACCGTGCACCACTCCCTAGCATTCTTCTTGCCAATGTCCAGTCTCTTGACAACAAGGTTGATGAAATCCGAGCAAGGGTAGCATTCCAGAGGGACATCAGAGACTGTAACGTTCTTTGCTTCACGGAAACATGGCTCACTGGAGAGACGCTATCCGAGGCGGTGCAGCCAACGGGTTTCTCCACGCATCGCGCCGACAGAAACAAACATCTTTCTGGTAAGAAGAGGGGCGGGGGCGTATGCCTTATGGCTAACGTGACATGGTGTGATGAAAGAAACATACAGGAACTCAAATCCTTCTGTTCACCTGATTTAGAATTCCTCACAATCAAATGTAGACCGCATTATCTACCAAGAGAATTCTCTTCGATTATAATCACAGCCGTATATATCCCCCTCCAAGCAGACACATCGATGGCTCTGAACAAATTTTATTTAACTCTTTGCAAACTGGAAACCATTTATCCGGAGGCTGCATTCATTGTAGCTGGGGATTTTAACAAGGCTAATCTGAAAACAAGACTCCCTAAATTTTATCAGCATATCGATTGCGCAACCAGGGGTGGAAAGACCTTGGATCATTGTTACTCTAACTTCCGCGACGCATATAAGGCCCTGCCCCGCACCCCTTTCGGAAAAGCTGACCACGACTCCATTTTGTTGATCCCTGCCTACAGACAGAAACTAAAACAAGAGGCTCCCACGCTGAGGTCTGTCCAACGCTGGTCCGACCAAGCTGACTCCACACTCCAAGACTGCTTCCATCACGTGGACTGGGATATGTTTCGTATTGCGTCAGATAACAATATTAGATGAATACGCTGATTTGGTGTGCGAGTTCATTAGAACGTGCGTTGAAGATGTCGTTCCCATAGCAATGATTAAAACATTCCCTAACCAGAAACCGTGGATTGATGGCAGCATTCGCGTGAAACTGAAAGCGCGAACCACTGCTTTTAATCAGGGCAAGGTGTCTGGTAACATGACCGAATACAAACAGTGCAGCTATTCCCTCCGCAAGGCTATCAAACAAGCTAAGCGTCAGTACAGAGACAAAGTAGAATCTCAATTCAACGGCTCAGACACAAGAGGCATGTGGCAGGGTCTACAGTCAATCACGGACTACAGGAAGAAATCCAGCCCAGTCACGGACCAGGATGTCTTGCTCCCAGGCAGACTAAATAACTTTTTTGCCCGCTTTGAGGACAATAAAGTGCCACTGACACGGCCTGCAACGAAAACATGCGGTCTCTCCTTCACTGCAGCCGAGGTGAGTAAGACATTTAAACATGTTAACCCTCGCAAGGCTGCAGGCCCAGACGGCATCCCCAGCCGCGCGCTCAGAGCATGCGCAGACCAGCTGGCCGGTGTGTTTACGGACATATTCAATCAATCCCTATACCAGTCTGCTGTTCCCACATGCTTCAAGAGGGCCACCATTGTTCCTGTTCCCAAGAAAGCTAAGGTAACTGAGCTAAACAACTACCGCCCCGTAGCACTCACTTCCGTCATCATGAAGTGCTTTGAGAGACTAGTCAAGGACCATATCACCTCCACCCTACCTGACACCCTAGACCCACTCCAATTTGCTTACCGCCCAAATAGGTCCACAGACGATGCAATCTCAACCACACTGCACACTGCCCTAACCCATCTGGACAAGAGGAATACCTATGTGAGAATGCTGTTCATTGACTACAGCTCGGCATTCAACACCATAGTACCCTCCAAGCTCGTCATCACTGGGTACTGGACTTCCTGATGGGCCGCCCCCAGGTGGTGAGGGTAGGCAACAACATCTCCTCCCCGCTGATCCTCAACACTGGGGCCCCACAAGGGTGCGTTCTGAGCCCTCTCCTGTACTCCCTGTTCACCCACGACTGCGTGGCCACGCACGCCTCCAACTCAATCATCAAGTTTGCGGACGACACAACAGTGGTAGGCTTGATTACCAACAACGACGAGACGGCCTACAGGGAGGAGGTGAGGGCCCTCGGAGTGTGGTGTCAGGAAAATAACCTCACACTCAACGTCAACAAAACTAAGGAGATGATTGTGGACTTCAGGAAACAGCAGAGGGAACACCCCCCTATCCACATCGATGGAACAGTAGTGGAGAGGGTAGCAAGTTTTAAGTTCCTCGGCATACACATCACAGACAAACTGAATTGGTCCACTCACACAGACAGCATTGTGAAGAAGGCGCAGCAGCGCCTCTTCAACCTCAGGAGGCTGAAGAAATTCGGCTTGTCACCAAAAGCACTCACAAACTTCTACAGATGCACAATCGAGAGCATCCTGGCGGGCTGTATCACCGCCTGGTACGGCAACTGCTCCGCCCTCAACCGTAAGTCTCTCCAGAGGGTAGTGAGGTCTGCACAACGCATCACCGGTGGCAAACTACCTGCCCTCCAGGACACCTACACCACCCGATGTTACAGGAAGGCCATAAAGATCATCAAGGACATCAACCACCCGAGCCACTGCCTGTTCACCCCGCTAGAAGGCGAGGTCAGTACAGGTGCATCAAAGCTGGGACCGAGAGACTGAAAAACAGCTTCTATCTCAAGGCCATCAGACTGTTAAACAGCCTCCACTAACATTGAGTGGCTGCTGCCAACACACTGACACTGACTCAACTCCAGCCACTTTAATAATGGGAATTGATGGGAAATGAGGTAAATATATCACTAGCTACTTTAAACAATGCTACCTTATATAATGTTACTTACCCTACATTATTCATCTCATATGCATACGTATATACTGTACGTACTCTATATCATCGACTGTATCCTTATGTAATACATGTATCACTAGCCACTTTAACTATGCCACTTTGTTTACATACTCATCTCATATGTATATACTGTACTCGATACCATCTACTGTATCTTGCCTATGCTGCTCTGTACCATCACTCATTCATATATCCTTATGTACATATTCTTTATCCCCTTACACTGTGTATAAGACAGTAGTTTTGGAATTGTTAGTTAGATTACTTGTTGGTTATTACTGCATTGTCGGAACTAGAAGCACAAGCATTTCGCTACACTTGCATTAACATCTGCTAACCATGTGTATGTGACAAATAAAATTTGATTTGACAAAAGTGTCCAAATGATTAATAGACTAGACTGTTATTACTTAACGCTGGGGGGGTGACGTTGAGACAAGAAAACAAAAATGTCTTCTAAAGACCAGGATACACCCGGAGGGGGGAAAAGAAAAGGAAAATGTTACCATAGTCTTAAAAGCACTAAAAAAAAACATATAATCAAAACCAAGAACCAAATAAATGGTGGGGAAAATGTGTGAAATTGGACAAAATTGGAACACAAAAATATTTAAGAGAATATTTCATATTCAAGAGCCTATGGATGCAATCGTACTGTGGAACACTGAGATCAGAGAACGGTCCAAACCACAATATGCAGGCATCCTAATCACAGAATTTTATCAGCAGCGGATAAAACTAGAAAAAGAGAAAAAATATAGATCTGCTAGGTAAAATGGACCGGGTGTTAAGGTTTTTTTCTTCCTCTTCCTCTGAAGAGGAGGTGTAGCAGGGATCGGACCAAAATGCAGCGTGGTTATCTTCATACATCTTTAATAAAGATAATGACGATACAATACAAAACAATAAACGCAACGTGAAAAACCTAAACAGCCTTATCTGGTGCAAACAGAGACGGGAACAATCACCCACGAAACACTCAAAGAATATGGCTGCCTAAATATGGTTCCCAATCACCTGCCTCTGATTGAGAACCACTCCAGGCAACCATAGACCTTCCTAGACTATTCTACTATACCACAATCCCATAACCTACAAAAACCCCAAGACAAAACACACCACATAAATAACCCATGTCACATCCTGGCCTGACCAAAATAATAAAGAAAACACAAAATACTAAGACCATGGCGTGACACCAGGCAGCAGACAAGAATGAGCGACAAATAAAAAACTATGAATATCCGAAGGGCATGCACGTAGATTAGATGAACAAAAACAGGAATTGGCTAATGAGCTAGAAAAAAGTCAAAACCTAAATCGAGAGTTAGAGAAAGACCTTGAGGATAGGCAAAACCAAATGAAACAACTCAGGGTTACGCTTCAACAGTATCGGAATACGTGTAGAGGACGGGTTTGAAACCTGTTATCAAAATGGCTATCGCAGGGGTGGTAGATCAGCATTCTCACTGGGATGAAATAGTACAAGCAGCGTTGAGAGTAGAATCTAATTCCATTTACTCCGCAGCAGTACGAGTGGTTAATGCTGCCACAGTGAAAGTCAACAGTGGTTACAATGGTCCAAATAAGATAAAGAAACCGAGAGGGAAGGGTAGCAACCCGGTGATAAGGCACAGAGGGTTAGCTCCCTGTTTTAGGTGTGGGGCTATCGGGCATTGAAAGAATTAATGTATGGTGGTACTGGAATCTGCTACTTTGGGAGGAAATGCTTTTACTACCTTGGGAGTAAAAGTGTTTGCTGCTTTGTCAAAAGAGCAGCAGTAAACCCTCTTAAAAGCAGCAGGACATGAACATTTTGCCTATCAGTACATGGCCTCCGTTCGATCAATAGTAGTTCATAGAGATTACGTTTTTTATGTGAAAGGAGACGTAGGAGGTCACGTCTCACACAACTTTCTAATAGATACAGACGCTCAAATATCACTAATTCCATACAATAAAAAAATTGGCTAAATTTGCGGCAGGGAAAAGTATCACGTTCAGCAGGGTAACAGGGCCACAATCTAAGGCGACACAACTATTACCTATGTCATTAAACCTAGGACCAGTGACAATACCAGGATAATTTTACATGGCTACGGGAATAGAACCGGTTTTGGGGTTGGATAATCTTTGCGAGATGCCGGGGGAATGGATTCTGAAAGGTAACATTAAAATTGACAGTAAGAACGGCGAAAGCAGAGCAATTGTTGTTTCAGGACCATCCATTATGGGCAAAAGACGCATTAGATTGTGGTCTAATCAAAGGTTGCATGCCTGTTGTGGTTGAGGGAGAACCGCCATCACCAATGAAGCAATAACCTATTAAACCAGAGGCTGAGAAATCAGTGGCGGAGTACCTTCCAATATTAATTGAACGTGGCATAGTGATCCGCGGACCAGCTCGATGCAACAACCCTTTATACCCAGTAAAAAAAAGGACTAAAATGGCATATTACTGTGGAGTTTCGAGGCCTAAACAAACATGCAGTGAAAATCACACCAGTGGTAGCAGATTTGGCAGACCTATTGGCATCTATTCCCTCGGACTCAGAATGGTACAGTGTGTTAGACATGAAAAATGGATTATGGTCGGTGGCTGAGGAGTCACAACACTGCTTCGGGTTCTGTTGCCAGGGGGAGCAATTTACGTGGGCTAAAGTACCAATGGGATTCACAAATAGTCCCACTTGGTATCATTCTGCATTGAAACAATCGTTAAAAGGATGTACGTTTGAAGGTTCTGTGTTGGTACAATACGTGGATGATTTGTTATTAGCATCAAAAGACGAAGAAACTCATATGCGAGACCTCACCACAATGGTAGACTATTTGGTGGAACAGGGTCATAAGGCATCATATGAGAAAGCACAACTAGCAAAGCAAGAAGTAACAAATTTGGGGGTTGCGATTTCTAAGGGCACGAAACACATTACCCGGGATCGGATAGAAACCATGCGTTCTTTGGCACGGCCAAACACTCCTCGCACGCTCACAAAAACTTTAGGAGTTTTCAATTTTGCTAGACATTTTATTCTGTTATTCTCTGAAATAGCTGAGCCACTTACAGAGTTGACAAAAGGTGGGAAGGGTCCCCGTGAGAGGATAGAGTGGAATCAAGAGTGTGAGGAAGCGTTTCTCGAGAAGCAATTGTGTCAAGCGGCAGCATTGGGATTGCCAAACCTAAAATTACCGTTTTAAAACTTTTGTTAATGAACAAGAAGGACATTGTAACGCGGTGGTTACGCAAAATCATGGGGGTAGAGAGAGACCAGTAATGTACTGGAGTAAACTGCTAGACTCAAAAGGAATGCAAAAGGAATGCCACCGTACAGGCGACTGAAATGGTGTTGCATAACACGGCTTCCATTACAATGGGTCAAAAAGTAGATTTTGTATGTTCCACACGCAGTAGCAACCATAGTGAACAGCATGAAAGCACAACATGTTACTAGTGCAAGATGGACAAAATGGGAGTTAACGTTAAAATGGGGAAAATCTACAATTTCATAAGATTGGTGCTTTGAATCCTGCGCCGTTAATGCCTGGGGAGGGTGAATCGCATACATGTAACCCAGATCCGATTACTCCAAAACCTAGGCCTGATTTGCAAGAGACAGCATTAGAATCGGGAAAAGTATTGTATACAGATGGCTCTAGTTACATAACCACCGAAGAGAAGAGAGTAATGGGGTATGCTGTGTGTGATGACAGAGGAATAGTGAAGGCAGGCCCAATGTCAGCCTCGGTATCAGCCCAGGGGGCGGAGTTACATGCATTGGCCGAGGCTTGTAGGTTGTCGGAAGGGGAGAATATAACAATATACATGGATTCTTGGTATGCATTTGGGGTAGTTCATGATTTCAGTACATTGTGGTCACAAAGAGGCATGTTAACAGTGACAGGAACACCAATTAAAAATGGACTGGAGGTAGAGGCATTATTAGAAGCATGTCAGTTACCCAGTAAATTAGCAGTGGTGAAATGTGAAGCTCATACTAGTCGCAGAGATAAAATTGCCATAGGTAATCGTAGAGCAGACAAAATGGTTAAGGCGGCTGCCTTGGTGAGAGAAAGTGTTAGAGAACCACATGTAAATATTGTGAATACGAAGGCTGGGATTGCTGCTGTAAATATTTTAGACTCACAAACTAGCAAGATGGAAATGCGGGAGTGGTTAGAGCAGGGGTGCCAAGTAGACATTGAAGGGATATGGTATAACACTAACACTAGAAGGCCAGCGGTGCCAAGTGGGATACATTTTACTCTTCCTGAAATGTATCACGGACCAACTCATCAATCGGCTGTGAACATGTATTCTCAGTTCAAGAAGACGTGGTGGTGAAAGGAACATTTCGGGACTGGGTTAAAAGATATGTGATATGTGCCCAACATAATATTGCACCAAAAATGCCTACTCCTGCCCGACAGCAAACCTTCCCGGAAGGACCATGCAGATTCACTTTATAGGGCCACTCCCTCGAAGCAGCGGGAAGACCCATGCATTGGTGATGGTGGACAGATTTTCAAGATGGACAGAAGTATTTGCAACTTCCACAGCATCAGCGAACTTTGTGGCACAAACTCTGTTGAGGGAAGTGATACTGAGATGGGGCTTATTTCGGACATTAGATCCGATCAAGGAACGCATTTATCTTCTAAAGTGCTACAAGCGGTATGTAAGGCATTGGGAATCTCCCATGCTTTTCATTGTCCGTATAGGCAGCAAGCGGCAGGGATTACGGAGCGCCAGAATCGTTCGATTAAGGAGAAATTGGTCGAGACTTTAGGTACCGAAGGGAAAGACTGGGTTACAAATTTACCCATGGTACTGATGTCAATGAGTTATTACATACCGCTTGTAGCACTTTAGAAGACAAATGCGTTCCTTGATCGGATCTAATGTCCGAAATAAGCCCCATCTCAGTATCACTTCCCTCAACAGAGTTTGTGCCACAAAGTTCGCTGATGTCAATGAGGGCGTCAACTAACACCCCTACTGGACTCACGCCACACGAAGTGGTGACTGGCAGACCGATGAGGGTTCCAGGAGCTGTTATTCACATGTCACAAAGGAGTGATTTGGCGATAATGGGAGAATCTATGTCGTCATATTGTCAGAAAATGACCCATGCTTTGCAGTGTGCATTTTCCCAGGTGAAAGCTGCACACGAGGAACAAGCGCCAGGAGATAACCGAGAGTACAGGCTGACTCCTGGAGATCGACTGTACATCAAGATCCCCCAGGCGGGGTTGTTGGGACGCCATTGGTCAGGACCACACACCGCACTACTCACCGCAACCGCAGCGGTAAAGACAACAGCCTCTCCTCGGTGGGTTCACACTTCTCACGTTAAGCGAGATCCCGCAGCATAATGGGTGAGCTAGAATGCCATGATGGCTGAAGCGGAGCTAAAGTGAGAGAGGAAGAGTAGAGTTCACTGTAGACAAGCAATTGGGGTTTTAGTGTCGGTTGCTCTGATGGTTAATGAACCATGTAAAGACGATAGATTGACTATTAACATAGAATGGGTTGCCAAATATGAAGGCACGAGAATACATTGGGGTAAAGTCGATACTAACGCTACAACTACTAAACAGGTCACTAATCACAATGGTATGGTGATATGGATGGAGCCACTTGATAACAGAACTAGCACATTGGACATAGGTTGTTCTAAACAAGGTGTGGTTTTATTACAGACAGGAGTGTGGAAGGAATGTAATAATGCTGAGAGTTTACAGAAAATATCTAGATGTTCTCTGTTGCCACAAATAGACATCATGAGTCAGGGTTCAAGATCAGCTGTAGCTCAGTTGATAACTTTCAGATTAATGTTACCCGAACTTAAAACATTTCAGAAGGTTGATAGCACGGACACAACAATTGCTGACTATGGAGCAGCAAAGGATAGTGTGGGGGAAGTGCTATCTCATAAAAGGAGGTTGTATTCACCAGTAATGCCCTTAAGTACAGCAACTAGTGGAGTGAAGTGGTCAGGGAAAGTTTTAGACACCAGTAGACCACGAACCTGGGGAAAGATAGCTTGTTGGTGTAATTATACTCTGGACAACATCCTAAGGGGGGAATATGGGAACCAAACTATTCTTACTGTCAAGTGACAGGGGGAAGAAGATGCATATGAGCAGATGAAGGCATACTTACAGACTCATTTAGGGCCTGAACTAGTGACAGAGACAGACATACATCAATGCAGATGGTATGATGGAGGGATCAAGGGTCAGTCCTACGGAGTGTTAGTTGCAGATTCTGGCAGGACCGATATCAGTGCATTCTATTGGGTCCCACAAACCAAGGCATTAACGTTACAGGGAATTGGGAGAGCAGAATCTAACATGACTGGGGTGGAAGTTTGTGTCGCTATTAAGTTAATGAAGTTGGTACTAGAGTCTCTGGGGAACAATACCACTCCTCTATGTATATTGGTACAGGAAATAGTTTGTAGGAAAGGGAGGACGGCTAGTTGTGTACAATATAGGGACTATTATGAAGAGGAAATTAACGTTACACATACCCAGATAATGGTGAAAGTAGCAGAGATAGTGTTGTCATTTCAGACACTGTTGTCAACTTTCAGGAATGAGTTTGTCACAGAAGGCATAACACTTGAAAGTACAGCAACCGATCCCTGTATAAAGGACACCACATCACCAGAAGGAAAGTTTGCTGTGATAATAGCATCACATCTCCTGCAGAGTGTGATTAAGAAACGTGACTCAGAGTTTTGTACGATTGGATACTCTTCCAACGCCACTAATCTCCCCCCATTTCTGACAGCTAGTAAACACTTGACATATCTCCCAGTAGATTGGGACCGAACCACAGTAAACGGAAGGTGTCAGAAGGTGGTTGCTTATCAGCCATTGGGGTTCAAAGTCTACTCTGTAACAAGGGTGTTTACAAACGGGTGGGGGGGTAGATCAAGGGTGTTTACAAACAGGTAGATCGGCCTTGGGATGAGAGATGTGTACCTAACTTGAGCACAGGGATGTATTATACGCAGGTACCAACTGTAGCAGAACACAGGTCATTAGAGATATTGGTGGCTAAGGACCAAGGAATAAACTGGGAAACAGGTAGGGGGTATCTGAAAGGTTCAGTCCTAGACCTATCAGTAAACCATGAAGATAATAGGAGAGCAGGAGACGGATTCCGAGCAATAGCTATTCTCACAGCAGTCGCTATAGGGACAGTAACAGAAGGAGCAGTAATAGTAGCGCAGGAAGCTATATTGACTGCATGGAACTGGACTACAGCGCAAATGAGTGGAATAGTGAAATATGCATCAGGAGCAGTGTTAGTAATTGCAGGGGTTACTTTGGTGATATTGTTAGGATATCGTGTGCTGAGGGCATGGATGTTAAAATGACTACACAGTGTTGAGTTACCTCAAGATGAGGTAAAATTGTAAGGCTACCGCACGTACAGTATATATCAGGTGGCTATGTAGGTAGATGATGGGGAGCAAAGTGAGAATGACATGGCTTGGGAACACCTCTTGGATCCTGTAGTCTGACGGGGAAGAAAGGGTGTAAGCATCAGGAAGCTTTTTAGCACTTCCATTTTTGCCAAACTCAGCAGAAAAGTATCCTGAAGGTATAGTCAGGCTAAGAGAGAGTGGGAATTGTCATGTTATCAAACTTAGAGTTGTCATTCATGTATAATTGGGTACATCTTAATCTTAATTAATTGGGTACGTATTAATGCTGTTATGTTTGTGTGTCTTTATGTTGCTTTCCAAGTCTTGTGCTATTACTCTCTTAGGAACCAAAAGGGGAAAATGGAGAAACTAAAAGCTGCTCCATCTGCCATAGAACGAGACAGCAGATTCAGCTGGAATAGCAGTTTGTTGTGTGATAGATGGAAATAAAATTGTGTGATCACACAGAGGCAATAAGTCTCTGAATTTGTAAACCTTGCGGTGGATGTTTGGTTTGTTTGTTTAATTCATGTTTTATAATCTTTTGTTAGTGTTTTTAAATTCATGTTGTATTATTGTTTATCCATTTTAGTCATTTCCAAGTTTATGTAAATTGAACATTAGGATGCTATTGTTCAAGAGGAAGGACTGTTGGAATCGGCTAAACTTTGATCATTGAGATATTAAATGAATGATAGAAAGTGAAAGAGACTGGGTTTTATGACAGAAGTTAATGGTTCTCTGAAGAAAGACAAATGGCTTCGGAATGTGTTGGGTGGACGAGAGGAGAGAAACGTGTGAAACAGGGGAGACAGATGGACATCTGTGGATTAGATGAAGGAGGGGTTGAGGTCAGGAGGTGAGGACAGATTCTCTTAAGGGAGTAATAAAGGTTTGGTATCCTGTTACCCTCTATTTTCTTCCTGTAGAACCATCAAATGTAACGATTGGAGAGAAGGAGGAGTGTTTTAAGTAGGATGTATATACAGTGGGAAGAACAAGTATTTGATACACTGACGATTTTGCAGGGTTTTCTACCTACAAAGCATGTGGAGGTCTGTAATTTTTATCATAGGTACACTTCAACTGTGAGAGACGGAATCTAAAACAAAAATCCAGAAAATCACATTGTATGATTTTTAAGTAATTCATTTGCATTTTATTGCATGACATAAGTATTTGATCACCTACCAACCAGTAAGAATTCCGGCTCTCACAGATCTGTTCGTTTTTCTTTAAGAAGCCCTCCTGTTCTCCACTCATTACCTGTATTATCTGCACCTGTTTGAACTCGTTACCTGTATAAAAGACACCTGTCCACACACTCCATTAAACAGACTCCAACCTCTCCACAATGGCCAAGACTAGAGAGCTGTGTAAGGACATCAGGGATAAAATTGTAGACCTGCACAAGGCTGGGATGGGCTACAGGACAATAGGCAAGCAGCTTGGTGAGAAGGCAACGACTGTTGGCGCAATTATTAGAAAATGGAAGAAGTTCAAGATGACGGTCAATCACCCTCGGTCTGGGGCTCCATGCAAGATCTCACCTCGTGGGGCATCAATGATCATGAGGAAGGTGAGGGATCAGCCCAGAACTACCAGAACTACGGGAAACATATGATCTCTGTAATTGCAAATAAAGGTTTCTGTACCAAATATTAAGTTCTGCTTTTCTGATGTATCAAATACTTATGTCATGCAATACAATGCAAATTAATTACATAAAAATCATACAATGTGATTTTCTGGATTTTTGTTTTAGATTCCGTCTCTCACAGTTGAAGTGTACCTATGCTAAAAAAAAATTCAGACCTCTACATGCTTTGTAAGTAGGAAAACCTGCAAAATCGTCAGTGTTTCAAATACTTGTTCTCCCCACTGTAACTGTGATGGTGAGAAATGTTTTGCTGTTTGAATACAGCTGTGTCGACCCTTTGGGAATAATTAAACTTGGTTAAGCTTCTCTAGTGTCCGTGAGTTATTTATGCTGAAAAATAAGAACCTAACAGTACATTAAATTAACCTCCTATGCATCAGACATAAAAAAACAACAACGAAGAGCCCTCAGAAAGAATGGTTTGAACATGCCTGAACCATATGTAGGCTGGGCTATTGATTTTATTTTATCCCTCTTTTAATGTGGTCTGGACGTTGTTACTTACTCGGGATATGTTGAGTTGTTTGGGAACTCGGCTGGGGTGTTCAGAGATTATTATTTTATGTATACCATTTATTTTCCTTTTATGTGAACGCAGCAGTAACTATTATCCACCTTTAGCCAGAGATGACTTGCACTAAAGTTGGATTACTGTTCGATGACTAGCACCTTCAATCTATTGACATGGAACTGCCATGGTCTAGGTCATGCAATAAAACGGAAAAAGATACTATGTGCTCTAAAAAAGGAAAAAGCAGATATCGCGCTATTACAAGAGACACACCTCTGTGTTGCTGAACATGCCAAACTCCGCAGAGCTTGGGTGGGACAGGTCTATTTCTCATCTTTCAAATCAAACAGTAGAGGTACAACCATACTTATCCATAAGAATGTTCCATTCATAATTGACAAAAACATATCTGATCCGGAGGGAAGATTTATTTTGATAACTGGGTCACTGTACGGACAACCAATTACTATCTTAAACATATATGCCCCTAACACAGATGCTCCTGCTTTCATGTCAAAAATGATAACCCTGTTCAATGAGCATTGTGTTTCCTTTGGCGTGGTGGCCGGAGATTTTAATTGTACCCTTAACCTGTCACGTCCTGACCTTAGTTCCTTTTTATGTCTCTGTTTTAGTTTGGTCAGGGCGTGAGTTGGGGTGGGCATTCAATGTTTTCTGTTTTGTGTGTATCACCTGACGGAACTGTTTAGTTTCTTTCATTCACTTTGTTATTTTGTTTTGTCTGTTCAGTTTAAATAAATCAACATGGACACTTACCGCGCTGCATATTGGTCCGATCCTTCCTACTCCTCCTTAGACGAAGAAGAGATTTGTTACAGAAATACCCACCACAACCGAACCAAGCAGTGTGGTAACCAGGAGCAGAGGGTTCTGGACTCCTTGACATGGGAGGAGATTTTGGACGGTAAGGGACCCTGGGCACAGGCTCGGGAATATTGCCGCCCCAGGGAGGAGCTGGAGGCAGTTAAAGCCGAGTGGAGGCGTTATCACGGCAGCGCAACAGGGACGAGAGGCAGCCCCAAAAATATCTTGGGTGGAGGCACACAGGGAGTGTGGCTAAGTCAGGTAGGAGACCTGAGCCAACTCCCCGTGCTTACCGTGGCGAGAGGGCATCGAGCCAGGAGCAATGAAGCCGGCTCAGAGCATCTGGTCTCCAGTGCGTCTCCTCGGCCCGGGTTATATGGCACCAGCCCTACGCACGGTGTCCCCGGTTTGCCAGCACAGCCCAGTGCGGTCTGTTCCACCCTGCCGCACTTGCCGGGCTACGGGGAGTATCCAGCCAGGACAGGTTGTGCAGGCTTGGTGCTCGAGACCTCCAGTGTGCCTCCACGGTCCGGTCCATCCAGTGCCTCCTCCACGCACCAGGCCTCCTGTGGCAGCCACACGCACCAGGCTGTCTCTCCGTCTCCTCCCTCCAGGTGCTCCCTCCTGTCCAGCGCTTCCAGAGCCTCCCTCCTGTCCGGAGCTGCCAGAGCCGCCCGTCAGTCAGGACCTGCCAGAGCCGCCCATCAGTCAGGAGCTGCCAGAGCCGCCCTTAACGCCGGAGCTGCCGGAGTCGCCAGCCTATTTGTATGCCCAAATCCGCAACATGTTAACATGGATCACAAACAGACAAGAGTCAACGTGGATTCAGATAGAAGCCCAATCCTGTGGTTCATTGCCACTAAGCTCAATTATATTCATTAATAACTTAAGTGAAGGGGGCAACATAGCCAAAACCTTTGTGATTTACAGCACCCTACTAGCTTGGAAGGACTGTAAGAAATACCTGGGCATTTCCTCCCAAATATGTTCCCACTCGCCCATAGTAGTCAACCCAGACTTGCCAAAAGTCCTGAAGGATGCCAACTTTAATCTTTGGCATACTCTAGGAATCAGGACCTTTTCAGACCTATTTCATCAGAAAACCACTACACTGAAATCTTTTCAAGAGCTCTGGAGTGAATTCCATGTGCCAAGATCCAATGTATTTTATTTCATATATCTTCAAATTAGACATGTCATTTCCTCATTTACTTCCAAGAGGGGGTTTAGAACTCAGTTGAATGAAGATGAAACCCTTCTTGTCACAGCACAATCCATTAAAGGCAAAATATCTTATATCTATGGACTCCTTTCTCCTTTGAAAATAATCTGGGAAAAGGACCTTGGTCTGACTATCAGTGATGAGTTATGGGCGGAGGTTTGCGACAGGGTATACTGCTCCTCTACTAATGTAAAAATGAAAGAATCTAATTACACATTTTTGTACACATTTTATTACACTCCTTTGAGACTCCATAGAATGAAAACGGACATCTCTCCTAACTGTAAAAGATTTACCTCTGAAAGTGGAACCTATATGCATGCATTTTGGAACTATAGAGAGATTGCCAGATTTTGGCAATCTATACATACTGCTGCTACAGAAAATACTTGATGTACAGTTTGATATGACCCCGTGTATCTATCTTCTTAATGCCCAGCAGGACTGTTCTTGATCCTGACAGAGATAATTTGCTTATGACTATTACATACTTTACTAAGAAATGTATTCTTCTATTGTGGGCCTCTAATACCCCTCCTACATTTATAATGTGTCGTCTCAGCTAAGGCTGGAAATAGCTAATAAGAACCTTGATAGTGCTGCTGCAAGTTTTATATATATAATTATTAAACAATTGAATAGATATATATATATATATGTACATATCTATCTATATATATATATATATATATATATATATATATATATATATATATATATATATATATATACACACAGTATATATATATATATATATATATATATATATATATACAGTGCCTTGCGAAAGTATTCGGCCCCCTTGAACTTTGCGACCTTTTGCCACATTTCAGGCTTCAAACATAAAGATATAGAACTGTATTTTTTTGTGAAGAATCAACAACAAGTGGGACACAATCATGAAGTGGAACGACATTTATTGGATATTTCATACTTTTTTAACAAATCAAAAACTGAAAAATTGGGCGTGCAAAATTATTCAGCCCCTTTACTTTCAGTGCAGCAAACTCTCTCCAGAAGTTCAGTGAGGATCTCTGAATGATCAAATGTTGACCTAAATGACTAATGATGATAAATACAATCCACCTGTGTGTAATCAAGTCTCCGTATAAATGCACCTGCACTGTGATAGTCTCAGAGGTCCGTTAAAAGCGCAGAGAGCATCATGAAGAACAAGGAACACACAAGGCAGGTCCGAGATACTGTTGTGAAGAAGTTTAAAGCCGGATTTGGATACAAAAGATTTCCCAAGCTTTAAATATCCCAAGGAGCACTGTGCAAGCGATAATATTGAAATGGAAGGAGTATCAGACCACTGCAAATCTACCAAGACCTGGCCGTCCCTCTAAACTTTCAGCTCATACAAGGAGAAGACTGATCAGAGATGCAGCCAAGAGGCCCATGATCACTCTGGATGAACTGCAGAGATCTACAGCTGAGGTGGGAGACTCTGTCCATAGGACAACAATCAGTCGTATATTGCACAAATCTGGCCTTTATGGAAGAGTGGCAAGAAGAAAGCCATTTCTTAAAGATATCCATAAAAAGTGTTGTTTAAAGTTTGCCACAAGCCACCTGGGAGACACACCAAACATGTGGAAGAAGGTGCTCTGGTCAGATGAAACCAAAATTGAACTTTTTGGCAACAATGCAAAACGTTATGTTTGGCGTAAAAGCAACACAGCTGAACACACCATCCCCACTGTCAAACATGGTGGTGGCAGCATCATGGTTTGGGCCTGCTTTTCTTCAGCAGGGACAGGGAAGATGGTTAAAATTGATGGGAAGATGGATGGAGCCAAATACAGGACCATTCTGGAAGAAAACCTGATGGAGTCTGCAAAAGACCTGAGACTGGGACGGAGATTTGTCTTCCAACAAGACAATGATCCAAAACATAAAGCAAAATCTACAATGGAATGGTTCAAAAATAAACATATCCAGGTGTTAGAATGGCCAAGTCAAAGTCCAGACCTGAATCCAATCGAGAATCTGTGGAAAGAACTGAAAACTGCTGTTCACAAATGCTCTCCATCCAACCTCACTGAGCTCGAGCTGTTTTGCAAGGAGGAATGGGAAAACATGTCAGTGTCTCAATGTGCAAAACTGATAGAGACATACCCCAAGCGACTTACAGCTGTAATCGCAGCAAAAGGTGGCGCTACAAAGTATTAACTTAAGGGGGCTGAATAATTTTGCACGCCCAATTTTTCAGTTTTGGATTTGTTAAAAAAGTTTGAAATATCCAATAAATGTCGTTCCACTTCATGATTGTGTCCCACTTGTTGTTGATTCTTCACAAAAAAATACAGTTTTATATCTTTATGTTTGAAGCCTGAAATGTGGCAAAAGGTCGCAAAGTTCAAGGATATACATATATAAAAAATAAATAAATAAAAAAATATATATATATCTATCTATTCAATTGTTTAATAATTATATATTATTTATTTAATTGATTTATTATTATTTTATTTTATTTATGTTTTTTAAAGTCTCACATCTGTGAATGTGGAATATGTTTTGTTGGTTGATTGAAAAACAAGAAAACTTTAAACTTTAAATTGAAAAAATAAATGTGAATTGTATTGCTCTCAAGAAAAGGGTGCCATTGAAATTAGTGATTAATGGGGTAGCAGTAAATGTCAAAGCTGACCAACTGAAGTAGAAGATCCCTGGTGTTTGTGATGCTCGTCATTTGGTGTGATGCTCGTCGCTTAGTGCGACAATACCAGCCCCAAAACCTCACTGCTCTAGAGGAGATCTGCATGGAGGAATGGGCCAAAATACCAGCAACAGTGTGTGAAAACCTTGTGAAGACTTACAGAAAACGTTTGACCTCTGTCATTTCCAACAAAGGGTATATAACAAAGTATTGAGATAAACTTTTGTTATTGACCAAATACTTATTTTCCACCATAATTTGCAAATAAATTAATTAAAAATCCTACAATGTGATTTTCTGGAGTTTTTTCTCATTTTGTCTGTGATGACAATTACAGGCCTTTCTCATCTTTTTAAGTGGGAGAACTTGCACAATTGGTGGCTGACTAAATACTTTTTTGCCCCACTGTAGCTACTATAGCTGTAGCGTGTGAGAGTTTGTGATGCGATGTGAACCAGGGTCAGTAACTTGTCATACAAACATACATGGAAGACTTAGCTACATGTTTGATGTTTGCCAGAGTATCCGATTTACGTTATACTGTTTGTATACTTTCAGAGGTCATTCCTGAATTTACGGACACAGAAGAAGCTGCAACATGCTCGAATGGTGAAGCCACAACCTCAGAGCCCTGCACCCCGACACCCAGGGTCCATCGACACAATCAATGCTCCTGAAACCCATGAACTCAGCACCCCAAGGGTCCATTCTCGGTTGGTGAACAGTTCAATATTAATTGTCATGTTCACTTGTAGCCCAAATCACACAATTTCTTCAACAGGGCTTATCAACAGAAGGCTTTTGTCATGGCAGGGTTATGTTCTTAAACATTATTTAAGGAGACATTATGAATCTAGGAGTGTTAATATAAAACTGGATTACAGATTAAATTCATCATATTCTGAGCCAAGACTTGTATTATTTGCATCATTGGCGTATCTGGTTGGTCCCACACTGGCCTTTGGTGGACAAGATTTAATACATTTGCTGAGACAATCCATGGTTGGCAAACAAAACTGCACTCACACTGGCTGCCCTCAGGTTTGCTATGGAGTCTGTACCTTATAATTCCTGTACTGTAAATCTCATATCATCTGCTGGTTGAGAGAATGCCAAGAGTGTGCAAAGCTGTCATCAAGGGTGGCTACATTGAAGAATATCAAATATAAAATATATATTGATTTGTTTAACACTTTTTTGATTACTACATGATTCTGTGTTATTTACAGTGCCTTGTGAAAGTATTCGGCCCCCTTGAATTTTGCGAACTTTTGCCACATTTCAGGCTTCAAACATAAAGATATAAAACTGTATTTTTTTGTGAAGAATCAACAACAAGTGGGACACAATCATGAAGTGGAACGACATTTATTGGATATTTCAAACTTTTTTAACAAATCAAAAACTGAAAAATTGGGCGTGCAAAATTATTCAGCCCTCTTAAGTTAATACTTTGTAGCGCCACCTTTTGCTGCGGTTACAGCTGTAAGTCGCTTGGGGTATGTCTCTATCAGTTTTGCACATCGAGAGACTGACATTTTTTCCCATTCCTGCAAAACAGCTCGAGCTCAGTGAGGTTGGATGGAGAGCATTTGTGAACAGCAGTTTTCAGTTCTTTCCACAGATTCTCGATTGGATTCAGGTCTGGACTTTGACTTGGCCATTCTAACACCTGGATATGTTTATTTTTGAACCATTCCATTGTAGATTTTGCCTTATGTTTTGGATCATTGTCTTGTTGGAAGACAAATCTCCGTCCCAGTCTCAGGTCTTTTGCAGACTCCATCAGGTTTTCTTCCAGAATGGTCCTGTATTTGGCTCCATCCATCTTCCCATCAATTTTAACCATCTTCCCTGTCCCTGCTGAAGAAAAGCAGGCCCAAACCATGATGCTGCCACCACCATGTTTGACAGTGGGGATGGTGTGTTCAGCTGTGTTGCTTTTACGCCAAACATAACGTTTTGCATTGTTGCCAAAAAGTTCAATTTTGGTTTCATCTGACCAGAGCACCTTCTTCCACATGTTTGGTGTGTCTCCCAGGTGGCTTGTGGCAAACTTTAAACGACACTTTTTATGGATATCTTTAAGAAATGTCTTTCTTCTTGCCACTCTTCCATAAAGGCCAGATTTGTGCAATATACGACTGATTGTTGTCCTATGGACAGAGTCTCCCACCTCAGCTGTAGATCTCTGCAGTTCATCCAGAGTGATCATGGGCCTCTTGGCTGCATCTCTGATCAGTCTTCTCCTTGTATGAGCTGAAAGTTTAGAGGGACGGCCAGGTCTTGGTAGATTTGCAGGGGTCTGATACTCCTTCCATTTCAATATTATCGCTTGCACAGTGATCCTTGGGATGTTTAAAGCTTGGGAAATCTTTTTGTATCCAAATCCGGATTTAAACTTCTTCACAACAGTATCTCGGACCTGCCTGGTGTGTTCCTTGTTCTTCATGATGCTCTCTGCGCTTTTAACGGACCTCTGAGACTATCACAGTGCAGGTGCATTTATACGGAGACTTGATTACACACAGGTGGATTGTATTGATCATCCTTAGTCATTTAGGTCAACAATGGATCATTCAGAGATCCTCACTGAACTTCTGGAGAGAGTTTGCTGCACTGAATGTAAAGGGGCTGAATAATTTTGCACGCCCAATTTTTCAGTTTTTGATTTGTTAAAAAAGTTTGAAATATCCAATAAATGTTGTTCCACTTCATGATTGTGTCCCACTTGTTGTTGATTCTTCACAAAAAAATACAGTTCTATATCTTTATGTTTGAAGCCTGAAATGTGGCAAAAGGTCGCAAAGTTCAAGGGGGCCGAATACTTTCGCAAGGCACTGTAATAATTTTGATGTCTTCATTATTATTTTACAATGTAGAAAATAGCAAAAATAAAGAAAAACCCTTGAATGAGTACATGTGTCCAAACTTTTGACTGCTACTGTATATTTTCCCAGGGAAGAGAACACACTTGGAGCACAACCAGCAAATACCTGAACTTCATGAGGGTGACCGAGGCCTCATACCTGGAGACACTTGAGGCCCAGCGTCTTCTTCTTCTTCTTAGACCGTCATTATAAAATAATTATTTGTTCTTAACTGACTTGCCTAGTTAAATAAAGGTCAAATAAAAAAATAATAATAATTATTCGGTGGGGTTTTTTGGTGGTTGGCATCTACTGTGAGGCCCCGCATCAGCAGCAGGATCAGCACTTCAATCAGGTGTGAAAATGAGGCAGCAGCCAGGGTGACTGAGATGGCCCAGACAGCCTTGTTTAACAGCTTCAAAGCTGTATTTGGAAAGTTTGTCCAGGCCATAAAAGGGCAAAAGACACCAGCAACAGTCTCGTCACTAGACTAAACTGGACTAAACTAGCTGAAGTTGAATGTAAAAAAAATATATTTGTATTATTCACTTTATTTATTCATTTGCGCTACATTAAAAGCATTGTGAATGTGGCTTTCAATTACTGTTCATTGAATTTAGCATACTGTTAAACAATGAAAATAATGTACATTTTGGAGCATTAAACTTCTGTAAACATGCCTACTTAATTAAACATTGGTAGAAAATAGAAGATACAATTGTGTAGTGGGTAAAAAATAACAGGTCTAATAGTAAAATTAACATAAGGCAGTATATAGTAGTACTTTATAAATCCCCAAGGGTAAATTCATGTAATAAGGGGTAACCAAAAAATGGAAAGAACCACTGAGTTAAGGGACCAGGCTCAGTCTGTCATGCTAGTAGAACTGTTGTTGGGTTCTCAAGGTGACTGCATAAGAAACCTTTTGGAACCCTTTTTTTCTAAGAGTGTAGCCTATATCTGCAGACCAGAGTTGCGGTAAAGAGGTCAATGGAACGCAGACCGTGGGAGATAGAAGATGGATGCCGGATTGGCCTACATTCAACAAATCTGATCTAACAAAGTGGATATTCGTCAAATCCGTCATGATTGATGTTATTGTAACAGGCCCACAATGGGGTTACTAAAGTCAGATTTTTATATATTTGGCTGTTTTCACTGCGTAACATCTAGAAAGTTTAGAAGAAGTGGCTGCTAAATGCTAACTCCTGTTCATGTAAGCTGGTAGCATAGCTAGCATACAGAGATAGGTGGTGGTAATCGTCGTTTTGAACTGCAATCTATACTATTTAGAATGCAAAATTACAGAGACGGCATACAGATACTGTACTTTCCCCCTCCAACTCTCCCTCAATCATATGTCAACAACATATTAATTGGACTATTGTTTTCCTTAGATTACCTTCCTCAGAACGGCACAGAAAAGCTATAAACTATATTAGCATTGATCTTATCCATGATGACTCAATATCAGCAGTGTGACATTCAGGATAAACTATTATCTCTTGTATTGTGCTCTCATGACAAAAACACCAAATGTTATCTTACCCAACAGGCAGACAGCTGTGGCTAGGATGTACATGATCTTCTCTAAAGCAAAAAGACTATAAATACAAAACAAAGCAGAATATGGAAGATCAAAATATGTTCAGTTTAGTTACATTTGCATCTAAATGCATAAATTCCCCTAATACAATAGGTTAATCCACTATTCACTACTCTACGTCGACAAGTTATGATCAAACAAGATCTGTGTGAGCAAATTTTGTTAAGAGTGTAGCACAAACCTCAAAGGCTGGGGTCAGGACAGATAAAAACAAAAAACAGGTACCTGCATGTTCCAAGTCTGTTTATTCATTCACATGCGCAAACGTGCCATTTTACAAATATGTTCACAGACTATTATTATTGTGATCTAAGTATGCAACTTTATAAATTGTGAAATTTTACATTCCTGAGGAAAAGCCAGTCAACGATATCTTCTCCCCATCCCTAAAATGGACAAGTCTCTGCCTGTCCCCGGTCTTGATTACATCTCCAACCTTGTATAAAGTCATAGGTTTGTAGCTACAGTATCGGTGGGGGAATAAAACGTAAAATGTTTCTACATTCTTCTTTCATGCCAAGTTGTATTGTTAATTTCATAAATGTGTTTTACATAAAACAATTTATTATTGTTAATTCAGTTAAATATTGCTTGACACAATGCACACATGAAAAATGTGCTCGAGTCTATAACTAAACAGATTATGGTTTAGCCAATGCAAAGCAATTATGTTATTAATCGATGATAACACAATTAACGATGATAATAACACTGCATAACATTTAGAAGGTTTAGAAGAAGTGGCTGCTAAATGCTAACCCCCATTCGTATGAGCTGGTAGCATAGCTAGCATACAAAAATCGGTGGTGGTAGTCAAGGTTGTTTTTAACTGCAATACAGTCCATTGGTGATGATGACATGTATTCGGGTTGACATCCATACAAGCATTATACTCAAATTTTTCCATTAACATAGTGTCAAATACACATATGAACTAAATGCCTAAATGTAGGTACATTTAGCTGGGGGGGCAATGAGGAGATTCAGGATCTTTCCACCACACGTTTCCATGGCATTTCCATTATTTGGGTCGAGTTCCATTGACCTCTGTACCTTATCTATACTAGCAGACCATATTCTAAGACCATATTCTAAGCATTCTAATTAGGATAGATTTAAAAGGCACAATTCTGTGTGAGTGCAATTAGGCTACATTAACGAGATAATGATAAGCTATATTTTTCATGATTATGTTGAACAGCTTTGGAAAAGGAAACAGCAGCTATGATGGTTTTATAATGGTTCTTTACAGCCACTTGGCTTCCAGCAGCAAAACAAGTGATGTCACAGTCAACATCAACATGCTGCCATGCTCACTCCACGCTGAACACTGGAGGAGTAGCTCTAAGAGAGAGAGAAGCAAACACAAGTTGAAGTGAAGGACTCGACAGGGGCAGCCTTTCTCACACAAATCTTTGGTCTATTAGGAACGTGAGGAACGTTTTACTTCCCTATCACTTCACCATTTCCAATGAAAAGCAAATGATAACCACACAAACATGAATTATATTGACATAGATAAACTGTTCTGTTTTCATATTAGGGTAACTAGGGAACTGAACTTACAGTTACTCTCAAATAGCAATGTAGACGCACAGTTTCATGAATGCAGAAATTAAACTAATACAAGTTTGATAAAATACTTACTCTTTTCCACAGTGGAAGTTTTTGACACTGTCTCTTTCTGCTTGATGGTGCAGGTGAAGTTTTTGGGCTTGTCGTCGGAAAGGCCAGTGAGGTTGAGACGGCAGGTGGAGATGCCTTCCATGATGGCGACAGCACCACGGTTCTTGAAGGTGGGGTCCTGAATCTTAGCAGGGTCTGTGCTGCCCACCACATTGTTCTCCTGGGTGTATGTGCAGGTAGGAACTGGTGTCGCAGCTGTCAGCTCGTATTCACAGTCCATCCTCAGGTTTTTCTCCTTCGTCAGGCAGGAGGTCAGCTTAGTCACCTTCTGGGCTGAGGCAAAACCTAAATCCCAGAGACGGCATACAGATACTGTACTTTCCCACTCCAACTCTCCCTCAATCATATGTCAACAACATATTAATTGGACTACTGTTTTCCTTAGATTACCTTCCTCAGAACGGCACAGAAAAGCTATAAACTATATTAGCATTGATCTTATCCATGATGACTCAATATCAGCAGTGTGACATTCAGGATAAACTATTATCTCTTGGATTGTGCTCTCATGAAAAAAACACCAAAGGTTATCTTACCCAACAGGCAGACAGCTGTGGCTAGGATGTACATGATCTTCTCTAAAGCAAAAAGACTATAAATACAAAACAAAGCAGAATATGGAAGATCAAAAGATTACACCCATTTGTACGTGCATCACTCATTCACATGAGCAAATGTGTCATTTTAGAAATATGTTCACCATCTATTATTATTGTGATCTCAGTATGCAACTTTAGAAATTGTAAAATGTTACATTCGTAGGGGATAACCAGCCAATAAAATCTTTTCCGCATCCCTAAAATGGACAAGTCTCTGCCTGTCCCCGGTCTCGATTACATCTCTAACCTTGTATAAAGTCATAGGTTCGTAGCTAGAGTAACTGTAATAGGTGAAAAAAACATAATGCCAAGATGTATTGTTCATTTCATAAATTTGTTTTAAATAAAACAATTTATAATTGTTAATTCAGTTAAATATTGATTTATACAATGCAGACATCAATAATGTGCTCGAGCCTATAACATACAGATGATGGTTTAGCCGATGTGAGTTACTTATGTTATTAATCGATGATAATACAAGTAATGTCTCTTACCTTAACGCTGAAGGAGTTAAAGCTCTGCTCGGTTGTGTGATGTTAGGGGTGGATAATGTCGGCTCTCAATGAGACGCAGAGAGAGGGTTGGGAGAGCCAGAGAAAAAAGGAGGGACGGGGTGTGTCAATGCTGTTTATCAAAATGACATTGCACAGTTTAGACTGCACACTAGAGGGATTGTGGGAGAACACTGGTAGGCTGCAGGTCTACCAAGGTCTATTTATCTATTGGCCACAGCATGCATTGTGATAAATATTCAGCCCATGACTGTGCTGTATTTCCTGAATTGTGTAATACAATTTTTATAATAATTTGTCAAATATTATATCTTAATTCCCTGGCCATCTCTTCAGCTCTCTGTCCTTCCTCACTTGGCCTGAGTGTGTAGCAAATTATTGAAGTAAACAGTCACTATAAGTCCTTCTACTTTTCCATAACGTGGTTGCAGAGGCCATTTCTGAAATGATGTATGCCCACAGGGACTCAACTCCTGTTATCAGACACCACATAGTTCCTGGAATCAATATCCTGAATCTAATGGGGTAGTTCAAGTGTATAGTTTAGTGACAACCAATATAGACGTTTTCATTTGCCGTCCAAAATATTCCTTTTGTGCATCGATATGGTAGGCTTTAATGATTTGTTTTAAACTCAAATCAAATGTTACTGGTCACATACACATGGTTAGCAGATGTGAGTGTAGCAAAATGCCTGTGCTTCTAGTTCCGACAATGCAGTAATATCTAACAAGTATTCTAACAAACTCACAACAACTACCTTATGCACACACAGTTGAAGTCAAAAGTTCACATACACTGAGGTTGGAGTCATTAAAACTTGTTTTTCAACCACTCCACAAATTTCTTGTTAACAAACTATAGTTTTGGCAAGTCGGCTAGGACATCTACTTTGTGCATGACAAAAGTAATTTTTCCAACAATTGTTTACAGACAGATTATTTCACTTATAATTCACTGTATCACAATTTCAGTGGGCCAGAAGTTTACATACACTAAGTTGACTATGCCTTTAAACAGCTTGAAAATTCCATAAAATTATGTCATGGCTTTAAAAGCTTCTGACATAATTTGAGACAATTGGAGGTGTACCCGTGGATGTATTTCAAGGCCTACCTTCAAACTCAGTTCCTCTTTGCTTGACATCATGGGAAAATCAAAAGAAATCAGCCAAGACAGAAAGAAAATTGTAGACCACCACAAGTCTTGTTCATCCTTGGGAGTATTTTCCAAACACCTGAAGGTACCACGTTCATCTGTACAAACAATAGTAAGTATAAAAATCATGGGACCACGCAAGATGTGACCACTCACACAGATGTGAGTGTAGCAAAATGCCTGTGCTTCTAGTTCCGACAATGCAGTAATATCTAACAAGTATTCTAACAAACTCACAACAACTACCTTATGCACACACAGTTGAAGTCAAAAGTTCACATACACTGAGGTTGGAGTCATTAAAACTTGTTTTTCAACCACTCCACAAATTTCTTGTTAACAAACTATAGTTTTGGCAAGTCGGCTAGGACATCTACTTTGTGCATGACAAAAGTAATTTTTCCAACAATTGTTTACAGACAGATTATTTCACTTATAATTCACTGTATCACAATTTCAGTGGGCCAGAAGTTTACATACACTAAGTTGACTATGCCTTTAAACAGCTTGAAAATTCCATAAAATTATGTCATGGCTTTAAAAGCTTCTGACATAATTTGAGACAATTGGAGGTGTACCCGTGGATGTATTTCAAGGCCTACCTTCAAACTCAGTTCCTCTTTGCTTGACATCATGGGAAAATCAAAAGAAATCAGCCAAGACAGAAAGAAAATTGTAGACCACCACAAGTCTTGTTCATCCTTGGGAGTATTTTCCAAACACCTGAAGGTACCACGTTCATCTGTACAAACAATAGTAAGTATAAAAATCATGGGACCACGCAAGCCAAAGAACACAATCCCAATCATGAGGCAAGGGGGTGGCAGCATCATGTTGTGGGGGGTGCTTTGCTGCAGGAGGGACCGTGCACTTCACAAAATAGATGGCATCATGAGTCAGGAAAATGATGTGGATATATTGAAGCAACATCTCAAGACATCACATCAGTCAGGAAGTTAAAGCTTGGTTGCAAATGGGTCTTCCAAATGGACAATGACCTCAAGCATACTTCCACAGTTGTGGCAAAATGGCTTAAGGACAACAAAGTCAAGGTATTGGAGTGGCCATCACAAAGCCCTGACCTCAATCCCATAGAAAATGTGTGGGCACAACTGAAAAAGCGTGTGAGAGCAAGGAGGCCTACAAACCTGACTCAGTTACACAGGAGGAATGGGCCAAACTTCACCCAACTTATTGTGGGAAGCTTGTGGAAGGCTACTCAAAACGTTTGACCCAAGTTAAACTATTTAAAGGCAATGCTACCAAATAGCATTGCGTGTATGTAAACTTCTGACCCAGTGGGAATGTGATGAAATAAATAATTTGTTCTCTCTACTATTATTCTGACATTTCACATTCTTAAAATAAAGTGGTGATCCTAACTGACCTAAGATAGGGAATCTTTACTATGATTAAATGTCAGGAATTGTGAAAAACTGAGATTAAATGTATTTGGCTAAGCTGTATGTAAACACCCGACTTCAACTGTATATGGATGAGCGATGGCCGTGCGGCATAGGCAAGATGCAGTCAATGGTATAGAACAGTATATACAGTGCCTTGCGAAAGTATTCGGCCCCCTTGAACTTTGCAACCTTTTGCCACATTTCAGGCTTCAAACATAAAGATATACAACTGTATTTTTTTGTGAAGAATCAACAACAAGTGGGACACAATCATGAAGTGGAACGACATTTATTGGATATTTCAAACTTTTTTAACAAATCAAAAACTGAAAAATTGGGCGTGCAAAATTATTCAGCCCCCTTAAGTTAATACTTTGTAGCGCCACCTTTTGCTGCGATTACAGCTGTAAGTCGCTTGGGGTATGTCTCTATCAGTTTTGCACAACGAGAGACTGAATTTTTTTCCCATTCCTCCTTACAAAACAGCTCGAGCTCAGTGAGGTTGGATGGAGAGCATTTGTGAACAGCAGTTTTCAGTTCTTTCCACAGATTCTCGATTGGATTCAGGTCTGGACTTTGACTTGGCCATTCTAACACCTGGATATGTTTATTTTTGAACCATTCCATTGTAGATTTTGCTTTATGTTTTGGATCATTGTCTTGTTGGAAGACAAATCTCCGTCCCAGTCTCAGGTCTTTTGCAGAATCCATCAGGTTTTCTTCCAGAATGGTCCTGTATTTGGCTCCTTCCATCTTCCCATCAATTTAACCATCTTCCCTGTCCCTGCTGAATAAAAGCAGGCCCAAACCATGATGCTGCCACCACCATGTTTGACAGTGGGGATGGTGTGTTCAGCTGTGTTGCTTTTACGCCAAACATAACGTTTTGCATTGTTGCCAAAAAGTTCAATTTTGGTTTCATCTGACCAGAGCACCTTCTTCCACATGTTTGGTGTGTCTCCCAGGTGGCTTGTGGCAAACTTTAAATGACACTTTTTATGGATATCTTTAAGAAATGGCTTTCTTCTTGCCACTCTTCCATAAAGGCCAGATTTGTGCAATATACGACTGATTGTTGTCCTATGGACAGAGTCTCCCACCTCAGCTGTAGATCTCTGCAGTTCATCCAGAGTGATCATGGGCCTCTTGGCTGCATCTCTGATCAGTCTTCTCCTTGTATGAGCTGAAAGTTTAGAGGGACGGCCAGGTCTTGGTAGATTTGCAGTGGTCTGATACTCCTTCCATTTCAATATTATCGCTTGCACAGTGCTCCTTGGGATGTTTAAAGCTTGGGAAATCTTTTTGTATCCAAATCCGGCTTTAAACTTCTTCACAACAGTATCTCGGACCTGCCTGGTGTGTTCCTTGTTCTTCATGATGCTCTCTGCGCTTTTAACGGACCTCTGAGACTATCACAGTGCAGGTGCATTTAGGTGTCCTCAGGTGTCCTGAGGGGAAGGTAGTTTGCCCCTGGTGATGCGTTGTGCAGACCGCACTACCCTCTGGAGAGCCTTGCAGTTGAGGTGGTGCAGTTGCCATACCAGGCCATACAGCCTGACAGGATGCTCCCGATTGTGCATCTGTAAAAGTTTGTGAGTTTTTAAGTGACAAGTCAAAATTTTTCAGTCTCTTGCGCCTTCTTCACCATGCTGTCTGTGTGGGTGGACCATTTCAGTTTGTCCGTGATGTGTACTCAGAGGAACTTAAAACTTTCCACCTTCTCCACTACTGTTCCATCGATGTGGATGGGGGGTGTGCTCCCTCTGCTGTTTCCTGAAGTCCACAATCATCTCCTTTGTTTTGTTGACATTGAGTGAGAGGTTATTTTCCTGACACCACACTCCGAGGGCACTCACCTCCTCCCTATAGGCCGTCTCGTTGTTGTTGGTAATCAAGCCTATCACTGTTGTGTCGTCTGCAAACTTGATGATTGAGTTGGAAACGTGCATGGCCACGCAGTCATGGGTGAACAGGGAGTACAGGAGAGGGCTGAGAACGCACCCTTATGGGGTCCCAGTGTTGAGGATCAGCTAAGTGTAGATGTTGTTTCCTACCTTCGCCACCTGGGGTCGGCCCGTCAGAAAGTCCAGGACCCAGTTACACAGGGCGGGGTCGAGACCCAGGGTCTCAAGCTTAATGACGAGTTTGGAGGGTACTATGGTATTAAATGCTGAGCTGTAGTCAGTGAACAACATTCTTACATAGGTAATCCTCTTGTCCAGATGGGATAGGGCAGTGTGCAGTGTGATGGCGATTGCATCGTCAGTGGACCTATTGGGGTGGTATGCAAATTGGAGTGGGTCTAGGGTATCAGGTAGGGTGGGGGTGATATGCTCCTTGACTAGTCTCTCAAAGCACTTCATGATGACAGAAGTGACTGCAACGGGGCGATAGTCTATTAGTTCAATTACCTTAGCTTCCTTGGGAACAGGAACAGTGGTGGCCAACTTGAAGCATGTGGGGACAACAGACAGGGATAGGGAATTATTTAATATGTTCGTAAACACACCAGCCAGCTGGTCAGCGCATGCTCTGAGGATGCAGCTAGGGATGGGCCTTGCCTTGTGAGGGTTAACACGTTTAAATGTTTTACTCACGTTGGCCACGGAGAATGAGAGCCCACAGGCTTTGGTAGCGGGCCGTGTCAGTGGCACTGTATTGTCCTCAAAGCGAGCAAAGAAGTTGTTTAATTTGTCTGGGAGCAAGACGTCGATGTCTGCGACGGAGTTGGTTTTCTTTTTGTAATGTGTGACTGACTGTAGACCCTGCCACATACGTCTCGTGTTTGAGCAGTTGAATTGTGGCTACTTTATCTCTATACTGACGCTTTGCTTGTTTGATTGCCTTACGGAGGGAATAGCTGTACTGTTTGTATTCGGTCATGTTTCCAGTCGCCTTGCCATGATTAAAAGCAGTGGTTTGTGCTTTCAGTTTTGCGCGAATGCTGCCATCAATCCACGGTTTCTGGTTCGGGAAATGTTTTAATAGTCACAGTGGGTATAACATCTCCGATGCACTTGCTAATAAACTCGCTTACCGAGTCAGCGTATACATTAATGTTGTTGTCTGAGGCTATCCAGAACATATCCCAGTTCACGTGATCGAAGCAATCCTGAAGCGTGGTATCCAATTGGTCAGACCAGCGTTGGACGGACCTGAGCACGGGCGTTTCCTGTTATAGTTTGTTACAATCTCTCTCTTTGCCCTCCTTGTTATCTAGAGATTGGACATTGGCGAGTAATATGCTCTGGAGCGATAGATGGTGTGCTCGCATTCTGAGTCTGACCAGTAGGCCGCTCCGTCTGCATCTCCTGCGGCGGCTGCGTTGTTTTGGGTCAGCCTCTGGGATAAGATCCCATGTCCAGGGAGGTCCAAACAAAGGATCCGCTTCGGGAAATACGTATTCCTGGTAGAATGTTGGTAAGTTGTCATCAATTTAATATCCAATATTTCTTCCCGGTTGTATGTAATAACACTTGAGATTTCCTGGGCTAACAATGTAAGAAATAATACTTAAAATAATACATAAAAACAAATAACTGCATAGTTTCTTAAGGACCTGAAGCGAAGCGACCTTTTCTGTCGGTGCCCTCTTAAATCTGAATACTTAAGTCTGAATACTTATGTAAATGTGATATTAAAGTTTTATATATAAATATATATTTCCAGTGGGGAGAACAAGTATTTGATACACTGACGATTTTGCAGGTTTTCCTACCTACAAAGCATGTAGAGGTCTGTAATTTTTATCATAGGTACACTTCAACTGTGAGAGACTGAATCTAAAACAAAAATACAGAAAATCACATTGTATGATTTTTAAGTCATTCATTTGCATTGTATTGCATGCAATAAGTATTTGATCACCTACCAACCAGTAAAAATTCCGGCTCTCACAGACCTGTTAGTTTTTCTTTAAGAAGCCCTCCTGCTCTCCACTCATTACCTGTATTAACTGCACCTGTCTGAACTCATTACCTGTATAAAAGACACCTGTCCACACACTCAATCAAACAGACTCCAACGTCTCCACAATGGCCAAGACCAGACAGCTGTGAAAGGACATCAGGGATAAAATTATAGACCTGCACAAGGCTGGGAGGGGCTACAGGACAATAGGCAAGCAGCTTGGTGAGAAGGCAACAACTGTTGGCGCAATTATTAGAAAATGGAAGAAGTTCAAGATGACGGTCAATCACCCTCGGTCTGGGGCTCCATGCAAGATCTCACCTCGTGGGGCATCAATGATCATGAGGAAGGTGAGGGATCAGCCCAGAACTACACGGCACGACCTGGTACCACAGTCTCAAAGAAAACCATTAGTAACACACTATGCCGTCATGGATTAAAATCCTGCAGCGCACGCAAGGTCCCCCTGCTCAAGCCAGCGCATGTCCAGGCCCGTCTGAAGTTTGCCAATGACCATCTGGGTGATCCAGAGGAGGAATGGGAGAAGGTTATGTGGTCTGATGAGACAAAAATAGAGCTTTTTGGTCTAAACTCCACTCGCCGTGTTTGGAGGAAGAAGAAGGATGAATACAACCCCAAGAACACCATCCCAACCGTGAAGCATGGAGGTGGAAACATCATTCTTTGGGGATGCTTTTCTGCAAAGGGGAGAGGACGACTGCACCGTATTGAGGGGAGGATGGATGGGGCCGTGTATTGCGAGATCTTGGCCAACAACATCCTTCCCTCAGTAAGAGCATTGAAGATGGGTCGTGGCTGGGTCTTCCAGCATGACAACGACCCGAAACACACAGCAATGACAACTAAGGTGTGGCTCCGTAAGAAGCATCTCAAGGTCCTGGAGTGGCCTTGCCAGTCTCCAGACCTGAACCCAATAGAACATCTTTGGAGGGAGCTGAAAGTCCGTATTGCCCAGTGACAGCCCCGAAACCTGAAGGATCTGGAGAAGGTCTGTATGGAGGAGTGGGCCAAAATCCCTGCTGCAGTGTGTGCAAAACTGGTCAAGAACTACAGGAAACGTATGATCTCTGTAATTGCAAACAAAGGTTTCTATACCAAATATTAAGTTCTGCTTTTCTGATGTAGCAAATACTTATTGCATGCAATAAAATGCAAATTAATTACTTAAAAATCATTCAATTAATTAATTCAATTAATTTTAGAATAAGGCTGAATTCTTTCCCGAATGCACTGTATCTACCTCATACCTTGTACCTCTCTCTGCACGTTGGTCTTGTACTGGTGCTCTCTGTATATAGCTCCCTTCTTTTGTATTTTATTTTATTCCTTGTTTTATTGTTTTTAAGCTCTGCATCGTTGGGAAGGGCTCTGAGCAAGTATTTCATGGTAAAGTCTAAAGCAGGTGTATTAGGCGCATGCGAGAAATACAATTTGATTTGATCATACTAATTTGAGTGTCGTGTATTTATGTTTACTGTTACCTCTAATCTATGAGACCAGGCTGGACTGCACAGCAGCCATATAATGGCTCACGCCCTCCATACTCTGGGACTGTATCAGCCAATGACTGTATATACGAAGGTATCAGCACGCTAGGCTACTTCGCATCTCCTTGCGGGATAGCCTATGCTGTATCAGGACAGGACGTCACGGCTTTGACCTAGGGCAAAGAAGCACGAGTTACCCACTTCCATCAGGTAAATGCGACAGATTTATTTGATTGACTATTTGATAATGTTATATGCTGTAATTCTACAATTGGGTATAATGCACCATCGGAAATAGTAGGCTCTAGCAAATCGCCCTTTTCCGAGACGCTTTCAAGGTGTCTTCTATTTAAGCTCTCAATAAGGTTGTAAACGTGCTGTTTCATAGAAGCCGGTTTGGTGCAGTGTTATTGAAGACGAGACCGCATTGGGCGTAGGCTTGTCTCCCCGCAGGCTCTTAGGATTTATGTTGGTCCGGTTTAGGCGAAAATATTATGTAGATTGTGCTGGCTGTGTGGGCTCTTTAGCCTACTCTACAAAATAGATGTCCACTGTCATTTTGGCTACAATGCCGAGTTTTAACAGCCAAAATATTTTTTTCTCCTGTTGGGATCATCATGTAAGTAGTGTGCTCTTGATAAGGCATGCAATGTGAAGGTATTTTTTTTATTTCACTTCTGGTTCTTAGTAGGGATGTAAGTCTATACCACTATTCACAGTGGTCTTTGTTGAAATTTGGCACGCAGAGCATCTGAACGTACTTCAGTTTACCAGGCCGAGCACACACGAGCCAGCAGGTGCCATGGAGTCGCATCTCTCTGCCACCCCATATCTCCTCCTAGGTAATGCACTCACTCTGCATGGCAATCATCTGGCTTTTTTGGGGGGGGGGGTCTACAAAACCTGCTTTCTAATCTTCCTTTGGCTATGAACTATTTCCTCTGTATTATTGTTTACATTTCTTATCAATACATCCTGTGATGTGATTCTCAAGGATGTTTCTTATTGCCTCTTATTCTGTGTGTCCTAGCATTGGTCTCCACAACCTCGGGGTTCTTCTGGACTCCCCGGGGTCCTCAGATGTACCCCTGCCTCACCTACATGGAGCGCAACCTGCGGGTGGACTGTGAGTTCCCTGTGGAAGACAACCCTGCACACCTAGGCCCCTACTGCGAGTACAAGCAGGACAGCCGACTGGTGGGATTTGATTGTTTTTGATAGATTTTCGTTCTCTTATTTACACTGAGTGTAAAAACATGAGGAACACCTGCTATTTCCATATCATAGACTGACGAGGTGAATCTAGGTGAAAGCTATTATCCCTTATAGATGTTAAATCCACTTTAAATCAGTGTAGATGAAGGGGAGGAGGCAGGTTAAAGAAGGATGTTTAAGCCTTGAGAGAATTGAGGCATAGATTGTGTATGTGTGCAATTCAAAGGGTGAATGGGCAAGACAAAAGATTTAAGTGCCTTTGAACGGGGTATGGTAGTAGGTGCCAGGCACACGTACGGGTTTGAGTGTGTCAAGAACTGCAACGCTGCTGGATTTTTCAAGCTCAGTTTCCCGTGTGTATCAGGAATGGTCCACCATCCAGCCAACTGTGGGAAACATTGGAGTCTAAATGGAATGCTTTTGACACCTTGTAGAGTCCATGCCCCAACGAATTGAGGCTGGTCTGAGGGGAAAAGGGGTGCAACTCAATATTAGGAAGGTGTTCCTAATATTTTGTACACTCAGTGTATATTTATTAATTCATTAAATTATTTATTTTATTGCATTTATCCTTAATCTTCCCCTATATGTATTTAGCAGCGGCACAATGTTGATTTTAGACGTTTAAGTGTGACTAAACCAGATAGAAAGTATGTAGAAAATATAATGGTATCAAGGCACAAGGAGAGACCCAAATGCAGACACAGGAGACAGATGTCTGGAGTCTTACACTGTTTATTAATCCAAAGGGGTAGGCAATAGAATGGTCATGGACAGCCAAAAAGGTCAAAACCAGATCAGAGTCCAGGAGGTACAGAGTGGCAGACAGACTCGTGGTCAAGGCAGGCAGAATGATCAGGTAGGCGGGTACAGAGTCCAGAAACAGGACAGGGTCAAAACCGGGAGGACTAGAAAAGGGAGAATAGCAAAAGGAGTACGGGAAAAACATGCTGGTTGACTTGACTAAACATACAAGATGAACTGGCACAGAGATACAGGGAACACAGGGATAAATCCACTGGGGAAAACAAGCGACACCTGGAGGGAGTGGACAATAACAAGGACAGGTGAAACTGATCAGGATGTGAGAAATGGAGCAATATATTTAAAAATAAGATCATTTTTGAGAACTAAGAATCACCAAAGGGAAAACTAGACAGACAGTGAGAATCTAAAATACCAAAAATGTCATGAGGCCCCCATTGATTTTGTTACAATGTTTGAGTCACTCAGATAGCATAAGAATAGCATCTGCCAATTGGCAAAATGTGTAGAATTACAGGTAATTCGTTTTGAAACTATCAAATGTTCTCTACGCCCCATAACAAAATGTGTAGAATTGCAAGAAATGAGCTTTAATATGCCCACTACCACGCTAACTTTGCCACTGTTGCTGAAAATAATCACAGTGGAACACTGAAACAAGTAAATTAAGAAAAAAAATCTCATTCACAATAGGTGGGCAGCACCTACCCCAACGCTGTGTCCCTGGTGTCCACAGACAACCGGAGGAGGGCCAACGTGAGCCTGGTCAACCCCACCGTGTGTCGCCTCACCTGGGCTCCGATGGCGGACGATAAGCCCTACACCTACACCTGCAGGGTGTACCAGGGGTCTACCTGGAAGGAGAACAGCATGGCTGTACACCAGCGTGAGTCATCATGGGTACAGGGATGATCAGGAGGAAGGACAACTGAGATAGGAGTGGGAAGGAGAGGGGAGTCAATGTAGTTGATGGTGCAAACATATACACTTACAAACATAAATTATTGCAAAAAAATGCAAACATATACAGCATTGGAGTTGTTCGGTGGGTTGCCCAAAGATACAGTGTCTTGCGAAAGTATTCGGCCCCCTTGAACTTTGCGACCTTTTCCCACATTTCAGGCTTCAAACATAAAGATATAAAACTGTATTTTTTTGTGAAGAATCAACAACAAGTGGGACACAATCATGAAGTGGAACGACATTTATTGGATATTTCAAACTTTTTTAACAAATCAAAAACTGAAAAATTGGGCGTGCAAAATTATTCAGCCCCCTTAAGTTAATACTTTGTAGCGCCACCTTTTGCTGCGATTACAGCTGTAAGTCGCTTGGGGTATGTCTCTATCAGTTTTGCACATCGAGAGACTGACATGTTTTCCCATTCCTCCTTGCAAAACAGCTCGAGCTCAGTGAGGTTGGATGGAGAGCATTTGTGAACAGCAGTTTTCAGTTCTTTCCACATATTCTCGATTGGATTCAGGTCTGGACTTTGACTTGGCCATTCTAACACCTGGATATGTTTATTTTTGAACCATTCCATTGTAGATTTTGCTTTATGTTTTGGATCATTGTCTTGTTGGAAGACAAATCTCCGTCCCAGTCTCAGGTCTTTTGCAGACTCCATCAGGTTTTCTTCCAGAATGGTCCTGTATTTGGCTCCATCCATCTTCCCATCAATTTTAACCATCTTCCCTGTCCCTGCTGAAGAAAAGCAGGCCCAAACCATGATGCTGCCACCACCATGTTTGACAGTGGGGATGTTGTGTTCAGGTTGATGAGCTGTGTTGCTTTTACGCCAAACATAACGTTTTGCATTGTTGCCAAAAAGTTCAATTTTGGTTTCATCTGACCAGAGTACCTTCTTCCACATGTTTGGTGTGTCTCCCAGGTGGCTTGTGGCAAACTTTAAACGACACTTTTTATGGATATCTTTAAGAAATGTCTTTCTTCTTGCCACTCTTCCATAAAGGCCAGATTTGTGCAATATACGACTGATTGTTGTCCTATGGACAGAGTCTCCCACCTCAGCTGTAGATCTCTGCAGTTCATCCAGAGTGATCATGGGCCTCTTGGCTGCATCTCTGATCAGTCTTGTCCTTGTATGAGCTGAAAGTTTAGAGGGACGGCCAGGTTTTGGTAGATTTGCAGTGGTCTGATACTCCTTCCATTTCAATATTATCGCTTGCACAGTGCTCCTTGGGATGTTTAAAGCTTGGGAAATCTTTTTGTATCCAAATCCGGCTTTAAACTTCTTCACAACAGTATCTCGGACCTGCCTGGTGTGTTCTTGTTCTTCATGATGCTCTCTGCACTTTTAACGGACGTCTGAGACTATTACAGTGCAGGTGCATTTATACGGAGACTTGATTACACACAGGTGGATTGTATTTATCATCATTAGTCATTTAGGTCAACATTGGATCATTCAGAGATCCTCACTGAACTTCTGGAGAGAGTTTGCTGCACTGAAAGTAAAGGGGCTGAATAATTTTGCACGCCCAATTTTATAGTTTTTGATTTGTTAAAAAAGTTTGAAATATCCAATAAATGTCGTTCCACTTCATGATTGTGTCCCACTTGTTGTTGATTCTTCACAAAAAAAAGACAATTTTATATCTTTATGTTTGAAGCCTGAAATGTTGCAAAAGGTCGCAAAATTCAAGGGGGCCGAATACTTTCGCAAGGCACTGTATGAATTTACTCAATCAAATATGTAGTAGGGTAGACAAGAATTATGAAAGTATTTCCAAGAAATTCTCTTTGTGGATCTCTTTGTGTACATGTAGACCTATTTGTTCTTGTGTTATTGCACATCCATACAGATGAAATGTGCATTTCGAAAGGCATTTGAATAATTTTTATCTGGAAAATGAGTATGAAATCAAAAACTAGTAGCGAAGTGTAATTGAAAGAGAAGTGTGATGACATGATCTTTCAGTAATGACTCTTGATGTGGTAGATAATATTAGCATTTTTCTAAATGCAATTTTCTTTGTTGCAGGGGTTTGTTTGTTGTGTTTGTGTACAAGTGTTTAAATCTGATGGTCTGTTTTTGTCTGTCTAGGAATTCTTCCAATCTGTTCAGCCCTCAGCGTGATGTTCCATACCGGGCTATTTCTTCTGTCCCTTGTGATGTCACTTCCTGTAACTACGGGTCTCCTCTCTCCCTGACCTCCTTTCAATGTACAGATAGCTAGATGTTATTAAATGTTTTTAAACAGATTTTCATATCATTATTATAGTTCACAATAATAACTACAATTTACTGAGATCATAGACAATGTGTAATGAGTGTGAAACAGTGGTACGTTGGAGGCTGTGGCTCCATATTCACTGTTTTCTGACCACTTCAATGATCACTTCAAAAACTGATCCATCAGACTAGTTCTTATTCTGTACTATCTATTCTCTATACTTTAGGCTTTGCTTATGGTGTATCAGGTGAGAATCCTATCAAACAATTTCTTTATATCAGTCAAACTTTCAGGACTTCCAGACTTTCACGCTCATATCAGCCCTTTGGCTCAGGGATGCTAGTACTGGAATGGATGGTCATATCCTAAAGAGATTCACAATGGCTATGTTTACACAGGCAGACCAATAGTGATATTTTTCCACTAATCGTTTTTTTTAAACAATCAGATTAGTTAAAAGCAGCCTTTGTGTAAAGATATATATAATTATATATATATATATATATATATATATATATTTTAAATATTATCCTTTATTATTTTACCCTAACACTACCACCCCTCCACTAATTGGAGTAAACTAGTGTTCAACAACACTTAGGCTTCTACTTCCAGTTTATACATACTATATACATTTTACGAACACAGTATATTTTATAATAGTTATATTTTCTTTATTTTTGTCCCATCCTTCTGCTACCCCTACCCTCAACTCCTCCCATCTATCTCTGAAGACCATCCAGTTTAGATGTTTTATTTGCTATATAATTTTAAACTGCTGTTTCACAAAAGTTCTGAACCTATATACATTGTACGGACACAGCATATTTTACAATAGTTATCTTGTTATTTTTAGTACAACCCTTCAGCTTCATTCAACCCCTCCCATCTATCTCTGAACACCCTCAGGTTTTTTGCAGAGTTAGCTCCAGGTAAATGTTGCAATTCTTCAGTACCAAAACAAATTATCTAATGATTCTGTCTCTTCACAGCTAAATCTGCAGAGGTGGGATGGTTGTATAATAATTTAAATTATTTAACAAAGTTTTGAATCCAGCGTAATTTTATGTATCAGTTCATGAATCATGAATTCATTAGGCCTATGGATTTTACATGTCTGGGCAGGTGCACAGCCATGGGTGGGCCTGCGAGGGCATAGGCCCACCCACTTGGGAGCCAAGCCCACCCACTGGGGAGCCATGCCCAACCAATCAGAGTACGTTTTTCTCCACAAAAGGGCTTTATTACGGACAGAAATACTCCTCAGTTTCATCAGCTGTCCAGGTGGCTGGTCTCAGACGATCACGCAGGTGAAGAAGCCGGATGTGGAGGTCTTTGCCGGCGTGGTTACACGTGGTGTGCGGCTATGAGGCTAGTTGGATGTACTGTCTAATTCTCTATAATTACGTTGGAAGCGGCTTATGGTAGAGAAATGAACATTAAATTATCTGTCAACAGCTCTGTTGTACATCCTGCAGTCAGCATGCCAATTGCACACTCCTTCAAAACTTGAGACATCTGTGGAATTCTTTTGTGTGACAAAACTGCACATTTTAGAGTGGCCTTTTATTGTCCCCAGCACAAGGTGCACCTGTGTAATGATCATGCTGTTTAATCAGCTTCGTGATAATACACATCTGTCAAGTGGATTGATTATCTTAGCAAAGGAGAAATGCTCACTAATAGGAATGTAAACAAATTTATGCACAACATTTGAGAGAAATAAGCTTTTTGTGCATATGGAACATATTAGATCTTTTATTTCAGATAATGAAACATGGGACAAACATTTTACATGTAGCTTTTATATTTTTGTTCAGTGTATATTGCACAGCTGTATATTTTTTGCTCCGTAAATGAAACTGGTCTAATTTTTTTATTCAATCACAATTTTCAGTAACCAATTTTGGTCTTTAATGAAGGGGCGACAGACAAGTTTGCAAACACAGCCTTTGTGAATCTCTTTAGGACATGATCACCCATTCCCATTGTAGCATCCCTGTAGCATTGATGAGATAGTGGGGGGTGAAAAGTAAGGCCAACACTACCGTATCAGCGTGTGTATTTGGCTCACAGCCCCTGATTCTGGGGCACTTAAAGCTGCAATATTGTATGTAACTTTTTGGGGGACCCAACCAAATTCACATAGAAACGATTTATGCTTCCCGTGCTTAAGTTTATTGTTGTATCTTTTACGTTTGGTTTTGTACACCAGCTATAAAGAGCTGATTATACATTATTTTTGTACTTAAAAATTTTTTTTGCAGTATTTCAGATGGTACAATGATTATCAATACTTGTTTTGGCACATAAACTGAAATTAGGGCAACTATTATAATTTTTGTAACCAGGAAATGGCAGAGTGATTTCTGCCTATTGCACCTTTAAGGATTTCCTCTGAATTACCATTAAGATAATGGCTGAAATGGAAATGAAAGTTGGAAGTTGACAATCCCATGCTATTGATTGGCTAAAATATTTATGTGTCAGGTGGTATGTTGTAACTATTCAATAATTGGTTAATGATCAACTCTTGCCTTTTATTTCAATCTCAAAGTATTAAGAAACCTTTCATAGACGCAAAGAAATCTGATGCTCTCTCTAGTTTGAAAGTTTTGTTTACATTTTGTCATTCCCACATGTTCTTGTAGATTTCATACAGTAGAAGCTTGAGCTTAGCTAAATTGTATATCAAAGGAAACATTACTCTTAGTGTTGCATAATTACCGATTGCTGATTAGCCATTGAAAGTTAAAGACATGTCATGACTGTGTTAAATGTTTTGATACTCAGCTTCACATGGCACATTATTAGTTATTGTAATAATGTATTAAAATCCATAGGCAACAATTATATTCAACATTTTGTAATGTTATTTTTTAGAAAATTATTAAGTGGAATTGCTTACAGATGTATCTTGCCAAAAATGATTGATCAAATTGTACTTTCACTGCACCATAGCATTATTTTGGAAATAATTATATAGGTTATTAACAAGTAAAAGTATTTCATATGCTTTGCAGATTAAAAAATTATTGTAGCAATTTTTTTTAGGACTCATCATGGAGGTCATTCTAGATCTTTGTCCTCAAAAACCTCCAATCACTGTGAATGAGATCAGAGTCTAGAAGACCACACTGAAATTGAGGCTGTTTTAGGACAAGCACAAATTATAGAAAAGCTATTTAGATAATAAGATCAGGTGGAGAATGAATGAGATAGTTATGGTAGTAAATCAAATGAACTAACTAAATGTTTCTGGACAAAACAATTATTAACTGAAATTAGCACTTGAAATGGACCAGGGTCTCTGATACACACTACCATCACGTGTCCTGATAGTAGTTAGTAAGTTGATAGTTTGTTGATGTTAGTTTTTAGGATGTGCAGAATGAAAGAACATGTAGATGGGTTAAATATGTCTTGTTGATGATGTCATTAGCTGCTTTCCATTCTCTTCCCTTTTCATTCTAATGCTCTTATTGCTCCCACGCACAGCTCATACTGGCACTGCACTAGCTATTTGCACATGCTTCAAGTGCCTAGGCTTTTTGAATGCTGCTTTATTGTTCATATCAGTATCTGTGTCCTTGCAGACAATTCTGCTTCTCTTACACGGCACACCTTACTTAGCACATATCCTGTGTGCTGTACCTTTTTGTTTTTGTCACCACGCACTGAAATCTCATTGTAGTTTGACTGCTTTGCAAAGTGGGATTTGTGAATGTGATGTGTACACATTAGTTTGCCAAACCAGTGTTTTCTCTCCTTTCTTTCTTGCCACTGAATGTGTACAAAATGCAATAGCAAGAAATAAAGGTATAACAGTAAAAATTGTATTTTTTGTCTTGCTAACATTTCAGCATCTTCAATTTATTTCCATGATGTTCACAGACAATCTACTGTATATATGCTATTGGCAAGTCTGGTGTTGGTACAGTATACATTCATTTCAGAATTTGGAGGAAGTTATTATAGAATCATTCATCTCTCTTTGGAACATCAAACTTTTGTGACCAGGTCATGTGTTTTGTTCTCGTCCCTCCAGTACTGTGACAATGCAGTCTGACACTAAAGAGGAGCACACCTTCACTGTGGATCAAACCAATGAGCTTCTGTAATTGCTGAGGGAGCTGAGGTTACTGCCTGTGTCTCTGTAGCAGAGATGGAGCAGACCGTATGCCACTAGATGGCGGTCCAATATGAAAATAAACATGTTTGAGAATAGTATTGAGAATTGTGCCATTACAGACCCAACATGCCCTATATACACTATACAGTGCATTCGGAAAGTATTCAGACCCCTCCCCCTTCCCCTACCCCGTTACAGCCTTATTCTAAAATAGCTTAAATACATTTTTTGTCCTCATCAATTTACACACATAATGACAAAACAAAAACAGGGTGTAGCGAAATGCTTGTGATCCTAGCACCAACAGTGCAATAATATCTAACAATATACAAGAATAAACATGATGGAATGTATAGATATTATGGACAGTATATGGATAGAATATGTAGTATATCTGAAGAATACATAGGATTGAATAGTATATGTTCTCATCAATCTACACGTAATGACAAAGCAAAAATAGGTTTTTAGATTTTTTTGCAAATGTATTAACAGTAAAAACAGAAATACCTTATTTACATACAGTGGGGAGAACAAGTATTTGATACACTGCCGATTTTGCAGGTTTTCCTACTTACAAAGCATGTAATTTGTATCATAGGTACACTTCAACTGTGAGAGACGGAATCTAAAACAAAAATTCCAGAAAATCACATTGTATGATTTTTAAGTAATCAATTTGTATTAATATGCAAAGATTATTAAAGTGACCAGTGTTTCATGTCTATGTGTCACGACTCCGACCGAAGGTGGCTCCCCTTCCCGTTCGGGTGGCGCTCGGCGGTCGTCGTCACCGGTCTACTAGCTGCCACTGATTCTTTCCTCCCCCTCCTTATGTGTTTATTGAGTACACCTGTTTTGAGTTGGGTATAATTAGTGAGGCTTTATTAGTCAGCCGGCCCGCCTGGTTCTTTGTGCGGGATTAATTATTGTGACCTTCTGTTTTGTAGTAGAGGAACGTGTTTGTTCCTGGTCGTGCATTTTGGTTGTGAGCACCCTGTGTTGCGTTTTGTGAATTAAAGAGCACAGCATCGCACTCTGTTTCCTGCGTCTGACTCCACACCCACGACACCCGGAGCGTTACAGAATCCCGCACCACGAAAGAATGGAGTCAGCAGGAGCAGCAGCCAACCCTCTCCCATCGATGGAGGGAAGGGTCCTACATCATACCACCGTTCTCAAACGGATTGGAACAGCTATGGATCAGGTGATGGAGAGAATGGACCGATGGGAGTGGTCTCCTCTCTCCACCTTCGGCTCCCCCAGCTCAGGACTCCCCATCTCCCGACTCCAGCACCCTCCGTCTTACGCTCCCGAGGGTTTATGATGGAGCGGCGGCGGGGTGCCAGGGGTTCTTACTCCAGCTGGAACTGTACCTGGCCACCGTTAGACCCACTCCCTCGGGAGCGGAGAGGGTGAGTGTCCTCATCTCCTGCCTCACGGGTCGTGCTCTGGAGTGGGCGAACGCAGTCTGGAATGGCCCAGACTCAGCGAAGGAGCACTACCCAGAGTTTTCCCGCCGTTTCCGCGCCGTGTTTGACCACCCTCCTGATGGCCGAGCGGTGAGAACGACTATTCCATCTCAGGCAGGAGAAGAGGAGCGCCCAGGATTACGTGTTGGAGTTCCGGACCTTGGCAGCAGGATCTGGGTGGAACGACAGGGCCCTTATCGACCACTACCGGTGTAGTCTCCGGGAGGACGTCCGCAGGGAGCTAGCGTGTCGGGACACTGCTCTTTCCCTGGATGAGCTGATTGACATGTCCATCCGACTGGACAATCTGCTGGCTGCCCGCGGGCGTTCGGAGAGGGTCCTGTGTGTTCCACCACCCAGGGGGAGGGGCTGTGCCGAGGGGTACCGGAGGAGGAGGCTCCCCCTGCACCAGCTGTGGTCGGAGAGGACACACGGCCGATCGGTCCGTCTGGGAGTCGAGATGGCAGGCGGAACACTTCTCGATCACCCCAGGTGAGTCAGCACCAAAGAACCCCCTGTTGGTCACATGTTTGTCTTGATTTTTTTTCCTTAAATTTTTTCCCCTCTTCCCAGCATAGGGCGCTAGTTGATTCAGGCGCAGCTGGGAACTTTATGGATCGCGGACTCGCTATTAAATTAGGTGTTCCGCTTGTGCCGATAGATTCTCCCTTTCCCGTGCACTCCCTAGATAGCCGTCTATTAGGGTCAGGGGTGGTCAGGGAGACCACGGTTCCACTGGACATGGTAACGCAGGGGAATCATAGGGAGCGTATCAGTCTCTATATTATTGATTCGCCTGCGTTTCCAGTGGTGCTAGGGTTTCCCTGGCTGGCCCGGCACAATCTAAACTTTTCGTGGAGACAGGGGGTTCTCCAGGGGTGGTCAGAGGAGTGTTCTGGAAGGTGTCTGGGAGTTTACATCGGTGCCACGTCGGTGAAGAGTCCAGACCAGGGTCCCATGGTGTACATTCCCCCCGAGTATGCCGATTTGGCTTTCAGTAAAAAGAAGGCGACTAAATTACCACTACATCGACCGGGAAGGGATTGTGCGATAGATCTCCAGGTAAACGCTGCGCTTCCCAAGAGTCACGTGTACCCATTGTCCCAAGAGGAGACGTTGGCTATGGAGAAATATGTCATGGAGTCTCTGGGACAGGGGTACATTCGGTCCTCCATCTCACCCGTCTCCTCGAGTTTCTTTTTTGTGAAGAAAAAGGAGGGAGGTTTGCGTCCGTGTATTGATTATAGAGGTCTAAATGCCATCACAGTGGGGTTCAGCTACCCACTACCTCTCATTGCTACGGCAGTGGAATCATTTCAGGGAGTGCAGTTCTTCCCAAAATTGGATCTCAGGAGCGCGTATAGTCTGGTGCGTATTCGGAAGGGAGACGAGTGGAAAACCGCATTTAGTACCACATCGGGCCACTATGAGTACTGCGTCATGCCGTATGGGTTAAAGAATGCTCCAGCCGTTTTCCAATCCTTTGTAGACAAGATTCTCAGGGACCTGCACGGGCAGGGAGTGGTTGTTTATATCAATGACATTCTGATCTACTCAGCCACTCACGCCGCGCATGTGTCTCCGGTACGCAAGGTGCTTGGTAGACTGCTGGAGCATGACCTATACATCAAGGCTGAGAAGTGTGTGTTCTCCAAACGAGCCGTCTCCTTTCTGGGTTATCGCATTTCCACCTCGGGGGTGTAGATGGAGGGTGACCGCAGTAAGGCCATGCGTAATTGGCCGACTCCGACCACGGTAAATGAGGTGCAGCGGTTTTGGGGTTTTGCCAACTACTACCGGAGGTTTATCCGGGGGTTTTGGCCAGATAGCGGCTCCAATTACCTCACTGCTGAAGGGGGGCCCGGTGCGGTTGCGGTGGTCAGCAGAGGCGGACGGAGCTTTCTACAGGTTGAAGGCGCTGTTCACGGATGCACCCGTGTTGGCGCATCCGGACCCCTCTCTAGCATTCATAGTGGAGGTGGACGCATCCGTGGCTGGGGTGGGTGCCGTGCTATCACAGCACCCGGGTACGCCACCAAAACTCCGCCCCTGCACTTTCTTCTCGAGGAAGCTCAGCCCAGCGGAGCGTAACTATGATGTGGGGGACCGGGAGTTGTTAGCGGTGGTCAGGGCTCTGAAGGTGTGGAGACACTGGCTTGAGGGGGCTAAGCACCACTTTCTCATCTGGACCGACCACCAAAATCTGGAGTATATTCGGGCAGCTAGGAGACTGAACCCACGTCAGGCAAGGTGGGCCATATTTTTCACCCGATTCCGGTTCACGTTATCTTATAGACCGGGCTCCCAGAACGTGAAGGCGGACATCGAGCGGGCGTTACGGGATGAACCCGCGCCTCCTCAGTGTCCGGCGGGGCGGAAGTACGTGCCGCTTGGTGTTCGGGACCAACTGATTCGGTGGGCTCACGTCCTACCCTCCTCGGGTCACCCTGGGGTGAGGAGGACAGTGGGAGCCTTCGGGGGAGGTATTGGTGGCCTACCTTGGCTAGGGATGTTAAGGTTTATGTCTCCTCCTGTTCGGTATGCGCCCAGAGTAAGGCTCCTAGGCACCTTCCTAGAGGGAAGTTACAACCCCTCCCCGTTCCACAACGGCCATGGTCACATCTATCCGTAGATTTCCTGACCGATCTTCCCCCGTCTCAGGATAACACCACGGTTCTGGTGATTGTGGATCGGTTCTCTAAGTCCTGCCGTCTCTTCCCGTTGCCCGGTATCCCTACAGCCCTACAGACTGCGGAGGCATTATTCACCCACGTCTTCCGGCACTACGGGGTGCCGGAGGATATCGTTTCTGATCGGGGCCCCCAGTTCACGTCCCGAGTATGGAGGGCGTTCATGGAGCGTCTGGGGGTCTCGGTCAGCCTGACCTCCGGTTATCACCCCGAGAGTAATGGGCAGGTGGAGAGAGTAAACCAGGAGGTGGGTAGGTTTCTGTGGTCGTATTGCCAGGACCAGCCAGGGGAGTGGGCAAGATACATCCCCTGGGCCGAAATGGCCCAGAACTCACTACGCCACTCCTCTACTAATGTGTGTGTTGGGGTACCAGCCGGTCCTGGCACCGTGGCATCCGAGCCAGACCGAGGCTCCTGCAGTGGAGGAATGGGTGCAGCGCTCCAAAGAGACCTGGAGGGCCGTCCAGGAATCCCTTCAACAAGCTAGTGGACGGCAGAAAAGGAGTGCTGACCGCCACCGCAGTGAGGGCCCCGTGTTTGTACCGGGGGACAGGGTCTGGCTCTCGACCCAAAACTTGCCCTGCCGGAAGCTTGGGCCGCAGTGTGTAGGGCCCTTCAAAGTCCTGAGGAGAATAAACGAGGTGTGTTATCGATTACAATTCCCTTCCTATTATCGTATTAACCCCTCGTTTCATGTGTCTCTCCTCAGGCCGGTGGTAGCTGGTCCCCTACAGGACCATTCTGGACTTGAGACGCCGGGTGAGGGGCCTGCAGTACCTCGTGGACTGGGAGGGGTACGGTCCGGAGGAGAGGTGCTGGGTACCGGTGGGGGACATTTTGGATCCGTCAATGTTGAGGGATTTCCATCGCCTCCATCCGGATCGCCCTGCACCTCGTGCGGGAGCCGCACGTCGGGGGGGGGGGGGGTACTGTCACGACTCCGACCAAAGGTGGCTCCCCTTCCCGTTCGGGTGGCGCTCGGCGGTCGTCGTCGCCGGCCTACTAGCTGCCACTGATTCTTTCCTCCCCCTCCTTATGTGTTTATTGAGTACACCTGTTTTGAGTTGGGTACAATTAGTGAGGCTTTATTAGTCAGCCGGCCCACCTGGTTCTTTGTGCGGGATTAATTATTGTGACCTTCTGTTTTGTAGTAGAGGAACGTGTTTGTTCCTGGTCGTGCATTTTGGTTGTGAGCACCCTGTGTTGCGTTTTGTGAATTAAAGAGCACAGCATCGCACTCTGTTTCCTGCGTCTGACTCCACACCCACGACACCCGGAGCGTTACACTATGTACATAGGCAGCAGCATCTAAGGTGCAGTTTTGAGTAACCAGGTGGTAGCCGGCTAGTGACCATGACGAAGGTTCAGGGCAAGGTAATGGTGACTATTTAACAGTGATGACCTTGAGATAGAAGCTGTTATTCAGTCCCAGCGTTGATGCACCTGTACTGACCTCGCCGTCTGGACGGTAGTGGGGGGAATAGGCCGTGGCTCGGGTGGCTGATGTCCTTGAGGAACTTTTTGGCCTTCCTGTGACACCGAGTGCTGTAGATGTCCTAGAGGACAGGCAGTGTGCCCTCGGTGATGCATTGGGCAGACAGCACCACCCTCTGTGTCACCCAGACGGTGATACAGCCCGACAGGATGATCTCAATGGTGCATCTGTAAAGGTTTGTGAGGGTCTTAGGGCCCAAGCCACATTTATTCAGCCTCTTGAGGTTGAAGAGGCGTTGTTGCGCCTTCTTCACCACACTGTCTGTGTGGGTGGAACATTTTGGATTGTCAGTGATGTGTACGCCGAGGAACTTGAAGCTTTTCACCTTCTCCACTGTGGCCCCGTTGATGTGGATAGAGGCTGTCTCCTGAAGTCCACGATCAGCTCCTTCATTTTGTTGACGTACAGGGAGAGGTTATTTTCGTGGCAGCACTCCCCCAGGGCCCTGCTGGCTGTCTCATCGTTTTTGGTAATCAGGTCTACCTCTGTTGTGTTGTCTGAAAACTTGATGATTGAGTTGGAGATGTGGATGGCCACGCAGTCATTGGTGAACAGGGAGTACAGGAGGGGCTGAGCACACACCCTTGTGGGGCCCATGTATCGAGGATCAGTGAAGTGGACGTGTTTTTGCCTACCTTCACCACCTGGGGGTGGCCGGTCAGGAAGTCCAGGACCCAGTTACACAGGGCGGGGTTCAGACCCAAGGCCCCAAGCTTAATGATGAGCTTGGAGGGCACTATGGTGTTGATTGGCTGAGCTGTAATCAATGAACTACATTCTTACATAGGTATTCCTCTTATCCAGATGGGATAGAGCAGTGTGCAGTGCGATGGTGATTGTGTCATCTGTGTATCTATTGGGGTGGTATGCAAATTGCAGTGGGTCTAGGGTGTCAGCTAAGGTGGAGGTGATATCATCCTTAACTACTATCGCTACGGGGCGATAGTAATTTAGTTCAGTTACCTTCGCTTTCTAAGGTACATGAACAATGGTGGACATTGTGAAGCAAGTGTGGACAGCAGACTGGGATAGGGAGAGATTAAGTATTTTAGAAAACACTCCAGCCAGATGGCCTGTGCATTCATATGGCTACACTGCGTTGTTGAGAGGGAGTGATGAAAATGAAAATGAATATATATGAATATTCTGTTGGCTACATATGGTAGCAGAGGGGAAAGTACCAACATTTACGAGACCAAAATCCATATGGTCTTGTATGGGGAAGGGAGGAGTGGAGAAAATACATTATCATAGAAGTATAGCCTGCATGAATTTATTGTTAAAGGGGAACTGGTAAAAGTATACCGGATCGGGGGGGGGGGGGGGGACAGAAATAGTAGAAGTCGTCTAAAGTCAAAATAAAACTTTACAGAGCTAAGTGAAAGAGAGAGTTAAACATGAAATACAACTCAATACATGTGCAATAAATCTGCCCAGCTGGTGTCTTGACAAAACACAATTTTCCTGTTCTCTCTTCCATTCTCCTGCTGCCCCCTCCTCCTATCAGCAGCTTGATTTTACATCTATGGGGCTGTAAATTAAGAGAAGTAGTGAAGGTGAAGCTCAACACGATGAGGACTGACATTCACTATCTGGAAGATGTTCTCTCTCTCTCTCTCTCTCTCTGTTAGGATTTTCCAACGAAAAGATAGGGCGCGACAAACACAATAATGTCCAAACAAGGATATCAAAAAGTTTAGGATATCAAAAATCATTAAATAGACCAAAAATGTATCATGTAAAAATAATAACATAAAATCCCAAAAATATAACATACATACCAAAAACAACACAGATAAAGAATATTTTAAATATTATTCACAGTTACACCACAATAGAAATGGACTTCAGTTATATACATTTTTACCTTTAAGGTCCATTAGACAAAGCAATAAAGGTGCCCAAAATGTATTGAAAATGGTCTAGTTTGATCCCCAATCAGAGACGCGGAGTCAGTCCAGGCTCGAAGGTCAACCCAGCTCCAGGGCCGGAGTCTTCCTCTGCGCCGATGCCCACGCCAGGCAAGGCGACCAACACAACTCCATGGCCGGAGCCTTCCTCTGCACCGATCTCCAGTCTAGACCCGGTGTCCAGTCCCGCTCCATGGCATGAGCCTTCCTCTGCACCGAGGTCCAGTCCAGGCACAGTGTTCAGCCCGGGTCCATGGCTGGATCCGCGGGATAAGCGGGTTCTTCGTCCTGCACCATTGCCGCCCCCGATGCTGGCAGATTCACAAGCTGAGTGGGAACTTCGCCCCGCACCGGAGCCGCCACCGACGTTAGATGCCCACCCGGACCCTCACCTATAGATTCAGGTTTTGCGGCCGGATTCCACACCTTTGGGGTGCGCCCTGACCATAGAGATCCTTTTTATTCTCTATTTTGGTTAGGTCGGGGTGTGTCTAGGTTGGGTAATCTAGGGTGTTTATTTCTATGTTGGCCTGGTATGGTTCCCAATCAGAGGCAGCTGTTTATCATTGTCTCTGATTGGGGATCATATTTAGGAAGCCATTTCCCCACTGTGTTTTGTGTGATTTTGTTTATGTGTAGTTGCCTGTGAGCACTCCATAGCTTCACGTATCATTTGCTTTTTATTGTTTTGTGCGTTTCACGTCAATAGATATAATGTATATAATGTTCTTACGACAATCGTGACAGATACAGGTGTCCTTCCTAACTCAGTTGAGAGTTGCTCTCAGAGTTCCTCTCAGTTGAGAGGAAGGAACGGGCTGAGGGATTTCACCATGAGGCGATTGGTGACTTTAAAACAGTTACAGAGTTTAATGGCTGTGATAGGAGAACACTGAGGATGGATCAACAGCATTACACCATAATAATAACCTAAATGATAGAGTGAAAAGAAGGGAGCATGTACAGAATAAAAAATATTCCAAAAACGGCATCTTGTTTGCAACAAGGCACTAAAGTAAAACTGCAAAACATGTGGCAAAGAAATTAACTTTATGTCCTGAATTCAAAGTGTTATGTTTGGGGCAAATCCAACAACACATCACTCATTACCACTCTTCATATTTTCAAGCATGGTGGTGGCTGCATCATGTTATGTGTATGTTTGTCATCAGCAAAGACCAGGGAGTTTTTTTAGGATAAAAAGAAACTGAATAGAACTAAGCACAGGACAAATCCTAGAGGAAATCCTGGCTGTGTAATAGAGGCAACGTCACCATTGCATCTCCAACAGCTATCCTCTGGTATTAACTTCAGCTTATGTAACCTTTGTGGTGTCCAGTGCCATCTAGAGTGCCTTCAGAAAGTATTAATATCCCTTTACTTATTCCCCATTATGCTGTGTTACAGCGGGCACATCAACAATACTGACTTCAGACGAGTCCTCTGACACTTGTTGGAGTGGTAGAGAAAACACACCATTGTGTTCATGAAAGTCTCCCCTTTCCATAGAGTGGTCATAAAAGTTTGTAGGTCAAACCATTCGGACTCTACACTATTTTTGGGGGATGTCTCATTGTCTGACTAACACTGCTCTAGCTCTGCTAGTTGAGGTAATAAAGTCAGCAAAAAAATAATATGCCCCTTTTTCAGGACCCTGTCTTTCAAAGATAATTCGTAAAAATCCAAACAACTTCACAGATCTTCATTCTAAAAGGGTTTAAACACTGTTTCCCATTCTTGTTCAATGAACCATACACAAATAATGAACATGCACCTGTGGAACGGTCGTTAAGACGCTAATAGCTTACAGACGGCAGTTAATTAAGGTCACAGTTGTGAAAACTTAGGACACTAAAAGAGGCCTTCTACTGAATCTGAAAAACACCAAAAGACAGATGCCCAGGGTTCCTACTCATCTGCGTAGGCATGCTGCAAGGAGGCATGAGGACTGCAGATGTGGCCAGGGCAATAAATTGCAATGTCTGTACTGTGAGACGCCTAAGACAGAGCTACAGGGAGACAGGACAGACAGCTGATCGTCCTCGCAGTGGCAGACCACGTGTAACAACACCTGCATACCCGTGGGAAAGGTACAGGATGGCAACAACAACTGCCCGAGTTACACCATGAACTTAAAATCCCTCCATCAGTGCTCACACTGTCCATAGTAGGCTGAGAGAGGCTGGACTGAGGGCTTGTAGGCCTATTGTAAGGCAGGTCCTCACCAAACATCACCAGCAACAACGTCGCCTATGGGCACAAACCCACCGTCGCTGGACCAGACAGAACTGGCAAAAAGTGCTTCACTGACGAGTCGCGGTTTTGTCTCACCAGGGGTGATGGTCGGATCCGTGTTTATCGTTGAAGGAATGAGCGTTACACTGAGGCCTGTACTCTGGAGCGGGATCGATTTGGAGGTGGAGGGTCCGTCATGGTCTGGGGCGGTGAGTCACAACCTCATCAGACTGAGCTCGTTGTCATTGCAGGCAATCTCAACGCTATGCGTTACAGGGAAGACATCCTCCTCCCTCATGTGGTACCCTTCCTGCGGGCTCATCCTGACATGACCCTCCAGCATGACAATGCCACCAGCCATACTGCTCGTTCTGTGTGTGATTTCCTGCAAGACAGAAATGTCAGTGTTCTGCCATGGCCAGAGAAGAGCCCGGATCTCAATCCCATTGAGCACGTCTGGGACCTGTTGGATCGGAGAGTGAGGGCTAGGGCCATTCCCCCCAGAAATGTTTGGGAACTTGCAGGTGCCTTGGTGGAAGAGTGGGGTAGCATCTCACAGCAAGAACTGGCACATCTGGTGCAGTCCATGAGGAGGAGATGTACTGCAGTACTTAATGCAGCTGGTGGCTACACCAGATAGTGACTGTTACTTTTGATTTTGACCCCCCTTTGTTCAGGGACACATTATTCCATTTCTGTTAGTTACATGTTGTCACGCCCTGGCCATAGAGAGGCTTTTATTCTCTATTTTGGTTAGGCCAGGGTGTGACTAGGGTGAGTATTCTATGTTCATTTTCTATGTTTTGTATTTCTTTGTTGTTTGACAGGGTGTTGTCTCTGATTGAGAACCATAGTCGTTTTCTGTTTTGTGTCTGCAGCAGACAGAACTGTTTCGGTTTCATTTCATTCTCTTGTTGTTTTTGTCATTCTATGTTCTGTTCTATTAAATAATCATGAACACTTATCACGCTGCGCTTTGGTCCTCACCTTCTTCCACCAACAGCCGTTACACATGTCTGTGGAACATGTTCAGTTTATGTCTCAGTTGTTGAATCTTATGTTCAATAGTTTAATAGACAAGAACAGCTCAAAGACAGAACTACATGGCTTTTAAAAAAGGCAAACGTAGCCTAAATATCAATGCATACACACAAACTATCAAATAGGGGAGAGGCGTTGTGCCATGAGGTGTTGCTTTATCTGTTTTTTTTTTATCTGTTTATTAAAGCAAACAGGTTTGCTGTTTATTTCTCGTCGAAATGAGTGGCCCAAGGCGCAGCGTGGTAGGTGTACATCGTCATTTTATTGATGACACCAAAAAATAACAAAGACAAAAAACAAAAGCGCACAGTTCTGTCAGGCAGAAACACTAAACAGAAAACAAGATCCCACAAAACCCAAAAGGAAAATGACAACTTATATGTGATCCCCAATCAGAGACAACGATAGACAGCTGCCTTCCCTGATTGGGACCCCCCCACACACACACACACGGCCAAACACAAAGAAATAGAAAACATAGACTTTCCCACCCGAGTCACACCGTGACCTAACCAAACATAGAGAATAAAAAGGATCTCTAGGTCAGGGCGTGACAGGAACGGAGTTGCAATAATGCAATAATGGCTCTATATAATAATGGCTCTATATAAAATGCTTTCTTGAATTTGTTTTGGATTTGGGGACTGTAAAAAGACCCCTGGTGGCATGTCTGGTGCTTTAACTGTGTGTGTCAGAGCTGTGTGTAAATTGATTATGCATACAATTTGGGATTTTCAACACATTAATGTTTCTTATAAAAAGAAGTGATGCAGTCAGTCTCTCCTCAACTCTTAGCCAAGAGAGACTGGCATGCATAGTATTTATATCAACCTTCTGACTACAACGAATAGCAAGACGTGCCTCTCTGTTCTGGGCCAGCTGCAGCTTAACTAGGTATTTCCTTGCAGCACTGGACCACATGACTGGAGAATAATCGAATTAGACAAAACTTGAACCTGCTGAACTTTTGGAGTGTGGTGTCAAAAAAGCAGAGCATCTATTTATTACGGACAGACCTCTCCCATCTTTACAACCACTGAATCGATACGTTTTGACCATGACAGTTTACAATCTAAAGTAACGCCAAGTAATTTAGTCTCCTCAACTTGCTCAGCAGCCACACCATTCATTACCATATTCAGCTGAGGTCTAATACCAAATACAATCCTCAGAGATGTTCAGGACCAGTTTATTACTGGCCACCCATTCCAAAAGGCTACATATATATTAATATGGGCTATTTTTAGCCCTTTCCTGGGTAGCTTATCAGAGATAGACATATTACTAAAAAGAGCAAACAAAGCAAGAGAAAAAAAATACATTCAGCAGTCCATTAATTGATTGTTGTGTGTGTATGTGCTGCGGGGTTAAAGCTATGAACCCATAGGATTGGCTCTCTCATCCCCTCCAGGCTTCTGGGAGGGAGGATGGACAATGAGCTTGTCATAGCGGATGTAAGCAATGTCCTCACGCGCTCTGGCAGCTTCCATGGCTGGAATCAGCTCTTTCCTCCTCTGGCACACAGCTTCAGGATTGTCCTCATCGAGGATGATATACGTTCCTCTCAAGTTCTTGGCTCTTTCCAGAACAGCTACCTTGTCCTTGAAAATCAGGAACTTGACCACTATCGGCCTGGGCCTGTCACCTGGGCCGGTGGTGGGTTTTCCAGTCCCGTGGGTGTGCTCCACCTCAATCTTCTTGTGGTCCATCTTCAGTTTATCAGAGATCATTTACTTCACTTTGTCCTCGGACTCCGTCCAGGTCTAATGCGGAAATTCTGCAATTCAGTCCACAGCCATGTTGCTCCAACCTTGATTGTCCCACAATATTTATTCGTCATTGTCATCATGGATTCACACACAGAACTGATGTCACTCAATGACTTACAGATTGCTGTCATCTTGCCATTCTCCTGTTTCAACTCATTGAGCTGACTCTGGGAGAACTTCAAACTGTTCTTTAGGTCCTGTACCTCTCTGGTCAGGTCGTCCATTCTTTTATTAGTTGAATCGACTAGTATTTGGACGAAACACTTGAAGCTATTTTCTTGTTGTTGTAACAACTGCTTGTAGAAAATGTTTTGTTCGTTTAAAATATCTTTCATGTGTGTTAGAGAGACACCACTGTCCTCAATTATACTCCCGCCGGCTTTGGTCTTTGTCAAGGTAGCTAGCAACGTAGGTTACAGTGCTCCTCCTTGCGGCTCCAGACAGGGCAGGTCACATGGAAGATTGAAAACAACAAAGAGCAGGGATCTAGACAGCCACAATCCGCTGTCCCAGCCACAATGGCTAACCGCGTTGCAGGCTGCTTTCAAGCCCTCAAGAAAACCCAGCTAGCTTGATAAGCAGCTAGCTAGCAGCTAGGCTAGCTGAAACAGCAAATACCTCCTCAGACCCATCCTTAGTCAGCAGGATCACTGGACAGACACTAGCAGTCCCAGCAACTGATGCCAACTGCGTTGCGGGATCCAAACTAAAAAGTTAGCTAGCTACTAAGAAATTTCCAATACACTTTCAAAACAACAAACTTTTTCAAAACAACAAAACCAAGCTCTTCCTCGTGCCGCGTTCAACCGGAAGTGGTGATGTTAGTTCTGCATGTGCATTTAAGAGCAATGTGTGCTGCTCTGTTTTGAGCCACCTGCAGCTTTGCTATGTCTTTCTTTGCTCCACTCGACCATATTACCAGACAGTAATAAGATGGGACAAGACCAGAGCCAACCTCTTAAGGATCTGCCCATTTTGTTCAATTTTCACCTATAATGACAAACCCAAATCTAACTGCCTGTTGCTCAGGATCTGAAGCAAGGAAATGCATATTCTTGATACCATTTGAAAGGAAACACTTTGAAGTTTGTGGAAATTTGAAATTAATTTGGGAGAATATAACACATTAGATATGGTAAAAGAAAGAGCTGGCAGCAAGAGAAAGGCCATAATGTATTACTCCACCGCAGGAGCAATTTCGATTTTGGCCACTAGATGGCAGCAGTGTATGTGCACAGTTATCGACTGATCCAATGAACCATTGCATATCTGTTAAAAATATTGTATCAAGACTGCCCAAATGTTCCTAATTGGTTTATGAATACATTTTCAAGTTCATAATTGTGCACTCTCCTCAAACAATAGCATGGTATTATTTTACTGTAATAGCTACTGTAGATTGAACAGTGCAGTTAGATTAACAATAATTTCAGCTTTCTGTCCATATCAGATATGTCTATGTACTGGGAAATGTTCATGTTACTTACAACCTCATACTAATCACATTAGCCTACGTTAGCTTGACACGCTAAATGGCACCACTGCAGTTGAGGTTTAGGTCTTAGAGAATGTTTTGAACCAAATATAATGCTTTTAGTTTTAGATGTATTTAAGGCCAGTTTATTATTTATCACCCATTCTGATACTAACTGTAACATCTTATTTAGAATGTATGTGAGCTCACTGGTTTTGGGTGCTGACATGTAGTGTAGGGAATCATCTGCATACATAGTCATTCAAGCTTTGTGTAAGACCAGTGGCAAATCATTTGTAAAAAAAAATAGAGAAGAGTAACAGCCCAAGGCAACTGCCCTGAGGGACCCTGCACTGTACATACAGTACCTGATGTTAGAGAAGCTTCCATTGGCAAGGTGGGCTTCCCAGCCATTTTGACAAAAAACTTTGCAGGTGTCTCAAATATTGATTCTGTGGCAGAGTATACTTAACAGAAATCTGGGCAAAGCTTAAGAATTTTTTAGTACTCCCATCAAATAGATCCAAAAGACAATTGATCTTTACATATTGCCACTGTCCCAAAATATGGATTCGCCCCCAATTAAGATATGCTTATTGTGCCGCAGAGGGTCCTAAGCAATTTATAAAGGTCCTAACCTCCTGCTCTGTACAGTTTACCCCAAAAGGTTCTGGTGTTTGTAACAGTGGGGTGACTCCCCCACAAACAACAGACTCCATCTGGAAGCAGTCTGGTTTAGACCTTCCCTTCCAACTTGGCAACAACATACTGAAATGTTTGACATTGATAGCCCAGTGCTGTCCTGTGTAGCTCAGTTGGTAGATGATGGTGCTTGCAACGCAAGCGGGGGGGTTGTGGGTTTGATTCTGAAGCAGGACCAGTATGAAAATGTATGGAATTAATACTGTAAGAGTGTCTGCTAAAAACATGTAAATGTAAACACAATAGTACCATTTCAAATTAGGAAGACCAAATCCAATTTTCACTGGGGGAGCCTGAAGTTTCTTAATTCCTAAACGGTGCTGTGAGTTACCCCCGAGAATGTATAGCTCATGCCTGTCAATATCTTTAAAGTAAGAATCTGCAATATTCAGAGGGAGATGAGCTAGAAGCTGGTGGATTACAGGTGCCAGCATAATTTTAATAGAGTTAATTTGAACCCATAATAAAATATATGTTTTACCATCTAGCAAAGTCGTTCTTCATTTTAAAAGTAAGGATTTCATATTTTCTCTGACAATATCCCCTTAGCTGGGGGTCATCAGAATACCAAAGTATTTCATACCCTTAGGGGACCATCTACATTTCCATTGTTTGAAGAGAGTGGATGGGCAGAAGCCAGATAAAGGAAGAGTCTCAGATGTATCCCAATGAATATGATAACCAGATAATATTGTAAATGTAACATTCTATAGTAAAGCAGATACAGAAATCTCAGGTTGAGATAAGAATAGTAACCTGTCATCTGCAAAGCATAAGGTTATGCTGATTATTGCCCACTATAACTTATGAATAAGCAGGTTCCCTCTCAGTTTCCGGGCTAAGGGTTCTAGAGCCCAGAACTTAAAGGGCATCCCTGCCTTGTGCTTTTAATGAACTGGAATCGATTGGATGTAAGACCATTCTTTGAGACACAGGCGTAAGGAGTGTCATAAAGTTATTATCCAAGTTCTCTCCAACACCAAAACGAATAAGAGATTCAAAAACGTATATCCATTCTACACAATCGAAGGCCTTTGCAGCTTCTAACTACAAAGCAATAGTTGAAGAGCTTGAGTCCTGGACAGCACACTGTATGCTAACCAGACTTCTGAAGTTAACTGAAAATACAGCAGGTAGGCCATCTACCCCAGGAGACTTATTAGAAGGTGTATTCTTGACAACCTGAAAGATCTCCTCAACTCCAAGTGGTGCATCTAAATCCTCCCTATCCTCAGGGAGTTGTGGTAAATTCAGGTCTGCAAAAAAAGCTGTCAAACTTTTGTTTGCCCAGTACACCTTGTAATATATAAAATGTGTTGTAGAAGCATCTACACTCCAAATGTTTCTGCTTAGAAGAAGTAGAAATGGCCAAAAAATGTATCTGTATGCCAGTTATATGGTTCCTACTATTTTGTTGCTTCAGTCGGTGTGCCAGCAAGCGGACAGGTTTTTCACCCATCTCCCAGTAAGATTGATTAATATGAAATAGTGCATACTCTGCTTTTTTATGGTACAATCTATTCCACTCATACTTAGTAGCAATTATAGCTTGTTCTGTCTCTGTTTTGGGAGTATAAAGTGTCAAGTGCCTTTAGCTCACTCTCTAGTTTGGAGTCTCGTAGATTGGCTGTCTTATTCTTCAATAAAGCATAGGATATAATCCTCCCTCTCAAATATGGTTTAAGAGTATGCTGTCCTTTCTCAAAGAGATCCCAGCTAGCACATTTGGTTCCTTGGAAGTTGTGGGTATGTAAGTTTTAGGATTCCCATTGGTTTTGGGAACGAAGCCATACATTTCCTGAACTTTTTTTAAACGTTCTGAGAATGGAAGTGAACATTTTGCCTGTTCTGGGAACGTCCATTTTTAGGTTGCAGCGAGGTTCTGAGAACATTTTACTATGGTTTCCTAAATGTTTTGCTGGGAAGTTTTATTAATGTTCTGAGAAGAAAACATTCTCTAAATGTGAATGTTTGAATGAAATTTAAAGGTTATTTGGAGGTTTTACCTATTAAGGATCGGCCCCTTTTCTTTCAATTTTCGCCTAAAATGACATACCCAAATCTAACTGCCTGCAGCTCAGGCCCTGAAGCAAGGATATGCATATTCTTAATACCATTTAAAAGGAAACACTTTGAAGTTTGTAGAAATTTGAAATTAATGTAGAAGAATATAACATAATAGATCTGGTAAAACCAACGGTTTTTTTTTTGTACCATCAATTTTGAAATGCAAGAAAAAGGCCATAATGTATTATTCCAGCCCAGTTGCAATTTTATATTTTGGCCACTAAATGGCAGCAGTGTATGTGCAAAGATGTAGACTGATCCAATGATTTCCAATGATCCAATGATTTCATTTCAGTTCAAAATGTTGTATCAAGACTGCCCAAATGTTCCTAATTTGTTCATTAATAACGTTTCATGTTCAAAACTGTGCACTCTCCTCAAACAATAGCATGGTATTCTTTCACTGTAATAGCTACTGTAAATTGGACAGTGCAGTTAGAACAGGTATTTAAGCTTTCTGCCAATATCAGATATGTCTATGTCCTGAGGAATTTTCTTGTTACTTACAACCTCATGCTAATTGCAATAGCCTACGTTAGCTCAACCGTCCCTAACCCAGGGGACCCACCGATCCTAAAGAAGACCCCTTGAATTATGAAAAATGTGCAAATTTTTTACTGCTATTAGCCCACACAAATGTCCTAAATAAAATCTAAAGGAAGTTTGATCTGAAGTGTCTGTCCTATATCTGAGAGATACTGTATAAGAAAGATCAGAAAACATTTGTCATTTTTTGTACATGTATTTAACCCCTTATTTTTGGCACTAAACAATCTCTATAGACAGTATGCTTCCATAAATGTTTTCAACTGGTTCCGGGGGACCTTCAGACGAGTCTTATGAGGCCTGCGGGCATCCAGAGCAAAACAATGTGTTTGTTGTGTTTGTGAGAGTCTCACGAACACTATTGGTGTGTAGCTCAAACCGTTCGGACACTACTTACAGAAGTTGTCAGATCGGCTGTATAGACATCAGATGAGTCCCAAGACACTTGTGGGGGTAGTAGAGCACCATCGTGTTCGGGTGAGTCTCATGTTTTTAATATCCTAATTACATTTCTGCAGGGGTACGGACATCAACCTTATGGGTTAATTAAACAACATTCTTAGAAAGTTCTTTCAACATTACTTGTTTTTTTCTTGTGGCTTTTATGGAAAGTTTTCTTAATGTTCTGAGAACATGACTTTAAAATAGAACCATGAGGAAACCTGCAGAAAACATTATTCTAAAGTACTGAAATTCCCACAGAAGAATGTTGCTTCTTAAAGTTCTCTGAACTATTTGAGAATATTACCAATGTCAAACCAATTGGAGAACATTCCTAGACCATTGCCAAAATGTAAATGCAATGTAATCATGTTTGAACATTTAGGAAACATTCTGTTAAAGTGATAAAATACCAAGAAAATTGAGTTTTTTTGTCAAGTTACTTAAATGTGCTGAGAACGTTCCAAAGCCAAGCCAAGCAACTAGTATTTTTATTGCAGCTACAGATTTACCCTCCACACTATTTCTCAGCTGAGACTTGTCCAGATCTTGGTCTGGGATCTGATTGAAATCGCCCCCCCCCCCCCCCCCCCCCCCCCCCCCCCCCCCGATATTATTGAGATGTCTCCCAATTCTAAAACAGTTTGTGATAACCCATAACACAAATCGAGCATGTTTGCAATAGGTGCATATATATTGCATAAAACAACTGATGTTCCCATCAAGAGCCCACACACTATTATATAGAGACCCTCTCAGAACATTAGTTTCTGTAAAGTTGACAGACTTGTGTATGAGAGCAGATACCCCTTGTTTTACCTGTACCTGGGCTAGAGAAAGCATTTTATTCAAATGTGTCTCCTGGACAAAAGCTATATCAGCTTTAGATTAATTGAGATATGCTAACGTTTTCTATTTCTTGATTATATGATTATCCCCTTTGAAAATTCCAGCTGGCTACTTTTAATTCAGCTGTCTGTAAATAACTAGGTTTCTATCCAATTGGCAACAGATTTTCATGCAGATATTTTAAAATCGCCATAAAAACAATGTGCACATTTTCCCACCAGATAAGAAGCTATGCGTGATGACGTAGTGCACATAAAAATACCTTTTGCGGTTAAATTCCCATTTACCAAATAAAAAATACTAGTTCAATGGGTTTCCTTCGCATTTTCAATTCTACTGATGGTTTTCTCACAAAAAAATGTTGCGTTATATAGCGAGTGTGCCGATGGCTACAGCGCACTTCTAGCCTACATGTTGACATTATTACGGACAAAAGAGCAAAATCATTTTTATTTGCCAAACGCAAATGTGTCACCAGAATAAGAATAAGACTCTCGATAATGACTGGAAAGGAGCATCAAGCTCATCACCATGCACTTTCACCACCATGTGAAGTTCATCATAATTGATTTAATCTGTAGTTTAACAAACGGCATGCTTTCCAGATGATTCGTAGTGGGAGGACCACACGACATGTCATCGCGTGACTCCAAATTGACTTCGATATTATGGTTATTATATCAATACCTGCGCATAAATGCATTTCCACCGACATTTCGCAATTAATTTTACCGACGCAAAATATCTCAGCTTGTCTAGAGTATTTTATTCTGTCGACATTATGGAAAATTGACCTAAAAAATGTTCTGTTTCCATCAACCCTGTCATGACATTTTTTACCCGACATGCCCTTTTGTCGCATAACAAGGTTGGATGGAAACCTGATTATTGAGATATAAAGAGGTCATATTAATCATATGTTATATCTGTACAGTATATGAGTACATCAGAAAATATAAGAAAATACATATAAAAATGGTACACATATCCAACAGTAAAACTAAGTAAAATCCCAGCCAAACCTAAGGAGCTGGGGAGAAGCAACACAAACCAAGACCTACAGTGCATTCTGAAAGTATTCAGACCCCTTGACTTTTTCCACATTTTGTTAAATTACAGCCTTATTCTAAAATGGATTACATAAATTGTTTTCCTCATCAATCTATACACAATACACCACAATGACAAAGTGAAAACAGGTTTTTAGAATTGTTTTCTAATGTATTAAAAACAAAAACAGAATACCTTTATCTACATAAATATTCAGACACTTTTCTATGAGACTCGAAATGGACCTATGTCTATTGATCATCCTTGAGATGTTTCTGCAACTACGGTAAATTCAACTGATTGGACATGTCACGCCCTGGCCTTACTTATCTTTGTTTTCTTTATTATTTTGGTTAGGTCAGGGTGTGACATGGGGGATTTATGTGTTTTCCCGGGTCTAGGGGTTTTGTATGTTTTTGGGGTGTTTGCTAATCTAGGTGTTTTTGTAAGTCTATGGTTGCCTAGATTGGTTCTCAATTAGAGGCAGGTGTTTATCGTTGTCTCTGATTGGGCACCATATTTAGGCAGCCATGTTCTTTGGGTATTTTGTGGGTGATTGTTACCTGTGTCAGTGTTTGTGCCACACGGGATTGTTTTGTTGCCAGTTCACTTTGTTGTTTTGTATTTGTGTTCATGTTGAGTTTTCTTATTACATACCATGGACACTTACCACGCTGCATATTGGTCCGATCCTTGCTACACCTCCTCTTCAGAGGAAGAGTAGGAAATCTGTCGTGACAGGACATGACTTGGAAAGGTACACACCTGTCTGTATAAGGTCCCACAGTTGTCAGTGTATGTCAGAGCAAAAACCAAGCCAAGAGGTTAAAGGAATTGTCCGTAGAGCTCCAAGACAGGCTTGTGTCGATGCACAGATCTGGGGAAGGCTGACAGAAAATGTCTGCAACATTGAAGGTCCACCAGGATAACAGTGGCCTCTATCATTCTTAAATGGAAGAAGTTTGGAACCACCAAGACACTTCCTAATGCTGGCCGCCCGGGCCAAACTGTACAATCGGTGGAGAAGGATCTTGGTCAGGGAGGTGACCAAGAACCCGATGGTCACTCTGACAGAGCTCCAGAGTTCATCTGTGGAGATGGGAGAGCCTTCCAGAAAGACAACCATCTCTGCAGCACTCCACAAATCAGGCGTTTATGGTAGAGTGGGCAGACGGAAGCCATTGAAGATTGAACTCTTTCGCCTGAATGCCAAGCGTCACGTCTGGAGGAAACCTGGCACCATCCCTATGGTGAAGCATGGTGGTGTCAGCATCATGCTGTGTGGACGTTTTCAGCGGCAGGGACTAGGAGACTAGTCAGGATCGGGCAAAAGATGAACGCGGCAAAGTACAGAGAGATCCTTGATGAAAACCTGCTCCAGACCTCAGACTGGGGTGAAGGTTCATGTTCCAACAGGACAACGACCCTATGCACACAGCCGAGACAACGCAGGAGTGGCTTCAGGACTTATCTCTGAATGTCCTTGAGTGGCCCAACCAGAGGCCGGACTTGAACCTTATCTAATATGTCTGGAGAGACCTGAAAATAGTTGTGCAGCGATGCTCGCCATCCAACCTGACCGAGCTTGAGAGGATCTGCAGAGAAGAATGGGAGAAACTCCCCAAATACACGTGTGCCAGGCTTGTAGAGCCATACCCAAGAAGACTCGAGGCTGTAATCGCTGCCAAAAGTGCGTCAAAAAAGTACTGAGGAAATAATACTGAATACTTATGTAAATGTTATATTTCAGGTTGTTTTTTTTTTAATACGTTTGTATAAAACCTGTTTATGGGGTATTGTTTGAAGATTGATGAGGAGAAAAAAACTATAGAATCCATTTTAGAATAAGGCTGTAATGTAACAAAATGTGGAAAAAGTGAAGGGTCTGAATACTTTCCGAATGCACTGTAAATGGAATTTATTAAAGAGTCACCCAAATTTGACTCTCCGACAACCTGACACTTTATGCATCTGCAATACCCATTTCAGTTATAGTAGGCTTTTTGAAGACTTTCTGTCACATATACAGTGGGAAGAACAAGTATTTGATACACTGCCGATTTTGCAGGTTTCCCTACTTACAAAGCATGTAGAGGTCTGCAATTTTTATCATAGGTACACTTCAACATCAGAAAAGCAGAACGTAATATTTGATACAGAAACCTTTGTTTAGACCAAAAAGCTCTATTTTTGTCTCATCAGACCACATGACCTTCACCCATTCCTCCTCTGGATCATTGTAAAGGCCGTTGTTGGTGGAAGAAGGTGAGAACCAAGGTGCAGCGTGGTATGTGTCCATATTTATTAGAATGAACACGGAAATAACCAAAATAACAAAGAGAAACGACCGAAAACCGTTCTGGCTGGTGCAGACACACAACAGATAACAGAAAATAATCACCCACGAAACACAATAGAAAACAGGCTACCTAAATATGGTTCTCAATCAGGGACAACGATTGACAGCTGCCTCTGATTGAGAACCATACCAGGCCAAACACAGAAATAGCAAATCATAGATAAACTAATATAGACAACCCACCCAACTCACGCCCTGACCATACTAAAACAAAGACATACTAAAAGAACTAAGGTCAGAATGTGGCAAACTTCAGACGGGCCTGGACATGCGCTGGCTTGAGCAGGGGGACCTTGCGTGCGCTGCAGGATTTTAATCCATGACGGTGTAGTGTGTTACTAATGGTTTTCTTTGAGACTGTGGTCCCAGCTCTCTTCAGGTCATTGACCTGGTCCTGCCGTGTAGTTCTGGGCTGATCCCTCACCTTCCTCATGATCATTGATGCACCACGAGGTGAGATCTTGCATGGAGCCCCAGACTGAGGGTGATTGACCGTCATCTTGAACTTCTTCCATTTTCTAATAATTGTGCCAACAGTTGTTGCCTTCTCACCAAGCTGCTTGCCTATTGTCCTGTAGCCCATCCCAGCCTTGTGCAGGTCTACAATTTAACCCTCATGTCCTTACACAGCTGTCTGGTCTTGGCCATTGTGGAGAGGTTGGAGTCTGTTTGATTGAGTGTGTGGACAGGTGTCTTTTATACAGATAACGAGTTCAAACAGGTGCAGTTAATACAGGTAATGAGTGGAGAACAGGAGGGCTTCTTAAAGAAAAACTAACAGGTCTGTGAGAGCCGGAATTCTTACTGGTTGGTAGGTGATCAAATACTTACAGTATGTCATGCAATAAAATGCAAAATAATTACTTAAAAATCATACAATGTGATTTTCTGTATTTTTGTTTTAGATTCAGTCTCTCACAGATTAAGTGTACCTATGATTTCAAAAAATACAGACCTCAACATGCTTTGTAAGTAGGAAAACCTGCAAAATCGGGAGTGTATCAAATACTTGTTCTCCCCACTGTAAGTAGAGCCCTGTATTCTGGATGATCATGTCACATGACCTGGATTGTATACTTTATTTAAATGTCCTGAAAACATGATTTTAAATACACTACCGGTCAAAAGTTTTAGAACGTCTACTCATTCAAGGGTTGTTCTTTGTTTTTTTTGTTTTTTTACATTTTCTACATTGTAGAATAATAGTAAAAATAATATAATAAAACTATGAAATAACACATATGGAATCATGTAGTAACCACAAAAGTGTTAAACAACTCAAAGTATATTTTAGATTCTTCAAATAGCCACCCTTTTCCTTGATGACAGCTTTAAACACTCAGCTTTGCAGACCAGAGGATGGCCTTTAAACAGGTGAAAACAGATCTGATATGGTGGGTGATTGAGTTAGTTCTGCATTTCCCTGCTATACTGGAGATCAAGCACAAGTTTGACTCACCAGATGAAGCATCAGCCTTCATCCAGAGATGCATCACCAGGGAGGACTGTTGAATCCAGAATTCAGTTTGAATCAGGACCATCAAGGACTGTCAAATAAGTTATTTATTTTAGCCATTGCTATGATTATTTCTTACCATGTTGGTTTAGAATGTAGGTAGAGTTATTGGGCTACTGGAACCAGTTGGATTTGTGGAGGGGGGTCTAATATTCAGAAATGAAAATTAGACCAAAACTTAAAGCAATTGTCGGAGGATGGTGCTGGGCCATCTGTCTTATAAAGACATTTTGATGAAGAGGCTTTAAGCTTTATTTTGGTGTGTTGCACTTGTGATTTTATGAAAGTTAAATATTTCTAATAATTTAATTTGAATTTCACGCTCTGCAATTTCACCGGATGTTGTCGAAATAACGTATAGCCGTAACATTAAGAAAACATTTAATAAAAAACCAAAGAAATTAAAGACATTAAAGACATTCAAAGAATGTTCTAACAATGTTAGTTAAAACCTCTTTGGGCTAGGGGGCAGTATTTTTACGTCCGGACAAAAAGCGTGCCCAAAGTAGACTGCCTGTTACTCAGGCCCAGAAGCTAGGATATGCATATAATTAGATATGGATAGAATCTGGCTAGAAAACACTCTAAAGTAAAACTGTTAAGATAATGTCTGTGAGTGCAACAGAATTGATATGGCATGCGAAACCCCGAGGACAAACCATCCAAAAAAAAACAATTTCAGCCTACCACTGTTTCCAATGGCTTTCATGTTTATTATGAGGCGAAGTCCTCTCAGATTGCAGTTCCTAGGGCTTCCACTAGATGTAAACAGTCTTTAGAAAGAGTTTCAGGCTGGTTTTTGGAAAAATTAGCTAGAAGTTGTAGTTTTTCTAAGTGGCTCCCATTTTGGCTTTTGTGTTTCCATGCGCGTGGATGAAGCATGTTCTTTGTTATTTATCTCCGTTAATGAACCTACTATTCTCCGTCTTAATTTTTATAGTTTATTTATGTATTAAGGTTCCTGAGGTTTGATTCTAAATGTTGTTTGACTTGTTTGGATAAATAAATTGGTAATGTTTGGGATTAATTTTGTATGCATTTTGAAGGAGGGAAACCGGTGGATTATTGACTGAAGTGCGCCAGCTAAACTGAGTTTTTATGGATATAAAGAAGGACTTTATCAAACAAAAGGACCATTTGTGATGTAACTGGGACCTTTTGGAGTGCCAACAGAAGAAGATCTTCAAAGGTAAGGCATTTATTATATTGCTATTTCTGAATTTCGTGGCGCACCTGCCTGGTTGAAATATGTTTTTCATGCTTTCGTATGCGGGGCGCTGTCCTCAGATAATTGCATGGTGTGCTTTTGCCGTAAAGCCTTTTTGAAAGAAGTTAAGCTTTGAAAGAAGTTAAGCTTTATTTTGATGTACAGTGCCTTGCGAAAGTATTCGGCCCCCTTGAACTTTGCGACCTTTTGCCACATTTCAGGCTTCAAACATAAAGATATAAAACTGTATTTTTTTGTGAAGAATCAACAACAAGTGGGACATGATTATGAAATGGAACGACATTTATTGGATATTTCAAACTTTTTTAACAAATCCAAAACTGAAAAATTGGGCGTGCAAAATTATTCAGCCCCCTTAAGTTAATACTTTGTAGCGCCACCTTTTGCTGCGATTACAGCTGTAAGTCGCTTGGGGTATGTCTCTATCAGTTTTGCACATCGAGAGACTGAAATTTTTTCCCATTCCTCCTTGCAAAACAGCTTGAGCTCAGTGAGGTTGGATGGAGAGCATTTGTCAACAGCAGTTTTTAGTTCTTTCCACAGATTCTCGATTGGATTCAGGTCTGGACTTTGACTTGGCCATTCTAACACCTGGATATGTTTATTTTTGAACCATTCCATTGTAGATTTTGCTTTATGTTTTGGATCATTGTCTTGTTGGAAGACAAATCTCCGTCCCAGTCTCAGGTCTTTTGCAGACTCCATCAGGTTTTCTTCCAGAATGGTCCTGTATTTGGCTCCATCCATCTTCCCATCAATATTAACCATCTTCCCTGTCCCTGCTGAAGAAAAGCAGGCCCAAACCATGATGCTGCCACCACCATGTTTAACAGTGGGGATGGTGTGCTCAGGGTGATGAGCTGTGTTGCTTTTGCGCCAAACATAACGTCTTGCATTGTTGCCAAAAAGTTCAATTTTGGTTTCATCTGACCAGAGCACCTTCTTCCACATGTTTGGTGTGTCTCCCAGGTGGCTTGTGGCAAACTTTAAACAACACTTTTTATGGATATCTTTAAGAAATTCTTCTTGCCACTCTTCCATAAAGGCCAGATTTGTGCAATATACGACTGATTGTTGTCCTATGGACAGAGTCTCCCACCTCAGCTGTAGATCTCTGCAGTTCATCCAGAGTGATCATGGGCCTCTTGGCTGCGTCTCTGATCAGTCTTCTCCTTGTATGAGCTGAAAGTTTAGAGGGACGGCCAGGTCTTGGTAGATTTGCAGTGGTCTGATACTCCTTCCATTTCAATATTAGCGCTTGCACAGTGCTCCTTGGGATGTTTAAAGCTTGGGAAATCTTTTTGTATCCAAATCCGGCTTTAAACTTCTTCAGAACAGTATCTCGGACCTGCCTGGTGTGTTCCTTGTTCTTCATGATGCCCTCTGCGCTTTTAACGGACCTCTGAGACTATCACAGTGCAGTTGCATTTATACGGAGACTTGATTACACACAGGTGGATTGTATTTATCATCATTAGTCATTTAGGTCAACATTGGATCATTCAGAGATCCTCACTGAACTTCTGGAGAGAGTTTGCTGCACTGAAAGTAAAGGGGCTGAATAATTTTGCACGCCCAATTTTTCAGTTTTTGATTTGTTAAAAAAGTTTGAAATATCCAATAAATGTCGTTCCACTTCATGATTGTGTCCCACTTGTTGTTGATTCTTCACAAAAAAATACAGTTTTATATCTTTATGTTTGAAGCCTGAAATGTGGCAAAAGGTCGCAAAGTTCAAGGGGGCCGAATACTTTCGCAAGGCACTGTATAACACTTGTATTTTCATGAATGTTAAATATTTATATTTCTGTAATTTGAAGAAAGCCTGCGCTAGAAAGGTTAAAAAACAAGGCATGTTGGCTCTATACTGATTCCCATGGATAGAGAACTGAAGACCTTGGATTCAAATCTTACTAATTGGTTTAAATCTCACTGATGTTGTGCCACAATATATAAATATATTTTTGCATGATTAATGCCTAAGGAAATTAGTTTCCATGTGTCCTATTTCTGCTTGGTGTTCAAAACAGTTCAACTAAGCTAGCAATGTTGTTGAAACATGTTCTCAAAACGTTATTTATCTACCTTCATATATTCTATCATTTCCGTTCTGAGAATGTTTATAAAATCTTCCAGGAAAACTTTCAGGGAACCATAGTAAAATGTTCTCAGAACCTCCCTGCAGCCTACAAATAAATGAACATTCCCAGAACAGGCAGAATTTTTACCGCCGTTCTCAGAACGTTTTACCCGTCAGGTAACTCATGGCTTCGTTCCCAGAACCAATGGGAAACTAAAAACGTATGTTCCCACAACTTCAAAGGAGCCAAATGTGCTAGCTGGGCTGCCATGTCACCTTTCTCTTCCTCTCACTGCCTGGAAAATCTCCTCCTTCCCTTAACGCAGCATGTTGACCATGTTGTTCCAGCATGGTCGGAATCTCCTGTAGGTAAGGGTATCATGTCCTTGTTTTCTGCCTTCTCAGGACCACCCAAGATTTTAATATTATCTCTGTTATCCAAATGATACATTTGTGCATTTCCTTCTGGATTTCTTCTATCTGGTCTTTCACTGTGATGGCGACATTTTCCAATGTTGCTATATGGTCCTTTGCTTCGTCTGCTCAGTGTATACATTTTCCCCTCGTTTTCTCCATCGTGGTCTTAATTTCTGATTATTCTTATTTTGCAGGGACACACAAATTGCTCCGATTTCTGAGGCAAGAATGCTCATTGTGGGCTCGCCAGTGGCAGTATCTGGCTTGGCTGGCCTATCTGGCCTGTGAGAAGCGTTCATTTTCTTGCTAAACTTGGGTGGTTGTGTCAGCAGTGAATCCTTTGCGCACTTTGATTTACGGCTATCCCGGATACATTTATTTTGTTGTTGTAACAAAGCTGCCTCTCGCTTGCATGAGAATAATTATGCGCCAAAATTGCTAAATATCATTGTCAAAATCTATTTAGTGTCGAGTTCCCCAGAGGTCCTCAACTACAAAGCCACCCTCATCGAGAGCACACGTGCCCTACCTCTTTCTCAACCTCTACTTTCTGTTTCTGAAAGTGAGCTTTGAAAGTAATCACTGTCCACCAAAAGGCTGAGGGAGATTCACAAAACACATGACCAATTAACAAAATTACCTTTTGAAGTGAAAAATAAGACATTGAGAGACTTATTGAACTGACCGTGTGTTATTTTGATTTTCTATAGCCTTTAGCTGCAGGCTGTGTGTGTCCTTCAATTAAGTGGTGTGTTTACTAAAGGTCTGGCAGTGGACCAATGACATCACACTCTCTAGACAACAGTTTGGTGATATAGAACACTTTTAAATCCATCTGTGAAAATCACTTAACCCCCAATTTACTGTTGACTTTTCACTAAATAGCCAGGTGTATTGCAAATAGCATGAGCAGTGGTTTGTGGGACTAGTGAAGAGGTGTGTGTTAACCCTTACTAATGATTTACCTCCAGCAGCATCTGTTGAATGGTCCATTCACCTCTCTTCCTGCTGTTCATAGTAAAGCCTAAACTCCCAACAGAGCTCATAACCGCCACTGAATGTTGTCAGAGCTGGCCGTCGTCAATAAAGACAAACATGACAGATAATTTTAACCAGGATTAACCGAGCATATGAATCACCATAATCACCAACATCGCTGTTACAATTTTAAGAAAGAGTAATAGGCTCATGCCAAGTGATTCAATTCAGATTAAATGGCGCTACAGTGTAACTACAACTTCTCCACTGCTGAACGTTTTATTTGTTCATTAAGACTTCAAAGTAACAATATTTATTTACAATGTATTTACAAAACCAAGTCAAATTAGACATAGTGTATCATACAAAAAGGTGCAAATATGTTATTATAATACAATAAACGTAATACACAAAAACATACATCATTCATATTTGACAGATGTACATGGTTAGGGACTTCAATAGTCCCTGTTTATAGATATACTGTAAATAGACATGAAAACAGTTACAAATTATTGCAAGTTACCAGTAAAGGTTTATATATTTAAGGCAACACTAAGCCAACACATAACATATTCATTAAATACAGGATATAAAATACTCACAATAACAAAGTAACATCAAAAGTAGAGTAATTTCTCTTTACCACAGGATTGTGCCATTACTTCAGTTACGATGAAGAGTTATAGTACAGGGACTGGAACACGACAGACTAGAGGGGGAATAGAGGAGCAACCAAACAAAACATGGAAAATAGAGATGGAAACACATGTTGTTGCTCTTGCTGTCAATGACAACCAAGTATGTAGACTCCACTCTTTGAAGTGCTCTGCAGAACGATGGAGTGTCTCATTACATGTGTTGTGTATTGCTTTCTACTGCAGCATCAAATACAGCACAAGGTGGTCTGCTCATTTACTTTTCACTTGTGACAGAGTGCATAGCTAGCCTACAGACTCTGTCCCCCTGATATTCTCCCTTGCTCTGAGTCTCAAATGTTTGGTGATGACAAGTGTTGTTTCAAGTTGTCATCATGGCCGTCCTGCCTTGATGCCATCAGTACGGGTACTGCTTCCGTCTCTTCCCAGCAAAGCAGGCCATCCAGGTACATAACATCATGGCTGCTGCTGCCCCTGCTCCTGTGCAGTAGAACGCCCAGCCAATCTCACAAGAACCTGGATACAGACAGACAGACACAGACAGGAGACACAAACAGTGAATTAAAATCAGAGCTAGGCCTCCCGGGTGGCGCAGTGGTTAAGGGCGCTGTACTGCAGCGCCAGCTGGGCCATCAGAGTCGCGCCCAGGCTCTGTCGTAACCGGCCGCGACCGGGAGGTCCGTGGGGCGACGCACAATTGGCCTAGCGTCGTCCGGGTTAGGGAGGGCTTGGTCGGTAGGGATGTCCTTGTCTCATCGCGCACCAGCAACTCCTGCGGCGGGCCGGGCGCAGTGCGCGCTAACCAAGGTTACCAGGTGCACGGTGTAGCCTCCGACACATTGGTGCGGCTGGCTTCCGGGTTGGATGCGCGCTGTGTTAAGAAGCAGTGCGGCTGGTTGGGTTGTGTATCGGAGGACGCATGACATTCAACCTTCGTCTCTCCCGAGCCCGTACGGGAGTTGTAGCGATGAGACAGGATAGTAGCTACTACAACAATTGGATACCACGAAATTGGGGAGAAAAAGGGGTAAAAATTCAAAAAAATAAAAAAATAAAATCAGAGCTAACATAATATGAGCTGTGATCAAATTGAATGACTTGTTGATTATCAACATGTGACTTGAATATGATGATGTTGTGTGGATGTGACTGTGTGTAGATGTTTGACCCGTACCAAGCTCAAACTGGTTGGATCTGTTGCTGCATGTCTGTCGGACTTCCTCACTGTCCCAGCCTAGAGGGTAAAGTGCACACCCCGACCCAATCAGCAACGCTGTACAGAGGGAGAGAGAGAGAGAGCATGTGCTAAGCTATGTCATAACAAACCCATCATACAGTGAATAGTGCAGCTTGCATTATTCAAAACCACTTAAGTTAAAAAGATAACACGTTCCACTATGTCACATGATTTCCTGAGATGGCATCATCAAGAGCCAACGAACACTTCCCAACATATTAATGTGGGCAGTGAAGGCAACAGTTTTACTCTAGCATTTTGGATTTGAGATCAAATGTGTTATATGAGGAAGCAGTACAGAATGTCACCTTTTATTTGAGGGCATTTTCATACATATCTGTTTTACTATCTACAAATGAATGCATTTTATTTATCTAGTCCCCACATTTGAAGGTGTCATAAGGATTTGGACTAATTCACTTATAGTATTACATTTAGCATTTGGTCCCATATTCTAAGCACGCAATGACTACATCAAGCTTGTGACTCGACAAACTTGTTGAATGCATTTGCAGTTTATTTTGGTTGTGTTTCAGATTACGTTTTTCCCAACAGCAATGAATGGTAAATAATGTACTGTCTAAGGCACTGCATCGCAGTGTTACGGCGTCACTACAGCCTGGGGTTCGATCCCTGTGTCACAACCGGCCGTGACTGCGAGTACCATAGGACGGCGCACAATTGGACCAGCGTCGTCCGAGTTTTCAGAGGGTTTGGCAGGTCATGTTTCAGAGGACGCATGACTCGACTTTCACCTCTCTCAAGCTTGATTGGGGAGTTGTAGCAATGAGACAAGATCGTAATTGGATATTACAAAATTGGGGAGAAAAAGAGGGTAAAAAAATAATGTAGTGTCATTTTGGAATTTACTATAGACGCAACAATATGTTTTGATTGGCCAATGCATCTTAACTATAGTGAGTTTTTCCCCTTCCTCTTTTTCTGTCAATACTCTTTCAAAAAGGGGGTTCGAAATATTAGCACTATGCCATAAGTGAGACCTCAGGAGACATTTAAGAAATGACACTCGAATCACGGGAAAGGATAAAATATGCCTTCCGTTTGAATATCAGAGAAAGTTGTTGTTGATGTAATGAAAACAAATCTTTTCTCTGCTGTCTTTCCATAAAAAATATATATAAAAGCTTAATTAAATGGGGAAAGGCAAATGCTAATTATATTTTGCTGGAGGAGAAGCAAAAAAGATGGACACAATTAGGTTTATAGATCATACAATCTCAGTTAACGTGAGAATGTAGAATGTCTAGATTGTCTATGTTGAGGAATGTGACATCGTTCTCTTGTCTAGACTAATTGGCACTGTTAGCAACCAGTAGCTAGCGGCACAAGTTATGAGCTCACTAGCTAACTACATAATGTTATATTCTGACATCATTGACGCTAAATATATTTTGTTAAATTGTTAGCAATATTCACAATTGAATTCAAATCAGAATGCTTCAATTTAATATATTTCTGTTAGCTTATGTTGTAGCTAGGTAGCTAGCTAACTGTTGTTAGCTAGAAGGCTCCAGAGTTGAATGACCCTTCTCAGCGACCAACAACTAGCTAGTAACATTATAGCCATAGCTACCTCTCCGACCGGTGATGGCCACAGAGGAGGAATGCCTCTGCTGTCAGGAGTGTGTACAAGGGCAGGGACTGCCAACAGAAATTGAGGAGCGTGCATGCCTCCTCGCCCACCCCAGCATTGGACCCCACACTGACAGAGGCATACTTTCCACCTTCCACATGCTGAAGTGAGCAGCCCAGACCAGAGGGAGCGTGAGGACAGATGTCCAAGTTCCTTTGCTGCGCATAAGTTAGCTAATGTTAGCTAGAACCTGTCTAGCTAACTAGCATTAGTAACTTATCACTCCCTGATCGGTTTCATCTGTCTTTGTGATTGTTTCCACTCCCCTCCAGGTGTCGTCCATCTTCCCCATGATCCCTTATGTATTTATACCTGTGTTCTCTGTTTGTCTGTTGCCAGTTCATTTTGTTCCTCAAACCTACCAGCATTTCCCCCTTGCTCCTGCCTTGTCTATTTTCCTGTTTTTGTCCTTTCTGCCTGCCCTAACCCTGAGTGTCCTGCTTGCTGTGTCCTGCCTGCTGTCCTGTACCTTTGCCCTCTACTCTGGATTACCGACATCTGCCTGCCCTGACCCTGCCTGCCATCTGTTACCATTGCCCCACTACTCTGGATTACCGACCTCTGCCCTGACCTTGCCTGCCATCCTGTATGTTTGCCTGTCCGTGTTCGAATGAATACACTTTTGTTACTTTGACATTGTCTGCACCTGGGTCTTACCTTCAAACGTGATAGTAACTAGCTGGCAGTGGCCAGCTAACTAGCCACGGTAGCTAGCTAGACTGGTTCTACCTAGCTAGCTGACTTGCATCACCAGGTCACGTTAACGTTACATTAATTAATTTCCATACGAGTAGCTAGCTACATTGTGAAAAAGTAATGAAACAATTTAGCTAGCTACCAAACAAACTTTCCCATACTGATGTACTCACCTTTCTGAAAAGCCCATGGTTTTGTATAAAGACACGTTTTGGGTGGAGGATGTAGCATAACTGGAAGGAATGTCACTTTTTATTTTCACCCATTCAAACCTACCCATTCATTTTAGAAAATCCCCCAGCCCCACATATTACAGTTATCAATGGCAATGATGGTATCGTGAGAGACAGTATCTGTTACCATGTGAGTGACATGAATGTCTTGCTATCTATGGTGCCAGACAGATATTTGTTTAATTCTTTGTAGACAATTGTGCCTGCCTACTGGTGCCTGGAGTGGGCCATGCAAGTATTTTAATTTAATTTTACCTTTATTTAACTAGGCAAGTCAGTTAAGAACAAATTCTTATTTTCAATGACGGCCTAGGAACAGTGGGTTAACTGCCTGTTCAGGGGCAGAACGACAGACCTTGTCAGCTTGGGGATTTGAACTTGCAACCTTTCGGTTACTAGCCCAACACTCTAACCACTAGGCTACCCTGCCGCCCCGAGTATAGCGGCTGGGGCCAGACAACCAAGTGGTGTTGTTTTGTCAGCTGCACCAGGAGCAAATTCCCCTCTCCTGATGGGCACTACGTGGGGTCCCTGGAGGTTGAGGAGTCACAAGATATATAATATATTAAATGTTTAATTAAACAAAAGTATAAAAACAGGCCAACTGCACGTCCTTGTCATTATTAGATTCTGAATGGACACAGGTAGAGGACAAGAGAAACCAAGTTGAATCTGTCTAACAGGACCTCAAATAGGTACATTTAGGTTCTTGGCCCCTACGAAGACCATGTAATTACCCAAGTGACAGTTCCAACCAATACGATCAGACCCTTTTTTCCAATTTTTGCCTAAAATGACACCCAAATCTAACTGCCTGTAGCTCAGGACCTGAAACAAGGATATGCATATTATTGATACCATTTTAAAGGAAAAACATTGAAGTTTGTGGTTAATGTAGGAGAATATAACACATTCGATCTGGTAAAATATAATACAAAGAAATAAACATGCTTATTCTGTTTTTAACATTTTTTATCATCTTAGAAATGCAAGAGAAAGGCCATAATATACAGGATCAATATCATGCCAAATGTATTCGCAAATGTAAATCACCAATCCACAAATGTAAATCACTTTCCACAAATGTAAATCATTTTCCACAAATGTAAATCGCCATCCACAAATGAAGTTCACTATCCACAAACACATTTTGATTTGAATTTGTAAATCGAGGGCCTTAAGTAAAATGACTGCCATAAAGATATGCACATAGGAGAGATATGCACAAACATGACAGATATGGCAAACCTGCAACTCCATATTTGGAAGAGTTGAGGTCACCAGACTTTTGTCAGGGATTCGACGACAAGAAAAAGACGAAGTTCTCATACGTAGAAAAAGGTTCTCATGGTAGAAAGCGATTTGTAGTCGTAGAAAACAGTTATCACGCGTATAAAAAAGTTAGCACGCATAGAAAGCGATTTGTGGTCGTAGAAAAGTTGATTCCATTGATGCTGTTGACCAGGATCACTGGTTGGTGCAGAGAAAAGGGGGTGAGTGTAACCGGTGTGAAATGGCTAGTTAGTTAGCGGTGCGCGCTAATAGCGTTTCAATGAAGTAGGTGTTTTCCTTGCCCTGCAAGGGCTGTGGATTTTGTTGCACAATGGGTAACGATGCTTTGAGGGTGACTTGTCTGTGTGTAGAGGGTCCCTGGTTCAAGCCCAGGTTGGGGCGAGCAGAGAAACTGAAGCAATACTGTTACAAAGTCTGAACCCATGTCCTACCCCTCTACCTTTTGCATGCCTCTCCTGGGCAAATGGTTAGAGACCTCAGGAATACTTATGTCTCCTTAATGCTCATTTTCTGTGCAACATGAGACAGCGGATCGATTATAATCACTTACAATGTATGATTTATCCTCCACATTTAGTGGTGCTATCACACTGGCCAGCTAATTCAACTATTTGGGTGATGAACGGGTGTACACCGCAATAGTGTTGCAAATATAGAGTAATCTAGGGCTAGGGTTTTGATTATTTATGTTGGACATAGTATGGGTACATACAGTGCCTTGCGAAAGTATTCGGCCCCCTTGAACTTTGCGACCTTTTGCCACATTTCAGGCTTCAAACATAAAGATATAAAACTGTATTTTTTTGTGAAGAATCAACAACAAGTGGGACACGATCATGAAGTGGAACGACATTTATTGGATATTTCAAACTTTTTTAACAAATCAAAAACTGAAAAATTGGGCGTGCAAAATTATTCAGCCCCCTTAAGTTAATACTTTGTAGCGCCACCTTTTGCTGCGATTACAGCTGTAAGTCGCTTGGGGTATGTCTCTATCAGTTTTGCACATCGAGAGACTGAAATTTTTTCCCATTCCTCCTTGCAAAACAGCTCGAGCTCAGTGAGGTTGGATAGAGAGCATTTGTGAACAGCAGTTTTCAGTTCTTTCCACAGATTCTCGATTGGATTCAGGTCTGGACTTTGACTTGGCCATTCTAACACCTGGATATGTTTATTTTTGAACCATTCCATTGTAGATTTTGCTTTATGTTTTGGATCATTGTCTTGTTGGAAGACAAATCTCCGTCCCAGTCTCAGGTCTTTTGCAGACTCCATCAGGTTTTCTTCCAGAATGGTCCTGTATTTGGCTCCATCCATCTTCCCATCAATATTAACCATCTTCCCTGTCCCTGCTGAAGAAAAGCAGGCCCAAACCATGATGCTGCCACCACCATGTTTAACAGTGGGGATGGTGTGCTCAGGGTGATGAGCTGTGTTGCTTTTGCGCCAAACATAACGTCTTGCATTGTTGCCAAAAAGTTCAATTTTGGTTTCATCTGACCAGAGCACCTTCTTCCACATGTTTGGTGTGTCTCCCAGGTGGCTTGTGGCAAACTTTAAACGACACTTTTTATGGATATCTTTAAGAAATGGCTTTCTTCTTGCCACTCCTCTATAAAGGCCAGATTTGTGCAATATACGACTGATTGTTGTCCTATGGACAGAGTCTCCCACCTCAGCTGTAGATCTCTGCAGTTCATCCAGAGTGATCATGGGCCTCTTGGCTGCATCTCTGATCAGTCTTCTCCTTGTATGAGCTGAAAGTTTAGAGGGACGGCCAGGTCTTGGTAGATTTGCAGTGGTCTGATACTCCTTCCATTTCAATATTATCGCTTGCACAGTGCTCCTTGGGATGTTTAAAGCTTGGGAAATCTTTTTGTATCCAAATCCGGCTTTAAACTTCTTCACAACAATATCTAGGACCTGCCTGGTGTGTTCCTTGTTCTTCATGATGCTCTCTGCGCTTTTAACGGACCTCTGAGACTATCACAGTGCAGGTGCATTTATACGGAGACTTGATTACACACAGGTGGATTGTATTTATCATCATTAGTCATTTAGGTCAACATTGGATCATTCAGAGATCCTCACTGAACTTCTGGAGAGAGTTTGCTGCACTGAAAGTAAAGGGGCTGAATAATTTTGCACGCCCAATTTTTCAGTTTTTGATTTGTTAAAAAAGTTTGAAATATCCAATAAATGTCGTTCCACTTCATGATTGTGTCTCACTTGTTGTTGATTCTTCACAAAAAAATACAGTTTTATATCTTTATGTTTGAAGGCTGAAATGTGGCAAAAGGTTGCAAAGTTCAAGGGGGCCGAATACTTTCGCAAGGCACTGTATATGGTTAACATATTATGGTTACAATACTATAATTTATGCAGCCTTGAAAAGGAAGGCATCAAAATGGTCGAACGAGAGGCTACCAGCAGTTTATAAAAATCGCTTTCTATGGGTACAAACCTTTTTTCTATGACTACCGTGAGAACTTGTTATCTATGTGTGAGAACTTCTAATCTTTTTCTTGTCATTATATCCCTGACAAAAGTCCGGTGACCTAAGCGATTCCAAATATGGAGTTGCAGGTTTGCATTATCTGTCATGTTTTCGCATGTCTCTCCTATGTGCAAATCTTTATGGCAGTCATTTTACTTAAGGCCCTCGATTTACAAATACAAATCAAAAGGTGTTTGTTTGTAGATAGTGAATTGCACGGGGCGGCAGGTAGCCTAGTGGTTTGTGCGTTGGACTAGTAACCAACTAGTGCCTATTTTAATGCTAGCTTGCTAATACAGTGGATATTCGTTAAATCCCTCATGTGGTTAGTGAAGTCCAATTTGGATATATTTGGCTGTTTTCGCTGAATAACATTTAGAAGTGTCCCTTTTCAGGTTTAGAAGAAGTGACTGCTAAATGCTAACTCCCGTTTGTTGTTGTTTTCCAGGTTACATTTTTGGATGACCACCAGGACCTCAGCTGCAATTTCGTCTGCTGTTTCTCCATTCAATTCAACAAAATCAAGCAGTTTTGTTTCCACAGATGTGCTGCCATCATATATCTTACAATATCGGACTACTATTGGCAGCAGCGTTATATGTCCATGATTGGACGCATCATTGGACAGGGACACAAATTCAACCTGGTCTAGGTCCTGTGTTGCCCATGTTACTAACATGTTACTCACTATGGCGTCACATTTTGTCCTAGCACATGTAAACTTTGGCTCATAAAGCTTCCGTGTCAGTTGTGCTGTGCAGTCCATAGATCTGTAACTATGATTGTGTCGCATAGTGTGGCATGCAAAGACACCCTCCTGCACAGCTAAACCATATTCTTCTTGGGAAGGCTCTACCTTCTTGAAGAATGTGGTGACAGAGGACATACCAACACGGGCAATCAGAGAGGCTTTATGCTTTTTCGTCTGCTGATGTTCTACCACTGCCATTCTTCCCCGGCTGCCAATTGAAAGAGAGGACGCAGTGAACCATTTTATCATCTTGACCTGAGCATATTAAATGGAAATTCTCTCATCATGTTTATCATAATAAGTGCATTTTTGTTTCTTGGAAATAGTCATTGTATCTCCTCTGTCTGCTCTTCTTCACTCTCCTTGTGCCACTCTTAATTACTCTCTTAACTTTTTATTTTCCTCCAATCTCTCTCCTCTTTTCTTCACCTGTCTTCCTTTCCTTATCTTCACCTTTCCACCTCACTCTTCTACACTCTCCTTGCTTCTCTCTTTTTTACTCCCTTCATTTTTCCTTCTCCTTCCTCTCCAATCTGTATTAATACATAAAATACGTTGGTTATCTAATAGTATGCTAACAGATTCCCATTGCTTGCATGTTTGGAAAAATAAATTGGCAGGCTCTGTAACCATATCTTTACCTTTCCTCATATGTTTCCTTCACTCTTCTTTTCTATCCAGTCTTCCTCCTCTCCTTCCTCTCCACTGCTAATGCTATCCATGAACATTTCTAAATAGATTTTCGCAAAACCATTAAAATTGTAATCTACAAAAATATTCTCTGAATAAATTGTGCATTCATTTTAATATAATCATATTTTCAAAATAGCCCGTCCACTGCATGTTTAAATGTGAACGTTTTTTTTGACCTAGCTACCATAAACAGTAGCTAGCTAGCTAACTTAGTCTACATAGCTAACGTTAGGTTATGCTAGCTATTTAAAACCTTATAGAGCAGATAATCTATCTATATAATAAGTTGTGACATTATAACATCACTAGCTAGTATCTCAAACGATTGTAATTTACCTGGCTTGAAAATACGTTTGTGGTGATGTTGTGGATTCACTTTATACTTGCCAGCTTCTGGCTGAGTTTTCCACAGCAGTTTTCTCTAAAACTATCGCGAGCAAGTAGTTAGTAGAAGAAGAAGAGTGAATGAAGCTGCTATAGAGAGCAGCCCCCTCTGTTGGCCTAAACAAGCACAACACGATTGAGACATCAACCCGTAGGCTCTGCTGCCCGGTCTTTCTTGCCAAGTAAAATATTTCACTTTGCGGTCTGTTTTTAACGCACAGTTAAAAACGGGGACATTTCCGGGGACAGCTCCAGCCGAGGACAGGCTGAAACGGAAACGGGGACATCTGGTCACCCTAATGTACTCTTCCTTGGCAAATAAAGGTGTGGTTCAGGTATGAATCTCTGTGAGACATTCTTTTTCAGTCATATCCAATACCAGGTGTATCAAACTCCATTATTTAATTAAGAACTAATTCTAATTTACAAGGACAGCCTACTCCTTCTTCCCCATTGGAGGATTGAAACCCTGTCTCCTGCGTGCCTGCAATATGGAAGACCATCAAATGCTTCTCAAAGATGCCCTCTGGTGGTCAAACTAGCAATAACTTGCATTAACAAAAAAAATGTCTGACAAATAGATAACGTGCCACAGAATGCTGCAGCAGCCCACAAGGTGTGCCGCAACTTTTAAAGGAGGATCCACTGTATGACTTTCTGTGTGACACAGTCCCTTCAGAAAGTACACTTGACTTTTTCAACATTTTGTTGTGATATAGTAATTTCTTGTCAACGATCTACACAAAAAAAAAGTTATGTCAAAGTGGAAGAGAAATTCTAACATTCATGAAAAATAAAACATCTCTTGATTACTTAAGTATTCAACCCCCTGAGTTAATACACGTTAGACTCACCTTTGGTAGTGATTACAGTTGTAAGTCTTTCTGAGTAAGTCTGTAAGAGCTTTGCACACCTGGATTGTATAATAATTGTCAAATTGGTTGTTGATCATTGCTAGACAGACATTTAAGTTTTGCCATAGATTTCAAAGCAGATTTAATTCATTCACAGTCTTGGTAAGGAACTCCAGTGTAGATATGTCCTTGTGTTTTAGGTTATTGTACTGTTGAAAGGTGAAATCATCTCCCAGTGTCTAGTGGAAAGCATTTAGAATTTTGCCTGTGCTTAGCTCCATTCCATTTATTTTTTATCCTGGAAAACTACTCAGTCCTTAACGATTACAAGCATACCCATAACATGATGCAGCCATCCCTATGCTTGAAAATTGTGTGAGTTGTACTCAGTAATGTGTTGTATTAGGTTTTGCTACACACAACACTTTGTATTCAGGACAAAATGTTAATTCTTTGCCACATTGTATGCAGTATTACTTTTGTGCCTTGTTGCCAACCGGATGCATGTTTTGGAATATTTTTGTTCTGTACAAGCTTCTTTCTTTTCACTCTATCAATTAGGTTATTATTTTGAAATAACTACAATCTTGTTAATCCATCCTCAGTTTTCTCCTATCACAGTTGTTGAACTCTGTAACTGTTTTAAAGTCACCATTGGCCTCATGGTGAAATCCATGAGCGGTTTTCTTCCCCTCTGGCAACTGAGTTAGGAAGGACACCTGTATCTTTGTAGTGACTGGATTTATTGATACACTATCCAAAATGTAATTAATAACTTCACCATGCTCAAAGGGATATCCAATGTCTGTTTTTTTTGTTTTTTTAAACCATCTACAAATAGGTGTCCTTCTTTGCGAGGCATCGGAAAACGTCCCTGGTCTTTGTGGTTGAATCTGTTTGAAATTCACTGCTCAACTTTACAGATAACTGTATGTGTGAGGTACAGAAATGAGGTAGTTATTTGAAAATTATGTCAAGCACTATTATTGCACACAGAGTCAGTCCATGCTACTTATGTGACTTGTTACGCAAATTGTTACTCCTGAACGTATTTAGGCTTGCCATAACAAAGGGGTTGACTACTTATTGACTCAAGACATTTCAGCTTTTCATTTTTAAATCATTTGTTAATTTTTTTTTTTTTATCCATTTTAAATTCAGGCTGTAACACAACAAAATGTGGAAATAAGTCCAGGGATGTGGATACTTTCTGAAGGCACTGAACTGTGCATGATCCTGCCAGCTGTAGCTTATTGCTTTACCACATGAAAGGTGTCAGGATTGTTTTTGTGAAATGCTATAGCTACTTCACCACTGTATCTCACTTTATGTGCAGCAAATGTCCCTCTGACTGTGTATTTTTTTTAACAGTGATGGTAGTAGCTAAACCAGACTGAAAGTGTTGATTTGGAGGTGTGATGTTGTGAGGATGTGGGTGAGATGATAGTGCAACTGGAGTGTGGCAGGAGGACTTGGGGCTGTGTCCCAAATAGCACCCTATTCCTCATGTAGTGCACTACTTTTGATCAGGGCCCATAGTACTCTGGCTTAAAAGTATTGCACCCTATAGAGAATAGGGTGCCATTTGGGAGGCACACAGACACTGGGGTCTGGGTTTATAGCCTGGAGTCAAACACAGAAACACCACAGATAGTCTGCATGGTGATATGCTGTTTGTCTTTGACTGTCTGTCTGTTACTTTCGGGAGGTTGTAAGAAGTTACAGATGAAAGCATGAATGCAGTGCCACCAGTAGTAGGCTATATCTAACAAAGCATATCGTCATGGGAATGGCTTTTATTCAGAATATTCTGAAACCCTGACATGAAAAGAAGAAGAATTTATGTTTTACTCTTATTGAAAAGCAAATTCATTGGGAGCTTAGGGAGAGGTATTTTATTTAAGAGCCCTCTGAAGAACTTTTCGAATAAAACTCAGCCAGCTGACACAAGTTGAAACCACTCACATGCATAGATAGATACATTGCAATGTCTTGTATTCAAATCATCCTCTTAGTTTGCTGCCACCCCCGGCCCACTATATCATTGTCTTTCTCTAAGCCCCTTTTGTCTGTATGCATCAAATCCTTTCTATAGACATTCCACACATGCCAAAGTGTGTCCCTCCATTTCTTATGAATACAACCCTAGAAAATCCAGCTCTTTACAATTGAATCTCAAATCATTCAAGGCATTTTCATCTGGGTTAAAAGGCTTTGTGAAATGTCCACAGGCAGTATATGAGAGCAGGAGAGAGTAGTAGGAGAGAAATGCCTGTCTGGGAATAAACCACACCCTGAACATGACCTATAGGTCATTATGCCCTGTGGGATGCCATAAAGGAACAAGGTGATACAATAGAGAGGTAGGGTCCGTCTGTGAACGTCATCAGATAATACAGATAACAAAACCAAAGTGGGAAAAACAAAGAGGGCGAAAAAAGAAGAAAATAGAACAGATAACAATCACAGAATATTAAAAGGGACACTTCATTATTTTAATTAATCAAACATTTTCTTAGGACCTTTTCTTATCTTTTGGACACTTGTAGATACTGGTATAGTGCTTGAGATGATAGAAAGTTAAAAAGTGGTGGTGTCCCTTTAAATGGTTTCTGCATAGTGTGAAGGTTTAGGGAAAAGTGAGTCACGTCCAGTCTAATTAACATTATACTGACTTTTGAATGATTTGGTAAATATTTATCTACAGCATCCTACTAATCAGCACCCTACTCCTTGTAGTGGAGTCATTATCTGTGCACCCCTTAGAATAGTCTTGCCTTGTTAAATAAAAGGTGGGGTGGGGGGGGGGGGGGGGGGGGAGTATTGGAAGGAGAACTGCCTGATGACCCACTAGAACAGCTGCCCTCTCTGCAGTGAGTGTATTCAAAAATCAAGCCGTTTTTGTGTCCCAGAGAGAGTTCCTACCGACAGCTCTCTGATCTCACTACAGAACAGGTGGCATGCTGTCGGGCAGCCCTCTGTCGGAGTCGCTCGACAGCACAACCAAACCTTAAAACTGTTCACTGAACTTGACGTTTCTACAGAAACAGGTGGTGCACCGCACCGTTAAGAGGTTCTGCTGTCAAAGACTAGCTTGACAGGACCTTAAAAACGGTTCAATCAACACAAGAGCCCGAAACAACACCGAGACAGCTGGAATGACAACTGTGTGCCGTTTAAAACACTACCGTAGACCACCGACTCCACCTGATACTTGCAGAGTATTCCGCACAAGACCTTCAGGTCATCACTAGAGAATCCCGTCTCTCAATACTTTAAAGAAACAATGCAGGACATTTCTGTGTGAATGCTAGGACTATGTACTTTCAATCAATCTGTCACATTTATTTATAAAGCCCTTTTTACATTAGAATATGTCACAAAGTGCTATACAGAAACTCAGCCTAAAACCCCAAACAGCAAGTACACGTAAAATCAAATCAAATGTTATGTCACATGCATCGAATACAAGTGAAATGTGAAATGTTTACTAGCAAGCCCTTAACCAACAATGCAGTTTAAGAAATAGATTTAATTAAATGTTTACTAAATAAACAAAAGTCAAAAAGTAACACAAGTAATGTACATAACAATAACGAGGCTATATGCAGGGGGTTACGGTACTGAGTCAATGTGCGGGGGTACAGGTTAATCGAGGTAATTTGTAAAGTGATTATCCATAGATAATAAACAGCGAGTGGGGGGAGGGTGTCAATGTAAATAGTCCGGGTGGCCATTTTATTCGATTAGTTGTGGCTTGGGGGTAGAAGCTGTTAAGGAGCCTTTTGGTCCTAGACTTGGGGTTCCGGTACCACTTGCCATGCGGTAGCAGAGAGAACATTCTATGACTTGGGTGACGGGAGTCTGACAATTGTTTGGGCCTTCCTCTGACACCACCTAGTATATAGGTCCTGGATGTCAGGAAGCTTGGCCCCAGTGATGTACTGGGCCGTACGCACTACCCTCTGTAGCGCTTTACGGTCAGATGCCGAGCAGTTGCCATACCATGCGGTAATGCAACCTGTCAGGATGCTTTCAATGGTGCAGCTGTAGAACTTTTTGAGGATCTGGGATCCATACCAAATTTTTTCAGTCTCCTCTTCACAACTGTCTTGGTGTGTTTGGACCATGATAGTTTGTTGGTGATATGGATAAGGAACTTGAAACTCTTGACCCGCTCCACGGGTCATGGTCCGGGGGCCAAACACGCCCGTCAATGTTAATGGGGGCCTGTTTGGCTCTCCTTTTCTTATAGTTCACAATCAGCTCCTTTGTCTTGCTCACATGTAGAAGCAGATGTAGAAGCATCTTTCACACCGCCCTCCTCTCGTAAAACTCACCCAAACAGGCCTACTCCACTCACAAGACTAATTGTATGCATAGTATGCAGTGAGCAATGCAGAGTGGGGAAAGATCATTATTTTTTACTCAATACAGCTATACACTGTACAACTTGAACTATTAACAACTTGACACAAGCTAAGGATATAACAATAATATTTTCACCCAGCATGAACTCTGACTCAACTTTCTACATTCTTCTTTAGCCCTCTCAAAGATAAGGGAATGATACAGTGTTTGCATTAAGCAAAGCAATGTGAACGATAATAACAAACCAAGGATATGCCTTTGAGAGCATGTGGGGAAGAACAATGAGGAAATTAGCTAGAGGGATAAGGATAATAATAGTTGGACTAACAAACCGTGATTATGGTAAGACTTTTCCACCCTTAGTGTGCTACATCGCTGCAAAAGTAATTTCCCACAACCAATCTATCGTTGTCTGATTAATTTTTGAAGACTTCATCTTTGAAGACTTTCTAAAATACTAATTAAAGGTCAATTGTCATTGTCTATTGGCATTGCCTGCAGCAACAAGTGTATTATAGTGTTTCCCACGACCTTCTTTTCACTCTAGGAGAAGAGACCATGGGGAGACATGGAATGAGGTTGGGCCAAGGGCTGGAAAGTAAGGGAAGGAAAACACAACCCCTACAATTCTGTCTGGGGAAAAATAGTTTAGCTGAACATCAAAAGCAAAATGGATTCTAAACTCAGCAAAAAAAGAAACTGCCCTGTCTTTCAAAGATAATTCATAAAAATCCAAATAACTTCACAGAAATTCATTGTAAAGGATTAAAACATTGTTTCCCATGCTTGTTCAAAGAACCATAAACAATTAATGAACATGTACCTGTGGAACGGTCGTTAAAACACTAACAGCTTACAGACGGTAGGCAATTAAGGTTACATTTATGAAAACGTAGGACATTACAGACACCATTCTACTGACTCTGAAAAACACCAAAAGAAAGATGCCCAGGGTCCCTGCTCATCTGCGTGAACGTGCCTTGGGAATGCAGATGTGGCCGGGGCAATAAATTGCAATGTCCGTACTGTGAGATGCCTAAGACAGCGCTACAGGGAGACAGGAGGGAGAGCTGATCGTCCTCGCAGTGGCAGACCATGCGTAACAAAACCTGCACAGGATCAGGACATCAAAACATCACACCTGCGGGACAGGTAGAGGATGGCAACAACAACTGCCCGAGTTACACCAGGAACGCACAATCCCTCCATCAGTGCTCAGACTGTCCGAAATAGGCTGAGAAAGGCTGGACTGTTGTAAGGCAGGTCCTCACCAGACATCACTGGCAACAACATCACCTATGGGCACAAACCCAGACAGGACCAAACCAAGACAGGACTGGCTGGACCAGACAGGACTGGCAAAAAGTGCTCTTCACTGACGAGTCGTGGTTTTGTCTCAACAGGGGTGATGGTCGGATTCGCGTTTATCATCGAAGGAATGAGCTTTACACCGAGGCCTGTACTCTGGAGCAGAATCGATTTGGTGGTGGAGGGTCCGTCATGATCTGGGGCGGTGTGTCACAGCATCATCGGACTGAGCTTGTTGTCATTGCAGGCAATCTCAACGCTGTTCATTACAGGCAAGACATCCTCCTCCCTCATGTGGTACCCTTCCTGCAGGCTCATCCTGACATGACCCTCCAGAATGACAATGCCACCATCCATACTGTTTGTTCTGTGCGTGATTTCCTGAAAGACAGGAATGTCAGTGTTCTGCCATGGCCAGGGAAGAGCCCGGATCTCAATCCCATTGAGCACGTCTGGGACCTTTTGGATCGGAGGGTGAGGGCTTGGGCCATTCCCCCCCAGAAATGTCCGGGAACTAGCAAGTGCCTTGGTGGAAGAGTGGGGTAACATCTGACAGCAAGAACTGGTAAATCTGGTGCAGTCCATGAGGAGGAGATGCACTGCAGTACTTAATGCAGCTTGGGGCCACACCAGATACTGACTATTACTTTTGATTTTGAACCCCCAGTGTTCAGGGACACATTATTCAATTTCTGTTAGTCACATGTCAGTGGAACTTGTTCAGTTTATGTCTCAGTTGTAGAATCTTGTTATGTTCATACAAATATTTACGCGTTAAGTTCTGAAGTTTATTCCATGTGTAACTCTGTGTTGCTATCTGTTCACACTGCTATACTTTATCTTGTCCAGGCCGCGTTTGATGAAAATAAATACAGTTGACAGTGAGAGGACGTTTCTAATGGTTGGAAAAGGATAGTGCTCCAAATTTGGTCGGAAATAATCTTCAAAGGAGAACCCTTTTCATTATTTCCTCGACCTGATATGAATAATGCCAAATGCATACAAAATCCTCAACTTTACTTGCAATTTATCAGGCTGTAGCAGATAAGATCTGTCAGGTATGCCAGTGCCAATGGAACCACTTTGAAGATTTTGCTTCCCTGAAATAGATCATGCAGCTGCTTAAGCGAATCTTGACAAAATTATTACAGAACAAGTGCACAATATTGCTCACACAGAACCCCGAGGGCCCCTAACGGCACTACTGTAGTTACGCTATAACATTTCTCTGACAGCCATCTGCTTACTGTATGAATCAGCTTAAATAAAGAACTGATATGCCGTCATAGCTGCTCTGATGTTGCCCTTTTATGAAGCTGCCAAGTGCTATTTTTAGATACAGGAAGAGGACCTTGTCTTAATGGAATAAGATACAAAGTGACATTATTCGTGTATTTTAACTGCTTAGCAACTCCCTTTGGGGATCCCAATTCCAGCTTGTTTTGATTAGTGACATTCTATACATTCAGCAGAACTGAGGTGACTTTCACAATAACAACACAATCGTGTTCTCTCCGAATTCACAATAACAACATGTTGTTAATGCAGCCCACTTCAGATGGCTCACCTACGATAACCTTAGTGTTTGTGCTAACTGAACTGCCCAACAGGGCATGAAGTCATTACAATTTGGAGGGCACAGAGGAGCTGTAGCAACCTTTCACTGTTACCCAACCTTAACCTCATGCTAACCTGGAACAGTCAAAACAGCTAACTTCCTACCTTGCTATTGTCTCAGAACCTGGTGACCTCACCCCATTGAGAGAGGGAGGGGGGGGGGGGGGGGTGAGGGAGGGAGATCTATTGTCAGCCGCAAAAACATAATTTGTTCCAGTCACAGAGCAGAACACACACCCTATAGATTAGAAAGGTGAGGCCTCAACTCCACACCTGCTTGCTCACGTCACAACAGAAATGTCTTTCTGCTGAAAAGGTCAAGTGTTGAATTCTAGTGCCACTGACCTACAATTCCTTGTCTTTGTTATGTTGAAGTGATTGTTTTACCCATTTCTATAGTGGAGTGAATTTTTTATTTATTTTATTTCATCAGGTAGGCTAGTTGAGAACAAGTTCTCATTTACAACTGCGGCCTGGACAAGATAAAGTATAGCAGTGTGAACAGATAGCAACACAGAGTTACACATGGAATAAACAATAAACAAGTCAATAACACAGTAGACATTTTTTTTATAATCTTTTTTTTTTTTAAAGAGTCTATATACAGTGCCTTGCGAAAGTATTCGGCCCCCTTGAACTTTGCGACCTTTTGCCACATTTCAGGCTTCAAACATAAAGATATACAACTGTATTTTTTTGTGAAGAATTAACAACAAGTGGGACACAATCATGAAGTGGAACGACATTTATTGGATATTTCAAACTTTTTTAACAAATCAAAAACTGAAAAATTGGGCGTGCAAAATTATTCAGCCCCCTTAAGTTAATACTTTGTAGCGTTACCTTTTGCTGCGATTACAGCTGTAAGTCGCTTGGGGTATGTCTCTATCAGTTTTGCACATCGAGAGACTGAATTTTTTTCCCATTCCTCCTTGCAAAACAGCTCGAGCTCAGTGAGGTTGGATGGAGAGCATTTGTGAACAGCGGTTTTCAGTTCTTTCCACAGATTCTCGATTGGATTCAGGTCTGGACTTTGACTTGGCCATTCTAACACCTGGATATTTTTATTTTTGAACCATTCCATTGTAGATTTTGCTTTATGTTTTGGATCATTGTCTTGTTGGAAGACAAATCTCCGTCCCAGTCTCAGGTCTTTTGCAGACTCCATCAGGTTTTCTTCCAGAATGGTCCTGTATTTGGCTCCATCCATCTTCCCATCAATTTTAACCATCTTCCCTGTCCCTGCTGAAGAAAAGCAGGCCCAAACCATGATGCTGCCACCACCATGTTTGACAGTGGGGATGGTGTGTTCAGCTGTGTTGCTTTTACGCCAAACATAACGTTTTGCATTGTTGCCAAAAAGTTCCATTTTGGTTTCATCTGACCAGAGCACCTTCTTCCACATGTTTGGTGTCTCCCAGGTGGCTTGTGGCAAACTTTAAACAACACTTTTTATGGATATCTTTAAGAAATGGCTTTCTTCTTGCCACTCTTCCATAAAGGCCAGATTTGTGCAATATACGACTGATTGTTGTCCTATGGACAGAGTCTCCCACCTCAGCTGTAGATCTCTGCAGTTCATCCAGAGTGATCATGGGCCTCTTGGCTGCATCTCTGATCAGTATTCTCCTTGTATGAGCTGAAAGTTTAGAGGGACAGCCAAGTCTGATACTCCTTCCATTTCAATATTATCACTTGCACAGTGCTCCTTGGGATGTTTAAAGCTTGGGAAATCTTTTGTATCCAAATCCGGCTTTAAACTTCTTCACAACAGTATCTCGGACCTGCCTGGTGTGTTCCTTGTTCTTCATGATGCTCTCTGCGCTTTTAACGGACCTCTGAGACTATCACAGTGCAGGTGCATTTATACGGAGACTTGATTACACACAGGTGGATTGTATTTATCATCATTAGTCATTTAGGTCAACATTGGATCATTCAGAGATCCTCACTGAACTTCTGGAGAGAGTTTGCTGCACTGAAAGGGGCTGAATAATTTTGCACGCTCAATTTTTCAGTTTTTGATTTGTTAAAAAAGTTTGAAATAATCCAATAAATGTCGTTCCACTTCATGATTGTGTCCCACTTGTTGTTGATTCTTCACAAAAAAATACAGTTTTATATCTTTATGTTTGAAGCCTGAAATGTGGCAGGTCGCAAAGTTCAAGGGGGCCGAATACTTTCGCAAGGCACTGTACATTGTGTGCAAAAGGCATGAGGTAGGCGAATAATTACAATTTAGCAGATTAACACTGAAGTGATAAATGATCAGATGGTCATGTGCAGGTAGAGATACTGGTGTGCAAAAGAGCAGAAAAGTAAATAAATAAAAACAGTATGGGGATGAGGTAGGTCAATTGGGTGGGCTATTTACCGATGGACTATGTACAGCTGCAGCGATCGGTTAGCTGCTCAGATAGCAAATGTTTAAAGTTGGTGAGGGAGATAAAAGTCTCCAACTTCAACGATTTTTGCAATTCATTCCAGTCACAGGCAGCAGAGAACTGGAAGGAAAGGCGGTCAAATGAGGTGTTGGCTTTAGGGTTGATCAGTGAGATACACCTGCTGGAGCGCGTGCTACGGGTGGGTGTTGCCATCGTGACCAGTGAACTGAGATAAGGCGGAGCTTTACCTAGCATGGACTTGTAGATGACCTGGAGCCAGTGGGTCTTGCGACGAATATGTAGCGAGGGCAAGCCGACTTGAGCATACAGGTCGCAGTGGTGGGTGGTATAAGGTGCTTTAGTAACAAAGCGGATGGCACTGTAATAAACTGCATCCAGTTTGCTGAGTAGAGTATTGGAAGCCATTTTGTAGATGACGTCGCCGAAGTCGAGGATCAGTAGGATAGTCAGTTTTACTAGGGTAAGTTTGGTGGCGTGAGTGAAGGAGGCTTTGTTGCGAAATAGAAAGCCAATTCTAGATTTGATTTTGGATTGGAGATGTTTGATATGAGTCTGGAAGGAGAGTTTACAGTCTAGCCAGACACCTAGGTACTTATAGATGTCCACGTATTCTAGGTCGGAACCATCCAGGGTGGTGATGCTAGTCGGCATGCGGGTACAGGCAGCGAACGGTTGAAAAGCATGCATTTGGTTTTACTAGCGTTTAAGAGCAGTTGGAGGCCACGGAAGGAGTGTTGTATGGCATTGAAGCTCGTTTGGAGGTTAGATAGCACAGTGTCCAAGGAAGAGCCAGAAGTATACAGAATGGTGTCGTCTGCGTAGAGGTGGATAAGGGAATCGCCCGCAGCAAGAGCAACATCATTGATATATACAGAGAAAAGAGTCGGCCCGAGAATTGAACCCTGTGGCACCCCCATAGAGACTGCCAGAGGACCGGACCACATGCCCTCCGATTTGACACACTGAACTCTGTCTGCAAAGTAGTTGGAGAACCAGGCAAGGCAGTCGTTAGAAAAACCGAGGCTACTGAGTCTGCCGATAAGAATATGGTGATTGACAGAGTCGAAAGCCTTCGCCAGGTCGATGAAGACGGCTGCACAGTACGGTCTTTTATCGATGGTGGTTATGATATCGTTTAGTACCTTTAGCGTGGCTGAAGTGCACCCGTGACCGGCTCGGAAACCAGATTGCACAGTGGAGAAGGTACGGTGGGATTCGAGATGGTCAGTGATCTGTTTGTTGACTTGGCTTTCGAAGACCTTAGATAGGCAGCGCAGGATGGATATAGGTCTGTAACAGTTTGGATCCAGGGTGTCTCCCCCTTTGAAGAGGGGGATGACCGCGGCAGCTTTCCAGTCCTTGGGGATCTCAGACGATATGAAAGAGAGGTTGAACAGGCTGGTAATAGGGGTTGCGACAATGGTGGCAGATAGTTTCAGAAATAGAGGGTCCAGATTGTCAAGCCCAGCTGATTTGTACGGGTGCAGGTATTGCAGCTCTTACAGAACATCTGCTATCTGGATTTGGGTAAAGGAGAAGCTGGGGAGGTTTGGGCGAGTAGCTGCGGGGTGGGGGGTGGAGCTGTTGGCCGAGGTTGGAGTAGCCAGGAGGAAGGCATGGCCAGCTGTTCAGAAATGCTTGTTGAAGTTTTCGATTATCATGGATTTATCGGTGGTAACCGTGTTACTTAGCCTTAGTGCAGTGGGCAGCTAGGAGGAGGTGCTCTTGTTCTCCATGGACTTTACAGTGTCCCAGAACTTTTTGGAGTTAGAGCTACAGGATGCAAATTTCTACTAGAAAAAGCTGGCCTTTGCTTTCCTGACTGACTGTGTGTATTGGTTCCTGACTTCCCTGAACAGTTTCATATCGCGGGGACTATTCGATGCTATTGCAGTCCGCCACAGAATGTTTTTGTGCTGGTCGAGGGCAGTCAGGTCCGGAGTGAACCAGGGGCTAAATCTGTTCTTAGTTCTGCATTTTTTGAACGGAGCATGCTTATCTAAGATGATGAGGAAGTTACTTTTAAAGAACGACCAGGCATCCTCAACTGACGTGATGAGGTCAATATCCTTCCAGGATACCCGGGCCAGGTCGATTAGAAATGCCTGCTCGCAGAAGTGTTTCAGGGAGCGTTTGACAGTGATTAGGGGTGGTCGTTTGACTGCGGACCCGTAGCGGAAACAGGCAATGAGGCAGTGATCGCTGAGATCCTGATTGAAGACAGCGGAGGTGTATTTGGAGGGCCAGTTGGTCAGGATAATGTCTATGAGAGTGCCCTTGTTTACAGATTTAGGGTTGTACCTGGTGGGTTCCTTGATGATTTGTGTGAGATTGAGGGCATCTAGCTTAGATTGTAGGACTGCCTCCCCCTGAAATTGAGTGTATGCACCTTCTGTGTATATTTCTGTAAATATAGACAGTACTGTAGCTATGCCTGCATAATGAGGTGAGTGTGTGAGAGAGAGGTAAGTAGCCCACCACAAAAATGTTGTGATTAAAATGATTTTGCAAAAGACCACTCACTCTCTCCATTAGAATACCACAGAAATAAAGCTTTCCTCTCAGAAAGGGAATATGACACAAATAGAACTCAGCTGTAAAGTAGACTTGAGCCTTAAAGAGATTCCCCAGACAGATGTTGACGGCCTCCGTGAACAGAACACAGTCTTTCTGACATCTTTGTATGTCTTTCTGTTTTATGTCTCTCTGTGAAGTCTGTATACACTGAGTGTACAAAACATTATGAACACCTGTTCTTTCATAGACTGACCAGGTGAATCCAGGTGAAAGCTATGATCCCTTATTGATGTCACTTGTTACATCCACTTCAGTCAGTGTAAATGAAGAGGAAGAGACAGGTTAAAGAAGGATTTTTAAGCCTTGACACAATTAAGATGGGCCAATATCCCTGTAGAACCATTTCGACACCTTGTAGAGTCCATTCCTCGACTAATTGAGGCTGTTCTGAGGGCAAAAAATGGGTGCAAATCAATATTAGGAAGGTGTTCTTAATGTTTTGTAAACTCAGTTTACAGTGTGTCTCCAGTGAGCACTGAACAGCAGATAGAGTTACCCATACTAGACATGTAGGTTCCTTACAGCCAGGATCTCTGGTACAGGAATATGATAGGGGACAATGTTTTAATTCACCACTAGTACCTATTGAAACCCACATCTGGACATACTTGAGCTCCAACACACGAGGTGGTGCCAAAAGCACCACACCTAGAAAGTAGCTTGGCCTTCTCTGTATGGGAGACACTGCTCTCTTTCTCTTAAAAAAACCAATCTGAAACATCTGGACTCACTCAAGCTCTAACTTAACACAATGTAGCTAGTGGAGCCAAAAGCACCACAACTAGAAACACATTGGTAAAAAGGTGAATAGTGGGGAAGCCTGCAGATGTAAGAAAAGTCTCATTGATTACAGGACTCAATGAAGCAAATGCTGACATACAATGTGGACACCTGCTTGTCGAACATCTCATTCCAAAATCATGGGCATTAATATGGAGTTGGTCACCCCTTTGCTGCTATAACAGCCTCCACTCGTTTGGGACAGCTTTCCACTAAATGTTGGAACATTGTTACAGGGACTTGCTTCCATTCAGCCATGAGCATTAGTGAGATCGGGCACTGACGTTGGGCGATTAGGCCTGGCTTGCAGTCGGTGTTCCAATTCATCCCAAAGGCGTTCGATGGGGTTGAGGTCAGGGTTCTGTGGAGGCCAGTCAAGTTCTTCCACACCGATCTTGACACCATTTCTGTGTGGACCTGGATTTGTGCATGTCATGCACACTGCACACTGTCATGCTGAAACAGAAAGGGCCTTCCCCAAACTGTTGCCATAAAGTTGGAAGCACAGAATCGCTTAGGATTTCATTGTATGCAGTAGCGTTACAATTTCCCTTCACTGGAACTAAAGGACCTAGCCCCAACCATGAAAAACAACCCCAGGCCATTATTCCGCCTCCACCAAACTTTACAGTTGGCACTATGCATTCGGGCAGGTAGAGTCCTCCTGGCATCAACCCAACCCAGATTTGTCCGTCAGACTGCCAGATCGTTGAACCGTGATTCATCACTCCAGAAAATGAGTTTCCACTGCTCCAAAGCCCAATGGCAGTGAGCTTTACACCACTCCATCCAATGCTTGGCATTACGCATGGTGATCTTAGGCTTGTGTGTGGCTGCTAGGCCATGGAAACCCACTTCATGAAGCTCCCGACGAACAGTTCTTGTGCTGACGTTGCTTCAGGAAGCAGTTTGGTACTCGATATTGAGTGTTGCAACCGAGGAGAAATGATTTTCTGTGAGCTTGTGTGGCCTACCACTTCGCGGCTGAGCTTTTGTTGCTCCTAGACGTTACTGCTTCACAAAAACAGCACTTACAGTTGACCGGACCAGCTGTAGCATGGCAGAAATCTGACAAACTGACTTGTTGGAAAGGTGGCATCCCATGACGGTGCCACGTTGAGCTCTTCAGTAAAGCCATTCTACTGCCAATGTTTGTCTATGGAGATTGCATGGCTGTGTGCTCGATTTTATACACCTGTCAGCAACGGGTGTGGCTGAAATAGCTGAATCCACTAGTTTGAAGAGATGTCCACATACTTTTGTATATGTGACTTGTTTCAGGAAACCAGGTGTACGTCGCATGTCACTTCTTTACAGGAGACCATTTGAACATAAACTTTTTTGGGCATAAATGCCTTCTGGAACATATGATCTTTCATGTGCCTTAATAACAAACTTGGATGCAATCTGTAAACACTAATAAAATTGTTAAATTACGAACCTAATTGGTTTAGCCACAGAAAAAGCTGGCAACCTTCCCACTAGCCATGATTGGCTGAGATAATAAGTGGGCTGGACATGCCGAGAGATGAGTTCGGATTGGTCTGCCATGTAGCATGCTTCTGTCTATCTGAGCTGGTCAGTATGTGTAGGTAATCCTGTCTAACGCAGCATTTTTAAATAATATATTGCATAGTAGAACTGCACAAGCATTGTCAACATGCATGTGTAAAGTTATATTGTCTGACATTTTTTCATATATACCATTGATTTCTGTTGTTGGTACATTAGAAATAATTGATGTTGAGTCATCAAAATTGAATGATCATATCCTTAAAATGTTTACTAATGAATGTAGCAACAGTTAGGTAGATACAAAAAACATTCAATTAAATTGGGCAACTGATGCCAGAACACCAATACGCCATACAGTAATACCAGTGACGCAAAGTGAAACCAATGACAAACATAAGATTATTTCAAACAAATGTTATCAATTTATTAGTAATATTTCGAATTACAAATAATTTCAGATTTCACAAGATGAGTTGATTTAAAATGAGCAATAAAATAAGGGTTATTGTTCAAAGATTAAGATCAAAAGATGAAGCCTATTGACTAAAATGTGTCTTTCATAACATGACATTGTCATACAAAGATATAAAATATGTCCACTAGAACATTAGAAACACAAACATTGAACATAAACTAAATCTGGTTTCCTAACCACACCGATACAAACATTTTGTACGCAGTAAAACATGTTCATGGAATTTGTCCTGTAGTGTTCTTCACTTTTACTTCAGACATGTTTGTCTTTGCCATGTTATTGTGTCACGTCCATCTCTGAGCCAATCTCCATTGCTTTCTAGCTACTGACGGCTTCTTCACTAGTATCCAGTTCACATATGCCACTTTCACACAGTCAGGTGCTCCTCCAAGTACTTCCACATACTGTGACAAATTTGAACTGATCTTTTGTTCACTTGCATTGGCTCTCGCATCAGACAAACAATCGGGTCATCCCCATACCAGTTTATATCATCTCTTGGGCTTGGCCAGTAGAACTTGTTGACACCATTCCTGTGCATGCATTGTACTTTGACATTATGTTCTTCAATCTACAGTACAATTGCAAGGGTATGGTTGTTTATCATAGTTCACGATAAACCACTGTCCACTGTGGTGAGACTCGATGACATCTGGACGAAGTGGAGCTGAGGTATCCAGGTCGATGACATCTGGTTGTTGTGGAGGTGAGAGATCACAACCATTAGCCAGCATTGTCGGGAGGGTGACTTCTTGGAATCCGTAACATGCGCAATCCCACAAGCCTTCCGCTGCATGGCAGAGACAACTTATGTCTCTATATTTTAGGATGCCAGGAGTGATTACTTACAACCTGGTGCATTCGCATGGTTCCTTTTATGGTAACCAGAGATACCTCCTCTGTGCCTCGGCTGACCTCTTCAATGAACCCCCCACTCCAGCCGGAGCACCTTTTCCGTGACTGGCGTCAAAAAAGTTCCACGTAGTCCCCTGGAAACCCTTCATGTAAGGTTCTGTGCAAACTATGTAAAAGTTAACTTCCTGACTTATGTATTGAGATGTTGCTTCAATATATATCCACATAATCTTCCTGCCTCATGATACCATCTATTTTGTGAAGTGCTCCAGTCCCTCCTGCAGCAAAGCACCTCCACAACATGATGCTGCCACCCCCGTGCTTCACGGTTGGGATGGTATTCTTCGGCTTGCAAGGCTCACCCTTTCCCTTCAAACATAACGATGGTCATTATGGCCAAACAGTTCTATTTTTGTTTCATCAGGCCAGAGGACATTTCTCCAAAAAGTACAATCTTTGTCCCCATGTGCAGTGGCAAACCGTAGTCTGGCTTTTTTATGGCAGTTTTGGAGCAGTGGCTTCTTCCTTGCTGAGGGCCTTTCAGGCTATGTCGATATAGGAATCGTTTTACTGTGGATATAGATACATTTGTACCTGTTTCCTCCACCATCTTCACAAGGTCCTCTGCTGTTGTTCTGGGATTGATTTGCACTTTTCGCACCAAAGTACGTTAATCTTTAGAAGATAGAACGCATCTCCTTCCTGAGCGTTATGACGGCTGCGTGGTCCCATGGTGTTTATACTTGCGTACTATTGTTTGTACAGCTGAACGTGATACCTTCAGGCGTTTGGAAATTGCTCCCAAGGATTAATCACACTTCGTTTTCTAAGGTCTTGGCTGATTTATTTTGATTTTCCCATAATGTCAAGGAAAGAGGCACTGAATGTGAAGGTAGGCCTTGAAATGCATCCACAGGTACACCTCCAATTGACTCAAATGATGTCAATTAGCCTATCAAGCTTCTAAAGCCATGACATAATTTTCTGGAATTTTCCAAGCTGTTTAAATGCACAGTCAACTTAGTGTATGTAAACTTCTGACCCACTGGAATTGTGATACAGTGAATTATAAGTTAAATAATCTGTCCGTAAACAATTGTTGGAAAAATGACTTGTGTCATGCACAAAGCAGATGTCCTAACCGACTTGTCCTAACCAAAACTATAGTTTGTTAACAAGACATTTGTGGAGTGGTTGAAAAAACGAGTAAACTTACAACTTCAACTGTATATTGTGTGGCAGGGCCATCAATGAAGAAATTAGGGTGTTGCACGGCAGGGTACTGGTGTTTTATCATGTCCAGAATGGGGTCCAGGTGAGCCCATATGGTTGCTGGATAATGCCTTCTGCTGGGTGAGATGGTGCAGAAGAAGATGGGGGGCTCCTCTGCCACACAGAGGACACCAGTGTGGAGCGTCACTTGCTTGTGTGAACCCCCGAAGTGAACTGACTGGATCTCTGAAGCATACTTGCAAGTGATGTGTGATTAGAATATTGAAACAGTTATAAAATGCTAAGTATTTTTTAAGATAATTGTTGAGGGTTTTATAAAACATTACTTTGAGAAGAAAGTTTGTGCTGTTATTGATTGTCACTAGCGTTACCAGCAAGAACAGTAACACCAGTGACGATAACGCCAGTGACAAATCTGCAGACAAGATGGCATATCTAAGATGGCGGCCACTGTAGCTCAAATCACACTTCTTAAATTGTAAATAAATCACTTAATCATGCAATTATATAAATAATTTTAATCCAATTTCCTTTCCTCTTACTATAAACTGTATAACACAAGTGACACATCTTAAGTCCTCACATGAAATTATCAAGTTAATCATGAAATTTGATTTATCTGTTAATTTACCAGGTAAATTGACTGAGAACACGTTCTCATTTACAACAACGACCTGGGGAATAGTTACAGGGGAAAGGAGGGGGATGAATGAGCCAATTGTAAATTGGGGATTAGTAGGTGACCATGATGGTTTGAGGGCCAGATTGGGAATTTAGTCAGGACACCAGGGTTAACACCCCTACACTTACGATAAGTGCCATTGGATCTTTAATGACCTCAGAGAGTCAGAACACCCGTATAACGTCCCATCTGAAAGACAGCACCCTTCACAGGGCAGTGTCCCCAATCACTGCCCTGGGGTATTGGGATATTTTTTAGACCAGAGAAAAGAGTGCCTCCTACTAGCCCTCCAACACCACTTCCAGCAGCATCTGGTATCCCATCCAGGGACTGACCAGGACCAACCCTGCTTAGCTTCAGAAGCAAGCCAGCAGTGGTATGCAGAGTGGTATGCTGCTGGCAAATTGTTGACATATGAAGAGAGAGTGCACACTCACCATGTGCTTTTCAAAACAGTCCCGTCTCCAATGGACCTTTGACCCAGGAAGAACTTGGCAAGGATGTTCCATTTTTTTAAAGCTGTGGTTTTCATACGTTTTAACACAAGTGACATGAAATTGAGGGACAGCTATTACTTGTAAATTGTGTTCTCTACAATATATAAAAACATTTGTTTGCAATATAACTGTCTTACATATGTTTTAATAATAATAAAACACTTAAATAAGGAAAGGGGTGTGGCTTTCAGATAGTTATTTTTAGCCACCTGTGAGAGTAAATGTCACTCCGGTTAACATGTGATAAGTATACAACAGAACAGATTAAGGTTGAACTAAGGTTGAGCTTCAATAACGTTCCATAATGTTCCCTAAAAGCCTATGTAAATCCCAAATCTGTTAAATTATATGCAGTATATACACTTCACATAATGAACAGGAATGACATACTACTTGACAATCAGAGAACTGATACTGTGTACTGGTTGTTAGGTTGGGATTGGCGTGGGGAGTCCGTGGGTGGCTTTTACATTTTTGGAGGAATTCCTCATGTCTTACTCATTGGTTGGAAGAAGGTGGATCCAAATCAGATGTTCGGTACTATATTTATTTAATATTATCTGAATCCTATAAATTAAAATGGCCAATTTGGGTGAAATCAATTAGCTTAATTTAATTTCAATAGAAATAATGTTTCAAGAATGCCAATCTTACCGGTTTCTAACTACATAAATCATTTCGGGAACATTCTGAGATGGTGGGTGTAATGGCTTGCTGAAGTGACATACAATGACTCTCCTGTCTGTGGCTGCGGCCCCGAGATCCTAACCCTGCTGGCCTGACTGAGCAGTGGAAGCAGAGGACCAGGGGAAAGAGACAGGCTCAGATAAGATAATATTCATCCCCCCTATTGAGGCATGAAGCAGACAGCAGGGGAGCTGGCAGGCCATGTGGTCACAGAGGAACATCCAGCCAGTCAGAGCCTGTCGAGGATGCGTTCCAAATGCATCCAAAAAAACTAGATCACCTTTACCCTACACACAGATATGCATACAAAGCTCTCCCTTGCCCTCCATTTGGCTAATCTGACCATAACTCTATCCTCCTAATTCCTTTTTACAAGCATAAACTCAAAACCGGAATTATCAGTGACGTGCTTAAAACGGAAGTGGTCCGATGAAGCGGATACTAAGCTACAGGACTGTTTCACTAGCACAGACTGGAATATGTTCCGGGATTCATCCGATAACATTGAGGATTTTTACCACCTCAGTCACTGGCTTCATTAATAAGTGCATTGACGACGATGTCCCCACAGTGACTGTACGTACAGTGAGGCAAAAAAGTATTTAGTCAGCCACCAATTGTGCAAGTTCTCCCACTTAAAAAAGATGAGAGGCCTGAAATTTTCATCATAGTTACACTTCAACTATGACAGACAAAATTAGAAGAAAAAAAATCCAGAAAATCACATTGTAGGATTTTTAATGCATTTATTTGCAAACTATGGTGGAAAATAAGTATTTGGTCAATAACAAAAGTTTCTCATTACTTTGTTATATACCCTTTGTTGGCAATGACAGAGGTCAAACATTTTCTGTAAGTCTTCACAAGGTTTTCACACACTGTTGCTGGTATTTTGGGCCATTCCTCTATGCAGATCTCCTCTAGAGCAGTGATGTTTTGGGGCTGTTGCTGGGCAACACAGACTTTCAACTCCCTCCAAAGATTTTCTATGGGGTTGAGATCTGGAGACTGGCTAGGCCACTCCAGGACCTTGAAATGCTTCTTACGAAGCTCTCCTTCGTTGCCCGGGCGGTGTGTTTGGGATCATTGTCATGCTGAAAGACCCAGCCACGTTTCATCTTCAATGCCTTTGCTGATGGAAGGAGGTTTTCACTCAAAATCTCACGATACATGGCCCCATTCATTCTTTCCTTTACACGGATCAGTCGTCCTTGTCCCTTTGCAGAAAAACAGCCCCAAAGCATGATGTTTCCACCCCCATGCTTCACAGTAGGTATGGTGTTCTTTGGATGCAACTCAGCATTCTTTGTCCTCCAAACACGACGAATTGAGTTTTTACCAAAAAGTTATATTTTGGTTTCATCTGACCATATGACATTCTCCCAATCTTCTTCTGGATCATCCAAATGCGTTCTAGCAAACTTCAGACGGGCCTGGACATGTACTGGCTTAAGCAGGGGGACACGTCTGGCACTGCAGGATTTGAGTCCCTGGCGGTGTAGTGTGTTACTGATGGTAGGCTTTGTTACTTTGGTCCCAGCTCTCTGCAGGTCATTCACTAGGTCCCCCCGTGTGGTTCTGGGATTTTTGCTCACCATTCTTGTGATCATTTTGACCCCACGGGGTGAGATCTTGCGTGGAGCCCCAGATCGAGGGAGATTATCAGTGGTCTTGTATGTCTTCCATTTCCTAATAATTGGAAATGGTCTACAATTTTGTTTCTGGTGTCCTTTGACAGCTCTTTGGTCTTGGCCATAGTGGAGTTTGGAGTGTGACTGTTTGAGGTTGTGGACAGGTGTCTTTTATACTGATAACAAGTTCAAACAGGTGCCATTAATACAGGTAACGAGTGGAGGACAGAGGAGCCTCTTAAATAAGAAGTTACAGGTCTGTGAGAGCAAGAAATCTTGCTTGTTTGTAGGTGACCAAATACTTATTTTCCACCATAATTTGCAAATAAATTCATAAAAAAATCCTACAATGTGATTTTCTGGATTTTTTTTCTCATTTTGTCTGTCATAGTTGGAGTGTACCTATGATGAAAATTACAGGCCTCTCTCATCTTTTTAAGTGGGAGAACTTGCACAATTGGTGGCTGACTAAATACTTTTTTGCCCCACTGTACATATCTCAACCAGAAGCCATGGATTACAGGCAACATCCGCACTGAGCTAAAGGCTAGAGTTACCGCTTTCAAGGAGCGGGACACTAATCCGGATGCTTATAAGAAATTCAGCTTACGACCTCCGATGTGAGTAAGACCTTTGACACGTATGAATACACTGTGATCATTCTACAGTGGTCCCTGCAGTGCACGCTCAAACCGGTGTGATTAGAGGACTTCACTAAAACATCTGTAGCATTGTAGCTAAGCCTAACCCTTTTCCTAACCTTAACCTCATTCTCTTAACCTATGTTAATTAACATATCCTGCCACGTTAATTATCCTAACCTGCTATGTAAACAAACCATCTGTGGAGACAAATCATCAGTATCACCACACCGGCAGCCAATCGCGTCACCCCTGACACTCACTTGGAGACAGTGTTGTTGATTATGTATGTAGCTAATGGGCTCAGCTGTAGCAATAGCAATGTATTTCAAAAGGAGACAACTGTCCCTCTGATGTCATAGGTCCCTCTGATGATGCTGGTGATGATGTAGGCAGACCAACAGTGGGTGAAGTACAGTTGGTCTGCGGTAGTTGAAATTCCTCATTGTCCACATCACTAAGGAATCCCCTCAGAAGGCTGAAAAGATTTGGTATGGGCCTTTAGATGCTCAAAAAGTTCTACAGCTGAGAGCATCTTGACTGGCTGCATCACTGCTTGGTATGGCAACTGCTTGGCATCCGACCGCAAGACGCTGCAGAGGGTAGTGTGTACTGGGCCGAGCTCCCTGCCATCCAGGACCTCTATACCAAGCGGTGTCCGAGGAAGGCCCCAAAAAATTGCAGACTCCAGCTACACAAGTCATAGACTGTTCTCTCTGCTACTGGCTCATCACATACTGTATACTGCTGCTACTGTTTATATTTTTACTGTTGCCTAGTCACTTTATCCCTTCCTATATTTACATATTACCTCGTACCCCTGCACATCGACTCGGTTACTGGTACCCCATGTATATAGCCAAGTTATCATGGTGTATTTATTTCTTGTGTTATTATTTTTCTATTATTCATATTTTTCTCTCTGCATTGTTAGGAAGAGCCTGAAAGCATTTCCCTGTTAGTCTACACCTGTTGTTTACGAAGCATGTGACAAATAACAGATTTGAAATGGCACCCTTTTCCCTTTATAGTGCACCACTTTTCATCAAAAGTAGTGCACCATAATAGGGAATAGGATTCTATTTGGTATAGTCCCAGAGACTTACGACTTCAACACCTAAAACACCCCATACCAGAGATTATAACACTCGGCTCTCTACTGCAGATCTGCATAATGTGGGAAGGGAAAGGAGCAGAGAAGGGCATGATTCCTCTGATCAAATCCCACTATTGCAGACATCTACAGTATAGTCAGTGTATCTTATAGCACTACGTATTTTCTGTTATATTGATTTGATCCCAGTGCATGTAAACAGTTTAACTACCAAACTAAAATGTAGATATTTTGGTGAAAAAACTAACTGGGAAGGAGTTTGACTGTGTCTATTGGAAAAGATCAAAACAACGTGCCAGAGAAAGGAGCAAGGGGATTGTGAATGAGTGGGTGAAGATAACTTCAGTATGTACTGATAATGAGGTGTTCATAGATTAGGAGGTGTGTGTGTGTGTGAGAGAGAGAGAGAGAGGGAGAGAGAAGGGGGTGCAATTGTGTGACGGTATACAGTGAGTCTGTGACTACGGTTTTAGAGGCTGGGAATAGATACGTGTGAGTGGGAAAATTAGGTCAAGACTGACTGACTGAACTGAGCAGTAGCGGCAGCACAGCATGTGTTGATGTTTTTTTTTTTTTACAAACCTCTGAAGTGCCATAGGCCACAACACACCGGCAGAATAGGTGCCAGGAGAAAATTTGGTGTTTACACCCGGCACTATATAAGACTTCTTACACTATCTTATGGGGATGGCATCCTTTTAACTAAAGCAAGAACATTCTCTCTTTATCTCGTCTCACTTCGGTTATGGGCACTGTATACACAACACTAACACTAAGGGCATGATTCAATCCAATGTCAAGTGCGCAACACGACACGATGGGATTGTATCCCGACCTAAATACCAAACACTGAATAACATGCTGGTTTAACACTGAGTGGATGTCCTTCAATCAGGCAGGTAGCCATAACTCCTCTCGTCTGCCAAAACAATGTTGAGGTACTCTCATTTAGCCCGCACAGTTCTGTTTTAAAATCAGGACACCCCCTGCGAGGATTCTTAATTATTGTGCCTCAAGATGTCTCACCACTCTGACTCATACATATTCATTCTTTCTTTCTTTCTGGTTTCTTTTTCACACCCTTCGGCGAGTCTTTGAAGTTGTATTCTGAAATTGTCAGTCTGCTGCTCAGATGAAAGTAGGGAGCCGTCTTGCTTTTGCCTGTTTTTTTGTTGTCAGAGGTTGTTGTTGTGTTGTAAAGCTCAGCTCTTTACATGGAGAAGAAGAAGAAAAAAAAGGGAGACTGCTTCAACTGGTATCAACTCCAGTCTGATGGTGGAAGAACAGAACAGTTTCCAAGCCACATAGGGAGTGTGATTTGGATAGAGTATCTCCAATCTTCAAACCATGACAAAGTGTAATTGGGTTTCTTCCTCCTGGTCTGAAATGACATCTCCTTTGCAGTGCCTCTCTCCCCAACGTGGTCTCGTGGTCGTATTATTCTGTACGCAAATCCGAAACACTACGTTTAGTATGACATGTTACGTTTCATATGTTATGTATTCATTTGTGGATGTCCGTCACCCATTTCTTACAAACAAAAATATAAATACAACATGTAAAGGGTTGGTCCCATGATTCATGAGCTGATTATTTTTTTGTTTATGCTTATTTCTATCAAACATTTTGCACAAATGTGTTTACTGTACATCCCTGTTAGTGAGCATTTCTCCTTTGCCAAGGTAATCCATCCACCTGACACATGTGGCATATCAAAAAGCTGATTAAACAGAATGAAGTTTACACAGGTGCACCTTCTGCTGGGGACAATAAAAGCCTACTCTAAAAAATGCAGTTTTGTCAAACAACACAATGCCAAATTTTGAGGGAGCGTGCAATTGGCATGCTGACTGCAGGAATGTCCACCAGAGCTGTTGCCAGATAATGAAATTCTAATTTCTCTTCCATTAGCGACATCCAACATTGTTTTAGATAATTTGGCAGGACGTCCAACCGGCCTCACAACCGCAGACTACGTGTAACCATGCCAGCCCAGGACTTCACCTGCGGGATCATCTGAGACCAGCCACCCGGACAGGTGATGAAACTGAGTATTTTGGTTTGTAATAAAGCCCTTTTGTGGGGAAAAACTCATTCTGATATGCTGGAAGGGTTAGCTAACATGCTAAATAGTTGCAAAGTAGCTAAAAAGTAGTAAGTAGTTGCAAATTAGCTAAAATGCTAAAGTTGTCAGTGATGAGATTCTAACTCGCAACCTTTAGGTTGCTAGACGTTTGCGTTATATACCCACCAACCACCCACCCTCCTTTCATTTTTGCCTTAAGTAACCATCTGTCTTATGTTACCATTCCAAACGTTAAATAGTACATGTAAATGCAGGACATTAGTATAATGTGTTACGTCTAGTCTCCCCCATCATAGTACCCTTCTCCGCATTTGCGGTGCCTCTCTCCCCTATTGCGGTGCCTCTCTCCCCCATTGTGGTGCCTCTCTCCCCCATTGCGATGCCTCTCTCCCCCATTGCGGTGCCTCTCTCCCCCATTGCGGTGCCTCTCTCCCCCATTGCGGTGCCTCTCTCCCCCATTGCGGTGCCTCTCTCCACAATGGGGGAGAGACTTCACGGTTGTCAGCAGGCCCCCGATAAGGCCAGTCAGAGATACAGAGGCACTGAGAGTCTTCTCAATCACTCCACTGAGCTCAGATTGAGACAATAAGTACGTGTGGGTGAAGGTGAGAGCGCACGTGTGTGTTCAAGCATGTTAATGAATTAATTTCATAGCTGCGAAATGCTTGACGAAGGAGAGCTTCATGGGAATAACAATCCTAGATGATTGTGAGAGAAAGACTCTCATGCCGTGGAGGATGGTTCAACATATTTACAACATTAGATAGTGTTGCTACAACACATGATATCCATCAAGTAAACAATGTCTATACTGGTTCACAGTGGATATACTGTACATTTATTTTGGAACATATTGTATATACAGCATTCTTGTGATCCTAGATGTATCAAATGCTTTGGACATTCCAGCACATTGCAGAACTGAGTTACTGCACTTGCAGATAATACAATTACAAACATTGTGTCTGATTGGGATGTTTAGTTAATTCCAAGTTTGGGCTTGAAGCAGAGGTTCTCCTGGTATGTTGCATACTGTAGCTCCTTGGCAGTCAAGTGAACTAGAAATCACATTTCCTTAAACACTTTGGGTGGAGGCCAGAACTTAAAGTTTAGACAAAAAGCAGTAGGGCAGGATGGGGTAAATTGAGCCATTTCTTTTTACAATCAGCATCAATCTGTCAAGAGAAATATAGTATTCTTTCTAACAAGGATATCTACATATATTTCAGGATGTTGTGTATCCCTGGAGATAAATCAGAATTCATGTAAACATTACAGTTTGAAAACATAGCTTGTCCAAAACAGAGTTGTCTCGGGTATGGCCTAAATTGAGCCATGGGACAGGGTAAGTTAAGCCCCCTACAAATTTCTGTAATGAATTAAATTACAAATCACTTTTAATCTTTTAATACTTTTAATCACACACATATTTTAACACAGGCTTAACACCTAACAAACACGTTGTACTTTTTTATACACTTTTAACATAGGCCAGGCCCTGTTGTTGCATCATATCTCATCGGTAAGCCATGCATTACGCCTGGGAAGAAAACAATTACATTTTCTCTATTTGCCACTTGCTCAACCATTAACTCAACTCACCCAAAGGCAAATATTTTGACTATATAAGCCAACACAGCTACAAGGATGAACTTTCATGCTAGGTTTAGGTTTAGGACTTCATATTGAATCTTATAGAGACCCCAACTGATGTATAGAACAGTCTTATAATTATCTACTTTGGTTTAGATACAAGCATCATGAAACCTTGAACACAAATGAATTTATGTTTTTTGGACCTAACCTGCTTACCACTTTGCCCATGTGGTTTCTTACTTCACAAACTCCATGAAATGACGGCCACTTCCTAAATATTTGGTCAAATTATTAATTTTGTGTATGGTTTCCTAGAAACAAGGGTGGCTCAACTTACCCAACTCTCCCCTACAGTAAGGTACTACCCAGAAATGATTTTGGATCAATATAAAAATGGCTGCATTGGGCCTTTAGGTAGGCAGGAATGAGCTAAGTTACAGCTTCATATGTTGATTTATTCACTGTACCCTAGTCAGTGTAAGATCATCTTTAAGTTCATCATAATTTAGCTTGGAAGAGAAAGTCTTGAGCTGCACAAGCATGGCACACTTTAAAAAAGGTCCAATGCAGCCATTTTTATCTCAATATTAGAATTTCTGAGTGACAATTAAGTACCTTACTGTGATTGTTTTCAGTTAAAATGGCCAAAAAGAAACAAAAATAGCTTCTTAGGTAAGATCAATTTCTCAAGCAAGAAGTTTGCTAGGAATGTCTGGGACTGTGGTGAGGGAAAAAAAATTGGCAGAGAAGTTTGGAAATCTCTTTCTTATTGCTATATTAACTAATTTACTGCATGGTGATGTCAAAAAAGGCTGACATTTCAGGTGGTCTTTTCAAACTGACCTGACACTAAAAGGGCATGGTCATATTTTATTTCAAATTTCACAGTATTATTCCAATCTCATAGTGTGGAAATGTACACTGAGTGTATGAAACATTTAGGACACCTGCTCTTTCCATGACATGGACTGACCAGGTGAAAGCTATGATCCCTTATTGATGTCACTTGTTAAATCCACTTCAAACAGTGTGGATGAAGGGGAGGAGACAGGTTAAAGGATGATTTTTAAGCCTTGAATCCATTTTTTTCATTTATCCTTCACTTAACTAGGCAAGTCATTTATGAACAAATTCTTATTTACAATGGCGGCCTACCAAATGGCAAAATGCCTCCTGCTGGGACGGGGGCTGGGATAAAATGTAATAAAAATATAGGACGAAATCACGACAAGAGATACCACACCACTACATAAAGAGAGACCTAAGAAAACAACATAGCATTGCAGCAACACATGACAACACAGCATGGCAGCAGCCCAACATGGTAGCAGCACAAAACATGGTACAAACATTGGGCACAGACAACAGCAAATAAGGCAAGAAGGTAGAGACAACAATACATCACACAAAGCAGCCACAACTGTCAGTAAGTGTGTCCATGAGTCTTTGAATGAATAGATGGAGATAAAACTGTCCAGTTTGAGTGTTTTTTGCAGCTTGTTCCAGTCGCTAGCTGCAGTTGAGACATGGATTGTGTGTGTGTGCCATTCAGAAGATTCTAAAGATTTATTGTAAGTGTGTTTGAACAAGGTATGGTAGTAGGTGCCAGGCACACCAGTTTGTTTCAAGAACTGCAATGCTGCTGTGTTTCTCACGCTCAACAGTTTCCCGTGTGTATAAAGAATGGGCCACCAACCAAAGGACACCCAGCCAACTTGACAACTGTGGGAATCATTGCATTCAACATTGGCCAACATCACAGCTTTCCACACCTTTAAGAGTCCATCTCCAGACAAAATAAATAAATAATGTATTTAACCTTTATTTAACTAGGCAAGTCAGTTAGGAACAAATTCTTATTTACAATGATGGCCTACCCCTCTGCAAATTGGGGGGGGGGGGGGGGTGCAACTCAGGAATAGGAAAGTGTTCCTAACGTTTGGTATTCTCACTGTATAGAAAACACAGGAAAAATCATGTTTTTGACTCCAATGGGTCTTTAAGGAGGCGAGAGTAAGAAAAAGGGAGCAATATAGACTTATGGTTGTGGGTTTAAGAGGGAGAGGGATATAAATGATGTAGGATTAAAAAGACAGCAAAGGATGAGCTTTAGAGAAATCAGAAGTGGGAGAAGAAACGGTAGGAAGAAAAACAGCAAACGTGTGCTACGTTTGTGTAAAGCCTGTCGCATGCATCCCAGTCGAAACAGTTTGAGCATATATTATGATGACATTTGTGTTCGCTTTGATGTTAGGCGGGGGGGGGGGGGGGGTTCGGCTGTTTGGAAAGGAAAGTCGAAGTTCGGTAGCCGAAGTCTACACCCATTGGTCAACAGTAGGGGTGGGAACTTTGGACGGGATTCTTCAATGAAGTGTTTGTTGTCATTTAACGAGAGCACAGCAGCAGCTACGCCCTACTGTCTGCAGTGCACTACTAGATTTCATGAAGTACTGCACCAAATATCTTAGCTAGACGTAAAATTGTGGAACTAAGACATCCTCTGAAAAAATGTCAACATTTATTACAGATCTCTTGATTTATCTTAGATAAATTCAGATTATTTTGAGGAAGCATTACTGGCTATGTTGTTGCACGGTGGCTCAAGAGGGATAAACAGCAGCAATATTGCAGTTTTTTCCCAAGTTTTTCAAGCAAAGGTCTTTAGCGAGTATGCGAGCACATACAGTCGCTTCACCTAGCCAAGTTCTGCTAGGTGCAAACCGAACCTATGGATGCGGATGACTCTTAAGAATCCAGCCCTTTTTTTCAATTTTCGCCTAAAATGACATACCCAAATCTAACTGCCTGTAGCTCAGGCCCTGAAACAAGGATATTCTTGGTACCATTTGAAAGGAAACACTTTGCAGTTTGTAAAAATGTGAAAGAAATGTAAGAGAACATAATAGATCTGGTAAAAGATAATACAAAATAAAAAAAAAACATTATTTTGAAATGCAATATAAAAAAAATATAAATGCAAGAGAAAGGCCATAATGTAATATTCCAGCCCAGGTGCAATTTAGATTTGTATGTGTGTATGTGCACCCCTACTCTGTCCCTGACCACAGGGTAAGAGAATAGCAGTCAACCAAACCAGCACCATTCCATTTAGCCTTCTAGAACCCCTACAGGACACTGACCGCAGAGTAAAGAACTTCAGACAGTCACCAACCAAACTGTTATTACCAAGGAGAATAAAACATCTACTGTGATTGGCTTCTGAAAGCAGGACAGTGTGTGCAGCAGCAGTGTTGACAGACAGTCATGAGGGGAAATGAGAAAGTTGGTCACGAGGCATTTTACAGCTGTTAATTATGCAACGCAACCACTCTGCATATTTAACAACCTGCCTGAGAGGCAGTGATTTACTCCATATTGGAATGGATGTCTAAATGACTGTACTGTGGTGTGTGTGTGTGTGTGTGTGTGTGTGTTTGTCCGGTTCACTTGCCTGAGTGCGTATGGGGTTAGGATTCTGAACAATGCCTGAGACTTACCTCCTTGTCTGAGACTAACCTTGACAGCTGTAGAGAGAAATGGATCAACTGAAGTAAAGTTGTCTATTTGCAGGCTATAATATAATGAAAGCCAATTGATTTTCCATAGAAGGTGATTGGTCAGAGGAGGCATAATGCCACTGGCATGTCCGTGAGGCTGGAGAACAAAGAAGACTGTGTAGCTTTCAAAGATCTCCCTCTGGGCTGAATCCAGCCTGCCAGTAGCCCTACTGTGCCCCTGGACTAAACAGACTGGTTCCAATACATTTGCCATGCTCTCTGGACTGAACCCTTTTACAGTGTCTTTTACTTGTTAAGATGGTTCTAAACATCCCAATTGGTGATGTTTGTGTAATTAAACCGGCAAGTAACTGGAATTTAAGCAAAGGGTGATGATGCAATATAAAAAAAATATCTCTGAATCTCACATTTCCATGATCGCTACAAGTTGGCCTCATTGCTGATGTATTCCTATAAAGACTGTTGATAAAAGGGTGGATTGGAATCTGTCTTAAACCTTGGGTGTTTGTGTAGTGATTATATCTTCAGACTTTCACAGAGTCTGCCTGCTGCTAGAGAAATTCAGCTCAGGAATGACGGTATTAGCAAACGCAAGATGTTGTCTGGGGAATATGTTCAGATTAAACAGAACCAGAATGAGGCAGGGAAACACTCAAAGTGAAAAACATGTCAAGGATATAAAAACCTATAATGAAAGATCTTATCAGCAAAACAGATCCGTTTCTTCTTGCCAACTGATTGCTAAAAACTGCAAAGCTAAATCATTTGTGGATGCGGTATTGTGAGTGTACCCATAGATATCAGCTTTCCCTGCACACATAAATGAATTGACAAGATCTAATGTCTGATAGTGAAAATGAGAGCAGTTGCAAGCAGCAGCCAACCAAAACAGTATATAGAAGCCCACCCTAAGCACTGGAGCATTGCCTGCCCTCACAGCCACATAGCAAGGCAGCATAACCTATTATGTGGCCATGGAAAGTGGCAGCTGTAGGTGGCTTTATTTTCTGGAGTGGTGAGATGGTGGGGGTGGCGGGGAGGGTTTAGAATGTCCTGCACTCTGACATTCTATGTGAATTCCAAGGCATTACAAACATTCCGTAGGCAGACTCACAGGCCCCTGACAAGCTCTCCAAAACCCACAAGAATGGAAAGAACAGTGACACCATGACACACATGCATACGTAAAGTATTCAGATCCCTTTACTTTTTCCACATTTTGTTACGTTACAGCCTTATTCTAAAATGGATTAAATAGATTTGTTCCCTCATCAATCCACACACAATACCCCATAATGACAAAGCAAAAACTGTTTTTTTGAAATATCACATTGACGTAAGTATTAAGATCCGTACTCAGTACTTTGTTGAAGCACCTTTGGCAGCCATACAGCCTTGAATCTTCTTGGGTATGATGCTACAAGCTTCGCACACCTGTATTTGGGGAGTTTCTCACAATCTTCTCTGCAGATCCTCTTCCAGCTCTGTCAGATAAAATCTCCAGAGATGTTCAATCGGGTTAAAGTCCGGGCTCCGGCTGGGCAACTCAAGGACATTCAGAGACTTGTCCCAAAGCCACTCCTGCATTGTCTTGGCTGTGTGCTTAGGGTTTTTGTACTGTTGGAAGGTGAACGTTCACCCCAGTCTCTGGTTCTGAATGCTCTGGAGCAGGTTTTCATCAAGGATCTCTCTGTACTTTGCTCCATTCATCTTTCACTCGATCCTGACGAGTCTTCCAGTCCCTGCCACTACAAAACATCCCCACAGCATGATGCTGCCACCATGCTTCACCATAGGGATGGTGACGGGTTTTCTCCAGATGTGACACTTGGCATTCAAGCCAAAGAGTTCAATCTTGGTTTCATCAGACCATAGAATTTTGTTTCTTATGGCCTGTGAGTCATTAGGTGCCTTTTGGCAAACTCCAAGTGGGCTGTTTATTTATTTATTTCACCTTTATTTAACCAGGTAGGCTAGTTGAGAACACGTTCTCATTTGCAACTGCGACCTGGCCAAGATAAAGCAAAGCAGTGTGACACAGACAACAACACAGAGTTACACATGGAGTAAACAATAAACAAGCCAATAACACAATAAACAAGTCAATGACACAGTAGAAAAAAGAAAGTCTATATACAGTGTGTGCAAAAGGCATGAGGAGGTAGGCAATAAATAGGAGTGAATAATTACAATTTAGCAGATTAACACTAAATGAGCAGATGATGATGTGCAAGTAGAGATACTGGTGTGCAAAAGAGCAGAAAAGTAAATAAAATAAAAACAGTATGGGGATGAGGTAGGTAGATTGGGTGGGCTATTTACAGATGGTTAGCTGCTCAGATCGTTAATGTTTAAAGTTGGTGAGGGAAATAAAAGTCTCCAACTTCAGCGATTTTTGCAATTCGTTCAAGTCACTGGCAGCAGAGAACTGGAAGGAAAGGCGGCCAAATTAGGTGTTGGCTTTGGGGATGATTAGTGAGATATACCTGCTGGAACGTGTGCTACGGGTGGGTGTTGTTATCGTGACCAGTGAACTGAGATAAGGTGAAGCTTTACCTAGCATAGACTTATAGATGACCTGGAGCCAGTGGGTCTGGCGACGAATATGGGGCGAGGGCCAGCCGACGAGAGCATACAGGTCACAGTGGTGGGTGGTATAAGGTGATTTGGTAACAAAACGGATGGCACTGTGATAGACTACTCAGCAAACTGGATGCAGAGTATTGGAAGCTATTTTGTAGATAACATCGCCGAAGTCGAGGATCGGTAGGATAGTCAGTTTTACTAGGGTAAGTTTGGCGGCGGAGGAGGAGTGGCTTCGGTCTGGCCACTCTACCATAAAGGCGTGATTGGTGGAGTGCTGCAGAGATGGTTGTCCTTCTGGACGAGTCTCCCATCTCCACAGAGGAATTCTGGAGCTCTGCCAGAGTGGCCATCCGGTTCTTGGTCACCTCCCTGACCAAGGCCATTCTCCTCCGATTGCTAAGTTTGGCCGGGTGGCCAGCTTTAGGAAGAGTCTTGGTGGTTCCAAACTTCCTCCATTTAAGAATGATGGACGTCACTGTGCTCTTCAGGACCTTCAATGCTGCAGAAATGTTTTGGTACCCTTCCCCAGATCTGTGCCTCAACACAATGCTGTCTCAGATCTCTACGGACAATTTCTTCAACCTCATTGCTTGGTTTTTGCTCTGACATGCACTGTCAACTGTGGGACCTTAAATAGATAGGTGTGTGCCTTTCCAAATCCTGTCCAAACAAGTTTTAGCAACATCTCAAGGATGATCAATGGAAACAGGATGCACCTGAGCTCAATTTTGAGTCTCATAGCAAAGGGTCTAAATACTTATGCAAATAAAAAATAAAACAACTTTTGTTTTGTCATTATGGGGTATTGTTTGTCGATTGGTGAAAAAAAATAATTTCATAAATTTTAGAATAAGGCAGTAATGTAACAAAATGTGGTAAAAGTCAAGGGGCCTGAATACTTTCCGAATGCACTGTACGTTGAACACATGTACGCACACACAAAGACAGGGCTACATTATATACTAGGGTTGGACAGTATCCAGATTTCCATACCTTCATGCCTGTGCCATCCCAGGATGTACGGTATTAACGGTAGTGGACACAAGGGGTGCTATTTATATATATTTTTCTCCAACAAAAGTCACGTACCAGAATGCTAATAAAATGTTAACAAGTACTAAGGAATCCTCAGAGCAGATGCTAGGTAAATGCTAACGAGTGCACACAAATATTTACTACTAGGACAGACAACCCAGCTCATGAAGATATGAAAGTATCTCAAAACGCAGTTTGCAGCACACACAAAACAAACACTTTCTTAATCCAGGAGGGAATTTTCTCTGCTTCTGTTAGCAAGAAGCTTGATCTTCCAAGCTAACATTAGCCACTTAGCTAACATTAGCCAGTGAGCTAAACTCAGCTGGAGAGAATTTATTTGGCACATCTTGGATATATAACTATTAAATTAACTTCTTGGTGACAGGGGGGCAGTATTGAGTAGCTTGGAAGTGGGAAATCTGAGGTTTGTAGTTTCATTTAAGTGGCTAGGCAATCACTTAAATGACTCTACAAACCTCAGATTCTCCACTTCCTGGTTGGATTTGTCTCAGGTTTTCGCCTGCCATATGATTTCTGTTATACTCACAGACATCATTCAAACAGTTTTAGAAACTTCAGAGTGTTTTCTATCCAATACTACTAATAATATGCCTATATTAGCATCTGGGACAGAGTAGCAAGCAGTTTATTCAATACGCTGTGTCTATGGGGCCAGATTGCATTTCCCAATTCTTCCAGTAGATGTCAACAGTCTTTAGAAAGTTGTTTGAGGCTTCTATTGTGGAAGGGTGTCGAATAAGAGCTGTTTCAACAAGTGGACTAGGCTGAGGTCATGCGGGCGCGCTGTTCCTTTTCCTCTGTAATGAATACCCTATGGTCCAGTTGGAATATTATTGAAGATTTATTATAAGACCCTAAGGGTTGATTTGTAAACATCGTTTGACATGTTTCTACAAACTGTAATGGAACTCTTGACTTTTCGTCTCCACAATTTGGCGGGTAACTGTATGGCTTGCTTTTGTGGCTGAACACTGTTCTCAGATTATTGAATATTGTGCTTTTGCCGTAAAGCTTTCATTGTAAACCCAGTGTTGAGGATCAGCGGGGTGGAGATGTTGTTTCCTACACCCGTCAAAGTCCAGGACCCAGTTACACAGGGCTGGGTCGAGACCCAGGGTCTCAAGCTTAATGACAAGTTTGGAGGGTACTATGGTGTTAGATGCTGAGCTGTAGTCGATGAACAACATTCTTACATAGGTATTCCTCTTGTCCAGATGGGTTAGGGCAGTGTGCAGTGTGATTGGGTCATCTGTGGACCTATTGGGACGGTAAGCAAATTGGAGTGGGTCTAGGTTGTCAGGTAGGGTGGAGGTGATATGATCCTTGACTGGTCTCTCAAAGCACTTCATGATGACGGAAGTGAGTGCTACGTGGCGGTAGTCGTTTAGCTCAGTTACCTTAGCTTTCTTGGGCGGCAGGTAGCATAGGTTAGAGCATTGGACTAGTAACCGGAAGTTTGCAAAATCAAATCCCCGAGCTGACAAGGTACAAATCTGTCGTTCTGCCCCTGAACAGGCAGTTAACCCACTGTTCCTAGGCCGTCATTGAAAATAAGAATTTGTTCTTAACTGACTTGCCTAGTTAAAAAAATAAAATTGGTAACAGGAACAATGGTGGCCCTCTCGAAGCATGTGGGAACAGCAGACTGGCATAGGGATTGATTGAATATGTCTGCGCATGGTCTGTGCAGCCAGCCAGCCAGCTGGTCTGCGCATGCTCTGAGGATGCGGCTAGGGATGCAGTCTGGGCCAGCAGCCTAGTGAGGGTTAACACGTTTAAATGTTTTACTCATGTTGGTGAAGGAGAGTCCGCAGGTTTTGGTAGCGGACCGTGTCGGTGGCACTGTATTGTCCTCAAAGCGAGCAAAGAAGTTGCTTAGTTTTGTCTGGGAGCAAGACATCGGGGTCCGCGACGGACCAATCTTTCTCTCCTAACATATTTGCACAAATTGACTGTAGGTATTTCCTTCAAAAGTAGATTAAAAAAAAAATACGTTTTGGCCACCCACGAGATACATGTATAAACTGTTAAATACATGACACATGAGATATAAGCAAGCATAGATACTGTACATATACCATTTACTACAGTATATACAATCCCCCAAACATGTGTACAGTAAACTGCCTGAACTTCAATCTGGTGCCACCAAGTCTCCTTTTGCATCTACAACTCTCTTTCTTATTGGTCTGTTAACTAATTTACTGGCTGGTGATGTCACTAGGCAGGCCAAAACTCCATTCCACCAAAACATGCTTACATTTCAAGCTGTCTTTTCAAACAACTCTTACACTTAAGACTGCGAAATGGTAATTTTCACAATTTCACAGTATTATTCCAACCTCAGTGTGGAAATATCTATCAAATACAGGGAAATCAACTTTTTGACTGCAATGGGACTTTTAAAAAAACACACCCTAAAAATATCTACAATATTGACATTGTAAGGCACTGGAAGAACTTAAAACCTGTTAAGGATATGGCAGACATATGCCCCCTTTGGAGAGATTGGGTACCCCTAGTAAACTGAAAAAAAAATCTGTCAAAAATTGATAATATATGCATATATATAGAAAACACTCTAAAGATTCTAAAACCGTTGGAATTGTGTCTGTAAGTATAGCAGAACTCACAGGGCAGGCATTCTTCCAAACTAGTTTTTGTGGTCATGAAAGTTGGAGCAACTTTGACGTCATCGCCCCCACCCTTCTATCGTTCTATCTCTTCCGCTAGATGTCCTCTTTCAGTAGAGCTTTGAATCGTTCAAATCCCGCGAGAATTGACCCTATGGGAGTGAAATTAGTGCGTGCCACGAGAAAATAGGCTGTGCGTAGGGGCGCGAATTGGTCCCAGCCATTCCTTTGTTCCAGCACTCAAGAGAAGGGCAGACGATGGCCGATTGAATTGAAGTTTGTTTTGTGTGTCTAAAACATCATAAAGCTTGCTTCTGCACTTAGTTTGACCTGTTTAGTCGACATATAATATGTAATTTTGAAGTTTTGATGCACAACTTTTCCGGACCAGAGGACGTTTTGGGTGCATTTCAGCTGATGTTATTAGCAGTAGCTAATACAAAGACGCAAGACTTGAAACCAAACGATGTATTGGGTAAGTATGAAGCCTTCCAGAACATTCTGAACGAAGACCATCGAAGGTAAGGGAATATTTATGCTTAAATCTGTGTTTCTGTTGACTCCAACATTACGTAGAAATGTAGCTTGTAACTGAGCGCCGTCTCAGCATATTGAATAGTGTGCGATTTCTGTAACGTTAAAAATAAATCTAACAAAGTGGTTGCATAAAGAAGCAGTGTATCTTTCTAACTATATGTAGAACATGTATATTTAGTCAAAGTTTATGATGTCTATTTACGTTATCTTGCCGCGCTACCTAGATTTCCTGCGGGCATTTTTAAGTAATTTCTGAACGTGAACTCACTGTAAATGGACATTTATGGATATAAATGGCATATTATTGAAAAAAAAAAAAAAGTACTGTGTAACATGTCATATTACTGTCATCTGATGAAGATTTTCAAAAGGTTAGTGAACGATTTATTTTTTAATCCTGCGTTTGTTGATTGCATGTTTTGGCTATTCAAATGAGCTGTGTCTGGTGGTGGTTTGACATATATATGTGCTATGTTTTCGCCGTAAAACATTTTAGAAATCTGACTTGCTGGCTAGATGAACAAGGTGTTTATCATTCATTTGAGCTATTGGACTTGTTAATGTGTGGAGGTTAAATATTTTTAAGAATATTTTTGCGTTCCATGCGCCACCGTTTCAGCTGAACGTGGGAGGGTTGATTCCCAATTGGGAACCAATATCTTAGACAGGTTAAACCAATAAGAAAGACATTTCCAAACCTTTCTGCCATTAACAGCTAGTTTTCCCCTCCCCACTCAGACCACTCCCAGACAGTCCTAGCAAAATTCTTGCTTGAGAAATTGCTCTTTGGTAAGAAGCTCTTTTTGTTTCTTTTGGGAATGGAAAAGGACCCAAAGTACTCAGATGTACCCTGCCTGGTCAGTTGGCAAGACAGCACAAACAGATCTGGGATCAGGCTTGCTTCAGAGAAGGATCGCTTCAGAGAAATTACCGGTGCTTAATGGTCCAATGCAGCTGTATCTCAATATCATATTTATTAGTAACAATTAAGTACCTTACTGTGATTGTTTTTGATTATTAAAAAAAAGTACAAAAATTAGCTTAGCTGAAAGTGTCTGGGAATGGTCTGAGTGAGGAGTGGAAAACTAGCTGTTTATTTATTTACTTGAAATTTTGCAGGATGAAATCTCTTGATGCACCATCTAGTTTCCAAGAGTGTCCAATTTTTTTTTAAACTAAACAAACAACACTTAATAACAAGAATAATATGGCTATTACTGTCAAAAACTCCATCCCACCGGAACAGGCTGAAATCTGTCCCTTTTTTTTTTTTTTTTTTTTCAAAAAGCTCTTACACTAAAGGCAGTATCATAATTTTCACAATTTCAGTGTTATTTCGACCTCAGTATTGGAAGTATATATATTTTTAAACACATGAATATCACGTTTTGACTGCACTGCTCCTTTAATATACACAACGACGGCGACGCGGATGGAAGCCTGAGAGGCAGCCCCAAAAATGTATTGGGGGGGGGCTAACAGGGAGTATGGCTACGCCAGGTAGGAGACCTGCGCAAACTCCCTGTGCTTACCGGGGGGCTAGAGAGACCGGACAGGCACCGTGTTATGCAGTGGTGCGCACGGTGTCTCCAGTGCGGGTGCATAGCCCGGTGCGGTATATTCCAGCTCCGCGTGTCGGCCGGGCTAGATTGAGCATCGAGCCTAATGCCATGAAGCCGGCTCTACGCAGCTGGTCCCCAGTGCGTCTCCTTGGGCCGGCTTACATGGCACCGGCCTTGCGCTCGGTGTCTCCGGTTCGCATGCATAGCCCAGTGCGGGCTATTCCACCTCGCCGCACTGGCAGGGCGACCGTGAGCATTCAACCAGGTAAGGTTGGGCAGGCTCGGTGCTCAAGAGCTCCAGTGCGCCTGCACGGTCCGGTTTTTCCAGTACCACCTCCACACCCCAGCCCTCCGGTAGCAGCTCCCCGCACCAGGCTTCCTGTGCGTGTCCTCGGCCCAGTACCACCAGTGCCAGCACCACGCATCAGGTCTACAGTGCGCCTCGCCTGTCCAGCGCTGCCAGAGCCTTCCTCCTCTTCAGCGCTGTCGGAGTCTCCCGCCTGTTTAGCGCTGTCAGAGCTTTCCGCCTCTACAGCGCTGCCGGAGTCTCCCGCCTGTTCGGAACTGCCAGTCTGCAAGGAGCTGCCAGTCTGCAAGGAGCTGCCAGTCTGCAAGGAGCTGCCAGTCTGCACGGAGCTGCCAGTCTGCACGGAGCTGCCAGTCTGCAAGGAGCCGCCAGAGCTGCCAGTCAGCATGGAGCAGCCAGGGCCGCCAGTCAGCATGGAGCAGCCAGGGCCGCCAGTCAGCATGGAGCAGCCAGTCAGCATGGAGCAGCCAGAGCTGCCAGTCAGCATGGGGCAGCCAGTCAGCATGGAGCAGCCAGAGCTGTCAGTCGACCAGACTCTTCCAGATCTGCCAGTCGGCCAGACTCTTCCAGATCTGCCAGTCGGCCAGACTCTTCCAGATCTGCCAGTCGGCCAGACTCTTCCAGATCTGCCAGTCGGCCAGACTCTTCCAGATCTGCCAGTCGGCCAGACTCTTCCAGATCTGCCAGTCGGCCAGACTCTTCCAGATCTGCCAGTCGGCCAGACTCTTCCAGATCTGCCAGTCGGCCAGACTCTTCCAGATCTGCCAGTCGGCCAGACTCTTCTAGATCTCCCAGACTCTTCCAGATCTGCCAGTCAGCCAGACTCTTCCAGATCTGCCAGTCAGCCAGACTCTTCCAGATCTGCCAGTCAACCAGGATCTGCCAGATCTGCCAGTCAGCCAGGATCTGCCAGTCAGCCAGGATCTGCCGAAACCACCAGCCAGCCAGGATCTGGTAGATTCATCAACCTGCCTGAGCTTCCTCTCACTCCTGAGCTTCCCCTCAGTCCCGAGCTGCCCCTCAGTCCCGAGCTGCCCCTCAGTCCCGATCTGCTCCTCAGTCCAGTGGGGTTCTGGGTGAGGACTGCTAGGCCATGGTCGGCGGCGAGGGTGGACTATCCAAGGACGCGAGGAGAAGGGACTAAGACATTGATTGAGTGGGGTCCACGTCCCGCGCCGGAGCCGCCACCATGGACAGACGCCCACCCGGACCCTCCCTATTGTTTTGAGGTGCGTTCGGGAGTCCGCACCTTAGGGGGGGGGGGTTCTGTCACACCCTGGTCAAAGTATTTTGTGTTTATCTTTATTTATTTGGTCAGGCCAGGGTGTGGCATGGGTTTTTGTATGTGGTGTGTATGTATGGGGATTGTAGCTAGTGGGGTGTTCTAGCTAAGTCTATGGCTGTCTGAAGTGGTTCTCAATCAGAGGCAGGTGTTTATCGTTGTCTCTGATTGGGAACCATATTTAGGCAGCCATATTCTTTGAGTTTGTCGTGGGTGATTGTCCTTAGTGTCTTGATGTCCTTGTTCCTGTCTATGTGTTTTCACCAGATAGGCTGTTTAGGTTTTCGTTACGTTCTTTATTTTGTAGTGTTTGTATTGATTCGTGTTTTACGTTTGTTTATTAAAACATGGATCGGAATCTACACGCTGCATTTTGGTCCGACTCTCCTTCTCATATAGAAAACCGTTACAAAAAGTTTGGGGTCACTTAGACATGTCCTTGTTTTTGAAAGAAGAGCACATTTTTTGTCAATTAAAATAACATCAAATTGATCAGAAATACAGTGTAGACATTGTTAATATTGTAAATGACTATTGTAGCTAGAAAAAACAGCAGATTTTTTATGGAACATCTACATAGACGTACAGAGGCCCATTGTCAGCAAACATCACTCCTGTGTTATAATGGCACATTGAGTTAGCTAATCCAAGTTTATTTTAAAAGGCTAATTGATCATTAGAAAACACTTTTGCAATTATGTTAGCACAGCTGAAAACTGTTGTTCTGATTAAAAAAGAAATAAAACTGTCCTTCTTTAGACTAGTTGAGTATCTGGAGCGTCAGCATATGCGGGTTCGATTACAGGCTCAAAATGGCCTGAAACAAAGAACTTTCTTCTGAAACTCGTCAGTCTAATCTTGTTCTGAGAAATGAAGGCTATTCCATGTGAGAAATTGCCAAGAAACTGAAGATCTGGTAAAATGCTGTGTACTGCTCCCTTCACAGAACAGAGCAAACTGGCTCTAACCAGAATAGAAAGAGGAGTGGGAGGCCCCAGTGCACAACTGAGCAAGAGGATAACTACAATAGAGTGTCTAGAAACAGACGCCTCACAAGTCCTCAACTGGCAGCCTCATTAAATTATACCCGCAAAACACAAGTCTCAACGTCAACAGTGAAGAGGCGACTCCGGGATGCTGGCCTTCTTGGCAGAGTTCCACTGACCAGTATCTGTGTTATTTTGCCCATCTTAATTTTTTATTTTCATTGGCAGGTCTGAGATATGGCTTTTTCTTTGCAACTCTGCCTAGAAGGCCAGCATCCCGGAGTCGCCTCTTCACTGTTGACGTTGAGACTGGTGCGGGCCTCTGTATGCCTATGTAGATATTCCATTTAAAAAATCTGACGTTTCCAGGTACAATAGTTATTTACAACATTAATGTCTACACCGTATTTCTGATCAATTTGATGTTATTTTAATGTCATTTTTTTTGCTTTTCTTTCAAAACAAGGACATTTCTAAGTGACCCCAAACTTTTGAACGGTAGTGTGTGTGTGTATATACACTGCTCAAAAAAATAAAGGGAACACTAAAATAACACATCCTAGATCTGAATGAATGAAATATTCTTATTAAATATTTTTTCTTTACATAGTTGAATGTGCGGACAACAAAATCACACAAAAATTATCAATGGAAATCAAATTTATCAACCCATGGAGGTCTGGATTTGGAGTCACACTCAAAATTAAAGTGGAAAACCACACTACAGGCTGATCCAATGTCCTTAAAACAAGTCAAAATGAGGCTCAGTAGTGTATGTGGCCTCCACGTGCCTGTATGACCTCCCTACAACGCCTGGGCATGCTCCTGATGAGGTGGGGGATGGTCTCCTGAGGGATCTCCTCCCAGACTTGGACTAAAGCATCCGCCAACTCCTGGACAGTGTGGTGCAACGTGGCGTTGGTGGATGGAGCGAGACATGATGTCCCAGATGTGCTCAATTGGATTCAGGTCTGGGGAACGGGAGGGCCAGTCCATAGCATCAATGCCTTCCTCTTGCAGGAACTGCTGACACACTCCAGCCACATGAGGTCTAGCATTGTCTTGCATTAGGAGGAACCCAGGGCCAACCGCACCAGCATATGGTCTCACAAGGGGTCTGAGGATCTCATCTCGGTACCTAATGGCAGTCAGGCTACCTCTGGCCCCCCAAAGAAATGCCACCCCACACCATGACTGACCCACCGCCAAACCGGTCATGCTGGAGGATGTTGCAGGCAGCAGAACGTTCTCCACGGCATCTCCAGACTCTGTACCACCCATACCACCCTCATGGAGTCTGTTTCTGACCGTTTGAGCAGACACATGCACATTTGTGGCCTGCTGGAGGTCATTTTGCAGGGCTCTGGCAGTGCTCCTCCTGCTCCTCCTTGCACAAAGGCGGAGGTAGCGGTCCTGCTGCTGGGTTGTTGCCCTCCTACGGCCTCCTCCACGTCTCCTGATGCACTGGCCTGTCTCCTGGTTGCGCCTCCATGCTCTGGACACTACGCTGACAGACACAGCAAACCTTCTTGCCACAGCTCGCATTGATGTGCCATCCTGGATGAGCTGCACTACCTGAGCCACTTGTGTGGGTTGTAGACTCCGTCTTATGCTACCACTAGAATGAGCCAGGAAGCATAGGAAATGAGAAGTGGTCTGTGGTCACCACCTGCAGAACCACTCCTTTATTCGGGGTGTCTTGCTAATTGCCTATAATTTCCACCTGTTGTCTATTCCATTTGCACAACAGCATGAGAAATGTATTGTCAATCAGTGTTGCTTCCTAAGTGGACAGTTTGATTTCACAGAAGTGTGATTGACTTAGAGTTACATTGTGTTGTTTAAGTGTTCCCTTTATTTTTTTGAGCAGTGTATATGGCATTTGCCTGATCAGTTTGGATTCACCAAAACAAGCCACAGATCTGGTTTCTGGGAAAGAAACTCGCTTGTTGTTTTAGCAATTGATGAATGTGTTTTCCTTCAAATCTACCCTTGTTTTGACAGGATGACCTCTCTTGGAGGATAATTGACACATTTACATGAGTGAGTCTCCAGTTGAGAAGGGTATAATTTCCACAGCAGCATGTTCAGTCTCTATTTGAGGAACCAGCCAATCCAGTCCATGCTGTCTTCAGGTCACTGATTTACTCTACTGCTATTCCTTCGTGCGCTCTATACCTCCCTCGCTCATTCCCTCTCTCTGTCCTTCTGTCTCTTTCCTCCCCTCCACTACCTATCTCTCCCTCTTGATGGACTGCCGGGCCATACATTAGGGAGACTGGAGGTATGGGGCCCTTTGTGGGAAATTAATGGGAGATTGATTGCAAAGAGAACAGTGTTATACTTAAAAAGACCAGAGTTTGGAGACCAGGGAGAAGGAAAGAGAAACGAGGGATTGGGTGGGAGCTGAGCAGACAAGTACCACCTGGCACCTGTGGATATGTGGATATGTATGCTGTAGTAGATTGATAGAAGAACTGATAGACAGAGTGACAGAGACCAAACAGACAGACTGAAAAGCATGAAAATAAACAGACAGAATAATATGATTTTTTTGTTCCTTCTCTCACACATCCAAGAGGTGAAATACTTCCAAGAGCACACATTTTGTGCTTTACCATACAATAATATATGATATAGCCTCTCAAGCGAATAGGATCAATTTCACAGCTTTGGTTTAGCTTTTGGTTTCTGGATAACTCGTAAATCGTCTGAAACAGTGAAATAGTACCTATGCAAGGCTCCATCCTTCATACTGGGATTTAAAGCATGCAAAACAGAACAGAACATATAGCCCTAACCTCAGTAGTGCTCAGTGTGTTGTGCTGAGCTGTGCTAGGGCTGGGTGATATGGCCAAAATATCATATCACAATATTTTCACAGTTCTTTATAGTATTTTAGGTTATCTTTCAATAATTTAGTTTTGATATCTTGCGTGGGATTCACTGGAATCTCAGAAGCTCGAAGAACCAATCACATGTCTGTCGGATACAGATTGCTAGCATCATACAGCTAGAGTAGAATAGGGATGGACGGTATTTCTTATTTTACTATATACCAGTATTGATGCACGGACCAGTTTAGGTATTTACTTTATTTCAATGTTAAGGATCTGCCCCTTTTATTCAATTTTCGCCTAAATGACATACCCAAATCTAACTGCTCAGGGCCTGAAGCAAGGACATGCATATTCTTGATACCATTTGAAAGGAAACACTGAAGTTTGTGGAAATGTGAAATGAATGTAGGATAATATAACACATTAGATCTGGTAAAAGATAATACAAAGAAAAAAAAACATGCGTTTTTTTAGTTTTTTCGTACCATCTTTGAAAGGCAGAGAGAAAGGCCATAATGTATTATTCCAGCCCCATTTAAGTTCATAACTGTGCACTCTCCTCAAACAATAGCATGGTATTATTTCACTGTAATAGCTACTGTAAACTGAACAGTGCAGTTAGGTTAACCAGAATTTAAGCTTTCTGCAGATATCAGATGTCTATGTCCTGGGAAAGGTTCTTGTTACTTACAATCTCATGCTAATTGCATTAGCCTATGTTAGCGCAACTGTCCCGTGGGGGACCCACTGATCCTGTAGAGGTTTTAAAGTGATACACCACTCTGTTTTTATAATTTACTGTGCTACTTGCATCGGCTCTCTCTTTCTCTCACCAAGCCCCGGCCCCTGTTGCTCAATGAGCGCAGTTGTTGTTGCTTGACCACGAGATCATTTGCCGACCGTTCACTCTTTAGTTTGCATGAATGCAGCAGATGCAACAATATGTTGATGACAACAATGCCGCTTTCCACTTTACTTCCCAAGAAGGAACAAATTCATTATTTAGGCTATATTATTTCAAGGCTGTACCCTACATAGAAATACATTGTGAAGCATTTGCGAGTGCAACACAATAGGCTGGTAGGGACAAAGCGCTCAGCATTTAAACATTTTGTTGTATCAAATCATTATAGTCTATACATTTCACATATAGGCTGTGATTTACTTGAAATACATTTTTTTTTAAATGACAGTGCTTTTGAAATTATTTTTCTAAATTCATATTTAGAAAGTTTTGGCCAGTCTGTGGCTTCAGACTCGTGAGATGGTGCCTGGAGAGCAGGCCAGAAGCGAAATTGAAGCGGACGAGAAGGCCTATGCTCCAGCCTTTGGGAATCTCGCTCCATGCTCCAGTCATAACGGGATCGCTCCGCTCATCGCTTGTTACGTTACAACCTTATTCTAAAATTGATTCAATTGTTTTTTTCCCATACAATCCCCCAAAAACAGATGAAGAAATGTTTGCACATTTATTGAAAATTAAACAGAAAAATTACATTTACATAAGTATTAAGACCCATTACTCAGTACTTTGTTGATATGAACTGAATAAACAGAAAATCGTTAGTTACTTAACAAGTGAATTTCCTTGAAAATTGCAATACAATTTCCATGAAAATTGAGATAAAGTATTGTATAATTTCATAAGTGAGGATCTCTAAGAATCCCCACTGCTGGCATTATAGCCATTACCTAATGGAAGTGTATTTCGGAGCATGTAAGAACCACTGCATGGACCATAGAACAGAATTTAGAGGAGAATTGAGTAGGATAAACAGTCTCCCTCCTCTTTCATTAATAAATAATGAGGCGGACGCTGTGTTCTCAGAGAGCAAAATGTCGGGAGATATTTATCGTGCATGAAATGGCCAGTGGCCTCCTGAGAGAGGGGAGAGATACAGTATGTTTACATGCACACTAATAATTCAGTATTAAACTGATTGTGGCAGTAAGCCGAGTAAAGCGTTTACTATCTTGATTGGTGTAAGGTAAAAATCTAGGTTAGCATACGCCAATTAAAACACCTGGTTTTCTGAGCAAATTTACAAATTATTAGGACATGTAAACAGCTTAATCAGAGTTCAAGAAGTTTATTTGATCTGTACATGTACCTGCACCAGTGGGGAAAGCCTCCCTCTTTTGCACGAGTGAAGTGAGTTCAGAAAAACATCTTAGAAATGGTTCACACAAACAAACTTCATATGTCCGAACTCAGAATCAAATAGGCTTTGCAAAAATAACATGGTTGCTTTGGTAGAACGTTTATTTTGATTGGTGATTTTCCGCATTTATTTCAGTCCCATCAGGTAGCCTGATTTCAGATGTGTCCATGTAAATTGGATTATTTGGGAAATTGTTGTTCTTGCAAAGCATGTAAACGTTTTAAACAAACTATTACACTAATCTCACTATCCACAATAACTGTATTATTGTGTACATGTAACCATACTCGGTGAGGTCCAAAAATATTTAGACAGTAACACATTTGTTGTTGTTTTGGTTCTGTACTCCAGCACTTTGGATTTGAGATGATACAATGACTAGGAGGTTAAACTGTCAGCTTTAATCTGAGGGCATTTCCATCCATATTGGGTAAACTGTTTAGAAATTACAGTACTTTTGAACACCATAGCTATGCCTCCATGGGATGACAATGTCCCATCCACAGGGCACAAGTTGTCACAAATTGTTTGATGAGCATGACAACTATGTAAACCATATGCCATGGCCATCTCAGTCACCAGATCTCAACCAAAGATTGTCTATTATATTGACAAGACAGCTCTAACAATGGAAATAGATGTCCTCAAAGATAGAAGGCAGGCAGGAGAGATCAGGTGGGACCATTCTAGCCAATGAAAGGACAGATATGTGAGTGAACAACAGGCCATGTTTGTATCTGTGCCACAATAGTGTCTGTGACAGCATGGGCAGCACCATTGAGGCCTAGTCCATTTTCTTCTTCATTGGCTGATTGCTACCAACTCATAGGAATCCCCACCCAGTTGACAACTTTAAGAAATGGTGGAAGCCCTCAATGGCACTATGTGTGGTAAAACGGGTTATATCCAGTGGTGACCCGTCATTCAGGGCAGGTGGCCCACATTTCTTTGGGGGGGCTTTCCCAGTATTGCATGTTATTTTGGCATTAATATGTGTCACATATCAGTTTGCAAACAATGTAGAAAAATATCTATATATCATTGAGTTAATAAAGCCACGTACAAACATGGTCTCTTTTTTGTTTTCTTGAGTAAGGCAGCCTATCTCAATGCTTTCTGTGGTGGTGGTGATGCAAGCCAGCAGAAAATACAGAGCGCTGCGGCGTGATTGGCTCACTGTTCTGTCACTCAAGTCTAAGGGTAGATCTACATTAGAAGTTCCCATCCAAGAAGGAACAATGTCATTGGCCACAGATAAAATTAAGTCAAATCACATTATAGCTAGTGGCTTTGATTGGACTGATCATGTCAATATCATACTTCAATATCTTAGCAAGAAGATATCATCATGAATCAAGACAACTGGGCACTTGGGAAAACTTTAATTCAACTGAGAAATAATGAAGAAATTATAAATAAAAAGTATCGGTGCTCATCGGCCATTGGACATAAACAACAAGTTGGAAATCGCAAATTCAACAATGAGTGGTTTGGAAGGAATCAGTGTCTTGCAAAGCAATCACTAGCCTGCTATTCAGTGGATTGGTAGTGTGGTCACAAGTCTAAGATTAAAGGGTCTCTTTTCCTAGTTTAAAATTATAAACATTGAGCTGTCAATGAAGCATGATTTGTGCCGCTCCCAAAATAACAAATTCACTCGGAACTTCAAAATCTGACTTCAGTGAGTTCAAGACAACTGGGCACTTGGGAAAACTTTAATTCAACTGCGAATTGTAAATTCGGAACTCGGGCCCCTTTCTAGGTCTACGACCTGAAGATAACTGGCATCATCATGATTCTACCCCCCCTTTGATGACAAAGTTTGCCCACGAAGGACCACCGCACCACCTTGCTGTTCAAGTGAGCACGGTTCTGACTTGGTGTACAGGGAGAATACTAAGAACAGCCCATGTTCTGAATTCTGTTGGTGTACATTTCAAAAGTGCTGAACAAAGTTATATTGACTACGTCCATTTTAGCTCGCTCAATGTCTCTTATCCACTTGTCGTCCCCTTATGCCATATTTTGTACACCTCGATTGTCAGTAGAAACCACATTTGTGTAAGCAAGTCAGCCATATAAGCTATGTTTTTTTAAAGGCAGTAAATGAGGCTGAATGAACTATTTTGCTGCCAGACAAGGCTCCGCTGATAGCCAGGTCTAGCAGTGGTAACTGCCGTTGGGACTGTTGTTGGGACTCTGGTGTTGGGACAGCTTTATGTAGGCCCTAACAGTTTATGGGAACCGCTTGTCACCATTATAGTGCAATGAATGTGTTGTCTAGTGGCTTTGCTGGCATGCATCCCACAAAATTATTTTTTGTCCCACCAACATGCTAAAATCGCCACTGGTTATATCCATGATGATTCCTCTATCTCTATGACAGAAGGCATAACTCCCAGATAAATTGTATTTAACGTCGCCGAAACACCATCCAGTAATATATATATCAATATATATCAATATATCAATGCTTTTATAAACATAACCATTACAAAATGTATATTCGATCAAATAAGCTTTACGTAGCAAATTGGCAATTACATTTTTTGTTGTCCAAATTCAATACTTTCTCATTGACCTCCATACAAAAATTCCTCACTTCATAGGCTTATTTTTGTGGACAAATTTAGGGTGGAGTAAAACCTCTCACTTGGCCTCTTCCTCTCTGTCTCAGCCCAATTGAACACTTATGGGAGATTCTGGACAGCGTTTTCCACCACCATAAAAAAAAAACACCAAATGATGGAATTTCTGGTGGAAGAATGATGTAACATACTGTAAGAATATGTTGAAGATAAATACACAACGCAGAGAGAGGACTAGAGGTCAAAAGGACGAGAGGTCAAAAGGACGAGAGGTCAAAAGAGTAATAACGATCAATGGAAATTGTGTTTTTTTCTGTAATAGGGGATTAATGAGCAATGGGTCAGAGACATGGGATGGATATGTCTTCTGAAATAGGATACTTTGTTATTCGGCCATTGGCTAGTTTTATTACAAGGAATTCTAATTGGTCAACCACAGGCTAGGGCTGGGTTATAAAACTACATGCTGTCCCTTTGTTCTGGGGAGAATCACTGGAGAGAATCACTGAGGACAGGGGAGCATGACCATCTGCTTCCTAACATGATTTGTCCTTTTTGAATAAACCTATTATAAACCTATCCTCCCCCAGATTTGCCTTGTGGTCTGTGTTATTAAAGAATAACATAAATTGCTAACAATACCTCCAATTGAGTTCCAGACACTTGTAAAATCTATTCCAAGGGCACATTGCTGTTCTGGCCCAACACCCTATTAAGACACTTCATGTAGGGGTTTCCATTATTTTTGGAAGATGCGTGTATATTTAGTATTATAGCTAATATTCTCATTGTTGTCCCGGTTGTTTTCATACTTTTTATGTGTATCGCTTTGGCAACATTGACCTCGTCATTCATGCCATTAAAGCATACAGAATTTGAGAGAGACAGAGCGAGGACTCCGAGGCCCTGATATGCAAGCATGAAAAGGTCACACTAAATCAACCCCATGAAAAGAGTGATCAAAGTCTTTATAGAGATGGAGGAGAGGGGGATGAGTGCATGAGGGGGAAGAGAAGCAGTATGCTCTGATTTACTACAGAGGCCTTTCCTCTTATAGAGGCATTTTTCTTAGAGGACACACACCACATGTTGAGTGTGTTGCATCTGGATCAGGAAGCCCACGCCATCACCACCTCATGTCTCTCTCCTCAGACCCCCAAGGTCCGAAAAATAAGACAAACAGAGAAACCAAAAATAACACTGTGGAGTCGTCGTTCAGCCCAGCTTCGTTCTATTAAATCATTCAACGATAACATTCTACACCCATTGGTGGAGGAGTCAGTCTACTCATTATTGTATCCATCCTTTTTTCCACCCATCCATCCTTCCACCCATCCAATCTTAACAGCGCTTAATGATTTTAACTTACCCCCTACAAACTGGATGCCCCCGGCCACCCGTCCAATGGTCCTGGAGATGAGGTCAGACACACAGCATCCCATCAGGGCCGTGAGGGACACCAGGAGCAGCAGGCCACAGCCCACCCCTGTCACCACCGTACAGATCCTCCACTCCAAACTGGGGATACCCTGAAACGAGGCGTAACGCCCACACTGCTCCAGCATCACCGTGGCCCGGTGAACCTCATCACGCACCGGGTACGAGCACCGCCGGAAGGTCCCGAAAGAGACCGGTTTACCCATCTGGGACCCTAGGAGCCAGTATGGCATAAAGAAACCCACACAGGAGGCCGCCGCACACAGGAAGGAGAGCAGAGCCCACACCACGCCCGCACATGTCAGGCTAGAACCCATATCTCAGTATCTCAGTGACCAGCAACAACGATGACCCCAACGATGATAAAAAAAAATTGTTTTTATCCCACAGAAGTTGTTTGCTTTTTATCAGCAGCTCTGTTGATGAATAATTCCCAGGCTAGCACCAGCAGTGTTCTTCGTCCAGCCTCTTCTCTGTACGATGACCCCTGGTGAGAGAAAGAGAGAGAGAGAGACATAGAGAGAGAGACAGAGTGAGGGGGAGAGAGAGTTGGATTTGAGGTACAGGCAGGAAAAACAACTACACTGTCACTGGATACATGAAGGATCATAAACTATGGACCTCACAATTGCAAAACATCTTTATCATTTGGGCTAAGACTTATTACAGTACTATTAAATAATGCAAGTGGCATCTCTTGACTTTGTTAATGTGCCCTTAATTTCAACGGGTGATTCATTTTAACAATACATACATGTAATTATTTACATAGGTAATAATTATAATAGCTTCCTACATAATTACAATACTGCATATGAGCTTTAAAATTCAGACCTGCTAAACCTTAGCCTACTAATAATAACCCAAGGCAATCAAGGCTATTTTTAGAATGTAATGGCCTGACAAGTCCGCAGTTTTTGTTCCCATATCAAAAGTTGCTAAATATAAAAATAATTACCTCTCAGGCATAGATGTCCGTGTGTTCATAGATATTTCCTATTTCCTTTCATCTCAGCACCATAGGCGCTTAATTTCGAAGCAAACAAACATTGTGTCGAGCATTCTATTCTATTCTTGTAATGCAAGGGAAAGTTTTCAAAAATCTTACGTTTCAATTCCTCAACGTGATCCCAAACGTGTAGGTGAGAGGTCGATGTCAAAGTGCAATCTAAATGATAAAGAGAAGAGCAACAGGACTTCAATAAAGTGCCCGCCGTCGGTACAGCTCTCGTTTATCGAAAAAAAGATATCCAATATGTCAAACTCGCTCAGTTACTGTAGGCAAAGCGGTCCGCGTTCTGGAGTTAACGGGAAACTGAAAACACCTCTGTCCCAATGCAGCGACCAGAGCAACATTCCTTGGCTTCGAAGTGAGTGACGACGACGTAGGCTTGAACACAATTATTCAGTGAGCAGCAGAATGTGGGTTGGTTCCTGTTTGCCTCCTGCGGTTGCAGCTTGGTCTCATAGAATAGACGTAACATAGTACATTTAAATCCGGAACAATCAATTTCGTATACTGTAAATTACATTTGGTATGGTTACATGAGACAAAAGATTATTTAAGGAAAACGCGAACAGCCTTGTTTCAGACTAGACGTAACATAGTAAATCCGGGACAATCAAATGTATATAATATGTTACGTTTGGTATGGTTACATAAGACAGAAGGTTACTTAAGGCAAATACGAAAGGAGTTTGTTTGGTCGCAACCTAGTCCCAGAGCATTTCTTATTATTCTGTACGTAAATCTGAGAAACTTCATTTAGTGTGATATGTTACGTGTTGTATGGGATGTATTCATTTGTGGATGTCCATCACCCATTTCATATGATATGTTACAAATTACAATTCGTATTATATGTTACAAATTTGCAAAACGCATGATATGATATTCTAGCTAGGTGGCTAACGTTAGCTAAACTAGGGGTTAGGGTTAAGTTTAAGTTTAGGAGTTTGTTTAAAAGGTTAAGGCTGGGGTTAGGGGAAGTGTTAGCGAAAAGGGTTAAGGTTAGGGGAAGGGTTAGCTAAAAGAGTTCAAGTTGGGGTTATGGGAAGGGTCAGCTAACATGGTAAGTAGTTGCAATGTATCTAAAAAAAAGTAGTAAGTAGTTGAAAAGTTGCTAGTTAGCAAACAAACTTTTGCTACGCCTGACCAACCACCCTACTTTTGTTTTGGATTAAACAACCGTCTGTCTTATGTTACCACACAAAGCATAATACTGTATATTATACTAATTTCAGTATTTCTGATTATACATGTACTATGTTACGTCTAGTCTATGAGACCAGGCTGAATGTAGGGGAATATAAAACGAATGACCATCAATCTAATTATCTAATACACTCGTTCAAACAGTCATCACTGTCCACTCACGTTTAACAATCTAATGATCCAATAACTCGCATGTACACGCACGCATACACCAAGTTTACCCCTGTTAATGTCAGACTAAAGGCATACACTCTTCTAACCTTCTAACACACTCTTCTAATGGTGGGTTAAGAGCACAAACAAAAATCGTTTTGGGCACTGTCACTGAATGCGAAAAGAACTGGGGTTGAGTCCCTTTCAGTCTTCCCCCCGAATTCGCCATACAACGTTCTACTGTGTATCCTAGGCGAACTTGTAAAAAAACGGTGCATAATGACAATTATTAACGACCTTAACCGTGGTGCTTTACCAACAGGTGTCCCATGTCAAACTACTCTCCAAATTAGCAACAATACCGCTATTTTGCAGCCCATTATAAACCTATAGTGGCACACTAAAATACCAATTCCATATTATGGAGAGAACAGCTCAAATAAGCAAAGAGAAATTACAGCCCATCATTACTACTGGATCGGTGTCCCGAAATCGGGCCAGTTGTTGCTCAATATGCGATAATGTTTTTTTATTAACATTTCTTTATTTCACCTTTATTTAACAAGGTAGGTCAGTTGAGAACAAGTTCTCATTTACAACTGCGACCTGGCCAAGATAAAGCAAAGCAGTGCAACAAAAACAACAACACAGAGTTACACATGGGACAAACAAACGTACAATCAATAACACAATATAAATATCTGTATATAGTGTGTGCAAATGAAGTAAGGAGGTGAGGCCATAAATAGGCCATAGTGGCAAAGTAATTACAATTTAGCAATTTACACTGGAGTGATAGATGTGCAGATGAGGATGTGCAAGTAGAAATACTGGTGTGCAAAAGAGCAGAAAAACAAAAACAAAAATGGGATGAGGTAGGTAGGTAGGTAGTTGGTTGGATGGGCTATTTACAGATGGGCTGTGCATAGCTGCAGCGATCGTTAAGCTGCTTTGATGCTTAAAGCTAGAGAGGGAGATATAAGTCTCCAACCTCAGTGATTTTTGCAATTCGTTCCTGTCATTGGCAGCAGAGAACTGGAAGGAAAGGCGGCCAAAGCAGGTGTTGGCTTTTGGGATGACCAGTGAAATATACCTGCAGGAACGCGTGCTACGGGTGGGTGTTGCTATGGTGACCAGTGAGCTGAGATAAGGCAGAGCTTTACCTAGCAAAGACTTATAGATGACCTGGAGCCAGTGGGTTAAATGATGCCTGGCTATTCTTTAAAAGTACCTTCCTCACCATCTTAAATAAGCATGCCCCGTTCAAAAAAATTAGAACTAGGAATAGATATAGTCCTTGGATCACTCCAGACCTGTCTGCCCTTGACCAGCACAAAAACATCCTGTGGCGTTCTGCATTAGCATCGAATAGCCCCCGTGATATGCAACTTGTCAGGGAAGTTAGGAACAAATATACATAGGTAGTTAGGAAAGCTAAGGCTAGCTTTTTCAAACAGAAATTTGCATCCTGTAGTACTAACTCAAAAAAGTTATGGGACACTGTAAAGTCCATGGAGAATAAGAGCACCTCCTCCGAGCTGCCCATTGCACTGAGGCTAGTAAACACTGTCACCCCCGATAAATCCACTATAATTGAGAATTTCAATAAGCATTTCTCTACGGCTGGCCATGCTTTCCACCTGGCTACCCCTACCCCCGGTCAACTGCCCGGCACCCTCCACAGCAACCCGCCAAAGCCCCCACCATTTCTCCTTTACCTAAATCCAGATAGCTGATTTTCTGAAAGAGTTGCAAAATCTGGACCCCTACAAATCAGCCGGCCTAGACAATCTGGACCCTTTCTTTCTAAAATGATTTGCAATAATTGTTGCCACCCCTATTAATAGCCTGTTCAACCTCTCTTTCGTGTCATCTGAGATTCCCAAAGATTGGAAAGCTGCCACGGTCATCCCCCTCTTCAAAGGGGGAGACACTCTACACCCAAACTGCTATAGACCTATATCCATTCTACCCTGCCTTTCTAAGGTTTTCGAAAGCCAAGTTAACAAACAGATTACCAACCATTTTGAATCCCACCATACATTCTCCGCTATGCAATCTGGTTTCAGAGCTGGTCATGGGTGCACCTCAGGCACGCTTAAGGTCCTAAACGATATCATAATCCCCATCGATAAGAGACATTACTGTGCAGCCGTATTCATTGACCTGGCCAAGACTTTCGACTCTGTCAATCACCACATTCTTATCGGCAGACTCAACAGCCTTGGTTTCTCAAATGATTGCCTCGCCTGGTTCACCAACTACTTCTCTGATAGAGTTCAGTGTGTCAAATCAGGGGGGCCTGTTGTCTGGACCTCTGGCAGTCTCTATGGGGGTGCCACAGGGTTCAATTCTCAGGCAGACTCTCTTCTCTGTATACTTCAATGATGTCGCTCTTGCTGCTGGTGATTCTCTGATCCACCTCTACGCAGACAACACCATTCTGTATACCTCTGGCCCTTCTTTGGACACTGTGTTAACTAACCTCCAGACAAGCTTCGATGCCATACAACTCTCCTTCCGTGGCCTATAACTGCTCTTAAATGCAAATAAAACTAAATGCATGCTCTTCAACCAATCGCTGCCTGGACCTGCTTGTCTGATATGACTTGGTTGGTAGCCTAGCATATTATCTCCTTTCACTATCCATCTACAGTGGGGCAAAAAAGTATTTAGTCAGCCACCAATTGTGCAAGTTCTCCCACTTAAAAAGATGAGAGGCCTGTAATTTTCATCATAGGTACACTTCAACTATGACAGACAAAATTAGAAAAAAAAATCCAGAAAATCACATTGTAGGATTTTTAATGAATTTATTTGCAAATTATGGTGGAAAATAAGTATTTTGTCAATAACAAAAGTTTATCTCAATACTTTGTTAAATACCCTTTGTTGGCAATGACAGAGATTAAAAGATTTCTGTAAGTCTTCACAAGCTTTTCACACACTGTTGCTGGTATTTTGGCCCATTCCTCCATGCAGATCTCCTCTAGAGCAGTGATGTTTTGGGGCTGTTGCTGGGCAACACCGACTTTCAACTCCCTCCAAAGATTTTCTATGGGGTTGAGATCTGGAGACTGGCTAGGCCACTCCAGGACCTTGGGGCAGCCAGCGGAAAATACAGAACATAGGGGTTGTTAATGTTCTCTAGTTGCACTGTGATTGGCTCAATGTTCATTCACTCATGGGGACGCTACATCACCGCAAAACATACATGGAGAGATAAAAAATTCAAGCCACTTGGGTGCTGCCATTGAGCTACAATCGAAGTGCCCATCCAAGAAGGCTCAAGGGCATTGTCCACAGATAAAATAAAGTCAAATCACGTTCTATCTACATTAGCTTTGATTGGACTAATCATGTCAACATCATACTTTTGAAATCTTAGCTAGCAAGCTTGCAGTTATCATCATGAATCAAGTCGACAATCTACTGTCAAATCCTTTTCAATCCTTGTTATATGAAGAGAAATTATAGATAAAACGTGTCGGTGCTCATCAGCCATTGGACATAAACAACAAGTTGGAAATCGCAAATTCAACAATGAGTTGTTTGGAAGGAATCAGTGGCTAACTGCAAGCATTGCAAAGCAATCACTAGTCTGCTATTCAGTGGAGTGGGTGTGTGGTCCAAGTCTTGGTTTAAGGGTCTCTTTTCCAAGCTTAAAACAATAAACATTGAACATTGGTCATGCTGTCAATCCAGCATGCTGTCAATCAGCATGACTTCTGCCGCGCTCAAAACAACTGGAAACTCGGGAACTGGGAATTATCAGACTTCAGTGAGTTCAAGACAACTGGGAACTCGGAAAATAACAAGCTCCGACTGGGATAATACATTTTTGACAGTCTTCCATTTTGGGGCGGTAGATAGCCTAGTGGTTAGAGCGTTGGATTGAATCCCAGAGGTGACAAGGTAAAAATCTATCATTCTGCCCCTGAACATGGCAGTTAACCCACTGTTCCTAGGCTGTCATTGTATATAAGAATTTGTTCTTAACTGACTTGCCTAGATAAATAAAGGATAAATAAAAAAATATAACAACATTTTTAAAATTCAATTGTAAGTAGGGAACTTTGGCCTCTTCCATGAGCTCCGACCTGAAGATCACTGATGTCATCATGATTCTAAGGTGGTCCTTCGAGGGGAAATTTTGTTTTCAAATTTGGTCATCAAACTCTGGCATTCTCTGGATTTGTGGTGCTTTCAAGACAACTGGAAACTAAGAATTTTTTTTAGAATCATGATGACAGGAATCAAAAGGATGGAATTAGGGTCAGATTTGCCAAATGGAGGGTGAGGTAGAGCTTTGTATGCATCTCTATGTGTGGAGTGTAGGTGGTCTAGAGTTCTTTTCCCTCTGGTTGCACATTTAACATGCTGATAGAAATTTGGTAAAACAGATTTAAGTTTCCCTGCATTAAAGTCCCCGGCTACTAGGAGTGCCTAGTTGTTTTCTTGTTTGCTTATGGCAGAATACAGCTCATTCAATGCTATCTTAGTGCCAGCCTCTGACTGTGGTGGTATGTAAACAGCTACAAAGAATATAGATGAAAACTCTCTCGGTGGGTAATGTGGTCTGCGGCTTATTATGAAAAACACTATCTCAGGCGAGCAACAGCTCGAGACTTCCTTAGATATCGTGCACTAGCTGTTGTTTACAAAAATACATACACCGCCGCCCCTTGTCTTACCAGATGCCGATGTTCTACCCTGCCGGTACATCGTATAACCAGCCAGCTGTATCTTTCTCCACCTTCTCTTCACGCAGATCGCTGGGGTCGGGACCTGTTCCCGAGGGAGCCTTATATTCTCTGCCTCGGGCTCTTCAGAGTCATGAAACTAGAAAAAAGATTCTGCTAGTCATTGGTGAGTAATCGCAGTCCTGATGTCGAAGTCATTTTCAGTCATAAGAGACGGTAGTGGCAACATTATGTATAGAAATGGTTAAAAAATAAGTTAAACAACGCAGATAAACAAAAAAACACAATTGGTTGGGGGCACGTAAAACGTCTGCCTTCTGCTTCGGCGCCATCTTACATGGTGGTGAATGTTGCAACACAATCTCACACTCAATTCATGCAAATATGTACAAAATGTATTTTGTGGCTTAATTCATGTGAAAATACAAAAAAAATGTTTTGACTTCATTCGTAGGAAAATACACATTTTTGTGCGACTTCATATGAAAATACATTTTTGGGGCGCAAACTTTGTAAAAATCTTTTGAAAGTTATTGGAGAAGTGCAGAAAACAAACCCGTTAGCAACCCAATATTGTTAATCAACCAGTGTCACCGAAATACTTATATAATAGTAGCCTTAAGTTTATTTTTTGTATTTTTATTAATGCCAATACTGTTTTCTATGCTTGTTTTCACTTAATACTTTGGGGTACTGGTGCTATGTCAGATTTTATGAGGGTCGCCAAAAAGCTGTATTTGTCTTTCTTTTTCCAAGTCTCTGATATTTATTATAATCCACGGGACAGCCAAAAGATCAGAAACAAGGTCAGAGTCCAGGAGGTACAGAGTGGCAGGCAGAGTTCGAGTTCAGGGCAGGCAGTGTGGTCAGGCAGGTGGGATCCGAGGCAAGGCAGGCAAGGGTCAAAACCAGGGGGACTAGCAAAAGAGAGCTAAGAAACAGCAGGAGCATGGAAAAACACACTGGTTGACTTGACAAGACAAACTGGCAGCAGACAAGCAGGGAACACCGGAATAAATACCCAGGGACTAATGGGGAAAACGGGTGACACCTGGAGGTGGGTGGCGACAATCACAAAGACAGGTGAAACAGATCAGGGCGTGACAGGTATTTGATTGGTGAATGGGGATACAGTTTCATGATGGGAAATTAATTCATCAATAAATCTGTGGAAACAGAAGACCCTAAAAAAAATTCCCCTGGTGCAGCCACATGATGTTCGCACTATAACGAGTCTGGACTATGATCAATTAAGCCATATCAACGCAGTTAAACAGGTTAATGTAAAATAATTAATTATGCTGGCTTTCATTTATGGAACATCCAAGGCCGTTTCATGGTGATTATTATGGTCGTGTCAATCATGTTATATACTTAAACTATTGTAACAAGGCATATGCCAGCATTGTAGGACTACTGCCTCTGCCCAGAGGCCTACTAGGCTTTCATGGCAATGGCCGTTAGAGTTCACTTTGTGTGACTGTCTAATTTACAAAAGTCAACCTACCAGTGAAGACCTAAAACAAACACACTCTACACATTTACAAACTACCTGTTTAAAGTGTTATTACATCCATGGTGTTCTTCTGTTACTGAAGCTTATACATCAAATAACCTGACAATGATGGGTGGGCAAATAATGTAAGTGTGTTGTGCAGCAAAACACAACTATCTTTTTTTTAGGATGCAAACCAGTAATATGATTCAGTTGATGCATCCTGTTCTGATCTAATGAGATGGATGTACGTAGGATTTCCTACGGCCTAGAATTGAGGCCATTCCTAGTCATGAAGGACAAAGCTAGGCCCATCTTGGTTCTTATTGGCGAAGACTGCACTCAAGTTAGTATCATGTTTTAGGGAAGGCCCAGATGCAGACAGTGTCGAAGTAACAAAGGTTTATTACTAGGACAGGGGCAGGCAAAACAACAGGTCAAAGGCAGGCAGAGGTCATTAATCCAGATCAGAGTCAAAAGGTACAAATCAAATCACATTTTATTTGTCACATACACATGGTTAGCAGATGTTAATGCGAGTGTAGCGAAATGCTTGTGCTTCTAGTTCCGACAATGCAGTAATAACCAACAAGTAATCTAGCTAACAATTCCAAAACTACTACCTTATAGACACAAGTGTAAGGGGATAAAGAATATGTACATAAAGATATATGAATGAGTGATGAGCGGCATAGGCATAGGCAAGATACAGTAGGCGGTATTGAGTGCAGTATATACATATGAGATGAGTATGTAAACAAAGTGGCAAGTTAAAGTGGCTAGTGATACATGTATTACATAAAGATGCAGTAGATGATATAGAGTACAGTATATACATATACATATGAGATGAATAATGTAGGGTATGTAACCATTATATTAGGTAGCATTGTTTAAAGTGGCTAGTAATATATTTTACATAATTTCCCATCAATTCCCATTAATAAAGTGGCTGGAGTTGAGTCAGTGTGTTGGCAGCAGCCACTCAATGTTAGTGGTGGCTGTTTAACAGTCTGATGGCCTTGAGATAGAAGCTGTTTTTCAGTCTCTCGGTCCCAGCTTTGATGCACCTGTACTGACCTCGCCTTCTGGATGATAGCGGGGTGAACAGGCAGTGGCTCGGGTGGTTGTTGTCCTTGATGATCTTTATGGCCTTCCTGTGACATCGGGTGGTGTAGGTGTCCTGGAGGGCAGGTAGTTTGCCCCTGGTGATGCGTTGTGCAGACCTCACTACCCTCTGGAGAGCCTTACGGTTGTGGGCGGAGCAGTTGCCGTACCAGGCGGTGATACAGCCCGCCAGGATGCTCTCGATTGTGCATCTGTAGAAGTTTGTGAGTGCTTTTGGTGACAAGCCGAATTTCTTCAGCCTCCTGAGGTTGAAGAGGCGCTGCTGCGCCTTCTTCACGATGCTGTCTGTGTGGGTGGACCAATTCAGTTTGTCTGTGATGTGTACGCAGAGGAACTTAAAACTTACTACCCTCTCCACTACTGTTCCATCAATGTGGATTGGGGGGTGTTCCCTCTGCTGTTTCCTGAAGTCCACAATCATCTCCTTAGTTTTGTTGACGTTGAGTGTGAGGTTATTTTCCTGACACCACACTCCGAGGGCCCTCACCTCCTCCCTGTAGGCCGTCTCGTCGTTGTTGGTAATCAAGCCTACCACTGTTGTGTCGTCCGCAAACTTGATGATTGAGTTGGAGGCGTGCGTGGCCACGCAGTCATGGGTGAACAGGGAGTACAGGAGAGGGCTCAGAACGCACCCTTGTGGGGCCCCAGTGTTGAAGATCAGCGGGGTGGAAATGTTGTTGCCTACCCTCACCACCTGGGGGCGGCCCGTCAGGAAGTCCAGTACCCAGTTGCACAGGGCGGGGTCGAGACCCAGGGTCTCAAGCTTAATGACGAGCTTGGAAGGCACTATGGTGTTAAATGCCGAGCTGTAGTCGATGAACAGCATTCTCACATAGGTATTCCTCTTGTCCAGATGGGTTAGGGCAGTGTGCAGTGTGGTTGAGATTGCATCGTCTGTGGACCTATTTGGGCGGTAAGCAAATTGGAGTGGGTCTAGGGTGTCAGGTAGGGTGGAGGTGATATGGTCCTTGACTAGTCTCTCAAAGCACTTCATGATGACGGAAGTGAGTGCTACGGGGCGGTAGTCGTTTAGCTCAGTTACCTTAGCTTTCTTGGGAACAGGAACAATGGTGGCCCTCTTGAAGCATGTGGGAACAACAGACTGGGACAGTACAGAACCGCAGGCAGTCTCAGGGTCAGGGCAGGCAGAGGTCAATAATCCATGGCGGTGTGACAAGGTACAGAACGGCATGCAGGATCAGGGTCAGGGCAGGCAGAATGGTCAAAACCGGGGAAACAAGAAAACAGGAACTATAGAAAAAGACAGGAGCAATATGAAACCACTGGTAGGCTTGACAGACAAAACGAACTGGCAACAGCCAAACAGAGAACACAGGTCAGCAGCAATACATTGGGGATAATTGGGGAGATGGGCAACACCTGGAGCGGGGTGGAGACAAGCACAAAGACATGTGAAACAGATCAGGGTGTGACAGTTAGGGCTTATGAGACTCTCCTATAGCACTTTGCCCAACGTGTTGTTAATAAAAAACATTTTCAGGTGATATAACTTGTATCATTTTTATAGGGCTATGAAACCCATAGCCGAATGACTTTAGACTGAGCATTTTTCACTGGAAAATTCTGCTGACATTGAACATAGCTTAGGGTTAGGGTATTTAATCAATTTCAGAATCTCTTATTCCACTATTCTCAACATCTTATACCCCATAGGTTGTAAAAAAAAGCCTTTTTAAGTTGATATAACGTGTATCATTATTATACTGTAGGGCTGTTGGGCTGTAAATACATGTGTCTAACATCATTTCAAAGCTTAACATTTTATTAATCCAGCCGCTGTGTCAGATTTCAGAAAGGCTTTACGTCAAAAACAAACCATGCGATTATCTGAGGAGAGCACCCAGCTAACATAAGTATTATTAGCATTTTCCAACCAAGCATTAGCATCAAAGAAGTCAGAAATAACAATAAAATAAATTGCTTACCTTTGAAAATATTCCTCTGGTGGCAATGCCAATTGTCCTAGTTCCACAGTGAATGTTAGTTTTGGTTGATAAAATACAGTGCCTTGCGAAAGTATTCGGCCCCCTTGAACTTTGCGACCTTTTGCCACATTTCAGGCTTCAAACATAAAGATATAAAACTGTATTTTTTTGTGAAGAATCAACAACAAGTGGGACACAATCATGAAGTGGAAAGACATTTATTGGATATTTCAAACTTTTTTAACAAATCAAAAACTGAAAAATTGGGCGTGCAAAATTATTCAGCCCCCTTAAGTTAATACTTTGTAGCGCCACCTTTTGCTGCGATTACAGCTGTAAGTCGCTTGGGGTATGTCTCTATCAGTTTTGCACATCGAGAGAGAAATTTTTGCAAAACAGCTCGAGCTCAGTGAGGTTGGATGGAGAGCATTTGTGAACAGCAGTTTTCAGTTCTTTCCACAGATTCTCGATTGGATTCAGGTCTGGACTTTGACTTGGCCATTCTAACACCTGGATATGTTTATTTTTGAACCATTCCATTGTAGATTTTGCTTTATGTTTTGGATCATTGTCTTGTTGGAAGACAAATCTCCGTCCCAGTCTCAGGTCTTTTGCAGACTCCATCAGGTTTTCTTCCAGAATGGCCCTGTATTTGGCTCCATCCATCTTCCCATCAATTTTAACCATCTTCCCTGTCCCTGCTGAAGAAAAGCAGGCCCAAACCATGATGCTGCCACCACCATGTTTGACAGTGGGGATGGTGTGTTCAGGGTGATGAGCTGTGTTGCTTTTACGCCAAACATAACGTTTTGCATTGTTGCCAAAAAGTTCAATTTTGGTTTCATCTGACCAGAGCACCTTCTTCCACATGTTTGGTGTGTCTCCCAGGTGGCTTGTGGCAAACTTTAAACAACACTTTTTATGGATATCTTTAAGAAATGGCTTTCTTCTTGCCACTCTTCCATAAAGGCCAGATTTGTGCAATATACGACTGATTGTTGTCCTATGGACAGAGTCTCCCACCTCAGCTGTAGATCTCTGCAGTTCATCCAGAGTGATCATGGGCCTCTTGGCTGCATCTCTGATCAGTCTTCTCCTTGTATGAGCTGAAAGTTTAGAGGGACGGCCAGGTCTTGGTAGATTTGCAGTGGTCTGATACTCCTTCCATTTCAATATTATCGCTTGCACAGTGCTTCTTGGGATGTTTGAAGCTTGGGAAATCTTTTTGTATCCAAATCCGGCTTTAAACTTCTTCACAACAGTATCTCGGACCTGCCTGGTGTGTTCCTTGTTCTTCATGATGCTCTCTGCGCTTTTGACGGACCTCTGAGACTATCACAGTGCAGGTGCATTTATACGGAGACTTGATTACACACAGGTGGATTGTATTTATCATCATTAGTCATTTAGGTCAACATTGGATCATTCAGAGATCCTCACTGAACTTCTGGAGAGAGTTTGCTGCACTGAAAGTAAAGGGGCTGAATAATTTTGCACGCCCAATTTTTCAGTTTTTGATTTGTTAAAAAAGTTTGAAATATCCAATAAATGTCGTTCCACTTCATGATTGTGTCCCACTTGTTGTTTATTCTTCACAAAAAAATACAGTTTTATATCTTTATGTTTGAAGCCTGAAATGTGGCAAAAGGTCGCAAAGTTCAAGGGGGCCGAATACTTTCGCAAGGCACTATACATTTTTATAGCCTAACACGAAACATTTGTAAACCGCTTGCGTCGTGATTTCCTTCTCATTCAACTTTGGATGAAACATTTGTGGTAAATACACACACTAAACACACGTTTATCCAGTCATGGTTGGTTTCATTGCAATCCTCTGTTTGTTAGTAACACAATCACACTTGATGGCTCTTTTCCCGGGACGTATTGACCGAAACAATTCGATTTGAAGACACCAATCAATGACCTCATTGCGCACCAATGGTAGGAGCGGTCTATCGTTGATTGACTGTATTTTGGCCCAATGACCACTGATCATCTTGAAATCTAGCTTGGAAGATAGCCAATGTGCTGAGGTAAACAGCAATATTGTCACGTTCTGACCTTAGTTCCGTTGTTTTGTCTTTGTTTTAGTATGGTCAGGGCGTGAGTTGGGGTGGGCAGTCTATGTTCTTTTTTCTATAATTTGGGATTTCTGTGTTTGGCCTGGTATGGTTCTCAATCAGAGGCAGCTGTCAATCGTTGTCCCTTATTGAGAACCATACTTAGGTAGCCTGTTTTCACCTTTGAGTTGTGGGTGATTATTTTCTGTTCAGTGTTTTTTGTATTCACCGGTCAGGACTGTTTCGTTTCGTTCTCTTGCTTTGTGTTCATGATAATAAATTATCAATATGGACACTTACCACGCTGCGCATTGGTCCTATCTCTCCTACTCCTCCTCAGAGGAAGAAGATGAGTGTTACAGAATCACCCACCAACCAAGGACGAAGCAGCGTGGTAATGGGCAGCAGCAGCGATCTCCAGACTCCTGGACATGGGAGGAGATTTTGGATGGCAAAGGACCCTGGGCACAGGCTGGGGAATATTGAGAACCATACTTAGGTAGCCTGGTTTCACCTTTGAGTTGTGGGTGATTATTTACTGTTCGGTGTTTTTTGTATTCACCGTTCAGGACTGTTTCGTTTCGTTCTCGTTATTTTGTTTTGTGTTCATGATAATAAATTATCAATATGGACACTTACCACGCTGCGCATTGGTCCTCCTCTTCTTCCACCTACGACGAACGTTACAAATATGTAATGGTTATACGTTCGAAGAGTGTCAAAATATTGTCTGTGAGTATAACAGAACTGATATTGCAGGCGAAACCCTGAGAAAAGTCAAACCAGGAAGTGGCTTCTATTTTGAAAACTCCATGTTCCATAGCCTCCCATTGCTCCATTTAAAAGGATATCATCCAGATTCCTTTTCCTATCGCTTCCTCAAGGTGCCAACAGTCTTCAGACATAGTTTCAGGCTTTTATTTTGAAAAACGATAACATCGCATCAAGTGGTCACATGGGTTTTACTCGCGCAACAGACTTTGGATAGGTATTGCTTTTCCCTCTCCTACTGTGAAAGACATTTGCAGTAGATATATTATCGATTATAAAAAAACGTTTGACATGTTTCTGTGGACATTACGGATATTATTTGGAATTTGTCTGCATTGTCGTGACCGCTCTTTCCGCTGGATTTCTGAACATAATGCGCCAAACAAACGGAGGTATTTTGGATATAAAAATAATTTTTATGGAACAAAAGGAACCTTTGTTGTGTAACTGGGAGTCTCGTGAGTGAAAACATCTGAAGATCATCAAAGGTAAACAATTAATTTGATTGCTTTTCTGATTTTCGTGACCAAGCTACCTGATGCTAAGTGTACTTAATGTTTTGTCATGCGACCGATAAACTTACACAAACGCTTGGATTGCTTTCGCCTGTAAAGCATAGTTTCAAAATCTGAGACGACAGATGGATTAACAAAAGGCTAAACTGTGTTTTGCAATATTGCACTTGTGATTTCATGAATATGAATATTTTTTGTAATATTATTTGACTGAGGCGCTATGCTATTCAGCGGTTGCTGATGACAATTATCCTGCTTAAGGGATGGGTAGCGTCAAGAAGTTAATTCGCCATTGAAAATCATACTTGACGGAGCTATGAGTGTTACGCATAGCAGTACATAGTGAAGAGCATTTTTTGAAATGTTATATATTTAAATTATGGTGAATAAATCAGGAAAAGCTAAATCAAAGTCTAGATATACAGATGTAACCCAAATTATAGAATAAATTGATAGAGAAAGCGAGACCGAGTTGCTTCAGGAAGATGAATCTTTCAGTGTGTGTGTCTGTGTGTGTGATATTTTTATTTTTTATATAAACATGGAATGGAACAGCACTTCACCATAGTGATTATGTTCCGTGTACTCTATATAATACACCTGTTTATTTTACGTGTTGATGCATGGCTCATACGTGAAAGTATACTTACTGAAACAATTTTTTCCTCCCACAGTGGCAGTGATTTTGATTTATGTGCCACCAATGTCTAGGTGTCCATCCCCCTCTGAAGCTTGTTCATCCAGCTGGACCACTGCTGTCTTTGGCTCCAAACCTACCCTGCCATCTAGAGGTTTGAAGTCAGTGACAAAGAAGCGGAGGTGGGGAAGACAGAAATCTGCAGACAGAGGGCCAGAGGGTCGTTGGCACTCTGTGTTGGAAGATGATGTGGAACCAATTCAATCAGTTTTTAAACCCAAAAGGCAGCCAGGACCTCAACTAGACATGACTGCAAAGTACAGCCCCCTTCAACTTTTTCAACTGTTTCTCACCTCATCAGTTGTTGATTCCCTGGTGTCGAACACCAATAAGTACAGGGCTAAGAAGCAGGCAGGAAAGAAAGAGGCGTGGAATACCCTTCCCATGTCAGACCTTTTCTGCTTTTTTTCACTGGTCATTTACATGGGGCTGGTGAAGTTGAAAACTCTGAGGGACTACTGGAAAACGTCAGCTCTCTATCAACTGCCTTTCCCCACCACTGTCATGTCTTCTTAAAGGTTTCTGATTATCTCACGGGCGCTTCACATCAGTGACCCAGAAGTTGATGGGGATAATGACAAGAAGAGAGGCACAGCAAGGTTTCATAGGCTCTGCAAAATCAAACCTCTCTACCCCAGCATAGTTGAGGCCTGCAATACCTTTTTTCAGCCTGCCCAGAACCTGTCCATCGATGAGAGGATGGTAGCCTCAAAGGACAGAATCAGCATCAAACAATAAATGCGTAACAAACCAACCAAATGGGGTTACAAACTGTTTGTTTTGACTGATTCTGTGTGCCTAAAAACTGTTTTGCTACTGGTAATGGACTGAGTTATGATTCCGTTGTGGAGTTATTGTATTTTCAACTGCTGGGGAAGGGCTGCAAACTGTTTGTGGACAACTTCTACAAAAGCCCTACCCTGTTTACAGAGCTGAGGAAGCTGGAGATGTGGGCCTGTGGCACCATTCGGACCAACAGAGTGGGCTTTCCAAAAACAAAGGTGAACGACATGCCTAAGCGGGCTGAGCGGGGTACCATGCGATGGATTCGTGAAAATGGCCTGCTCTTTGTAAAGTGGATGGATACCAGAGAGGTGGTCATGTGCACAACTATCCACAAGTCCTTCAGTGGAGATCACATCGTCAGGTGTGTGAGGGACAGTAGCGGAACATGGACCACAAAAAAATGTCCCCATTCCAGCTGCTTTGAAGGACTACAACAAGGGCATGGGAGATGTGGACCTGTCAGATGCACTGATAGGATACTACAATGTTCTCCACAAGACCACGAAATTGACATTTTTCTATCATTTCATTGATATTGCTGTGGTGAATGCCTTCATCCTCCAGGAGGAAATGGCCAAGAGCTGTGGACAGCCCCCCATCTCACAGCTAGCCTTCAGGGAGCTGCTCATCCAGGAGCTTGCTAGCTACAGCAAGTCCACTGTAACACCTTCTGTCCCCTCTACCTCTGTCCCTTCTGCTCCAACCAGTGGTGTTCACCTGTCCAGATTCATCTCTGCAGGCATGAATGTGCCTCAGGGCAAAAAGGGCACAACGACATCTCCCTACTGTCACAGGAAGTGCCCCACCACCTGCACCACCTGTTCAGTAAGCCTCTGCTTTACAGCAGAAAGAGACTGCTATGGGCCACGGCACCAGCAGCACAATATTGAGTAGAGGACTGAGGGTCTTCACAATATTGTAAATAGAAAATGTGTAAATAGTTACCCTTGTAATTTATTAAAATTGTATTATTATTATTTTTTAAATATGTTTTATATATATATTTTTGGTGTGTGTTAGAATAGCATTTATGTATTTTGTATATAGTTGTTTCCTTCAAAATGTATCACTGTACCAATTCGGCCACTTGGGTACATTTGTATGGGACACCTGGGTGACTTCATGCTCATTTTTTTTATGTGTCTAAAACTTTGCTCAGCTATTGTTGCCATCTTATGTTCTTCATTCAAATCATCCCCAGCATCCTATCTGTATGTTTGGCTGTTCTTGATCATTTGAAAGATGCAGCAACAATAAAAAACAGGAAAAGTATGTTTATTTCCTTGTATTTTCTTCCACCAGATCTAAATTTAATAAATTTTAGAATAAGGCTGCAACATAACGAAATGTGGAAAAAATAAAGTGGTCTGAATACTTTCCGAATGCACTGTACATAGAGTCATGACTTCATGGAGCTCTCTTCCACGTCAGTTAACTCACGCTAGCAGTGAAAGATTTTTTAAAAACTAATAAAACAACACTATGGCACAACACAGACTGTGAAGAGACACACACTAGTGATGCGCAGGTCAGCTTTTTGTTCAAAGGATGGGCTAGACATGCCGGGAGATGAGTTTGGATTGGCCTGCCATGTAGCATGCTTCTGTCTATAAAGTGAGCTATTCAGTACATTCTACCGCACCATTTTTGAAAGATATAACGTTAGCCATCAAGAACTACAAAAGTTTTGCTACTTTTCTCAACATTGATGCCCTGAATTTAGCAGGCGCTATCGACAGATCAGTTTGAAAAAGTTATGAGCTACTTTCTGCACACACCTCGATCAGTGTGAACTGGAATGACTTGACACAACGCTGGCCAAATAAGATGTAGCTACAAACAGACTGAGTTAAATGGTTCCAGTCTGTCGTGAAGCGTTCATCCATGTATACAGGTATGAATCTAGCTATATTTTTCAGATATAATTTTCAAATTTTGTCAAAGTCATTTTTATTGCAAGTTAAAGCATACTGTTAGTTAGCTAGCGAACGTTAACTTGCTGGCTCGCTAGCTAACGTTACGTGTATGATCTATGTAGTAATATTATTTGTTTGCATTGCTAGTTATAGGCTAGCAAGCTAACATTGAACCTAGTTTGTTAGCTTTAGCTACCTGCAGATTCATACTACAGCTATGACAATGTTTGTATTGGTAGTAGTATTAGTTGGGATTTTGCCGGTTCATTGTCATATTATGTCATATTATATTATAGTCATATTATTACATGATCCATCATCTATTGCATTTCATGAACATTTGTACAGTACATGTCCAGACAAAAGTGACCCATCACCCCAGCATTAAAGCAGGGGAAACAAAATGAGCCGACGACAATAATGCTGAAGTGGGGAACAACCTCGGGAACAGACAGATATAGGGGAGGTAATGAAAGCAGGTGATTGAATCCAGGTCACTCCAAAGAATCGCTGATGCTTAAAAACCTGACAAACCGCCTGAGGTGTGGGAGCCCGGCGAACCGGCTGAGGCGTGGGAGCCTGATGATCCTCCTCGGGGCAGTACAAAGGCCAGGGTGATGGCTATCCCAAGAAAAGAAAATTGGTTGGTACGAAACGCAAAACCAACAGCTTGATCTGAACATATAACAGGGAATCAGAGTGTTGTGGAATTCGCCATAGCCTCCAGCTTGTAATCACTCTGCCCCTTCAGTCCGGTCCTTAAGAGAGCACAAACAAAATTAGTCAATTGACCTCAGGTGAGCTCATCAGTAGTGGCTGTACTGCGGCCCAGCCTCCAGGAGAGGGCGCAGTCAGACCACTTGATCCGGCTGATTCCCCACAGTGTATATATGTGCCCTCTGTTCCTCATTGTCCTTGTCGGTTATTGTTACCATGTCCGTTGGGCTTGTAAGCACCTGTACTGTTGTTTTGGCTTCCATGCTAAGTGTTATTGTGCACTTGTTTTACGGGTCTCGTCCCGTGTATTATTTAGAGGTTTACAACTCACATTTTGTATTGGAAGAGAAAATAAAAAACCCTATTATACATTCCTGCGCTTGTCTCCTATCTTTATACAGCGTGACAGAATAACCAACCCACTAAATGGAGACAGCAGGAAAGACCAAGCTGTCGACCATCGTAGAGACAGTCCAGCATCAAGAGGACTGTCCCTTCCAGACTCGGCAGCGCCATGGACAGCGTGCTGGCAACCATCTTGTGTTTGGACGGGAATATGCAGTCCCTCCAGTCTCCAGCACTGGTTCTGGCACCAGTCCCCACACCTGCCTACATCCCATGTGAGTCGGTCCGCTGAATACCCCTCCCTCCTGGAGCGCTTTGATGGCGCACTAGCGAGATGCAAGAGATTCTTTTTGCAATGCGACCTGTACCTCGCTCGCTACGCCAAGGCTATCTCTGGGAGGGACAGGGTTGCCTCATCATGTCGGCACTGACCGGATGGGCCCTGGACTGGGGTGCCGCGGTCTGGGAAACGGGCAGACCCGAGGTTGTGTCCTACGAGCGCTTCACCCTCCTCTTCCGCTCGGTTTGATCATCCTGTGAAGGGCCGATAGGGGGGTGAGTACCTATTCCGACTACGCCAGGGATCTAGGAGTGCCTTGGAGTTCGCTCTGGAGTTCCGGTCCATCGCGGCATCCACCGGATGGAACGAGTCGGCTCTGGTCACCGTGTTCTGCAGCTGACTGCGGTAGGAGGTACAGATGGAGTTAGCCTCCCATGATGACAACCTGTCACTGGACCAGCTCATCAGCATGGCAATTCGTTTTGGACGACAACCTGCAGTCTTGACGAAGACCTGTGCGGAATCTGGAGCCCATGGCTACACCTGCTCTGTGGCCAGAACCGATGGAGTTGAGTTCTGCATGTTTGCCCAAGCAGAGCGTGGGAGGAGGAGGAATCTGGGCCTCTGCTCCTATTGTGGAGAAAGGGGTCAATTATCCCCGACCTGCCTTCTATCCACTAATAGGAGAGGAAGGTGACAAGCCAGGGAATTCTCCTGCTCCAACCCAGGTAGGATGCAAGATCTCCCCTCCTTTCCTGTCAACTCAACCAGTGTGTTTTCTCATGAAATACCCTGAATACCCTAGCCACTCACTCCCGTTAGCTCTGATTTGATTCCGGAGCTGCCGGGAACCTATTAGCGCACTGGCCACTGCATTGCACATTCGTTTGGTTGCCCTACAGTCACCCATTCCGGTTCGAGCCCTGGATAATCGTCCAATAGGGACAGGGCTTGTACATCTCATCACTGTTCTTGTTTCTCTGATGACCCATGACACTCATTTAGAACAGATCTCCTTTTAGACTATAGACACCCCCATGCACCCCGTTGTGTTAGGTCTCCTCTGGTTGAGTTGGCATAACCCTGTTATTCCCTGGTCTGAGGGGAGACTGTTGGGTTGGTCGCAGGAGTGTCAGGGGAGGTGCCTCGTGGTGTCTGTCAACACCAATACTATGAGGAAAGTCTGGACAACGCCCCTCAAGTGGAGTTACTGGAGGAATACCATGATCTGCACAGGCTACACGCCTGCCTCCTCATCGCCCCTGGGACTGTGCCATTGACCTGCTGTCTGATGCAGCCCTGCCGAGAGGACACGTCTATCCCCTCTGACATGCGGAGACCTACACACAGGAGAGGCTCCAGCAGGGTTTTATCTGTCCCTCTGTCAAGCTTATTTTTTGTTTAATTAAAATAAAGATGGGGGACTGCATCCCTGCATTGATTATCGAACTCTGAATAAAGCCATCGTTAAGTTCAGCTATTCTTTACCCCTCATGCAAACCATCATCAAACAAATGCAGTACTTCACGAAACTGGACTTGAGGAGTGCCCACAATCTGGTGTGCATTTGTGCAGGCGACAAATGGAAAACTGCCTTTTCCACGACCACGGTCCATTACGAGTATCTCATAATGCCTTTTGGCCTGTCTAATACTCCTTCAGTGTTCCAGGCCTTTATTAATAAAGTGTTTCGGGGAGTGGCGGTTTATATAGACAATATTTGTTCTATTCTGCTGATCGCGCCCAGCATGTCTCTTTAGTCAGGTCTGTGCTGGAAAGACTGTTGGAGCATGATCTACATATTAAACAAGAGAAGTGTTTGTTTTTCCAGCGGTCCGTGTCCTTTTTGGGCTACCTCATATCCACAGAGGGAGTGTAAATGAAGGAGCAACGCGTCAGCGCAGTCAGGTCATGGCCCATCCCCAACTCCGTGAAAGCAGTCCAGCGATTTCTGGTGTCCGCCAACTATTTCCGCAGGTTCATCCGGGGCTTCAGCACGGTGGTCGCGCCTCTTACCCTCCTGCTGAGAGGAAGTCCCCAGGAAGGCAGAAAGGGCGTTCGAGACACTCAAGGCAAGCTTCATCACTGCTCCCGTGCTGGCACATTCTGACCCCTCACTTCCCTTCATCATCAAGGTGGATGCCTGGGATAAGCCATACCATCGCCTTGCCTGCTTGAGAAGTACTGGTGGCCCACCTTGGCTCGGGATGCCCGGTTTATGTCTCCTCCTGCTCCATCTGTGCCCAATCAAAGACAACAAGACATATCCCTTATGGAAAGCTCCTTCCCCTGCCAGTTCCAGAACAACCCTGGTCTCACCTCTCTGTGGACTTGGTCACTGACCTTCCCCCCCTCCCAGGGGAACACCACCGTTCTCGTCGTTGTGGACTGGTTTTCCAAAGCTTGTCGCCTCCTTCCTCTGCTTGAGCAGTTGTCGGCCATGCAAACTGCATGTCTTCCAGCACTACGGGATCCCGGAGGACATCATGTCAGATCGTGGCCCTCAGTTCACCTCATGCATATGGAAAGCGTTCATTGACCATGACCCCCAGGCGTTCCGTCTCACCTCCATGTACCGTCCTCAAGCTAATGGGCAGGTGGAGAGGGTCAATCAGGAAGTGGGCAGGTTCCTGAGGTGTTACTGTCAGGACCGGCCAGGGGAGGGGACTGATTTTCTACCTTGGGCTGAGTATGGGCAGAATTCCCTCCGCTACTCCTGAACTAACCTCACTTCTTTCCAGTGCGTGTTGGGGAATCACCAGGCCCTGGCCCCTTGGCATCTGAGCCAGACCGAGGCCCCTGTGGTGGACTAGTGGTTTCGGCGTGCTGAGGAGACCTAGAATGCTGCGGACACTCGTCTCCAGTGGGCCGTGTGTCGGCACAAGGAACAGATCGACCGCCACCACAGTGAGGTGACTATCTTCTCTCCAGGCGACCGGGTCTGGCTCTCCACAGTCCCCTCGCTGAGGCTGGACCCAGTGATGCCCTGCCCCCACCTTTGGACATCGAGGGAGGTCCGGCGTAGTCGATCCGTGAAGTCGAGGTGTCGGGCGGGGCGTTTCCAGTACCTCATCGACTGGTAGGAGTATGGCCCAGAAGAGTGGTGTTAGGCTCCTGCGGTGGACATCCTGGACGCGTCGCTGACTAGGGATTTTCACTGCCCTGACCGGCCCACACCGCGTCCCTGTGGTCTTCCCCGAGGCCGGTGTTGTCCCGCTGCTTTTGCAGCGTGTCGTGGGGGGGGGTCCAGTCACGGACCCCCCCAGTACTGCTGCTCATTCTGTTCACCAGCTCCGGAGGTCTACGTCACATGCCTTCTAGGCATCACTGAATTGGATTCATTACCACCAACCCCGGACTGTCTTGTCTCATTACGCACACCTGATTACAATTCCCCCTGATTAGTATGTGAATACAGTGGGGAGAACAAGTATTTGATGCACTGCTGATTTTTCAGGTTTTCCTACTTACAAAGCATGCAGAGGTCTGTAATTGTTATCATAGGTACACTTCAACTGTGAGAGACAGAATCTAAAATAAAAATCCAGAAAATCACATTGTATGATTTTTAATTAATTAATTTGCATTGTATTGCATGACATAAGTATTTGATACAGAAAAACAGAACTTAATATTTAGTACAGAAACCTTTGTTTGCAATTACAGAGATCATACGTTTCCTGTAGTTCTTGACCAGGATTGCACACACTGCAGCAGGGATTTTGGCCCACTCCTCCATACAGACCTTCTCCTGAACATTCAGGTTTCGGGGCTGTCGCTGGGCAATACGGACTTTCAGCTCCCTCCAAAGATTTTCTATTGGGTTCAGGTCTGGAGACTGGCTAGGCCACTCCAGGGCCTTGAGATGCTTCATACTCCTTAGTTTCCCTGGCTGTGTGTTTCAGGTCGTTGTCATGCTGGAAGTCCCAGCCACGACCCATCTGCAATGTTCTTACTGAGGGAAGGAGGTTGTTGGCCAAGACTTCGCGATACATGGCCCCATCCATCCTCCCCTCAATACGGTGCAGTCGTCCTGTCCCCTTTGCAGAAAAGCATCCGCAAAGAATGATGTTTCCACCTCCATGCTTCACGGTTGAGATGGTGTTCTTGGGGTTCTACTCATCCTTCTTCTTCCTCCAAACACGGCGAGTGGAGTTTAGACCAAAAAGCAGTGTATCATATATTTGTTCTCCCCACTGTATACACATTCCACTGTTCCCCATTGTCCTTGTCGGTTATTGTTACCGTGTCCGTTGGTCTTGGGAGCACCTGTGCTGTTGTTTCGGCCTCCATGCTACGTGTTATTGTGCACTTGTTTTACGGGTCCCATGTATTATTCAGAGGTTTACGTATTCCTGCGCTTGTCACCTATCTTTATACATCTTGACATGGCTGACAACTTTACAAAAACAATGTGTGTGCTTCCATGCTGCAGAAGTCAGCCTGTTGTTGTGATTCTGGATGGCCAGATTGCTAGCAAGAATGACAAACTGCTAAGTGGCTTGTTTCATGCCTTCTTTTGAGGTGTTTTGACTGATTTCATGTCCATGCTAATTTCCCTGCAATTCTCTAGCTAACCAACAACTCTAACAATCTATTTCAGAGACAGAGTCATTGTGCAAAAGTGTTTTCAATAAATATTGGAGACAAAATATACAAAAAACAAAAATATGAACGCAACAAGCAGCAGTTTCAAAGATTTTACTGAGTTACAGTTCATATAAGGAAATCAGTCCATTGAAATATATTCATTAGGCCCTAATCTATGGATTTCACATGACTGGGAATACAGATATGCATCTGTTGGTCACAGATACCTTTAAAGAAAAAGGTAGGGCCGTGGCCACCATTTACGTCATGCAGCACGACACAGCTCCTTCGCATATATATGATCAGACTGATTATCGGGCGGTTCTCCACATTAAGCAACGAGTTGGAGTCAAAGGCCAAACCTTCTCTGGTCTCTCCTCCACCATTAGCTCTGACAAATTGAAAACCCTAGTCATTGGCGACTCCATTACCTGCAGTATTAGACTTAAAAAGAATCATCCAGCGATCATGCACTGTTTACCAGGGGGCAGGGCTACCAACGTTAAGGATAATCTGAAGATGGTGCTGGCTAAGACTACAACTGGCGAGTGTAGAGAGTATAGGGATATTGTTATCCACATCGGCACCAACGATGTTAGGGTGAAACTGTCAGAGGTCACACAGTGCCACATATCTTCAGCGTGTAATTCATCTAGAAAGATGTTTTGGCATCGAGTAATTGTCTCTGGCCACCTCCCAGTTAGGGGGAGTGATGAGCTCTACAGCCAGCAGTCTCACAACTCAATCGCTGGTTGAAAACTGTTTTCTGCCCCTCCCAAAAGATAGAATTTGTAGATAATTGGCCCTCTTTCTGGGACTCACCAACAAACAGGACCAAGCCTGTTCAGCTGAAGAGTGATGGACTCCATCCTGGCTTGAGTTGTGCTCTCATCTTATCTATGAACATAGACAGGGCTCTAACTCCTCTAGCTCCACATTGAGATAGGGTGCAGGCCAGGCAGCAGGCTGTTAGCCAGTCTGCTATCTTAGTGGAGTCTGCCACTAGCACAGTCAGTGTAGACAGCTCAGCTATCCCCATTGTGTGCCCCGATCTAGGTTGGGCAAAACTAAACATGGCAGTGTTCGACTTAGCAATCTCACTGGAATAAAGACCTCCTCCATTCCTGTCATTATTGAAAGAAATTGTGGTATCTCACATCTCAAAAAATAGCTACTTAATGTTAGATTCCTCTCTTCCAAGGCAGTTATAGTCAATGAACTAATCACTGATCATAATCTTGACGTGATTGGCCTGACTGAAACATGGCTTAAGCCTGATAAATTTACTGTGTTAAATGAGAAATCTCCTCCTGGTCACACTATATCACCAGCGCATCCCGCAAAGGCAGAGGTGTTGCTACAGGTGTTGCTGCCAGAGTCATACTCTGGACCTAGTTTTGTCCCGTGGAATAAATATTGTGGATCTTAATGTTTTTCCTCATAATCGGACCACCATTTTATTACTTTTACAATCACAACAAATAATCTGCTCAGACCCCAACCAAGGATCATCAAAAGCCGTACTATAAATTCTCGGACAACCCAAAGATTCCTAGATGCCCTTCCAGACTCCCTCCACCTACCCAAGAACATCAGAGTACAACAATCGGTTAAAACTTGTTGGGGATAGGGGGCAGTTTTTTCACTTTGGATGAATTGCGTGCCCATAGTGAACTGCAGCCTACTCTGTCCTAGATTGCTAATATATGATATTATTATTACTATTGGATAGAAAACACTCTGAAGTTTCTAAAACTGTTTGAATTATGTCTGTGAGTATTACAGAACTCATAGGGCAGGCAATCTTCCAACCAGGAAGTGAACTTCTGAATGCGTGTCTAATTTTAAGTCATCGCCTCTTCCCTTCCAAATAAGATATGGATCTGTTAGCACTTCCTACGCCTTCCACTAGATGTCCTCATTCAGTAGAATGTGGAATGGAGCCTCTGGTGTGAACTTTGACCGAATGGGAGGGGAAATAGTCACTGTCCTGGCAGAATGCAATTTACCTGTGGCGTATTTGTCTGTGGATGTCACCATCGTTCCATTTGGCTGCAGATGAAAATGTATGCTCCAGTTGGAACGTTATTGGATATATATGAAGATTGATTCTCTACTTAGTTTGACCAGTTTATTCGACCTGGAATTGATATTTTTGAAGTTTTCGTCCGAGTTCTCCTGGACCAGCGTAAGCTTTTGGGCACGTGAGCTGAAAGTGCTAGCAAATGCAGCCAATTGGACACTAGTATTGGACGTTATGGAACAAAACAACGATTTATTGTGGAACTAGGACTCCTTGCACTGCATTCTGATGAAAGATCATCAAAGGGAAAGGAATATTTATGATGTAATTTCGTATTTCTGTTGACTCCAACATGGCGGATAAATATATTTACGCCTGAGTTCTGTCTCAGATTATTGCATGGTAGGCTTTTTTCGTTACGTTTTTCAAAAATCTTACACAGCGGATGCATTAAGAACCAGTGTATCTTTAATTATATGTAGAACATGTATCTTTAGTCAAAGTATTTCTGTTATCTGGCGTAGCTTTCTATAATTCCTCAGGATATTTTGGAGGCATTTCTGAACATGGCGTCAATGTAAACCGAGATTTGTGGATATAAATGTGCATATTATCGAACAAAACATAAATGTATTGTGTAACATGTCATGTGAGTGTCATCTGATGAAGATTTTCAAAAGGTTAATGATTCATTTTATCTCTAATCCTGCTTTTGTGACTCTATCTTTGGATGGGAAAAATTGTGTTTTTTTTATTTATTTGGTGCTGGTCTAACATAAATATGTGTTGTGTTTTCGCTGTAAAACATTTTAAAAATCGGACATGATGGGTAGATTAACAAGATGTGTATCTTTCATTTGCTGTATTGGACTTGTTAATGTGTGAAAGTTAAATATTTCTAAAGAATATTTTTGAATTCCCCGCGCCACCTTTTCAGCTGAATGGGAGGGGGTTCCCCTAGGGGAACTCCTCGCCATAACAGGTTTTAACCAACTAACTGAGGAACTTAATTTAACCTTGCGTAATACTCTAGATGCAGTTGCACTCCTAAAAACAAAACAAAATTGCACTACACCAAACTGGAAGTCTTCCTATTAGCTTGGAAAGACAGTACCATGCAGTATCGAAGAGCCCTCACTGCTGGTCGATCATCCTATTTTTAAAAATGAATTGAGAAGAATAAGAACAATCCTACATTTATTTTTGATACTGTCGCAAAGCTAATTAAAAAGCAGCATTCCCCAAGAGAGTATGGTTTTCATGGTTTTCACACAAATTCAACTTCATTGACGAAAAGATCATAGAAAGATCATTAGAAAGCAAATTACGGACTCCTTTTTAAATCTACAGATTTCGCCAAAGCTCAATTGTCCTGAGTCTGCACAACACTGCCAGGACCTAGGATCAATGAAGACACTCAGGTTTTTTAATACTACAGTGCCTTGCGAAAGTATTCGGCCCCCTTGAACTTTGCGACCTTTTGCCACATTTCAGGCTTCAAACATAAAGATATAAAACTGTATTTTTTGTGAAGAATCAACAACAAGTGGGACACAATCATGAAGTGGAACGATTGATTTTAAAAAATCAAAAACTGAAAAATTGGGCGTGCAAAATTATTCAGCCCCCTTAAGTTAATACTTTGTAGCGCCACCTTTTGCTGCAATTACAGCTGTAAGTCGCTTGGGGTATGTCTCTATCAGTTTTGCACATCGAGAGACTGACATTTTTTCCCATTCCTCCTTGCAAAACAGCTCGAGCTCAGTGAGGTTGGATGGAGAGCATTTGTGAACAGCAGTTTTCAGTTCTTTCCACAGATTCTCGATTGGATTCAGGTCTGGACTTTGACTTGGCCAATCTAACACCTGGATATGTTTATTTTTGAACCATTCCATTGTAGATTATGCTTTATGTTTTGGATCATTGTCTTGTTGGAAGACAAATCTCTGTCCCAGTCTCAGGTCTTTTGCAAACTCCATCAGGTTTTCTTCCAGAATGGTCCTGTATTTGGCTCCATCCATCTTAACCATCTTCCCTGTCCCTGCTGAACAAAAGCAGGCCCAAACCATGATGCTGCCACCACCGTGTTTGACAGTGGGGATGGTGTGTTCAGCTGTGTTGCTTTTACGCCAAACATAACGTTTTGCATTGTTGCCAAAAAGTTCAATTTTGGTTTCATCTGACCAGAGCACCTTCTTCCACATGTTTGGTGTGTCTCCCAGGTGGCTTGTGGCAAACTTTAAACGACACTTTTTATGGATATCTTTAAGAAATGGCTTTCTTCTTGCCACTCTTCCATAAAGGCCAGATTTGTGCAATATACGACTGATTGTTGTCCTATGGACAGAGTCTCCCACCTCAGCTGTAGATCTCTGCAGTTCATCCAGAGTGATCATGGGCCTCTTGGCTGCATCTCTGATCAGTCTTCTCCTTGTATGAGCTGAAAGTTTAGAGGGACGGCCAGGTCTTGGTAGATTTGCAGTGGTCTGATACTCCTTCCATTTCAATATTATCGCTTGCACAGTGCTCCTTGGGATGTTTAAAGCTTGGGAAATCTTTCTGTATCCAAATCCGGCTTTAAACTTCTTCACAACAGCATCTCGGACCTGCCTGGTGTGTTTCTTGTTCTTCATGATGCTCTCTGCGCTTTTAACGGACCTCTGAGACTATCACAGTGCAGGTGCATTTATACGGAGACTTGATTACACACAGGTGGATTGTATTTATCATCATTAGTCATTTAGGTCAACATTGGATCATTCAGAGATCCTCACTGAACTTCTGGAGAGAGTTTGCTGCACTGAAATTAAAGGGGCTGAATAATTTTGCACGCCCAATTTTTCAGTTTTTGATTTGTTAAAAAAGTTTGAAATATCCAATAAATGTGGCAAAAGGTCGCAAAGTTCAATGGGGCCGAATACTTTCGCAAGGCACTATATATCTCTTGACACATTGATGAAAATACTGGACCCTATTCCTACTAAACTACTGAAAGAGCTGCTTTCTGTGCTTGGCCAACCTATGTTGACCATAATAAACATCTCCCTACCTTCTGGATGTGTACCAAACTCACTAAAAGTGACAGTAACAAAGCCTCTCTTGAAAAAGCCAAACCTTGACCGAGAAAACATTTAAAAAACTATCAGCCTATATCAAATCTCCCATTCCTCTCAACATTTTTTGAAAAAGCTGTTGCACAGAAACTCACTGCCTTCCTGAAGACTAACAATGTACAGTATATAGTCTGGTTTTAGATCATAGCACTGACTGCACTCGTGAAGGTGGTAATAGTAGTCATAGTAGTAAATAGTGTCAGACCAAGGCTCTGCATATGTCCTTGTGCTCCTAGACCTTAGTGCTGCTTTTGATACCATCGATAACCACATTCTTTTGGAGAGATTGGAAACCCAAAATTGTCTACACGGACAAGTTCTGGCCTGGTTTAGAGCTTATCTGTCAGAAAGACATCAGTTTGTCTCTGTGGATGATTTGTCCTCTGACAAATCAACTGTACATGTTGGTATTCCTAAAGGTTCCATTTTAGGGCCTCTATTGTTTTCACTATATATTTTACCTCTTGGTGATGTCATTCGGAAACATAATGTTAACTTTCACTGCTATGCAGACGAATAACTGCTGTACATTTCGATGAAACATGGTGAAGCCCCAAAACAGAGATCCTAGTTCTCGGTCCCAAGAAACAAAGAGATCGTCTGTTGAATCTTACAATTAATCTTGATGATTGTACAGTCGTCTCAAATAAAACTGTAATGGACCTCGGCATTACTCTGGACCCTGATCTCTCTTTTGACGAACATATCAAGACCATTTAAAGGACAGCTTTTTCCCATCTACGTAACATTGCAAAAATCTAACTTTCTATCCAAAAATTATGCAGAAAATGTAATCCATGCTTTTGTCATGTTATTTCATTCTCAGACATTTCTTCTGTTACTGCAAGTTATTGCTAGTTTGACTACCAGAGGGCATCTTTGAGAAACATTTGATAGTATTCCGTATTGGCATTACCAGAGAATTTAACCTTTTTGTAATAACCCAGTACATGGAATTGATTTTAAGAAATTTGGCTTAATTAATTTGATTAATATTATGGTGTTTCATTCAGAGAAAAAATGTCCTTTTGTAAATTCTGACTGCTTCGCTCTCGGAGCTCACACTGGACGTTCAGGCCGTGGAGTAGGGTTGATTTGAGCGTTCTGGCCTTACAACTTCTATCAAGCACCCAAGCTAACGTTGGCTAGCTACTTCCAGACACAAATGAAACCACTCTGACCATTTTACTCGCCCTAGCAGAGCTGGTAAGGCAGTTTTCGTGTTAACCAGAGCGTTGGTGACTGTAAATGTAATGCTGGTGTCACGTTCTGACCTTTATTTCCTTTGTATTGTATTTATTTAGTATGGTCAGGGCGTGAGTTGGGTGGGCAGTCTATGTTTGTTTTTCTATGTTTTGGGGCATTTCTATGTTTTCGGCCTAGTATGGTTCTCAATCAGAGGCAGGTGTCATTAGTTGTCTCTGATTGAGAATCATACTTAGGTAGCCTGGGTTGCACTGTTTGTTTGTGGGTGATTGTCTATGTTGATGGCTTGTTTCAGCACAGGTCTCATTTTGTAGCTTCACGGTCGAATTTGGTTTATTGTTTTTGTTACTCGTTTGTATAGTGTTCAGTCTTTCTTGATTAAAGATTTACCATGGACACTTACCACGCCGCGTATTGGTCCTCAGATCCATCTCGTCTCTCCTCTTCAGACGAAGAGGAGGACGACCGTGACAGCTGGAAACAATTTAATTCGGATTTTTTCCGACGTTTATTGACACCAGCCATATTCAACGGGTGTTGGGCGCTCGTGAAGTAATTATTCTGCGCTCTGGTATACTCAGACAAGGGTGCTCTGAAATCCGTCTAGATAGTAGGCTGGACACATGACATATTTAACAAAGTTATTTTCTGATAAAAACTAGTTCATTGCATCCGCCGTGGAACCCAATTTTATAATATGACCATATTTCCCAGCTGCTTGCCGTCGTTTTGAAGTAATCACAAAAAAACAGGCCTTATTTTAGTGCATTTTTAACCCTGCCAGCTCCTATTAGTTCTATTGAGCACCGTGGCACCAACTCGCCTTCCGAACGTTTTATTCCCAGCTTATTGTTCAACGTCACAATGCCTGCTTCACTATTGTTGGCAATGAGACCTGCTCACATTGTTTTGTAGTTAAAATGTAAACAACAAAATGTAAACAACAAAAATAATATTGGAATGGTCTTTTGTCACTTAAAAATGGTCTTCCCACTGTTTCCTATGGGGGAAATATAGGCATGTCTGTCTATTTTGCCAAATATCTCGCATGTGTAAATTTAGATTTTTTTCAAGTCGGGTGTAACCGGTGTGAAAAGGCTAGCTAGTTATTGGGGTTTGCGCTAATAGCATTTCAATCGGTGACATCACTCGCTCTGAGACCTTTAAGTAGTTGTTCCCCTTGCCCTGCAAGGGCCTTGGCTTTTGTGTAGCGATGGTTAACGATGCTTCGAGTGTGGCTGTTGTCTATGTGTGCAGAGGGTCCCTGGTAGGTAGGGACGAGAAGAGGGACGGAAACAAAACTGTTACATGGGCACCATTTTAAATCAGGAGAATCTCATTTTTGTAATTATATACAGTGGGGCAAAAAAGTATTTAGTCAGCCACCAATTGTGCAAGTTCTCCCACTTAAAAAGATGAGGCCTGTAATTTTCATCATAGGTACACTTCAACTATGAGAGACAAAATGAGAAAAAAATCCAGGAAATCACAGTGTAGGATTTTTAACGAATTTATTTTCAAATTATGGTGGAAAATAAGTATTTGGTCACCTACAAACAAGCAAGATTTCTGGCTCTCACAGACCTGTAACTTCTTCTTTAAGAGGCTCTTCTGTCCTCCACTCGTTATCTGTATTAATGGCACCTGTTGGAACTTGTTATCAGTATAAAAGAAACCTGTCCACAACCTCAAACAGTCACACTCCAAACTCCACTATGGCCAAGACCAAAGAGCTGTCAAAGGACACCAGAAACAAAATTGTAGACCTGCACCAGGCTGGGAAGACTGAATCTGCAATAGGTAAGCAGCCTGGTTTGAATAAATCAACTGTGGGAGCAATTATTAGGAAATGGAAGACATACAAGACCACTGATAATCTCCCTCGATCTGGGGCTCCAAGCAAGATCTCACCCCGTGGGGTTAAAATTATCACAAGAATGGTGAGCAAAAATCCCAGAACCACACGGGGGGACCTAGTGAAAGACCTGCAGAGAGCTGGGACCAAAGTAACAAAGCCTACCATCAGTAACACACTACGCCGCCAGGGACTCAAATCCTGCAGTGCCAGACGTGTCCCCCCTGCTTAAGCCAGTACATGTCCAGGCCCGTCTGAAGTTTGCTAGAGAGCATTTGGATGATCCAGAAGAAGATTGGGAGAATGTCATATGGTCAGATGAAACCAAAATATAACTTTTTGGTAAAAACTCAACTCGTTGTGTTTGGAGGACAAAGAATGCTGAGTTGCATCCAAAGAACACCATACCTACTGTGAAGCATGGGGGTGGAAACATCATGCTTTGGGGCTGTTTTTCTGCAAAGGGACCAGGACGACTGATCCGTGTAAAGGAAAGAATGAATGGGGCCATGTATCGTGAGATTTTGAGTGAAAACCTCCTTCCATCAGCAAGGGCATGGAAGATGAAACGTGGCTGGGTCTTTCAGCATGACAATGATCTCAAACACACCGCCCGGGCAACGAAGGAGTGGCTTCATAAGAAGCATTTCAAGGTCCTGGAGTGGCCTAGCCAGTCTCCAGGTCTCAACCCCATAGAAAATCTTTGGAGGGAGTTGAAAGTCCGTGTTGCCGAGCAACAGCCCCAAAACATCACTGCTCTAGAGGATATCTGCATGGAGGAATGGGCCAAAATACCAGCAACAGTGTGTGAAAACCTTGTGAAGACTTACAGAAAACGTTTGACCTCTGTCATTGCCAACAAAGGGTATATAACAAAGTATTGAGATAAACTTTTGTTATTGACCAAATACTTATTTTCCACCATAATTTGCAAAGAAATTCATAAAAAAATCCTACAATGTGATTTTCTGGATTTCTTTTTTCTCATTTTGTCTGTCATAGTTGAAGTGTACCTATGATGAATTACAGGCCTCTCTCATTTTTTTAAGTGGGAGAACTTGCACAATTGGTGGCTGACTAAATACCTTTTTGCCCCAGTGTAAGTCTGGGCAGCGAGCACGTTTGTCATCGATCGCTAGACCAGAAATAGTCAGAAGTTTAGATTTTTTTCCCCTACTTTTTCATTATGCAGACATAAGCACAGTTGACACCATCGACGTGCGGATGTTTACTTTCTACACAAGTTGTTTTTTTCCAGTTTCGTCCGATGAACAGATTGTAGTGGTAAAATAAAAAGCAATACATTTTTAATGGAATTCTAAGCATCACTCCAGTCAAAACAGGCTATGTGAACGTTTGATTCCATTCATTTGCTATGGGCTCGCGCTAGTGTTCCAAGTTTGGCCAATGTTCTTGAGCCATTTTTCAGCCTTGGGTGAATTTTGGTTTGTTCTATTGTCCAGCCTATAGATAGCCAGAGCAAATTTACGAAAGCACCCGAATGTCCATTGAGAAAGCACAACGACTATACCATTTAGCTAAGCTAAGAATGACGAGAATAATCAAGTCAATAAACGTTGGGTAGTTAGATAGCCTATAGTTCATATATTGGCAAGTTTTATGTTTAACTACTAACGTTAGGTAGCTAGCTAACATAACATACTGCTGTAATGATATGCTATGTGGTTCGTAAGGACAGTGTAGCTAGCAAATTGTCAGCCAACATAACGTGTAAAGTAACTTGCTTGTGGTCGTGCTGGCAGGATATGGCAGCATCTTCGTTTGTGCGTCAAGAATTCTGCATACAGTAGCATGTTTGTATGAAGGTGTGATTATTCACAGGCAAATTGTTAAATGTTATGGAGGTACATTTGTGTCTTTGTCGAGAGCAAAACCTTTTTCATTTCCAATCAAAAATAATTGTTCTGAAAGCAACTTTTTTCAGACAAAAAGGAAGTCAAAGCGGACACCTAAGAAGAAGACATCTCAGGAAAGCAGCACTGGGCTGTATTGACGTATCCTAAAAATGACATGTGCTGCTTTGAATTGAATGGTCATATCGCAGTTATTGTTTTCATATGTATAAAAAAATAAGCTGTTTTCTTTACTTTTAGAGAGCGAGCTGACCAAGGGATCGAAAATGTAGATATTGCCAGATGTTCACTGTCCGAGGAACAGGCCGTGGAAGCTTTATTGCTGGCAAACGTGTCCATAACCAGAGGTAATTAAACTGTTCTGTGTTATTTTTCTCCATCTCTGCCTGTCTTATTGTACATGGAACCTGTCTCACATGCATTAATTTAAAAACCTTAAGATGTCAGCTGCTAATTTTCAGATTTACACCACAAAAACACATCCATTTTCACTGGACCATCTGTTGCTGCCAAGTCATGATTTCCCTGGGGGTTAGCCTTGCAATAACCAAGTGGTGAGACACATAGCCCTCTATATTTAAATGTTTCAGGTACACTCCGATACGTGTCTGCGTCACATGCAGTATCTTCTATTGACATTATCTTCTATTGTTTGTCCTCATGTGTCTGTTTTTCAGCATAAAGTACTCTGTAGCCACTTAGTGTGGACTTAGTGTGGACTTGGTGACTCTGTCTTCTACGCCTCTCTCCCCACCACACCATATGTGCATTGAAGTACAGATTGAACTTGTATTGATAATTATACAAATATCAGAATTATAATGCATTTATGTATTTATAACACCTGGATAATGAACTTCTTTCAATAAAGCGTTTTACATTCTCCACTGGTTTAAATTAAGTATCTCATTGAAATACTATCCCGTGTCCTCAGATTAATGCAGATGAAGGGAGTTAGATATGCATTTTTTTTCTGTATATACGAATTACAAATGTGATTTAACTATTGCATAGTTACAATGTGTAATCATTGATGTCCCAGGAGCAGGAGTGGTAAACATTGTTGAAGTGTATAATTGTAATATATACATGCAGACACCGCATCATTCAAATAATGGAGTTTGATATGACTGAAAAAGAGATTCATACCTGAACCGCACCTTTATTTGCCAAGGAAGAGTACATGATCAGTGAATATATTAAATGTACAGGCTACAATGTGGGAATCTCATGTGTTGGCACAATAAAGTTATTATATTCTACTCTATCCATTGGCTTCATTAATGCCATTCAGGCATGTTGTTACAACAACTATGATAGTTCATAGATTGGTAGGAATATTAGTTCAGAAATTAATGTTTTAGGGTCCATACACAGACCGGCTACATACTGTAGCTAGCTACACAGTAAGCAAGTAAATAGTTAGCTAGCTATGTTACTTCAGCTGCATTGCAAGGCAAGCTTACACAATTGTACATGACATTTGCAGTGAATGCTTTAGCTAGCTAGATTCTTTACATCCACTGTTTCACAAGAAGACAGCCTGGTTTGCTGGTTTTCTCAGGAGACCCTAAAACATTAAACAACACGAATTACAAATTCATTCTCTTAACACTAGGTAGCTGGCTAATGTTAGCTAGTCAGAACTTGCTAAATAGAGATTTTCGTAAATTAACTTTATGACAAAAAAATATGCACAAACATTTGTCTCTACATTAACTAACATATTCCTCTCAATTGTACAGTTTTTGCTTGACTCGTTATGACGTCATAACAACTTACATCTGGTTCCACTGAAATGTTTTGTCAGCCATCTTTGTTGAAGAATGCCACAAGGCAAGGGCTCGCGTCAAAATTCGTCATTGGAGCCACTCGATATGATTGGTCACATAAAAACCTTGGGACCCAAATGCATAATGAGTGCTCTAACTCCCCCTTGTGGTGGTCTGGAGCAATGAAGCCCTGATGCTGGGTACCTCTAAGTCCCGCAGTGTAAGCTCGCAACTTTAAAGGAGGAACCACTGTATGTGTCTAAAAACCATTATCCCCAAAAAAGTTAAATCACATTTACCACAAAAACCAAGATATGAATATTGTTGTATTATTTGTTTAATTACTATTTTTTGGATTCACAGACTTCACCCTCCCAACACCTCTGATGAATATAACAGGAAACTTGTTCGATCACCATGCACCGCAAAATCATTCTGGCTATAGATACAGAGAACATCAACACATTATCATCAACATGCCAGAGGATAAACCAACTGGACTTGGGTCTCTGCTGGGAGTTTCCCTCATATTTAGATTTTTAAATTCTGCTTTGCCACTAAAACATAATAAACACTGACAACTAAAATATTGTGTTATTGTTGTTATGCGTATTATTAACATTGGTGTAAAGTACTTAAGTAAAAATACTTTAAAATACTACTTACTGTAAGTTGTTTTGTGGGGTATCTGTACTTTATGTTACTATTTATATTTTAGACAACTTTTACTTTTACTTCACTTACATTCCAAAAGAAAATGATGTACTTTTTACTCCATACATTTATCCTGACACCCAAAAGTACTCGTTACATTTTGAATGCTTAGAAGGAAAGAAAAAAGGTCAAAATTACGCACTTGTTCAACACATGTTCATCCCTTCTGCATCTGATCTGGCGGTTTCATTGGTTTCCTCCATTTAAGAATTGTTAGGTTATAAATTAACCTTGTAATAATTCATGGACGATTAGTAAAGCTCAAACCAAGTTTTTTCACCCATTGGATCATACAGCTGCAAAGACAAAGACATGGTTCCACCAGTGGTAGTATGTACTGTATATACCCCCATTTGGGTGACGTCCTCATTCTCTCTAAACATTACATCTTTATTGCAAGGCAGAAAATTAAGTGATGCGAGCCATAATGTCTCGGACAATAAGGCGGACTAAGACAATGGTGAAGTGGGGTCCGCGTCCCGCGCCAGAGCCGCCACCGCGGACAGACGCCCACCCAGACCCTCACCTATAGGTCAAGGTTTTGCGGCCGGAGTCCGCACCTTTGGGGGGGGGGGTACTGTCACGTTCTGACCTCTATTTCCTTTGTTTTGTACGTAGTTAGTATGGTCAGGGCGTGAGTTGGGTGGGCAGTCTATGTTTGTTTTTCTATGATTTGGGTATTTCTATGTTTCGGCCTAGTATGGTTCTCAATCAGAGGCAGGTGTCATTAGTTGTCTCTGATTGAGAATCATACTTAGGTAGCCTGGGTGTCACTGTGTGTTTGTGTGTGATTGTTCCTGTCACTGTGTTTGTTGTCACAGGATAGGACTGTTTTGCGTTTTCACATTTCTTGTTTTTGTTAGTTTGTTCATGTGAAGTTATTTATTAAAACATGAATCAAAACAACCACGCTGCGCTTTGGTCCGCCTCTCGTACAGACGAACGTCATTACACATAAACTGTTCCTTCTCCCTTAATGTGACCTGAACTGACCTCGACCCCCTTCCTCACTAAACCACAACTCTCCACTATTGTCAGTGCCTGCCACGTGATTGCCCTTCCTTTACTCAGTACATTCCCCCTGCAGATAACCATTAACTTCTGGTGTAGAAACTAGACTATGGTACTCAATATTCCAATAGGATACCTGATCATTAGCCATATTTCAAGTTCAGAACTCATCAGAATGATGGAGGACACTGTGTTCTTGGGGACCTTCAATGCTGCAGACATTTTTTGGTAGCCTTCCCCAGATCTGTGCCTCAACACAATCCTGTCTCGGACAGTTCCTTCAACCTCATGTCTTGGTTTTTGCTCTGACATGCACTGTCAACTCTGGGACCTTATACAGTATAGGTCCAAATCACGTCCAATCAATTGAATTTATCACAGATGGACTCCAGTCAAGTTGTTGAAACATCTCAAGGATGATCAATGGAAACAGGAGGCACCTGAGCAAAATGTTGAGTCTCACAGCAAAGGGTCTGAATAATTATGTAAATGTTTTTATGAATTAAAAATGAAATGTTTTAATACTTTTGCAAAATGTTCTAAAAAACAGTTTTTCGCATTATCATTGTGAGGAATTGTGTGTAGACTAATGATGAAAAATGTGTATTTAATCCATTTTAAAATAAGTCTGTAATGTAATAAAATGTGGAAAAAGTGAAGAGGTCTGAATATTTTCTGAATGCACTGTATAGCCCGCTAGCCCGCTAGCTGTCTGAATCGCCGTGTCTCCGGCTCGCCTAGCTACTCACTGGACCCCTATGATCACTCGGCTACGCATGCCTCTCCCTAATGTCAACACACCTTATCCATTGCTGTTGTTGTTAAACCAGGTGACCTCACCTGGTTTAAATTATGTTTCTAGAAGCAATATCTCTCTCATCATCACTCAATACATAGGTTTACCTCCACTGTATTCACATCCTACCATACCATTGTCTGTACATTATGCCTTGAATCTATTCTACCATACCCAGAAACCTGTTCCTTTTACTCTCTGTTCCTAACGTACTAGACGACCAGTTCTTATAGCCTTTAGCCGTACCCTTATCCTACTCTTCCTCTGTTCCTCTGGTGATGTAGAGGTTAATCCAGGCCCTGCAGTGCCTAGCTCCACTCCCATTCCCCAGGCGCTCTCATTTGTTGACTTCTGATACCGTAAAAGCCTTGGTTTCATGCATGTAAACATTAGAAGCCTGCTAACCTAAGTTTGTTTTATTCACTGCTTTAGCACATTCTGATGTCCTAGCTGTGTCTGAATCCTGGCTTAGGAAGACCACCAAAAACCCTGACATTTCCATCACTAACTATAACATTTTCGGACAAGATAGAGCTGCCAAAGGGGGCGGAGTTACAATCTACTGCAGAGAGAGCCTGTAGAGTTCTGTCTTACTATCCAGCTCTGTGCCCAAACAATTTGAGCTTCTACTTTAAAAAATCCACCTTTTCAGAAACAAGTCTCTCACCATTGCCGCTTGCTATAGACCACCTTCTGCCCCCAGCTCTGCCCTGGACACCATATGTGAATTGATTGCCCCAGAGCTCGTGCTGTTTGGTGACCTAAACTGAGACATGCTTAACACCCCGGCTATCCTACAATCTAAGTTTGATGTCCTCAATCTCACACAAATGATCAATGAACCTACCAGGTACAACCCCAAATCTGTAAACACGGGCAACCTCATAGATATCATCCGAACCAACCTGCCCTCCAAATACACCTCTGCTGTCTTCAACCAGGATCTCAGCGATCACTGCCTCATTGCCTGTGTTCTGGGGTCAAATAACCTCCCCTCATCTCTGTCAAACGCTCCCTAAAACACTTCAGTGAACAGGCCTTTCTAATCAACCTGGCCCGGGTATCCTGGAAGGATATTGACATCATTGCGTCAGTAGAGGATGCCTGTATTCCTTAAAAGTGTTTCCTCACAATCTGAAATAAGCATGCCCCATTCAAAAAATGTAGAACCAGGAACAGATATAGCCCTTGTTTCACTCCAGGCCTGACTGCCCTTGACCAGCACAAAAACATCCTGTGGCATCCTAATAGCATCGAATAGCCCCCGCGATATGCAACTTCTCAGGGAAGTTAGGAACCAATATACACAGGCAGTTAGGAAAGCAAAGACTAGCTTTGTCAAACAGAAATTTGCATCCTGCAGCACAAACTCAAAAATGTTCTGGGACACTGTAAAGTCCATGGAGAATAAGAACACCTCCTCCCAGCTGCCCACTGCACTGAGGCAAGGAAACACTGTCACCACCGATAAATCCACGATATTTGAGAATTTCATTAAGCATTTTTCTACAGCTGGCCATGCTTTCCACCTGGCTACCCCTACCCCAATCAACAGCCCTGCACCCCCCACAGCAACTTGCCCAAGCCTCCCCCATTTCTCCTTCAACCAAATCCAGATAGCTGAGGTTTTGAAAGAGTTGAAAAATCTGGAACCCTACAAATCAGCCGGGATAGACAATCTGGACCCTTTCTTTCTAAAAAATTATCAGACAAAATTGTTGCAACCCCTATTGCTAGCCTGTTCAACCCCTATTGCTAGCCTCTCTTCTGTATCGTCTGAGATCCCCAAAGATTGGAAAGCTGCCGCGGTCATCCCCCTCTTCAAAGGGGGGATACTCTAGACCCAAATTGCTATAGACCTATATCTATCCTACCCTGCCTTTCTAAGGTCTTTGAAAGCCAAGTTAACAAACAGATCACCGACCATTTCGAATCCCACCTTGCCTTCTCCGCTATGAAATCTGGTTTCTGAGCTGGCCATGGGTGCACCTCAGCCATGCTCAAGGTCCTAAACTATATCATAACCGCCATCGATAAGAGACAATACTGTGCAGTTGTATTCATCGACCTGGCCAAGGCTTTCGACTCTGTCAATCACCACATTCTTATCGGCAGACTCAACAGCCTTGGTTTCTCAAATGATTGCCTCACCTGGTTCATCAACTACTTCTCAGACACAGTTCAGTGTGTCAGATCGGAGGGCCTGTTGTCCGGACCTCTGGCAGTCTCTATGGTGGTGCCACAGGGTTAAATTCTCGGGCTGACTCTTTTCTCTGTATACATCAATGATGTCGCTCTTGCTGCTGGTGATTCTCTGATCCACCACTACGCAGAAGACACCATTGTGTATACTTCTGGCCATTCATTGGACACTGTGTTAACAAACCTACAGACGAGCTTCAATGCCATACAACTCTCCTTCCGTGGCCTCCAACTGCTCTTAAATGCAAGTAAAACTAAATGCATGCTCTTCATCGCTACCCACACCTGCCCGCCCATACAGCATTACTACTCTGGACGGTTCTGACTTAGAATATGTGGACATCTACAAATACCTAGGTGTCTGGTTAGACTGTAAACTCTCCTTCTAGACTCACATTAAGCATCTCCAATCCAAAATTAAATCTAGAATCGGCTTCCTATTTTGCAACAAAGCATCCTTCACTCATGCTGCCAAACATACCCTCGTAAAACTGACCATCCTACCGATCCTGGACTTCGGCGATGTCATTTACAAAATAGCCTCCAACACTCTACTCAGCAAATTGGATGCAGTCTATCACAATGGTTCCAGGTCATCTATAAGTCTTTGCTAGGTAAAGCCCCGCCTTATCTCAGCTCATTGATCACCATAGCAGCACCCACCCATAGCACGCACTCCAGCAGGTATATTTCATTGGTCACCCCCAAAGCCAATTCCTACTTCGGCCACCTTTCCTTCCAGTTCTCTGCTGCCAATGACTGAAAGAACTGCAAAAATCACTGAAGCTGGAGACTCATATCTCCCTCACTAGCTTTAAGCACCAGCTGTCATAGTAGCTCACAGATCACTGCACCTGTACATAGCCCATCTGTAAATAGCCCATCCAACTACCTCATCCCCATACTTTTATTTATTTTGATCCTTTGTACCCCTGTATCTCTACTTGCACACTCATCTTCTGCACATCTATCACTCCAGTGTTTAATTGCTATATTGTAATTATTTTGCCACCATGGCCTATTTATTGCCCTACCTCCCTTATCCTACCTCATTTGCACACACTGTATATAGACTTTTTCTATTGTATTATTTTTTTTTTATTTTTATTTTACCTTTATTTAACCAGGCAAGTCAGTTAAGAACAAATTCTTATTTTCAATGACGGCCTGGGAACAGTGGGTTAACTGCCTGTTCAGGGGCAGAACGACAGATTTGTACCTTGTCAGCTCGGGGGTTTGAACTCACAACCTTCCGGTTACTAGTCCAACGCTCTAACCACTAGGCTACCCTGCCGCCCCACTGTATGTTTGTTTATTCCATGTGTAACCCTGATTTGTTGTTTGTGTCGCACTGCTTTGCTTTATCTTGGCCAGGTCGCAGTTGTAAATGAGAACTTGTTCTCAGCTAGCCTACCTGGTTAAATTAAAATTAAATTAATTAAGTTTAATTAAAGATGAAATAAAATAAATACAAATAGCGCCTCACAATCACCACACATAACATCCTATTTTACCACTTCACCAAATCTTTCCCAAACATTACTTTTCCAGCGTTCCCTTCTCTTTACTTTCAACTCTCTACTTTGCAGATTTTCTCTTGAATTAAAATGAAATTTTTCCATCAGTGGATCCACATGAACTTTTTCTGCAGTTCCGAAAAGCATATGGCGATTGGCGTTTAGGCTATTAGGTTCAAGTTTTAAATTGAATGTTGTACATTTGTAATGGTGGAAAATGTAAATGTGTATAGTGCAGAATGTCTTGTGTGATGTATTGTTGTATTTATGATATAGACTTTTGTTTTGTTTCTGTTTGGACCCAAGGAAGATTAGAGACTGCCTTGGAAGCTTCAGTTTATGGGGATTCTAATTTTACTATGCAGATAATTGTGTTTTCAATGCAGATGTTTTATGTACTGATTATACAGTACAAGAGCAAGGTGATGTTCATAAGAATGTCTTTACAGGTAGCCTGCATACAGCTCCATTCAGTGCACAATCAATGGCTGTGTTCGGGCGGTAAGCCTAACTAAGCCGACTGTAGATGAAAGTCAGGTGAGTGAAGCCGGGGGAGGTGCATCTGCTAATGCCGAAATTCGGACACTGTGGTGGTTTTCCAACCACACGCCTCAGCAGATCAACATGGCAGTGTCAACACACACAGCTGCTATTGGTTATAGACGTTTTTCTGTATAAATGTCGAACACTTTTCTATACCCCCACACACACAAACTGAAAATATAATGTGTGTACAATTAAATGGTTAGAGAGGTCTCATATGTTAGTGTTCAAATACTGGAGAGTTGAGACCAAATCACGGACGCTGGACAGAGTGGATTTCAGTTGTAACAAAAGACAGTTTTAATGAGTCAGAGATATCTTGTCCCGCAGTTTTACGTGCACGGACCTAGTTCACATAACTCGGCAAGGAGCCAGGTGAAAAAGAGACCTATACAATGGTTACATACATTTTTATACATAGAATAAAGTAGGTGGAGTCTTGTCGTTTCGGTCTTCTTGACTGGTCGGAGGGTTGGAGGCGGGCCTTGCTCTAGCCAGAGCGGGCCCCATTGGTGCACAGCAAAAGTTCTTTGCTCTTGGGACCGGCCAGTTAGAGGGAGATGAGATGTGTGTTTATATAAGGAAGTGGGGGTCAGTCTTATGGCTGGGTGTATGTGTTCTTACGACGGAATGTCTTTGTTTATATGAGCTATGTGTATGAATATTTATATAACAAATCCCCCTCTTCACATCTATTAGACGTGAAAACTATAGCAGAAAGGTGGCGGTTGCAATCGTGGGTATACATAAGGTGGTGCTCCTAACCTTGTCTGGTTTGCATGGTGGGTCTGTAGGTGTAGTGCTACGTTTGGGACGGGAGTGATTGGAGGGAGTGATATCAGGAAAGGAGTTAGGGACATGTGTAGAGGTTGGTGTATGTGATGTGGCAGGGTGAAATAGTTGTTCAATTAACCATGTGAAAGTCCTAGGGTTACTCCAAATATCAGTAGGAATATCACAAATAAGGGACCAGATATCCCCAGCCTCACCCAGAGAGGGAGAAATTTCCCTCTAACTGGGCGAGGTTCCCTTCTCAGGGGAGGCGGAGTTTGATGCCGCATCACCTGAGGAAGGAGTGTCTTCATTTGGAATCGAATTTAGGCCGCTCAAATCAGCTCTGACTTCAGTCAGTGTTCTAGAAGGAATTGGGGCTGGGGTGCAATGTGTAAGGCGGTGCCAAGGTGTGCCTGATTTACCTTTGACCTGGACTGAGTGTGAAGTAACCTCCTTCACTTCGTACGGTCCAGTCCACCTGGGTTCCAGCCACTTTCTCTTGTGGACTGTAACCCTCACCCCGTCACCAACCTTTACCTTCAGTAGTGGCGTGTCCCCCGGCAGCTCCCCCTCCTGGACCTTGTGAACCTGGGTAGAGAGTGCTGCAGAGAGAACCGTCAGTTTTTTCACATAATTAGACATTACAATTTGTTGTACATCAAGGGCGGGCATATGACCTCCCTCCCTTGGTGGACCATGCATGACTCTACCAGTCATTATCCCATGAGGCACATACTTTAGCTATCTTAGCTTTTGCTTTTGGTTTGACGTTCCACCAGATTTTGGGATTGGGGCCTGTACACAGATCCAAATCTGTGGGTTATGCCAAATCTTTCTTCCACCTGTCTCAGGTGTTTGTTAAATGTAAGCCATTTGTCAAATTTGATTTGTCTTGGGATGCCATACCTGGGTATTAGTTTGGTTTGTAGCCACTCAAAGACTGACCTAGCATCCTCCCCTTTTGTTAGTATTGCCTCTACCCATTTGGAGAACCTATCTACTATGACTAGGAGATAGAGTTTGCCTTTAGATACATTTTCGGGGCCCATGTCGGTGTAGTCTATACTAATATCCTGAAAACATGCATTAGGTATTACGTATGAGCCCATTGGTGTTTGATATGGTTTCTTTGGGTTGTGTCTGTCACAACCATTGCATTCGTCACAAAATAAATCATCGTCATAAAATAAGTCAGTCATATTTTTCATGTGAGGGTGCCACCAGATGTGCGAGGCCTTTTTGGAGGGTCTTTAGTTTGCCTTCGTGTGTGGGGCCATGTGTTTCTCATAAAAGTTCTGGGTCCATCAGTGTGGCCTGCTTCATGGGCATGGGCTGAGTCTGTATAGATATTCAGTCTTTCCTTTTCACCTGCGTCAATCCGATGATTTCAGCTAATTTGGCCGATGCTGGTTGAGGGATGATGGCTGATTGAAGGGTGACATCACGAGGTGAGCTGTTTTTTCAATAGCTTTTGCTACTGCATCAACGTACCTGGAGCATGTTGACTGTCCTACCTCAATGTGGTCAAGTTTGAAGAGTAGTACATCAAGACCCTTCTCTCCCCCTCTTGTTTCTGGAATAGGACGGATGAGGTGAATCCTTCCCTTTCAGAAACATCCAAATGGAACTTGTTCTTGTAGTCAGGTGCAGTCAGAGCTGCTGCCGCTGATAGATCTGTTTTCAGGAGTGCTATGGCTGTTGATGCTTCAGCCGTCCAGGCCAGGGGTGCATGGAGGTTCCTTGATCGTAGGATGACCGGTGCTGCCACCCCCTCTGGGCCACACCCAATGGTACAACACCTGATAGGTGGGGTCAGGTGCATCATGCCTTCGTCCCAGTCTGCAGTGTAGAGGCAGTCATCAGTTTCTGTTGCATTGAGTGTGCAATGGATCTCAGCTTGGGGAGTCTTATATGGGTGCAGAGTGTAGATTTGAGCTTTCAGTTGGTTGAACTTAAACTGGATGTGAGGGGTGGCAGGCCCTGTGGGTAGGCATTTTAGCCAGTACACTTCTTGGGCTTCAGACAGTGTGGTCATCGGCAGGAGTGGCATCCTCATCATTCTTACTGGGTGATCAGGTGTTGAAGTGGGAGGGTTGGTTGTAATCTTGCTGCATGTGTCTAGGAGAGGGTCCTCTTCCTCTTCCTGGTGCCCCTCCACGTCCTCTTCCTCTTTCTCTCCATTGCTGTTGCTGCGGGGAGAGTGGTTTCGTGCAATATCTGGCATAGTGACCGGGAATTCCGCAGTTATACCACTGGTAGTTTCCCCCTCTGTATGGTCCAGTGTAGGGGCCTCGTTGAGCCCGTTGCCGTTGCAGGATATACCGCTGTGGGGGAGGGTAATGGGGTGGTGGGGCTGCCTGCTGTTGGATCATCTGAGAGACAGTCTGTGCCACGATCTGAGTGTTATCTGGCTGCTCCCCTTGGTCTTGAGTTTCTACTGCAATCATTTGTTTGGGCGTGATGGCTGCAGACATTTTATCTAAGTCGTCTGATAATGTGTATAATGCGTTATTTAGGTATATTCAATTCTTACTATGTGGTGTTTATTTCTATCGTTGTATGCTTAGATATACTGCTGTACTGGCAATGGCTTATCTATTCTACCCTCACCCTCGCATACCAAGGGGTTTATCAGTATGTGACGCCCGCCACGTGTCTATTTCTCCGGTATTTTATTTGAATTTGTTCAGCGATTCGTTTAGGTATTTTCTAAAAATGATTCGGCGATTTCCTTTTGGAACAATATATCAGTGAATATATGCGGTTCTATAACAATTTTCAGAGTAATTCTAGCTCTTTAGGAAATATAGATAGAATTTCTAGACAACTAAGAGTTGTTCAGTGAATTATTTAAATACTTTCTGTAAACAATTCAGTAAATTCCTTTATGAACTTATATCAGTAAATTCGAGCGATTCTATAGCAATTGTCAGAATAATTCTATATCTTTAGGAAATATGGATAGAATAGAAAAACCCAAAAATCAGTGTGTAGCTTTTAGCGTCTGTCAAACAAAGTCTGTACTAAGCTCGGCGGCTTATTTAAATACTTTCTAGAAACAATTCAGTAAGTTCCTTTATGAACGTATATCAGTAAATTCCAGCGATTCTATAGCAATTGTCAGAATAATTTTAAACTTTAGGCAATATCAACAGGAATGAAAAAAAAACGAAAATCAGTATTCCAGCCCGGCTGCTGTCAATCAAAATTGCACGGCCATTCGATACTAAGGTGGCTTTGTCTACCAGCACGTGTGCCTAATAGCCCAGTTACGTATCCCAACCTACTCCGCGACAAACGTTTATTTCAATTTAATTTCCCCCATCTCCAAATCATGGAATGTCAACTCTGGTTCATATTATGTTTATTGTTTGATGTGCAATAGCCACATCATTCCCGATCTCTGTCTTGTGGAAGGCCAAACTTACATATCCTATATCTATTCGACTACACCTCTAACATAACCAATTAAACAGTTTACAACTCATTCAATAGGATCTTTTACATGCAGATTCAGTCGATCTATTAATTAACTAAATCTCTAAACACAACCAATTAAACAGTTTAGAACTTATTCAATAGGAACTTTTACGTGCATACTACACTTCTAAACACAACCAATTAAACAGTAAGCACTTATTTAATATGATCTTTTACATGCATACTACACTTCTAATAATAGGCCAATTGATAAAAAATTAAAATACAAATAAAGAATAAAAACGAGCAAAACAAGATCTCCGCGATCAATGTCTTAGGTTCTTATGTAAGAATTTGGGCACCGATTCATACTCACGCCCAGTACTTTCTGATCAAAATTTGGTTTAGGCTATAATACAATATGCAGATTTCGATATAACGGGCTCTGCTCACCTTTATATAGAGCGCTCCGATCAGATTTCCTGAGGCAAGATGAATGGCTGGGGAAGTCACTCTTCCGTCTGATTTTTTAGCCGTGATCAGTCTCGTCCTCTCACACTAACTTATAATAGATCGAATTCAAGAACAACCAAACTCTGCTACCAATTTTGTTAGTGTTCAAATACTGGAGAGTTGAGACCAAATCACGGACGCTGGACAGAGTGGATTTCAGTTGTAATAAAAGACAGTTTTAATGAGTCAGAGATATCTTGTCCCGCAGTTTTACGTGCACGGACCTAGTTCACATAACTCGGCAAGGAGCCAGGTGAAAAAGAGACCTATACAATGGTTACATACATTTTTATACATAGAATAAAGTAGGTGGAGTCTTGTCGTTTCGGTCTTCTTGACTGGTCGGAGGGTTGGAAGCGGGCCTTGCTCTAGCCAGAGCGGGCCCCATTGGTGCACAGCAAAAGTTCTTTGCTCTTGGGACCGGCCAGTTAGAGGGAGATGAGATGTGTGTTTATATAAGGAAGTGGGGGTCAGTCTTATGGCTGGGTGTATGTGTTCTTATGACGGAATGTCTTTGTTTATATGAGCTATGTGTATGAATATTTATATAACACATATCACTTTCATTGGTGGAACCTGTAGTATAAGAATAGCGGCAAAGTTGGTTTCTGTTTCTGTCACGTCTTTGGCGAGGGTCAAACAAAAACACTGTAATAATTGGTCGCCTCCCACAAAGCAGGCGATGTCTGCATGGTGCAGTTGGTGAGAAGCAACGGCAGCAATTTGAATGTAACTTCATCAAAAACTGCATGACCTTTGATCGCATGGTTTTTGTAAAGTTCATGCAGTCAACATGTAGTCGCAAATCTGACAATATTTATAACCATAATGCAACACACTTTGAAAGGCAAATTGATCAGCTCGAACGCCTCACTTGACTTACTCATACAATAGAGTACCAAACCAAGCTACACATAACATTAGCGCCATCTACTGTACTAAGTAGGAAACATATCGTAACACCGTCTGCCTTTGACCTTTGCTTGACACAGATACAGATCTCCTAATACCACTTGAGTAAATTTGAGAGACGATTCATCTACCCCAGTCTTGATAAAGATAATGTTCTGTCTTTGGGCATACCATTGGAACACCATGTGTAGAACACATTGGCTGCACATTTTGTTATCTTCTATTTCTAGTATAGCTCTAGATCTATCGAACAAATTAAAGCTCAAGTCACACTAAGCTAAGGCTCTATAAATTCACTGTGTGTCTTCTAAGTGTATGACAAAACAGTAATGGATATGGCAAAACATTTACTGTTACAGGTGTAATTACGTTGGTAACCAGTTTATAATAGCAATAAGGCACCTCGGGTGTTTGATATACAGCCAATTTACCACTAAGTCCTTAGGGGGTGTGGTATATGGACAATGTACCACGGCTAAGGGCTGGGTCCAGACACTCAGTGTTGCATCTTGTTGCTTAAGTATATCACACATACAGTATATCTGTTTTTAGATCAGTGGTACAAGACACAAGGGTTTTTCCTCACTGAACATAGCCTCTGAAAATAAGTGGCCCACTTTTTACACTTTTGATTAATAGCCCTTTGCTCCAAGCAACATCTTTTGTGTACATAGCCCCTTGAATTTTACCACGATTGTCATGACAACCCACTGTCTGAATTACCATCGTGCTGTAATGATATCAATTCACTGCTGTCACTGTGGTGTGGACAGCTGTGCAGGACATAGATGGATGGGGAGGCATAGGGTAAGAAGAAATAGCAAGTCATATTAACACATCCATGAATATAGTACACAGTATGTGTACCATGAATTTGATATTTTTTTCAGGCAATTTCCTGGACCCAGGTTAAGCATATTACTGGACTAAAAAGCACTTTCAATGGAGATTCTCCGCTGATCATGCTTTCTAGTCCAGGAGAAGGTTTACTCTGGTCGTGGGGAACTAGCCAGCATTATCCATTAAATGCTTAGTGTACACAATCTTTAGATTGTATCTCACCCTTTCTAATCTTACACTATATTCTATATAATATGCTGTATGTCAACATGCGGTTCAGGACACTGTTTAGTACACCAAAATGAATCAGTTGGACGGGAATTTGACTTCTACAGGCAGGCCCGATTTGTTTCCCCGGACCTGCTGTGTGCTTGTGCATGCATTTGTTAATGGGTGTTATAATAAAGATCATAGGCAGCTCATGAGTTTCGAGTTTGGGGAAGCTTCTAATTTATCCTACCTTTTTGCCTATCTGCGTGCCAGTTATGATAATAATAACGTTTTCGTTTCTCAAACGCATTGTCACATGATTAATCATAGAAATCTGAGTTCAAATGAAACATTGATGCGCCATTGGCAGCTTGTAACGGTCGTCGTATGAAGGAGAAGAGGAGGACGTAAATGCAGCGCGGTAAGTGTCCATATTGATAATTTATTATCATAAGAACACTAAACAAAATAACAACGAAGAATGAAGGAAACGAAACAGTCCTGTCTGGTGTAGACACAAAACAGAAAACAATCACCCACGAAACACAATAGAAAACAGGCTACCTAAATATGGTTCTCAATCAGGGACAACGATTGACAGCTGCCTCTGATTGAGAACCATACCAGGCCAAACACAGAAATAGCAAATCATAGAAAAACTAACATAGACAATCCACCCAACTCACACCCTGACCATACTAAAACAAAAACATAACAAAAGAACTAAGGTCAGAACGTGACACAGCTAAAGAAATCAGCGCATGGAACTCAGAGATAGCCTACAGGCCAATGCAGCATTAGGCCTATAACTTCCATCGTCAACTAATCCATAAACAGTGGGGCAAAAAAGTATTTAGTCAGCCACCAATTGTGCAAGTTCTCCCACTTAAAAAGATGAGAGAGGCTTGTAATTTTCATTATAGGTACACTTCAACTATGACAGACAAAATGAGAAAAAAAATCCAGAAAATCACATTGTAGGATTTTTAATGAATTTATTTGCAAATTATGGTGGAAAATAAGCATTTGGTCACCTACAAACAAGCAAGATTTCTGGCTCTCACAGACCTGTAACTCCACTCGTTACCTGTATTAATGGCACTTGTTTGAACTTGTTATCAGTATAAAAGACACCTGTTACCAACCTCAAACAGTCACACTCCAAACTCCACTATGGCCAAGACCAAAGAGCTGTCAAATGACACCAGAAACAAAATTGTAGATCTGCAATAGGTAAGCAGCTTGGTTTGAAGAAATCAACTATGGGAGCAATTATTAGGAAATGGAAGACATACAAGACCACTGATAATCTCCCTCGATCTGGGGCTCCACGCAATATCTCACCCCGTGGGGTCAAAATGATCACAAGAACGGTGAGCAAAAATCCCAGAACCACACGGGGCGACCTAGTGAATGACCTGCAGAGAGCTGGGACCAAAGTAACAAAGCCTACCATCAGTAACACACTACGACGCCAGGGACTCAAATCCTGCAGTGCCAGACGTGTCCCCCTGCTTAAGCCAGTACATGTCCAGGCCCGTCTGAAGTTTGCTAGAGAGCATTTGGATGATCCAGAAGAAGATTGGGAAAATGTCATATGGTCAGATGAAACCAAAATATAACTTTTTGGTAAAAACTCAACTCGTTGTGTTTGGAGGACAAAGAATGCTGAGTTGCATCCAAAGAACACCATACTTACTGTGAAGCATGGGGGTGCAAACATCATGCTTTGTGGCTGTTTTTCTGCAAAGGGACCAGGACGACTGATCCGTGTAAAGGAAAGAATGAATGGGGCCATGTATCGTGAGATTTTGAGTGAAAACCTCCTTCCATAAGCAAGGGCATTGAAGGAGTGGCTTCATAAGAAGCATTTCAAGGTCCTGGAGTGGCCTAGCCAGTCTCCAGATCTCAACCCCATAGAAAATCAATGCAAGGGCATTGAAGATGAAACATGGCTGGGTCTTTCAGCATGACAATGATCCCAAACACACCGCCCGGGCAATGAAGGAGTGGCTTCGTAAGAAGCATTTCAAGGTCCTGGAGTGGCCTAGCCAGTCTCCAGATCTCAACCCCATAGAAAATCTTTGGAGGGAGTTGAAAGTCCGTGTTGCCCAGCAACAGCCCCAAATCATCACTGCTCTAGAGGAGATCTGCATGGAGGAATGGACCAAAATACCAGCAACAGTGTGTGAAAACCTTGTGAAGACTTACAGAAAACGTTTGACCTCTGTCATTGCCAACAAAGGGTATATAACAAAGTATTGAGATAAACTTATTTTCCACCATAATTTGCATTAAAAATACTACAATGTGATTTTCTGGATTATTTTTCAAATTTTGTCTGTCGTAGTTGAAGTGTACCTATGATGAAAATTACAGGCCTCTCTCATCATTTTAAGTGGGAGAACTTGAACAATTGGTGGTTGACTAAATACTTTTTTGCCCCACTGTACATCAGCCTAAAATGAACAAATAAAAACAGTAGAAAATATCCTGATGAAAATGCAGGTTCTTACAATCGCATGCTGTTTCCTCACTACTCCGCCTGTCTGACTCCCTTTCTATCTGTCTTGATTTGAAGCTATCTCTAGTAAGATAAATGTATATAACCAAATTACATTACATTACATTACATTACATTACATTACATGGATAAGCAGGCCCAAACCATGATGCTGCCACCACCATGTTTGACAGTGGGGATGGTGTGTTCAGGGTGATGAGCTGTGTTGCTTTTACGCCAAACATAACGTTTTGCATTGTTGCCAAAAAGTTCAATTTTGGTTTCATCTGACCAGAGCACCTTCTTCCACATGTTTGGTGTGTCTCCCAGGTGGCTTGTGGCAAACTTTAAACAACACTTTTTATGGATATCTTTAAGAAATGGCTTTCTTCTTGCCACTCTTCCATAAAGGCCAGATTTGTGCAATATACGACTGACTGATTGTTGTCCTATGGACAGAGTCTCCCACCTCAGCTGTAGATCTCTGCAGTTCATCCAGAGTGATCATGGGCCTCTTGGCTGCATCTCTGATCAGTCTTCTCCTTGTATGAGCTGAAAGTTTAGAGGGACGGCCAGGTCTTGGTAGATTTGCAGTGGTCTGATACTCCTTCCATTTCAATATTATCGCTTGCACAGTGCTCCTTGGGATGTTTAAAGCTTGGGAAATCTTTTTGTATCTAAATCCGTCTTTAAACTTCTTCACAACAGTATCTCGGACCTGCCTGGTGTGTTCCTTGTTCTTCATGATGCTCTCTGCGCTTTTAACGGACCTCTGAGACTATCACAGTGCAGGTGCATTTATACGGAGACTTGATTACACAAAGGTGGATTGTATTTATCATCATTAGTCATTTAGGTCAACATTGGATCATTCAGAGATCCTCACTGAACTTCTGGAGAGAGTTTGCTGCACTGAAAGTAAAGGGGCTGAATAATTTTGCACGCCCAATTTTTCAGTTTTTGATTTGTTAAAAAAGTTTGAAATATCCAATAAATGTCGTTCCACTTCATGATTGTGTCCCACTTGTTGTTGATTCTTCACAAAAAAATACAGTTTTATATCTTTATGTTTGAAGCCTGAAATGTGGCAAAAGGTCGCAAAGTTCAAGGGGGGCGAATACTTTCGCAAGGCACTGTACATATGTAATGGGGAATTTTTAAAAAACAATCAAAGGGAAAACAATTCAGACAATTGAATGTGCAAGGATTGGCGGGAGACAGCGGAGCACATTTTGGAGAGACTCCCATATCTTCGCAACGCACCTTCTTCTAGTCTCAACATTTTAAATTATACTCAATACAGATGATCTTTACACATTTTAGAAGCTTTTCACTGACAGCTCAATAATCAGCTAGCCTACTGCCATGCTCGCAGTAGGCCTAGTTGATTAGTCAAGTTTTCTGGTAAAGTATTTTGAATGATTTTATTTAGACAGTACGTCTAAATAAAGGTCTTCCCAGTATGAAAATGTGATGCAAGGGGGAGGTCACGTTCTGAATACTGTTTTCTATTTTACAATGTGTACAAGTTCGCTGTACATTACTGATTTATACATGTGTACCTGTTAGGGATTGAGGGGCTTTCTGGGATGTGCTTTGGCATATGGTTGCTGTAAATAAGTGTGTTAGCTAGCATACACCGACGTAATGGTCACATAAGCGCACTGCTAACACAGTTGTCTTCATGCTACAGATTTTGCCATTGACAGCCATCAATACCGTTAAGCCCTGCACAACTAACATGCTGTTTCCTATTTAACAACAGCAGTATAAATAAATGATGCTCAACTGGAACCACTGGCTGATGTTATTTATTTGGACAAAACACAACGCAAGGAGAATACGATTTACGATCTGTTACACGTGCACTGTGCACCTCTCAACTTTCCTCTTTAATTTGCCTGTGGCTGAAACCAGAGATCTGTGTATAATGACGTTATGGTCATGTCTCCATCCTAACAATGCGAGTCGATGTCCCAAAGGCGGGAATGCAGGGGACAAGCTTAGGTCTGCATATCATGCCCATAGAAACACATTTGGCTTATTCAGGACAGATTTTCGCTAGAGTTAGCTACTTCCTCTCTGCTGAAACTAGCGAGCGAAATGGCGTCCCACTGTTTTACAACATGTAGCTAATCTATCTGATTCTGTCTGGACGAAAAAGTATGACATGCCATACTCCGTTTGTCCAGACAGCATCAGATTCATAGTCTACAAATATGGAAGCAAAGGGGCGCTGCTTCGCTCGCTCGGATGCTTAATCTGAGACTGATGCATCTTTCTGTCAGCGCTCGTATCGGTGAGTGAGAGAGAGGGCCTCCTTACCCAAGAAGAAATGAAGAGCTGTTAAAACACCCAAGAAGTTAGAGGAGTTCACTATTCCTGAAACACACGTACATACGCACAGACACACACACTTCACGTGTTCTAAAACTGTCAACACGCCAATATCTTCATTATTACACTGAACAAAAATATGCATGTGAAAGATTTTACTGAGTTACAGTTCATATAAATAACCATTTAAGGACACCGAACTGCAGTCAGGTCAAGACCCTGGTGAAGACAACGAGGACACAGATGAGCTTCCCTAAGACTTTTTCTGACAGTTTGTGCAGAAATTCTTAGGTTGTGCAAACCCTCAGTTTCATCAGCTGTCTGGGTGGCTGGGCTCAAACAATCACGCATTTGAAGAAGCCGGTCCTGGGCTTGCGTGGTTAGACGTTGTCTGCAGTTGTGAGGGCGGTTGGACGTACTGCCAAATTCTCTAAAAATGACATTGGAGGCAGTTTATGGTAAGGAAATTAACATTAAATTCTCTGGCAACAGCTCTGGTGGACATTCCTGCAGTCAGAATGCCAATTGTATGCTCCCTCAACTTGAGACATCTGTGGCATTGCGTTGTGTGATAAAACTGTCAATTTTAGAGTAGCCTTTTGTCCCCAGCACAAGGTGCACCTGTGTAATGATCGTGCTGTTTAATCAGCTTCTTGATAGGCCACACCTGTCAGGTGGATGGATTATCTTGGCAAAGGAGAAATGCTCAATAACCGGAGGCTGTAATCGCTGCTAAGGGTCTGAATACTTATGTTAATGTGATAATTCAGTATTTTTATTTTTTTATACATTTACAAAAAAATTCTAAAACCTGTTTTTGATTTGTCATTATGGGGTATTGTGTGTAGATTTATGGGGGGGGGGGGGGTATTCAATTTTAGAATAAGGTTGTAGTGTAACAACATTTGGAAAAAGGGAAGGTGTCTGAATACTTTCCGAATGCACTGTATGCTTTTTTTTGCAGATGGAACATTTTCAGCTCAAGAAACATGAGCTTTGACTCTCCTTCTCTCTGACCACCCATACAGCAGACTGGACATATTCTGGAAGTCTGCACTGTGTCTGAGCATAGACTGTCCTAAAATAACACTGACTATCTGAAAGTTGTAGTATGTTTAAAATGACTTTTTTAACCAAACTATAGTAGGTGTATTGTAATGATTTGGATTCAACATATGGGTTGTTCTCCTTACATTGAGGTGGACAGCAGAAACAGCTAGAGAGGAAATATTTGAGAGTGGAGAAAGATGAATTGCATGATGTGAAACTTGACTTCTGGCTTGTCAATTGGTTAAATAATATTTAGCTGAAAGATTTTAGGCGGTATGGAAAGATGACTGATGTAGTTCAATGTAAGGATGCAAAGAGTCACCCATTTTAGCCATGGTCATACTGTACTGTTGTCACACCATCCCACTCTCGACTGCAACTCTTTCAAAGGTTGTTGTTGTTGTCCTAAATTACATTGTTAATTATTTCACCCCTTAAAGAAAAGGACCATATTTAATCAATACAAATCTTGAAATTCTGTATGATGACAGGCCCTAGAGAAGGAGACACTGGAATATGATATCTGGGCTGGAAATGGGAAACAGATGACTATCCATCCTCCTCTTCCTCTCTTCTGTCTCTCCCCCTCTCCTGCTCTTTCTGCCATCAGACTCCCAAGAGTCCCTTCTACCCCTCTTCTTTCTTTTTTTCAATTGAGACCAGATATTTCCTTTCCTTCTCTTCATGACATCTCCTTCACTCCTCTGTTTCCTTTTCGTCTAATAACATTGGGACTTCTCTGCTCTTTTTTGAGAGGGAAGTAGTTGCGGCCGTGAGGCCTGTTTGGTGGGGTGGCTGATTTAGAACATTCATTCCAGGTCTGGTTCTCTCCCTCACACAGACAATGGTGCTTTCATGTCAGTCGGCTGAATCTCCAAGTCATGCCAAGGTCTTAAATTAGGAAAGAGATGCCTGCCATCTCCCCGCGTTTGATACTATTGATCATAACATCCTTGTTGACTGGCTGGAGAGGTGGATGGGAATCTCCAGCGTTGCCCTCAACTGGTTCAGGTCATATTTAGAGCTGTGTAAATAGTGGACAGAACATACATTGGGTTATTTTTGACCCAGCCAGTTGGTTCACTTAGTTGGCTTATGGAGCTATAATCCACCAGGTCAGATCAGAAGACTGGAGGTATGGCTTGGTAGGGGGAGGGGGGGAGGGGGGGAGTAAATGTAATTCCGGTTCACCTGTTCTGTTCTATTGTCAGTACATGTTATGGTTGAGCACTGACACTTTTGTAGCTAATGGTGCTTGCTAAAGATGAGTTCCTAACTATCTGAAAGCCACTTCCCTACTAAGCCAAGCCTCCAGTCTTCTGATCTGACCCGATGGATCATAGCTCAAAAACCCGGCATCAAAAACCCAACTGAAAGAAAACATTGGATTGTCTGTAAACCAACTGGCAAGGTAAAAATAGCACAACATGTGTTCTGTCCAAAATGTAACCAAATTGCTTTTAACCCAGCATTTTTTTGAGTGTGGGTGGTTGAGTATCGTCCCCAGCACATATTCACTATAGTGTCCCTCAGGGGTCTATTCTGGGCCCATCATATTTTCCCTATACATGCTTCCCCTTGGTGACATCATGCGCAATCATAATGTTCAGTTTCACTGCTATGTGGATGATACACAGCTTTATTTACTAATCAGACCCAGTGACCAAGCTAGCGTAGCTACCCTTCACAACGATCTTGCTGACATCAAATGTTGGATGTCTGACAATTTTTTCCAGCTCAATGATAACAAATCAGAGGTTGTTTTATTTGGCCCCCTTCCTGGCTAGAATCCAGATTGTAAATAATCTTGGTCATTTGTCCACCAACATAAAGCCTACAGCCAGAAACCTTGGTGTCTTCTTTGACCCTGACCTAAACCTTGAGCTGCATGTAAAGAAGGTTGTCCAATCCTGCTTTTATTATTTAAGATATATAGCTAAAGTCAAGTATTTTATTTTAGTCACTGATCTGGACAAAGTTATGCATGCTTTTATTTACTCAGTGTCACGATCGTCATATGGAGGGGACCAAAGCGCAGCGTGAATACATTCTTCTTTATTGAAGGAAGAACACTTAAACAAAACCATAAGACCACCATTACTGCTAACGTGCCACTGCGCTAACATCTAACATAGACAACTAGACATAGATAATAACCCACAAAATACCCAAAGAAGATGGCTGCCTAAATATGGTTCCCAATTAGAGACAATGATAAACAGCTGCCTCTAATTGAGAACCAATCTAGGCAACCATAGACATACATAAACACCTAGATAGTAAAACGACCCCATAAACCTACAAAACCCCTAGACAGTACAAAAACACATACATCACCCATGTCACACCCTGACCTAACCAAAACAATAAAGAAAACAAAGAATTCTAAGGTCAGGGCGTGACACTCAGGCCTAGATTATGGTAACTTTTTGTGTCAGTGGAGGCTGCTGAGGGGAGGATGGCTCATAATAATGGCTGGAATAGAGTCAATGGAATTGTATCAAACACATTAAAGACGTTGTTTCCATATGGCTGATACCACTCTATTGCCTTCATTCCAGCCATTATTATGAGCCGTCCTCCCCTCAGCAGCCTCCACTGCTTTGTATACATGTCTCAGTCAAAAATCTCTCCATCGTCTACAGTTAGTTTAAAATGCTGCATCTCAGCTTTCAAAAGGCACCAGAAAATGTAACCATATCACACCTACAGTTGAAGTCAGAAGTTAACATACACCTTAGCCAAATACATTTAAACTCAGTTTTTCACAATTCCTGACATTTAATCCTAGTAAAAAATTCCCTGTTTTAGGTCAGTTAGGATTGCCACTTTAGTTTAAGAATGTGAAATGTCAGAATAATATTAGAAAGAATGATTTATTTCAGCTTTTAATTATTCCGTCACATTCCCAGTGGGTCAGAAGTTTACATACACTGAATTAGTATTTGGTAGCATTGCCTTTAAATTGTTTAACTTGGGTCAAACATTTGGGTGAATTTTGGCTCATTCCAACTGACAGAGCTGGTGTAACTGAGTCAGGTTTCTAGGTCTCCTTGCTCGCACACACTTTTTCAGTTCTAGTAACAAATTTTCTACATGACTGGGGTAAGGGATTTGTGATGGCCACTCCAATACCTTGACTTTGTTGTGCTTAAGCCATTTTGCCACAGCTTTGGAAGTATGCTTGGGGTCATTGTCCATTTGGAAGACCCATTTGCGACCAAGCTTTAACTTCCTGACTGATGTCTTGAGATGTTGCTTCAATATATGCACATAATTTTCCTTCCTCATGATGCCATCTATTTTGTGAAGTGCACCAGTCCCTCCTGCAACAAAGCATCCCTGCAACATGATGCTGCCACCCCCGTGCTTCACGGTTGGGATGGTGTTCTTCAGCTTGCAAGCCTAGACCTTTTCCTCCAAACATAACGATGGTCATTATGGCCAAACAGTTCTATTTTTGTTTCATCTGACCAGAGGACATTTCTCCAAAAAGTACCATTTTTGTCCCTGTGTGCAGTTGCAAACCGTAGTCTAACTTTCTGATGGCGGTTTTGGAGCAGTGGCTTCTTCCTTGCTGAGCGGCCTTTCAGGTCATGTTGATATAAGACTCGTTTTACTGTGAATATAGATACTTTTGTTCCTGTTTCCTCCAGCATCTTCACAAGGTCCTTTGCCGTTGTTCTGGGATTGATTTGCACTTTTCGCACCAAAGTACGCTAATCTCTAGGAGATAGAGCGGTATGATGGCTACGTGGTCCCATGGTGTTTATACTTGCATACTATTGTTTGTACAGATGAACGTGGTACCTTCAGGACTTTGGAAACTGCTCTCAAGGATGAACCAGACTTGTGGAGGTCTACAAAAAATATTTCTGAGGTCTTGGCTGATTTCTTTTGAGTTTCCCATGATGTCAAGCAAAGAGGCTCTGAGTTTGAAGGTAGGCCTTGAAATACACCCACAGGTACACCTCCAATTGACTCAAATTATGTCAATGAGCCTATCAGAAGCTTCTAAAGCTATGACATCATTTTCTGTCATTTTCCAAGCTGTGTAAAGGCACAGTCACTTTAGTGAATGTAAACTTCTGACTCATTGGAATTGTGATACAGTGAATTATAAGTGAAATAAACAGTTGTTGGAAAAATGACTTGTGTCATGCACAAAGTAGATTTCCTAACCGACTTGCCAAAACTATAGTTTGTTAACAAGAAATGTGTGGAGTGGTTGAAAAACGAGTTTTAATGACTAAAACCTAAGTGTATGTAAACTTCCGATTTCAACTGTATTTTTGCTTCTCTACACTGACTACCAGTCACTTTTAGAATAGATTTTAACATTTTATTAGTCACGTTTAAGGCTAGTCTAGCCCCATCCTATATCTCAGATGTTATTTCTCCCTATGAGCCATGACGCAGCCTGAGATCCTCTGGCAGGACACTGTTGACTATTCCAAAGTCTTGGTTGAAAACAAAAGGAAATATATGATGAAAAATTGCCAGAGGAGATCAGGTTTGCAGATTCTGTGCCTCTTTTTAAATCCCCGCTGAAGACACACTTTTATAAAGATGCTTATAATATACAGTATGATTTCAATGTATGATTTTAATTTGCTATCTCTATTCATTCTCTTTCCTCCTGTCTTTGTTTCTTTGTTAGTAATTCTATTTTATTTTATGCTGTGAAGCACTTTTTTACTTGTATTGAAAAGTGCAATACAAACACAATTATTATTATTACTATTATTATTATTATTATTATAGCATAGTATGCCAGCTTTTTAAGGCAAGAGCAATGAAAAGAAAGTCTGTAAATGTAATATTTCACAGTCTTCTATGAAAAGAAAATATTCACTTTAGGAGTTACTGTAGGCTAAATTTAATCCTATTTTAATGTCTTCTTTCTAGATGGGAGATGGAGAGGAGGGGACTGTGATGGGAGACAAACACCACTGTGGCTTTGAGCTGCATGTTGTCCCCTCTTTTAGGAGTTTTGGTCGTTGACCTGTCAGGTACTTGATCAAAGGGCCAGTCAAGAACTTTGAGAGGAGGAGGAGGTTTCGATCACCCCCTTCAATACAACTTCTCACTCTATATGCATTTTATCACATTGAATTAGATTGGTGATGCATGTCACTGCCACGTTATCCTTGTAAGCCTTATGGTGTTTTATGGATGTAAATCACACTTTCTTCATCGTGCCACTGACTGAACCTCCAAGCCTCTGGAAGCAACAAAGACATTGGGTGCAACCTACTGTAAAGATAGCCTGCAGAGTTCTGTCCTACTATCCAGGTCTGTACCCAAACAATTTGAACTTCTACTTTTAAAAATCGACCTCTCTAAAAACAAGTCCCTCACCATTGCCGCCTGCTATAGACCACCTTCTGCCCCCAGCTGTGCTCTGGACACCATATGTTAACTGATTGCCCCCCCATCTATCTTCAGAGCTCGTGCTGCTAGGCGACCTAAACTGGAACATGCTTAACACCCCAGCCATCCTACAATCTTAGCTTGATGCCCTCAATCTCACACAAATTATCAATGAACCTACCAGGTACCACCCCAAAGCCGTAAACATGGGCACCCTCATAGATGTCATCCTAACCAACTTGCCCTCCAAATACACCTCTGCTGTCTTCAACCAGGATCTCAGCGATCACTGCCTCATTGCCTGCATCCGTAAAGGGTCAGCGGTCAAACGACCTCCACTCATCACTGTCAAACGCTCCCTGAAACACTTCAGCGAGCAGGCCTTTCTAATCGACCTGGCCAGGTATCCTGGAAGGATATTGATCTCATCCCGTCAGTAGAGGATGCCTGGTAAAAAAACATCTAATTAAATGCCTTCCTCACCATGTCACACCCTGACCATAGTTTGCTTTGTATGTTTCTATGTTTTGGTTGGTCAGGGTGTGATCTGAGTGGGCATTCTATGTTGTGTGTCTAGTTTGCCTGTTTCTGTGTTTGGCCTGATATGGTTCTCAATCAAAGGCAGGTGTTAGTCATTGTCTCTGATTGGGAACCATATTTAGGTAGCCGGTTTGGTGTTGGGTTTTGTGGGTGATTGTTTCCTGTCTTAGTGTTTGTTGCACCAGATAGGGCTGTTTTGGTTTTTCCACCTTTATTGTTTTGTATTATGTTCATGTTTAGTTTTCTTATTAAAAAACATGAACTTCAACCACGTTGCATTTTGGTCCGCCTCTCCTTCCCAGGAGGAATCCCGTGACACACCATCTTAAATAAGCATGCCCCATTCAAGAAATTTAGAATCAGGAACAGATATAGCCCTTGGTTCTCTCCAGACCTGACTGCCCTTAACCAACACAAAAACATCCTATGGTGTTCTGCATTAGCATCAAACAGCCCCCGTGATATGCAACTTTTCAGGGAAGCTAGAAACAAATATACACAGGCAGTGAGAAAAGCCAAGGCTAGCTTTTCAAGCAGAAATTTGCTTCCTGCAATACAACCTCAAAAAAGTTCTGGGACACAGTAAAGTCCATGGAGAATAAGAACACCTCCTCCCAGCTGCCCACTGCACTGAAGATAGGAAACACTGTCACCACCGATAAATCCACTATAATTGAGAATTTCAATAAGCATTTTTCTATAGCTGGCCATGCTTTCCACCTGGCTACCCCTACCCTGGTCAACAGCACTGCACCCCCCACAACAACTCGCCCAAGCCTTCCCCATTTCTCCTTTTCCCAAATCCAGTCAGCTGATGTTCTGAAAGAGCTGCAAAATCTGGACCCCTACAAATCAGCCGGGCTAGACAGTCTGGACCCTTTCTTTCTAAAATGATTTGCAATAATTGTTGCCACCCCTATTAATAGCCTGTTCAACCTCTCTTTCGTGTCATCTGAGATTCCCAAAGATTGGAAAGCAGCTGCGTTCATCCCCCTCTTCAAAGGGGGAGATACTCTTGACCCAAACTGCTACAGACCTATATCTATCCTACCCTGCCTTTCTAAGGTCTTCGAAAGCCAAGTCAACAAACAGATTACCGACCATTTTGAATCCCACCATACCTTCTCCGCTATGCAATCTGGTTTCAGAGCTGGTCATGGGTGCACCTCAGCCACGCTCAAGGTCCTAAACGGTATCTTAACCGCCATCGATAAGAAACAATACTGTGCAGCCAGATTCATTGACCTGGCCAAGGCTTTCGACTCTGTCAATCACCACGTCCTCATCGGCAGACTCGATAGCCTTGGTTTCTCGAACGATTGCCTCGCCTGGTTCACCAACTACTTATCTGACTGAGTTCAGTGTGTCAAATCGGAGGGCCTGTTGCCCGGGCCTCTGGCAGTCTCTATGGGTGTGCCACAGGGTTCAATTCTTGGGCCGATTCTCTTCTCTATATACATCAATGATGTCGCTCTTGCTGCTGGTGATTCTCTGATCCACCTCTATGCAGACGACACCATTCTGTATACTTCTGGCCCTTCTTTGGACACTGTGTTAACAACCCTCCAGACGAGCTTCAACTCTCCTTCCGTGGCCTCAATTTGCTCTTAAATATAAGTAAAACTAAATGCATGCTCTTCAACCGATCGCTGCCAGCACCTTCCCGCCCGTCCAACATCACTACTCTGGACGGTTCTGACTTAGAATATGTGGACAACTACAAATACCTAGGGGTCTGGTTAGAATGTAAACTCTCCTTCCAGACTCACATCAAACATCTCCAATCGAAAGTTAAATCTAGAATTGGCTTCCTATTTCGCAACAAAGCATCCTTCATTCATGCTGCCAAACATACCCTTGTAAAACTGACCATCCTACCGATCCTCGACTTTGGCGATGTCATTTACAAAATAGCCTCCAATACCCTACTCAATAAATTGGATGCAGTCTATCACAGTGCCATCCGTTTTGTCACCAAAGCCCCATATACTACCCACCACTGCGACCTGTACGCTCTCGTTGGCTGGCCCTCGCTTCATACTCACACACTGGCTCCAGGTCATCTACAAGACCCTGCTAGGTAAAGTCCCCCCCTTACCTCAGCTCGCTGGTCACCATAACAGCACCCACCTGTAGCACTTGCTCCAGCAGGTATATCTCTCTGGTCACCCCCAAAACCAATTCTTCCTTTGGCCACCTCTCCTTTAAGTTCTCTGCTACCAATGACTGGAACAAACTACAAAAATCTCTGAAACTTGAAACACTTATCTCCCTCACTAGATTTAAGCAGTAGCTGTCAGAGCAGCTCACAGATTACTGCACCTGTATATAGCCCATCTATAATTTAGCCCAAACAACTACCTCTCCCCCTGCTGTATTTATTTATTTATTTTGCTCCTTTGCACCCCATTATTTCTATCTCTACCTTGCACATTCTTCCACTGCAAATCTACCATTCCAGTGTTTTACTTGCTATATTGTATTTACTTCGCCACCATGGCCTTTTTTTTGCCTTTACCTCCCTTATCTCACCTCATTTGCTCATATTGTATATAGACTTATTTTTCTACTGTATTATTGACTGTACGTTTGTTTTTACTCCATTTGTAACTCTGTGTTGTTGTATGTGTCGAACTGCTTTGCTTTATCTTTGCCAGGTCGCAATTGTAAATGAGAACTTGTTCTCAACTTGCCTACCTGGTTAAATAAAGGGGAAATAAAATTAAAATAAAAACCCAATTCTGATATTTCTTTCACAAATTGGTATTTGCCCAATCAGATCAGCTCTAAAAAATATCTTATGTGAAAAGTCACAACACAAGTAAAATCTTTCTAAAATAGTGTGTAGATTTCACCTGTCTTGTGCTTGTCTTCACACCCCACCAGGTGTCTCCCATTTTCCCCATTATCCCCTGTATATTTATACCTGCGTTTTCTGTCTGTTGCCAGTTTTCTGTCTGTTTCCAGTTCGTCTTGTCTCATCAAGTCATCCCAGTGTGGTTTCCTTCGCTTTAGTTTGTGGTCTACTCCTCCCGGTTCCGACCTGTTTTTTGCCTGCCCTGACCCTGAGCCTGCCTGCCCTGACCCTGAGCCTGCCTGCCGTTCTACACCTGCCTGACTCTTATTAGGATTACTGATCTCTGCCTGTCCTGGACCTGCCATTTGTCTACCCCATCTCTGAGACTCGAACCATCTGCCTTCTGTGTCTGCATCTACATATATTTCCAAAATGTCAAAATTGTTCTTTGTATTTTAATTATGTTAAATGCTGCAAAACTGAAGAAAAAAAATAATGAGATCTACAATCTATCTAGCAGGAGATTCTGAAAAAGAGGCTCAATTTGCATCAAGACCTTGATCTTAGATCAAATTTAGCTCCTCCATAATCACATTTGAAGATGTCTCAATCTATTGCTCTAATGGGGCACAGACACAGTGACTGAGAGAAGAGAACACTGTTACGCTGTGTCTCTCAGGCTCATTTTAGAGTTCAAAATCCTAATAGTTGCATCTGAGACAGTTAGGCAGACCTGGTTTAAGTATGGGGATGTACTGTCTATAGTCTATCCAGCTGTCACAGAGTCAAAGACATAGTCGAAAACCAAAATACACTGCAGAGCAGGCAATAGGATAAATCCATTTGACTATAAATCTCAACATAGCAGAACAAGAGAGAAATGGAACATGACCTTTGCCTTATGAGCAGGCCCTAGGGTGCCTGGACTGCGCTACCTTACCTCCTTGTCCGTCCAAATAAAATATAGAATTATTGATAATTTATGTGACCGAGACGCACGCGGACAGAAAGATGCATCAATCTCGGATAAAGCCTCAGAGCGAGCTAAACAGCGCCCCTCTGCCTGCGTATGTATAGACCATGTATCTGATGCTGTCTAGACAAACTTTTTCTGTCCAGAATGTATCAGATACATGGGCTACTAAAGTAAGACAGAGAGGTGTTGTTTTTCTCACTAGTTTCAGCAGAGAGGAAGAGGCAAACTCTCACACAAATCTGTCCTGAATAACCCTTTGCGTACACTAGCATGCGGTGCGCGGTGTGTCACCGCTTCCCATTCATTTTCAACGGAAAGAAAGCGGTGAGAAGCGGAATGGCTGGGGGACCGTTGGGCGGCACGAACGTGGCATGGGAGGCCGTGAAAAAGTTCAGCATTTCCCAACTTTATGCAAATCACCAGCGGGTCCGCTGGGCATTGACCAATCATATCGAGTGGTTCCCATGACGAATTTGAAGCTATGCGACCAAACGCTGAAGACTTTCTTCATCAAAGATGGCAGACGAAAATACTAGGATGGAAGCAAATGTAAGTAATTAAAACATCATAACGAATCATGTAAAAAATGTACAGTTGAGAGGAATATGCAGGCTAGCTAACATTAGCTGGCTAGCTAGCAAGCTTTATGCGCGTTATGACATCAGTTTGAAATTGTCATTTGTGTTTAATGTTTTAGGGACTCCTGAGAAAACCAGGCTGTCATCTTGTGGAATAAAATAATCTAGCTTGCTAAAGCATTTACTGCAAATTGAATGTACAATTTTGTAAGCTTGCCTTGCTGATATTTGCCATGCAATGCAGCTGAAGTAACGTAGCTAGATAACTATCTTCTTGCTTATTGTTTTGTATGAGGATACAAAATTACTGTATGCTTATGGGATGTGTAGCTAGCTATGTAACCAATCTGTGTATGGACCCTAAAACATTTGGTATAAATATTCGTTCAGAACCTAGCTATGAATCTCAGCTATCATAGCCGGTTGTATAGACTTAAAAACCGTCTGAATGGCATCAACGAAGATTGTGGATTGAGTAGAATATAATATAACTTTATTGTGCCAAGGATTCAAGTGGTATATGCATGTAGTTATTACCAAGCATGAGATCCCCCCATTGTAGCCTGTACATTGGATATATTCACAGATCACGTACTCTAACTTGGCAAATAAAGGTGTGGTTCAGGTATGAGTCTCTGTGAGGCATTCTTTTTCAGTCATGTCCAATAGCAGGAAAATAAAACTCTAGTTTTTGAATGATGCTGTGTCTGCATGTATGTATTACAAGTATACACTTCAACAGTGTTTACCAATCCTGATCCTGGGACATCAATGGTTACACATTGTAACTATGCAAAAGACTAATAACATGATTTAACTAGTTAAAGGCTGATTTGTAATTCATATATATAGAAACATAACTTAAAAAACAACACCCTACACTTCCTATGCGTCATGTAAATACTCTAAAACAGGTTCATTTCAACCAGAAGAGAATGTGAAAAGTGTTATTGAAAGAAGTTATTTATCCAAGTGTTATAAATACATAATACATGCATAAAAAAATATTATAATTGTAATATTATACTATAAATACAAGTTCAGTCTGTATGTGAATGCACAGCACGTGATTAATAAATTACAGTGCTACTAAACTGAATATTCTCTCAGTTCATCACAATTACATAATAGTGTCTTCTATCCAGCCTTGGGCCCCCAGTTGGCCCAAAGGCTTTCTTAAGAGCAGGTGAGGTGGTGATGACGGGACTGGGGGTTGGCATCCTCTCTCACATCAAAACACAGCTAAAGACAAGAAATATGGAGATTGAGAGAGAGCATGATTAAGCCTTGTGTTTTTTTTATTCTAGCACTGTCAGTCATCATAATCATCAGGAGGTGAAATGCAAAACTGACCTTGGATCATTAACTCTGGGACTACTACATCTCTATCTGTATTTCAAAGTAAAGCATATTTTAAATAATACTTCCTGTTGACCCAACCAAGTGACCTCTCACGTCTGATCATGTTGTGCACTCTATGTAGCCAGTTCAGATGCGGGAGGGGTTCACCGACATAGCTGATATACAGTGAGGAAATATCACATTTACATAAGTATTCAGACCCTTTACTAAATACTCTGTTGAAGCACCTTTGGCAGCGATTACAGCCTCGAGTCTTGGGTATGACACTACAAGCTTGGCACACCTGTATTTGGGCAGTTTCTCCCATTCTTCTCTGCATTCTCCTCTCATGCTCTGTCAAATTGGATGGGGAGAGTTGTTGCACAGTTTTTTTCAGGTCTCTCCAGAGATGATCAGTCGGGTTCAAGTCCGGGCTCTGGCTGGGCCACTCAAGCACATTCAGAGACTTGTCCCGAAGCCAATCCTGCGTTGTCTTGGCTGTGTGCTTAGGGTCGTTGTCCTGTTGGAAGGTGAACCTTTGCCCCAGTCTGAGGTCCTGAGTGCGCTGGAGCAGGTTTTCATCAAGGATCTCTCTGTACTTTGCTCCTTTCATATTTCCCTTGATCCTGTCTAGTCTCCCAGTTCCTGTCGCTGAAAAACATCCCCACAGCATGATGCTGCCACCACCATGCTTCTCCATAGAGATGGTGCCAGGTTTGGGATTCAGGCAAAATAGTTTAATTTTGATTTAATTATAACCAGATAATATTGTTTCTCATGGTCTGGGAGTCTTTAGATGCCTTTTGGCAAACTGTCACGTGCCTTTTACTGAGGAGTAGCTGGACACTCTACCATAAAGACCTGATTGGTGGAGTGCTGCAGAGATGGTTGTCCTTCTGGAAGGTTCTCCCATCTCCACAAATAAGCTTTTTCAGAGTGACCATTGGGTTCTTGGTCACCCCCCTGAGCAAGGCCCTTCTCTCCCGACTGTTCAGTTTGGTCGGGTGGCCAGCTTTAGGAATAGTCTTGGTGGTTCCAAACTTCTTCCATTTATGAATGATGGAGGCCACTGTGTTCTTGGGGACCTTCAATGTTGCAGAAATGTTTTGGTACACTTCCCCAGAGATGTGCCTGGACACAATCCTGTCTCTGTGCTCTATGAACAATTCCATCGGCCTCATGGCTCGGTTTTTGCTCTGACATGCACTGTCAAATGTGAGACTTTATATCGACAGGTGTGTGTCTTCCAAATCATGTCCAATCAATTGAATTTATCACAGGTAGACTCCAATCAAATTGTAGAAAGGATGACCAATGGAAACAGGATGTACCTGAGCTCAATTTCGAATCGCATAGCAAAAGGTCTGAATACTTATGTAAATAAAGTATTTGTTTTATATTTTTAATACATTTGCAAAAATGTCTAAAATCCTATTTGCGCTTTGTCAATATGGGTATGTGTAGATTGCT